>NC_135374.1:9047558-9790683 GCF_049243985.1 Paroedura picta | reverse complement strand
AAATGCCTTCCCAAATGCTCCCAGCGCCGAATAAAGCCAAAGGGATCAAACAGTGACCGAGCAGCACTTTGAGATTAATTTCTGTGAACTTAGGTAGATGGTGGGGGGGGGGGGGGGCAGAAGGGGTTGTATCAGTGCTTGGTTTTGGTGGCCCTTTCTTGCAGGCCCAGGCCACCGTGAGGTCAGGAAGTGAATTTCTTCTAGGCCAGGGGTTCTGGTCTTTTTTGGGGGGGGGCATTATCTGGGCATGGAACTAGGGTCATTGCAGGTGAACAGGTACTGGTGACTTTCCTGCATTCTGCGGGGGGTCGGACTAGATGACCCTGGAGGTCCCTTCCAACTCTTCTGATTCAATTTACATCAGCGCGGGGGAAGGGTGTGGAGAGGAATCCGTCATAGATATAATCTGATAGGATTGCTTTAGGATGCTTTGGGCTGATCCTGCGTTGAGCAGGGGGTTGGACTAGATGGCCTGTATGGCCCCTTCCAACTCTATGATTCTATGATTCTAGGATGCTTTGGGCTGATCCTGCGTTGAGCAGGGGGTTGGACTAGATGGCCTGTATGGCCCCTTCCAACTCTATGATTCTATATATTCTCCACACACACACGCACGCACACACCCCTTCATCTCATCTCAAATAGTTCTTTGGAGAAACTTGAGAAGAGAGACCATCAAGGGACGAATGTTTGCACTTGGGTTATAGGGCAATCTCTTGAAGAATACATCTTCTGCGATCGTGAGGAAGACCAAAGGCGTGGGGCCTTCTCTGGACAGCCTGTACTTCCTATTTTTCCCCCCAAGGCCCGAAAAGAAATTCACATCTGGCCGTGTCTTTCAGCGAAGCCATTACAAACCCCCCAAAGAAAACCCTGAGAAGATTTTCGTGGTGACTCACAACAAGCCTTCCAAAACTGTCAGTGAAAAACGCTTCTATACTCTCTTGGGGGAAAGAGAAAGACATCTGAGGTTGGCCGAAAGGGATTGCAATTAACCCCTGAACAAGAGAAGAAAAGTCTGAGGACGCCCTCAATGACCAGCGGATTGTAGGTCTCTATAGACGAGTTGATTGGGAAGGGCGAAGGAATCTCCATCGAAAAGCTCTCCTTCGGGCAAAAAGAGCCAGAACAAAGGTGAGTTTCCACCCGCTGGCCCTTGAGGGTCTTTGTTCCCTGCTGTGTTGATGCCATCTAAAAATAATCCCTCTGCTTTGAAAAAGACAAAATCTCGAAGGCTGGACGGTCTCTTCTTTTGTTAGATAATCACACATGCAAAAATAAAACCCTATAATTTGCTGATGCAGACAAATGCTTCAAAATCTCCTCCCTTCCCTGGGAGAGGGTGCAACTCCGGCCCAAAAGCACAATATTCATTTCCGCAAATGCAGAAATGAATCCAAGTGAACGCTGGAAAGGAAGGCATATCCCAGAGAGGGAGCCAAGCGAGTTGGTTGCAAGCAGAAGAACAAAAGTCACATGGCCTCTTAGAACTTGTCGTGGTTTAAGAATTTGAGAGTGTTAAAGTTGCAGCTTTGGATTGTGAAACTCTTAGAAATTTGGGGGGGCAGAGCCTCGTGAGGGCAGGATTTGGAGAGGGGAGGGACCTCGGTGGGGTATACTGCCTTAGAGCCCCCCCCTCCAAAGCAGCCATTTTCTCCAGGGGAAGTGATCTTGGTCATCGGGAGATCCATTGTAGTAGCAGAAGATCTTCCGGTGGAATCTGGAGGTTGGCAGGCTGGCAAAGGAGTAGCCGTATCACAGCAGGAAAAAAGGGCGCGGCTAAAATGAATGGGATTTTAATGCAGCGTCAGGCTTCATGGGAAAAAATCCCATGTTTTATTTATTCTCTCATGTGATTACTCTGAGATGCAATGTGGATCGCATAATTGAACAAACCCACTTAATATTTCTGGTAAGGCCTTGGAGGAAGAGCATGTCTCATGGCTCAAGTGCCACTCAGCACTTAACACCCACTCAGGAAAGCTATCCCATTCCTGAGTGCCTCCTCCTCCAACCTGCTTGCCTGTCTGTCCAGCAGCCAGCCAATCGCATTCCGTCCCCCACCCCTGACCACTCCCTCCTCCTCCCACTTCCCTCCGAGGCTTGGAGGCTGCAGATCCCTGCTGCATGAGTGATATCCCTTCCGGTGAGTTCCCTAACAGCTGCCTGCAGCCTTTCCAGGTCCTGGGAAGAGAGAGGCCATCCGCAGAGGTCTTCCACCCTACCCCCCCAATCTATCACCCGTTGTATTCCTGGATGCAACGGGCTTGGCCCCTAGAAACATGATAAGTGTCAGAGTGACACGTACCGGCATTAAAAGGGAATTATTAAGGCAGAGCGCAGTGGGAAAAGGAAGCTGTAACTGACCCAGCAGATTTTCCAGCTGAAATTCCCCCCTGCTTCTATTATCTCATTGGACAAAATACAACCCCCCCTCCTCCAGTGTGGAAAGAATCAGAGGGGGCAGATATTTAACGGGGGGAAATGGCCAATGGGGGAAAGGTTAAGAATCCCCTTCTCCCCAAAGTGGGTAATGCTTGGTGTCATTCCCAGCCACGAATCACCTTTAGAGGTTACTTTGAAAGCATCCTAATCATTTTGACGGTCACAAACACGCATGTCCACTAGATGTCAGGATTGTGTAGCACAAATCAAGACAATTCTCCCCCCCCCTTCCCTCCCCTCAAAGAAGAAAATTTTCAAATGACATTTTCTCCCCACTTTTCAAAACAAACACATCATCTTTTGTAAGCGTCAAGCTGCGAAATCCCATTAACTTTCTGGAAATTTCCATGAAAGTGTGAAATTGTCAGGTAATTAAGATCTGGAAAGTTCAGGTTGGAAACTTATTAAGTTGTCCTTTGAGAGGCATTATCGGGACTGGAAAGTTCACTGAAAGATCCATTACTAACAGCTGGAGGTGCCTATTAGCTAATATTAATATATTTATTAATACTCGTGTGTTAATTTGGAATGGTTCGTTTGGAGACGGAGAGAGATGTTTCTAGCGCTGGCCAGTAGTTTGCTGCTCCAATGGCTGGTATTTAATCTGGGAGGGCTGGAAGGTGACCTTGGGGGGGGAGGCTCTGCAAAGGAAGGTCATGGCCAACATCTGCTTCTCCTGGTGTCCTCAAAGCCTCTTGCTGGGGTCATTCTAAGTCACCTGCTTCCTGACAGCACTCCTGTATAGAATCATAAAATCACAGATTCAGAGTTGGAAGGGGCCATAGAGGCCATCTAGTCCCACCTCCTGCTCAATGCAGGATCAGCCCAGAGCATCCTAAAGCATCCAAGAAAAGTGTGTATCCAACCTTTGCTTGAAGACTGCCAGTGAGGGGGAGCTCACCACCTCCTTATTCCAGCAGCCTATTCCACTGCTGATTAGATGTATGCATCTAATCTGGCCCTGCTGCGAAGGGTAATTCACTATACGCCCTTCAGGATTCTAGTATTTATTTGTTTATTTGTTATTCAGTTTACATCCTGCCCCTCCTGGCCACGCTGGCTCAGGGCAGTTTACAACAGATAAATATAGATTAGATTATTTTATTCACAGTCATTGACCAGCATCAAAGTATGAATAAAACCAGCAGTTAAAAACACAATACAACAATCCCACCCAAGTAGAGCATCTCAGTTTCTGTTTTTTTGGGGGGGGAGGGGATCTGAACAGCGGGAGCCCAAAATGTTAATCAAGCTGTCCGGATGTTCATTGCTCCTGCCAAATGCCTGGCGGAAGCGCTCCGTTTTACAGGGGCCAAGCCCATTGCATTAAGGAATACAAGGGGTGCTAGATTGGGGGGTGGGGGGGTGGAAGAACTCTGCAGACGGCCTCCCACTCCCCCCCAGAACCTGGAAAGGCTGCAGGCAGCTGTTAGGGAACTCACCTGCAGGGGGAGCTCTCACGCAGCAGGGATCTGCAGCCTCCGAGCCTCGGAGGGAAGTGGAAGGAGGAGGGGTGGTCAGGGGTGGGGGAGAAAGAGCATGACTTATTGAGACTTCTCGGAAGAAACAGGTCCACCTGCTGATTCCGTGAACTTAGGCAGATGGTGAGTGGGTGCGCAGGAGGGAGTCTGTCGGTGCTTGGCTATTTCGGTCCTTTCTTGCATGCCCAGGGAAATGCTGATCTCAGGTGAAAGACCTCAACCTGAGACTCTGGAGAGCCACTGCTAATCTGAGTAGACCGTGCTGATTTTGATGGGCCAATGGTCAAGTTCACTGTAATGCAGCTTCAAGTGTTCCTGTATGAGCTGGTTTGGGTAGGAAAGAATGGAATATCTTCCCGCTTGTCCAGGACCAGTTTTCATTCATGAAGCATTAATGAAATGCTGATTTCACGAACTTAAGCAAATTGTGAGTGGGTGGGCAGGAAGGGATGTACCCGTGTTTGTCTCTTGTGGCCCTTCCCAGGGAATTGCTGAGTGCCACTATGGGATGGTAGCTGAATTTCCTCCAGGCCAGGCTGGATTCTGGAGATTTTTGGTGAGGGGATCACTTGGGCATGAAATTGGGGTCACCGTGGGTGGGCAGGTAGTTGTGAATTTCCTGCATTCTGCAGGGGGTTGGACTAGATGGCCCTGGAGGCCCCTTCCAATCCTATGATTCTAAGGGGAAAATCCCTGTACACATAAGTGGAGAATCCCCCCTCGGTCTCCTTTAAACTAATTCCGTGAACTAATTAGGAGACTGCCTCTATAGCTAATGGGGCAGCTCTGCAGATGGAAGAAGAGAACAGTTTAAGCTGCTTTTCCCTCTGAAGTCTCAAAACTCCCATGCCTGTTGGTCTACATGGGTCCCATGTCCCTGGGAATAAAGTTTTCTAGGGTAGGACATGTTCCTTTTTGGAGGGAAGGGAACTATGATTTCTGCAGCTTTATGAGTCACAGAATCCAGATCAAAGTTCTACGTTCACCGATCACAACGGAGGTTTTGCTAATGAGACATTTCTGCCTTTTCTCGTCAAATGGCAAGATTTGAAGACCAACCCCATAAGAGGTTATCTGTTTTTCACACCGCACGGCAGGTCAGAGGGAAGATGAAATGCTGGACTGGGTGACAGTTCTCAAATTGCAGGAAAAGGCTGGGAAGAGCTGCCGTTGGGAGAAGAGGAGGAGAAAATCTGGGGTTTTGTACCCTGCTTTTCACTTCTGGAAGGAGTCTCAAAGCGCCTTACAATCCCTTCCTCTCCCCATAACAGACACCCTAAGAGGGAGGTGAGGCTGAGAGAGCTCTGAGAGAACTGTGCCAAAGGTCACCCAGCAGGCCTCATGTTTCCCTAAGCAGCTTACAGTTACTTAACAATCACCCTGTGAGGTAGGTGAGGCTGAGAACTGTGACTGGCCCAAGGTCACCCAGCTGGCTGCATGCGGAGGAGCAGGGAATCAATCCCGGTTCTCCAGATTAGAGGCTGACGCTCTTAACCCAGCTACACCGAGACTGCTACCTTGATCCTAGTTTGGTGTGGAATGAACTTCATTCGTAGGGATTTAACAGAGAATCCAGATTATCTCAGTGTTCTTCTACTGCATCCAGTGTTTCCCTTGTTATCCTACTGCTTATTTCCACATTGACTGTGCAGCAACGTTTAGACGTGTAATGTAAAACACAACTGCGGAATTCGCCTGTCCACTCAATGCCTTCTTAAGTTGGTTTTATTAGACCCAACTAACTGACACGAACTCCGCTGAAATACTGTGCTGGGTTGCAGTTTAATGAAGGCACTGAGAATTCTGTGTCCAATTCTGCTTGCCTGTTTCCTCAAACTCAGGCAGACAGCCGTGCTGGTTTGACACAGGAGGACCAAGTGTGAGCATTAGTGCTTTGGGTTCCACGAAGTCTTATTCTGGGTATAAGCTTCCGTGTGCACTAGGGATGGGCACAAACTGAGGGAATCCAGTGAGGTCCATGGCATGCCTGGCTTGCAAACCACAGACTGTCATGAACTTTTTGACATAACCATTTGGTTTGCGAGGTTCATCATGAAGAAAAATGCCCCTTGGCAAGCAGCAAAATATAATTGTTGACATTTGTGGTACATAATTACGGCTTATGTTTTACCCTATTTGAATGGTTAGGTACTCTTTGTAATAAATGGTGGTGTTACCTTTTGGAAAACGTTTTTGACTATTTTATTTCGCTGTCACTATTGAGAATAAGCCTCAAACCAGTAGCTTTTCTGCTGTTACTCAAAGTGGAGATGCCCTTGGAAAGCATGTTCCAAATAAATAACTCCTTGGCAAGAGCGGGAACATAATATTGTTTCATCTATTTTGTTTCCTTGGATGGTGTTTGTTTATGCCAACAAAGGTTTTATGAGTCTGAGTCTGCTATTGTATTCTGTGCTCAGACATGCTCTGTGCTCAGACAATCTATTATTGTAAATTTCCTTGGCCCCAGGGATAGAATAATTCAACGTCTATGAGCTGAGAGGCCCCTGGAAATAACAGAACCAGTAGCCAAATTTATGGCTACTGTGATATAAAAGGGAAATTGCATACGTAAGAAATAATTCTTGTTGTTGTTATGTGCAAAGTCGCATCCGACCCATCGCGACCCCATGGACAATGATCCTCCAGGCCTTCCTGTCCTCTACCATTCCCCGGAGTCCATTTAAGTTTGCACCTCCTGCTTCAGTGACTCCATCCAGCCACCTCATTCTCTGTCGTCCCCTTCTTCTTTTGCCCTCAGTCGCTCCCAGCATTAGGCTCTTCTCCAGGGAGTCCTTCCTTCTCATGAGGTGGCCAAAGTATTTGAGTTTCGTCTTCAGGATCTGGCCTTCTAAGGAGCAGTCAGGGCTGATCTCCTCTAGGACTGACCGGTTTGTTCGCCTTGCAGTCCAAGGGACTCGCAAGAGTCTTCTCCAGCACCAGAGTTCAAAAGCCTCAATTCTTTGACCTCAATTCGGCCTTCCTTATGGTCCAACTTTCACAGCCATACATTGCAACTGGGAAGACCATAGCCTTGACTAGACGCACTTTTGTTGGCAGAGTGATGTCTCTGCTTTTTAGGATGCTGTCTAGATTTGCCATAGCATTCCTCCCCAGGAGCAAGCGCCTTTTAATTTCTTTGCTGCAGTCCCCATCTGCAGTGATCTTGGAGCCCAGGAAAAGAAAAGAAATAATTCTAGGCCATTGGAATTTATTTTTGATGTAATCCATTTCTTATCGAGCATATTATGGAGGAATGGCTAACTGGTTATTATTTCTTTCTTATCGACCATCTGTTTCCTCTCTCAGTTTAGGAAAGTATTGTTCCTCATGTAATGATGTTTCTTTTATATGCCATGAAAGGTTTTGGAATATATTTGGGGGGAACTTAAACTGTTGCCTCATTTTAATTTTAAACTTCATTTTAAATGACATTTTTTTCTAAGAAACTTTAACTTTAAATATTTTATGTTGATCTAAGAATACGATGGCCACTGGCCTGAGCCAGCTTGCTGGGAAGGTGCTGTAGCAGTGGTTCTCAACCTGGGGGTCGGGACCCCTTTGGGGGTCGAATGACCCTTCCACAGGGGACGTGGCAGGGCAAGCAGCTTGGCCGGGGGTGGGGGCACCATCCACACAACAGCCTTGCGGGGTAGATTGAGATGGAGTGTTCGTCTGTCTGGAGCAGCGGAAAAGAGCGAGATCGGCATTATGGGACAAGAGGCAGAACTGGACTGAGAAACCCCGGAAAATAAATAATAAATATTGAAATCATCAATACATCCAATGTTCTCATTGTCAATCATAACTTTGGTGCTACTTCCAGTAGTTGTCATGATCTTGGTCTTTTTGATATTTAGGTATAGTCCCATGCATTAATATGACACACCTTTCAAGCTATGATTATAGGACACGTATTCAGTTTGCTGGAGCCCGTCCTGATTATCACGAATTATGTTGCTAGCGCATTGCCGGAAGCCTTCCCAAAAGGATCAGACGCACATGATTTAGCTATGACTGATGGCCCCAGAGGAAGATCTCACCCCTACTGTGTAATTTTTCTTTGCCGCTACACACAATATCAAAGCTCCACAGGGATAAACCCATTTTGAGGCAATGTTTAATGAGTTCCACTTTGAGAAGCCAATGAGAATAGCGCGGCAGTACGGTAATTAGCAAAGATCAGATGGCCGGGCAATTTTTGAAAGAGACCCTCTGGTCAGAGCTGCAGAGAGGATCAATGAAGGATCCGGAGGTGCCGTTCTGGCTTTTGATGTTCTTTGCCAGCTACTTACCAGAGCCGATGATGTCCAGCTTTGATTGTTTTTGCGAGTGGAACGAAAGAGCTTTGGGGAAATATATCTTCATCAAATAGTGACATAAAGGGTGTCATTTCCGCTATTCGGAGTGCCGCATGGCCTTCAGAGAGGATTCTGTTCAAAGGGAGGACAAACCAAAGAACTGGGCAATTCCAAATACATCGTCTCTCAAGTGGCGAATGACTTTTGTGAATTTACCCGCAGGCGAACGATGGATCCAAACCATCTTGCCAAGTGCCTTTGAAGAGCGTCCTGTTTGCAGGTGACCCGTGCCCATGTTGGGCACCATGTTGGCAACTTTTGCAATAGCCTGTCTTTCACATTGCAATGCTTAATGTTGAAGAATACGGGGTGGGGGGGATCCAAAATAATCAATGGCGGCTAGACACTTTGGGAATGAATGGTCAACGAAGTGGCCAAAGCGCGCTGAAGCGCACAAGCCTAGTAAACACTGCCATGGTTAGAAACACACAGAAGAAGAAACAGAAGAGTTGGTTCTTATATGCCTCTTTTCTCTACCAGAAGGAGCCTCAAAGGGGCTTCCAGTTGCCTTCCCTTTCCTCTCCCCACAACAGACACCCTGTGGGGTGGGTGAGGCTGAGAGAGCCCTGTTATTCCTGCTCAGTCAGAACAGCTTTATCAGAGCCATGGCGAGCCCAAGGTCACCCAGCTGGCTGCATGTGGGGGAGCGCAGAATCAAACCCGGCTCACCAGATTAGAGGTCCGCACTCTTAATCACTATACCAAACTGGCTCAACATAGCCGAGACACCAAGGAAAGAGACTGGGGTTCACCAGTAGAGCATCTGTCATGAGTAGGCAGAATGGCCCAGTGTTCCTAGTTAAAGGATCAGGTAAAGGTAAAGGTATCCCCTGTGCAAGCACCGGGTCATGTCTGACCCTTGGAGTGACGCCCTCCAGCGTTTTCTTGGCAGACTCAATACGGGGTGGTTTGCCAGTGCCTTCCCCAGTCATTACCGTTTACCCCCCAGCAGCAAGCTGGGTACTCAGGTAGGATCAGGTAGTAGGTGATTAAAATGGCCAGCTCCAAGTTGGGAAAATGGGAATGCACAGGTTGAAAGGGGGGATTAAATATATTTGTGGAGGATAGACAGAGAGAGAGACAGACAGACAGACAGACAGACAGACACCTATAGCAATTCCCGGGTATGTTCATGGTGGTTTACAGACAATAAAAGAATAAAAACATGATAAAATCCCATAATTTCCCTTAAAAATACTACTACAACTACTAAGGCGGCAGGCAAAAAGAACCGCTTCTTTTAGTAGTCAGTGGCTACTAGCTATGGTGCCAGAGGAGAACCTCCACGTTCAGAGGCACTGATCTTCTGAATCCCAGAGCCAGGAATCAACATCAGGGGAAGGCCTTGGCCTCCAGGCTCCGCTGTTGGCCCTTCAGAGGAACTGTTTGGCCACTGTATGAGACAGGAGGCTGGACTAGATGGACCATTGATAAGATCCATCAGGGCTCTTATGTTCTTCTGAAGGCCTTGGAATATATGCCCTGCTGTTGGTTGTCCAAAGGTTGTCCTGGGAATCTCCAGCCACCACCTGGAAGTTGGCACCCTTACCACTAGACTGCTGAGCTAGATGCTGAGCTAGATGTTGGCACCCTTACCACTGTGATTGCTGATCCAGCAGGGCTCTTCCGATGTCCTTGGAAGGAACCTTATCAATGTGCTTCTCATGAGGAAGCTCCCAGGTTCAAACCCCATTTCCTCCACAGAAAAGGGTCTGCTTGAAGGCCACGGGGAAAGTCCTCTTCTACTTTCTGGAGAGTCACTGCCAGCCAGAGACAAGCCTGACTTCGAGATATGAAGGTCCTGACTCAGTAGGCAGCTGCTTCATCACTGGATCCCCCCAGTACTGATTTTGGTGCCTCTTAAAACACTGACACATTGCTGGGATTACTTATGGTGTTTTGGCCTGCCCTTCATCTATTGAAGTCTTTGGAGGAGAGGGGTGTGCTGGGAGCCAAGGGTTTTGACAGGTCGTTAGGTAAACAGTGATCAGAACAGGAGGGATTTTAGGCAGCATTTCGGAAAAGCCAGCGTGGTTTGGGGGGCCGGAGATGGCGACGAGCCAGACGTCACCTTTGTTTTCCCGTTTGCTTGCTCCAAATGCTAATAATTAACAACGGTAATCATGTCAGAGGTGAATGGCACTGTAATTAGCTGTGGCTTTTTAGCTGCAAATGTCAGTAATTTTGCCTCTGCCGTCACAAAGGGCACAGGCTTTTTGCGCCCCGTGGCAGGCGATCCACGCTGCGAAGGGGGCGTCCCAGATGTACCTGCCTTTCACGGCAGAATGCAAAGCTCGTGGGCAAGCAGTTGCTTGATCAGACAGAGGGCCATTAGAAATCAGCGGGTTTCTGGCTGGACAAACCATCTGAATAGCCTGCTGCAAACAGAATCATAGAATCATAGAAATCATAGAGTTGGAAGGGACCTCATGGGTCATCTAGTCCAACCCCCTGCACTATGCAGGACATTCACATCCCTATCACTCATCCACTGTAACCTGCCACCCCCTTGAGCCTTCACAGAATCAGCCTCTCTGTCAGATGGCTCTCCAGCCTCTGCTTAAAAATTTCCAAAGATGGAGAACCCACCACCTCCCGAGGAAGCCTGTTCCACTGAGGAACCGCTCTAACTGTCAGGAACTTCTTCCGGAAGTTTAGACGGAATTTCTTTTGAATTGATTTCCTTTTTCTTTTGAATTAATTTTAAGTTCTGGACCGTCCCTCCGGAGCAAGAGAGAACAACTCTGCTCTGTCCTCTATATGGCACTCTTTTAAATACTTGAAGAGGGCTGGCAAGAGTTGCAAACTCTGGGTTGAATAACACCTGGAGATTTGAAGAATGGGGCTCTGGGAGGGGAGAACAGGGGTGCAAGGCCGTAGACCCCACCCTCCAAAGGGGTCTACTCCCCAAGGGATTTATCTATGAAATCTGCAGATTTGTTGTCATTCCAGGAGATCTCCAGGATCCTATGGAGGTCCCTTAGGCAGGCAGATTTCATCACCTCTCCATTTCTTCTGCTGCCTCGAATTCCTCCTGAAATCTTGTTGACCTAAGAGGAGTCCTGCTGGATCAGACCAGTGGTCCATCCAGTCCAGTATCCTGTCTCATACAGTAGTCAACCAGTTTCTCAGGAGGTCCAATAAGAGCTGTTTTTTTTGTACCCTGCTTTTTATTACCCAAAGGCATCTCAAAGCAGCTAATAATCACCTTGCCTTCCTTTCTCCAATTTTTTATTTTTATTTTTCACACAGAGAGTGATTAAAATGTGGACTTTCTGGCAGAAGAAGTAGTGCTAAAGAAGAATTGATTTTTTTTTTGTGCCTGCTTTTTACTGAAGCGGTTAAGTGGCTTACAATCACTTTCCCTTCCTCTCCAACACAACAGAAATCCTGTGAAGTGCGTGAGCATGAGAGAACTGTGAGAGAACTGTGACTAGTCCAAAGTCACCCAGGTGGCTGCATGTAGAGGAGTGGGGAATCAAACCCAGTTCTCCAGATTAGAGGCCACTTCTCTTAACCACTACACCAAGCTGGCTCAGGCCTCCCCCTGATGGGGCCTACAGGGTGACCTTGGGCCAGTCACAGTTCTCTCAGAGCTCTCTCAGCCTTACCTGTCTCACAGGGGATCTGTTGTGTTGGAGAAGAAGCGGGACCCTGTCCCGTCCCCCCACGGCTCCATCCCAAAGTTTCCAGTGTGGTGCAGTGGTTAAGAGTGGCGGCTTCCAACCTCGTGAGCTGGATTTGATTCCCTGCTCCTCCACATGCAGTCACCTGGGTGACCTTGGTCAGCTGTGCTTCATATGTGCTTCGAACTTGCTGCTTTATATGTTCCCATCTTCCAGGAACAAGATCTTTCTCACGGATCACTTTGTCTAACTTTCCCTCTCGATTTAAATAACAATATTAACAATACTGTCGAAAATCAGGGCCTTTCCGCACAAGGACCAATGTTGCCAATTGGTCCCACAAAGCAGAAACACTATTTTAAAAAGTGCAATCTCGGCGTTACGCATACCTGCCTTTGTAGTGGAATCCAGTAGCGTTTCATTTGTTTCCCACAGGTTTCCGGTCTCGCAAAAATTGTTAGAGAGGAAGTGATTTCTTCTGTGCTTGGTCCCACCCCTGGCCGTCAATCAAATGAACAGCCAGTGGGCGGTTGTTATCATGCTCCCGAAAAGCCCCTTTCCCTTTAAGCACAGGTTTTAAAAAAACAACAACACACATTGCAACGAATATGCCTTGATTCTTCCTAATGTAGAGACCCATCTAGCAGGCATGTGAACTGACGAGTCATCGTTACCACGCTCCCCCCAAGTGAACCCCCCCCCCCGCACGGGCGCAATTTTCGGCCGAAAATAAAGGGAACTTGCAAACAGGGCTGTGTTGTGCTTGGGGACTTAGGAGAGCTTTAAAGCAATTCTGCCAGAGAAGCTTCGCTGGGTGAATGAAGCCTCGCTGGTTCGTTGCTTTCCCCACTCGCTCCGAGAAAAAAAAATGGCGATCGCTTCGCCGGAAGTTCGGAGGAGAGAGCCAGGCGGAGGGACTTTGTTGGAACCGCAACAATGGGAACGCACAGGTCTTTTTCGCTAGTGTTGCAGATTGTTTGCAAGAGTGTAGCGCTTTTCGGAGGGTGAATCCACTTTTCCCGATTTCCCTAGAAGTGCTACAACAAATCGCTTTTTGCGGAACTGTTGCAGGAGTGTTGCAGATTGTGTGCGACATCTTGCGGAACTGCAAATTAGTAGCTTTTACAATTTGAAAGCCTTCTGCTACATTGAAGTCATGCGGAATGGACTTCAGTTCTGAGTCAAGGGAACGTGGAAGAACAGTTCTTGGTATAAGCTCTTGGTCTAAGTTGAAGCTGGCTTCGCATCTTTCCAGCAACCAGCACATTAGCAAGCAAAGATCTCTTGGTGTGAAGGGAAGATTTAGTCTATTCAGAGCATGCAGATATTCCGCTGCATTATGTTAAATTTCTGAGGATGTTGGTGGGTCAGTCTGGTCACTCCCTCCTTTGCACTTGCTACGAGGCTGGCTACAAATAAAACACAGTATTTGCAATCTACTCCTTGGGAGGATCGTTTTCCTGAACGCAACATTGCACTTCTAGGACTGAGCAATTTCGGCAATATGATCCCAACATCCTGCACCTTTTCTTTCAATTTGTGGAAATTAAATTTTCATGCAAAGCCACACCCCTATTCAGCAAAAACCACGCAGTTCGAGGAGAATCAGCAGGCGAAATGTGGAACTGGACAAGATGCACTTTAACCCTGCCAGCTATTTAGGAGGGATGTTGCTTCAGGAGAACATTGGTTCAGCGGGCAGCAGAGTAGCGACAAGGGTCCCACCTGTGTATCGCATACAGAACAGTTTGTCAAGGGATAGATCGAGGCCAGACAAAAATTCTTGGGAATAGACCTAACAAGAGATGGGCACATGCAGAAAACACATGAGGAAGGGGAGATTCAAATGGGTAGCCGTGTTGGTCTGAAGTAGCACAATCAAATCAGAGTCCGGTAGCACCTTTAAGACCAACAAAGATTTATTCAAGGCGTGAGCTTTCGAGTGCAAGCACCCTTCCTCAGACTGTGAACGGATGGTCACAAAGTCATATCAGAAATAAAACTGTCAATACCAGTGATCCACGGATTCCACCCTCCTTATTTTATTTACCATGTGGATTTTTGAAATCGCTAACTTTTACACAACTGTTGTTTATGATGTCCCTCTGACAGTTTGTCACCGGAGAAAATGTTTTTGAAAACGCTGAATCAACAGTCAGCATTCTGGCATACTTTCATTTTGGAATAAAACAGGACTTTCCTTACTGAATTCACCGGAGTGGCCCACTTGTCACCTTCCTTGATTATTTGCTATCCACCAGTCTGGCAAGTCATAGAATCCTAGAGTTGGAAGGGACCTCCTGGGTAATCTAGTCCAACCCCCTGCACTATGCAGGACACTCACAACCCTCTCGCTCCTCCACTGTCACCTGCCACCCCCTTGAGCCTTCACAGAATCAGTCTCTCTGTCAGATGGCTCTCCAGCCTCTGCTTAAAAAATTCCAAAGATGGAGAACCCACCACCTCCCGAGGAAGCCTGTTCCACTGAGAAACTGGTCTAACTGCCAGGAACTTCTTCCGGATGTTTAGATGGAATTTAGAATCATAGAGTTGGAAGGGATCTCCTGGGTCATCTAGTCCAACCCCCTGTACTATGCAGGACACTCACAACCCTATCGCTCATCCACTGTCACCTGCCACCCCCTTGAGCCTTCACAGAATCAGCCTCTCTGTCAGAGGGCTCTCCAGCCTCTGTTTAAAAATCTCCAAAGATGAAGAAGCCCCCACCTCCCAAGGAAGCCTGAGAAACTGCTCTGTCAGGGACTTCTTTCAGAGGTTGAGACAGAATTTATTTTGAATTAATTTCATAGAATCATAGAGTTGGAAAGGACCCCCTGTGCCATCTAGTCCAACCCCCTGCACTATGCAGGATACTCACAACCCTATCGCTCATCCACTGCCACCTGCCACCCCCTTGACCCTTCACAGTACTTTTCTCTGTAACCTCCAGGCGGCAGCTGGAGATCTCTCACCATCACAACAGGGATCAGTTCCCCTGGAGAAAATGGCCGTTCCAGAATTTGCACTCCAGGGCAGTATGCCCCAAACCCCGCCCTCCTCAGGCCCCATCCCAAAAATCTTCAGGTGTTTCCTAATAACCCAGAACCGGCAACCCTAAACAGATCCGTGCCAAGTTCACACCTCGCCTTGCACAGCAAAGAATCTTGGGACAGCTCTGGATGGGTCATGGTGAAAATGTACATTTGGATTTGCGGGCAGACATGGGCAGACAGCTTAAGACAGCATGTCGTTGCCTTACCACTCTGCGCCATAAGAGGGATTATTCTCTCAGATATAACCAGCACTTACTTATTATTTGGGCTGAACCTGCACTGAGCAGGGGGTTGGACTAGATGGCCAGCATGGCCCCTTCCAACTCTATGGTTCTATGATTCTATGATTATTCTGTTCCTGCACTGATCTTTCTCCAGCATATATTGCCTTGACACCCAGCATAACTTGACAGCATAACTTGACACCCAGCATGCCTTGACACCCAGCATAACTAGGCCCAGCTAACAGTCCTAGCACAGAAATTAGCCTGGAGACTAATTTTGAAAATAAAAAGGCCAACCATGCTATTAGACGCAATCCTGTTCATTTTGCTGTTTACCAGCATGCAGCTGCAGCTTCTAGAAGTCGGAGTTTGTCAAGCAGTTCCAGGGTCAGGCATCAAAATACATATTCAAGGTTCAGGCACAGGTTAGGCACCACTCACCACTTGAAGCCCAAAGGGAATTACGAGAATAAAGGTGCAGGTAAGGATTAAAGACACCCCATCCCCATCAGAGCACAAGAAATCACCAGAAACCAACCACCGAACAAGTTGCTTCCAAGTAACTACTCTCTTCTCTGTTGCTTTTAAGCACTGCACTTTTAAGCACAGCAGGGGCTCATGGGAATTGTGGTCCACGGACACAGAATCATAGAATCATAGAGTTGGAAGGGGCCACACAGGCCATCTAGTCCAACCCCCTGCTCAACGCAGGATCAGCCCTAAGCATCCTAAAGCATCCAAGAAAAGTGTGTATCCAACCTTTGCTTGAAGACTGCCAGTGAGGGGGAGCTCACCACCTCCTTAGACAGCCTATTCCACTGCTGAACTACTCTGACTGTGAAAATTTTTTTCCTGATATCTATTCTATATCATTATACTTATAGTTTAAACCCATTACTGCACGTCCTTTCCTCTGCAGCCAACGGGAACAGCCCCTGCCCTCCTCCAAGTGACAACCTTTCAAATACTTAAAGAGGGCTATCATGTCCCCTCTCAACCTCCTTTTCTCCAGGCTGACATCTGGAAAGCCACAGTTTGTCTACCCCTGCTGTAGTATATCAATAGCCTGCTGGCTGTCTCAGTCCTGCTCCTGCAAGCGCTCATCCTCACGGTTGATACTGGGCCAGTGCTGTGTTGCTAGGCAGGCACTGGGCCTTCTGATTTGAAGGTCTCTCTTCATCTTCCTCCAACGGGTATCCCAAGGTTCTGGTAAGGGGTGTGTGCATGAACTGATGGGCACCTGGTCATACTGATCCCTCTGCCTTCCAGCCCTGAGAATCAGTATGCAGGAGGATTTATGTCTGGCCCCTCAAAGACTTCTGCAGTTCTTCTGTGCCTGTCCATAGATTGGAGTCAGGTCTGCTGGCTGCTTCTTCTTCCTCAGAGGAGTCTGATGCATCTCTTTGCTCAGCTGAATTTGGCTGGTCCACAACGTTAGCTTCAAACGGAAATAGTCTCAGAAGTTCATGGAAAAAAGCGTTCTTTTTCTTTTTAAATTGTTTTTACCAGGACTCTTCTCCCCTGACAGCCTTCCCACCAGCTGCCAGGTCCTACCTGACAAACTTATATTGACAGAACTGGGGTGAACAAGGAGGGAGAGACCTGAGGATAAGATAATGCACAGTTAGGCTTCACAGGAGATTAGATATCAAGTTATTTATAGATCGATTTCAGTCAGCCACCAATAAAGATAGCAAATTTGTTGAAGAAGAAGAGTTGGTTCTTATATGTCACTTTTCTCTACCCAAAGGAGTCTCAAAGCGGCTTACAGTTGCCTTCCCTTTTCTTTCCCCACAACAGACACCCTGTGAGGGAGGGGAGGCTGAGAGAGCCCTGATATTCCTGCTCAGTCAGAACCGCTTTATCAGGACTGTGAGAAGCCCAGAAGTCACCCAGCTGGCTGCATGTGGGGGAGCGCAGATTCAAACCTGGCTCGCCAGATTAGAAGTCCGCACTCCTAACCACTACACCAAGCTGGATGAAACAAAGAAGATGGGTCCTGATTTCTTTAATGTTCCCACCTCGGGGAGGGTGTGTGTGTTTAATTTATTAAAAGGCATGGTCCATCAAAAATGTGTAATCAGAGATCTTCCACTGGAAAGGGGGAACCTTAAAAGTACTTAGAAAGCCAGCCTGGTGTTGGTGTTAGAGTGAGATAGAGTGGTCCAGGTTCAAATCTCCACTTTGCCATGGATGCCTGCAGCATGACATCACAATTTTCAGTCTGGCCTACCTCCCTGGGTTGTTGTGAGGAGAAAATACAGGAGGGGAGAATGTTGTAAGAAAATCATGCCATGAATATCTACATGAGTCAAAGACACAACGGGCAGCTTTGATCAGAGTCCAAAGTCTATTTGGAGCTCAAATCTCACATACTGAAGAACTGCAATCTTAAGGGCTTGGATCTCCTGTTCATTTTGGGCACTGCCCTCACGTGTCTCCAGATATTCCTTTTTAGAAGAAGAAGAAGAAGAAGAGTTGGTTCTTATATGCCGCTTGTCCCTACCCGAAGGAGGCTCAAAGCGGCTTACATTCGCCTTCCCTTTCCTCTCCCCACAACAGACACCCTGTGGGGTGGGTGAGGCTGAGAGAGCCCTGATATCACTGCCCGGTCAGAACAGTTTTATCAGTGCCGTGGCGAGCCCAAGGTCACCCAGCTGGTTGCATGTGGTGGAGTGCAGAATCAAACCCAGCATGCCAGATTAGAAGTCCGTACTCCTAACCACTACACCAGACTGGCTTTTTAATGTATTAAAGTAATTAAAAGAGTTCTAGATCAAGTGGCACTTGAGTTACAATGCCTGGGTCAGTTTCTATGCATCTCCTTCTCCCTCCAAGCCCCTTGGTCTGGACATTAGAGGTCCCTCGTTCTTGGCTCCCTCCTGCCAACTCCTTGGTTATCAAGAGGTCCTTTCCAAACATTTTGTTAATGATAATGGGCCATTTCCCTCAGGTGCATTTGCCTCATGGCAGTGCTTTCCCAAGACACTTTCTGCTGCCACAAGAGGTTCTGTTGACAGCTGTGTGCGTTCAAATGCATCAACCTTTTTGTGTCACCGTAGTACATCTGGCCTCAACCAGGGCCAGGATGTTTTCTGACCTGACCCCTGCTTGGTGGAATGAGTTCTCAGAGGAGATCCAGGCCTTTTCGGAACGGACGCAGTTCTGCAGAGCCTGTAAAATGGATCTCTTCCGCCAAGATTTTGGTTGGGACCAGTGAACGGATAATATTTATTGGGCCCCCATTAGAACCCCCATTAGAAATGCCCAAGTGGTGAGATGAGCTGGAAGGCACCTGAATAATTTTGACCAGACTGGTGCTAGTTCAATTGTTCAGCTTCTCCGGCATGCTATCGGTGGCTTCATTAATATAGTATTTCTGTGTCATTAGTTCAAGTCATAATATTATTCTGCGGAGGGGGAGGGGGAAATTGCGTAACAGAGTTGCTATAATTAAGCTTGCACAAGTGCAGGCTGCATAATTCATGCCGCGAGATTTTCATGTCGCCACACCGACTAATCAACGACTTATTTAAGAAATTTTAGTGTATTGCCACTGGTTTCCTGGGAAATTAATGAATCCGCTTTCCTTACATTTGGTAGGCATCTGCTTCCCGGCAAGCCCCCCAAGGAGAAAGCGAGGAGGAGAAAGTCCCCTTTCTTGTTCTTGAGGGTGTATCATGAAGACTCAGTGTAAAGACACAGACGGTCCAAATCCTGCAGGAGATTATAAAATGTGAATGGGAGAGAAATGCTCTTTCTTTGCATCCAGTTTTCGTGGGAAAGAGTTCTGAGATTTGGAACTCATGCTAGGGAATGTGGTTCAGGGTGTAACGATGCAAAACCAGTGCTCGCCTGCTTAATCTATGCTTCGGGAATCTCATGGCTGGGCTGCTGCCCTGGGCGCTACATGGGTCTGTCCGGGATCAACGACGGGTCCAGAATTTGGCTGCCTGCCTGTTGCCCAAGGCTAGCCCCAGGGAGTGTGGGTCGCCCACTGTGAAACAGCTGCATGGGTGGCCAGTCTGTGTTCCGATGTGCTCCAGATGGTGGTTATGAAGCCCTGGGAAGCCCTCCATGAACTGGGTCCGCATATGCAGAGCTCTGATCCACTCCGTATGTCCCTGCGTGCCTTTGGGTGACCTTCTGCTGATTGTCCCACTGCTTAGCATGGCCTGTATTGCATCGACCCAACCCTGGGCCTGTTCAGGCTCCAGCTCTGTGGCCTGGACTCCCTGGAGTGGGAAGGAGAGCCCCTCCTTGGAGATCTTCCGGGGGTGTGAATGGCAGATATCTTTTACAGGGGGAGGGAGGACAATAGAATCAGAGTCCAGTAGCACCTTGAAGACCAACAAAGATTTATTCAGGGCGTAGAGTTGTGGTCTGGGCTTTTTCTCTGGTTTTAAGTGGAATCGGGTTTTTAAACATTATTATTGTTAGCCGTAGAGCCTCTTGTGGCACAGGGTGATAAGGCAGCCGACATGCCGTTTGAAGCTCTGTCCATGAGGTTGGGAGTTCGATCCCAGCAGCCGGCTCAAGGTTGACTCAGCCTTCCATCCTTCCAAGGTCGGTAAAATGAGTACCCAGCTTGCTGGGGGGTAAACGGTAATGACTGGGGAAGGCACTGGCAAACCACCCCGTATTGAGTCTGCCATGAAAACGCTAGAGGGCATCACCCCAAGGGTCAGACATGACCCGGTGTTTGCATAGGGGATACCTTTACCTTTACCTATTGTTAGCCGCTTTGAACCAAGAGGAATTAATCAGTAATTAACTGGTTTTAACTGGAATTGTTTGTTTTTTAAAACTGTTATTGTAAGCTGCTGTGACCCAAGAGGAAAGGCAGGCTACAGATCCCTTAATGTTTTCACAAGCTGACTGGAGTAGAGGGTAACTGTCGGTTTAACACAATCTGTGGGATCTGTTTAGGATATATGTTGTATGGAATTGTGGGTTTTAACTTTTATTCCTTTTTATGGAGTACTCTGTTTTTATTGCTTGTAAGCCGCCTCGAGATGACCTAGGAATGGCAGGGTACAAACGCTTTAATAAATTAATCAGTGAAGAATGTTTTTAAGGAAGGTGTGTTTTTTAAAAGGAGCTCCAGGAAAACTTGGCCCCAGTCCTGCTCTGATCACACCCCACTAGTCGTGTGAAATAATTACTGAATCAAGGCGAATATTACCATCAAAGACTCATCTTACCATTGCAATGGAAGGAGGGGAGGGGCTTGTGTACAGAAGGTCCCAGGTTCAATCCCTGGCACCTGCAGTTAAAAGGTGATGTGGAAGACAGCCTAAAACCTAGAGGCTGGATAGCCATCTGACGGAGAGGCTGATTCTGTAAAGGTTCAAGGGGGTGGCAGGTTACAGTGGATGAGCGAGAGGGTTGGGAGTGTCCTGCATAGTGCAGGGGGTTGGACTAGATGACCCAGGAGGTCCCTTCCAACTTTATGATTCTAAATTCCATCTAAATATCCGGAAGAAGTTCCTGACCGCTAGAGCAGTTTCTCAGTGGAACAGGCTTCCTCGGGAGGTGGTGGGTTCTCCATCTTTGGAGATTTTTAAACAGAGGCTGGATAGCCATCTGACGGAGAGGCTGATTCCGTGAAGTTTAAAGGGGGTGGCAGGTGACAGTGGGTGAGTGATAGAGTTGTGAGTGTCCTGCACAGTGCAGAGGGTTGGCCTAGATGACCCAGGAGATCCCTTCCAACTCTATGACTCGATGTTTCTATGATGAACTTGCAGCGTTTCTAGCTGTAGAACTTATGACATTTTAAACTATAGAACATTTATAACTTTACAACTCTGCAACTGTGTAACTATTAACTGCACAACTGTCGTTCAGTTCCTTAGCTGGTGGTAGGCGGGGCCTCTGGGCTCAAGTTGGTGGCTGTACCATTGGCCTTGACTGAAGGTTTGGTGGAAGAGCTCCATTTTGCAGGCCTTGAGGAATTGATCAGCTCCGCCAGGGCCCTGATCCCTTCTGGCAGCTCATTCCACCAAGTGGGGTCCAGGACCGAAAAAGCCCTGGCTCTGGCCGAGGCCAGACAAGCCTCCCTGGGACCAGGGGATCACCTGATTGTTGGTGTTTGTACATCGCAGTGCTCTTTGGGGGGCGCAGGCGGAGGGGCGGACCCTCAGGTACTCAGATGGTTTGGGCACAGAGACAGTCTCTGCATGAAGGCACTTGCTGAGATTTCAAGTCCTGGAAAAGCTGACAGCTCCCGGGGCTAGCAACATCCACACCGGCTCTAGTTAGTCACAAAAGATCAAAAAACGAGGCTGCACATCAAAAGGCCTCATATTGCGGCAACGGAATGGATTTGAAAGTCCTGCCACAGGCACGACCACGGACAAGGACCAAACCACGGAGCGGAAATGCACAAAACAAACCCCAGAGCTGGAATGCGCCATGTAAAACGTCACGGCGTGTAGCATGATGAAAACACGACACGATGCGGCATGGCGCACGCAGAGCACCAGGGATACACGGCAAAAGCATCTTGGGATTTTGACGCCTTCCTCCCAGGGGGTCCGTTGTAGAGCAAGGAAGGGAAGGCGATTGGAAGCCACCTTGAGACACGTTTGGGGAGAGAAAAGTGGGGTATGAAAACCAACTCACCTTCTTCTTCTGCACTCAAGGTAATCAAGAAAGGCTAAGACAAAAAAGAACACACATTAAAATATGCAGTGCTAACGTACAAAACCTCAACTGTACTTTAATTATGGATTTAAGGCATTTCAGAATCGCATAGTAAAGGTTCTGCATGTATAAGTACCTAGGCCAAATAGAGAGAGAAACGTCTAAGCATATGAATACAGGTTCAAAGGTACAAATTATTTCCATCTAGCATGTCAGCAAAAATGCTTCCACAGTGGGATAGATTCCAATTCAGACCTCCATAAATTAAACTCATCGTATACAGGCTGGACCAAAAATATGAACCTTACTCAGAAGCACCCGTTCACCCATGGAGTAAGTGGAAAGAAATGTCCTCCATCTGCAAGGTGGGCAAACCATCAGGGTGTGCAGTATGTCCTGGATCTGCTTGGGCTCAGGGAGACTAGGGGAAAAAACAGCCCTTGGAAAGAATCTGCCTTATGCAGAATCAGACTTTTGGTCCATCAAGATTGAGATGTCTCCTCAGCTGCACCTTGGTGTTGGGGTTAAGAGCGGCAGCTTCTGATCTGGAGAGCCAGGTTTGGGTGACGCTGAGCTAGCCACAATCCTGTTCTCCCAGATCAGTTCTCTCCAGAGCTCTCTCAGCCCCACCTACCTCACAGGGCACCCGTTGTGGGGAGAGGAAGGGGAGGTGATCCTCAGCCGCTTTGAGACTTCTCTGGGTAGAGAAAAGCGGGGTATTAAAAACAATTCTTCTTCTATTCCCCCTCCTCCTCCTCCTCCATTGGACAAGGCAACCAAGCAGAGGCTGTGCCACGGATTCACCAGCTCTGCCCTGCAACTGGCCTACCCCGCAGGGTTGTTGTCGGGATTAAACGCGAAAAAGCGCCAGCCAGCGCTCCTAGGAGAAAAGCAGGGCTCTCTTCAAAAGGCACCGCTCACCCGGCGGATGTGGCCGCCGGCTTTCAGGCGCCGGGTGCGAAAGAGGGGGAGCCGCAAGCCTTCCTCGGGGGGGGGGGGGGAGAGGCAGCTCCACGCCCTCCCCCTTGCGCGGCCGATCCGGAGCGTGGCCGAAGCGCGCAGCCATGGCGAGGCGGGGAGGCGCTGCGCTCCCTCCTCCTCCGCCTTTCCAGCGGGCGCAGCAGAGCCGCCGTCCGACCCGGTCGCGTTCCGACGTGCGCGGAGCGGCGGCCCCGAACACGCGGGTCGAGCAGGCGGCCGCTCTCTCCTGGGCGCCGTCCCTCCTCGCGAGTAGGACTCCGGCGGACGGAGATGGACCCCCCGGCGACCCCCCGGCTCTGGCGGCTGCTGCCCTCGATCCTCCTGCTCTTGGCTCCTTCCTCCGGCGGGGAAGGTGAGCCGTCGGTCCGATCGGGGCGGGGATGGGGTGGGGGGCTGCTGGAGGAGGAGGGGGGGGTCTCGGCTAAACTCCGGTGTGCCCCCTCCCCGCACTCAGACACACCAGGCAACATCATAAAGCAAAGGGCTACAGAGCCCCCTTCCCCATATAGAAGGAGAAGGGCAAGCCAGGGGAATGGGCAGGATTGGAACCCAGGACCGGCGGGCGTGGAGGCGGAGGGGCATTCCCTCCCCAAGGGAGGAAGGGGGGGAGGGATGCGGGCACTCTCCATCTCTGCCTCCCCTGCCGCCCCGTTCTTTTCCTTCGATCTGGCAGCTAAAGTGAGGCGAAACCAGCACGCTTTCCCACCCGGGGGTCCCCGAAGAACAGGGGAGATGCGAAGGGAGCCGGAAAAGGCCAGAGGAACCCCCGGCCAGCCTTGCCTGCTTTTAAACCAGCCCCTTTCACCTGAGGACAGGTGAGAAGCCACCCCGGATCAGGCCAATGCCCCATCCAGGGTAACTCCCTGCGTCACACAGTGGCCAAGGGTCCATCCGGAGGTCCACCGGCAGAGCCAGAACTCCAAAAGCCCTCCCACTGACGCCCCCCAAGAAGAGAGAGTATCCCAGACAGAGCAGAGTTCGAGTCCAGCCGTCCCTTTACGTCCCACAAAGTTGTATTCAAGCCGTGAGCTTGCGTGGGCAGGCACACTTTGCCAGAGCGTTCCACGGACACCTTGTAGCTGAGAGCCACAGTTGGGCCTCTGCTCCGGACATTTCTCCGGACATTTCTCCAGCAGCGGTGAGTTCCACACGTTCATGACCCTTTGGGCAAAGAAGGACTTCCTTTTCTCCGTTCTAATGTCACTGAGCGCCCATAAGTGCTTGTATGGTGATAAAGAGAGAAAAGGACTTCTTTCTCTGCCTCCTCTCCCCTGTGCGTAATTTTCTCAACCTCTGATCAGGTCACCCCACAGGCATCCTTCCCCCATGCTAAGGAGCCCTGAACCTTTGCAACCTTCTTCAGAGGGAAGGTGCTCCACTTCCTTCATTGTTTTTATTGTTGTATTGCACACCTTTTCCAAGGCTACAGCATCTTTTCAAACGAGGCTGCAACCATAGATTTATCCAGGGGCATTAGGATCCCGTCTGATTGGTTTTCAATCCCTAATAACCCCAGCCTACCATTTACCTTATTTTATTGCCGTTGCACACTGAGGGCATTTCCACACATCAGTAAAAATAGCGTTATGCCAGCTGAATGGCAAAGCGCTAAATTTTATCACGCTTTCCAGTTTCTCCTCAACTTTTTGCTGTCTTGTCTTTGTCTGCTGCTGTTTCACGCATCTCACCTTCCACATCCGCTGCTGGAAATGACGGAAGAGAGCAATGTGCCTTATGCGCGACTCGCTTCCACCTGTCAATCAATTCAGGCAACCAATCCCCTTCGCCAACAGTTTAAAGGTCCTGCGTTGCCCGCTAATTTTTTTAAAATTCATACTTCTGTGTTGCAATGCCTATGCATTGAATCATAGATGCATAGTGCTTTTTGAATGCCACCCTGTATGGGATCACGAGTCCTTTGATATATCTAAAAAATAATAACGTTCCTGATTTTTGGGGGGGAAGAAAGTTTTCGAGAGACAGTTATGTTAGAACTTTGAAAAAAATATTATTTTATTTTTGGCATCACCTACACGCTTGTCCGCCTATTCGTTGCTCCAGGATGTTTGCCATTTTTGAAAAGAAATTTTCATCCCCAGGAACAAGGGAGAGGGAGGCGGGTGCGAGGGTGGGATGAAGCAGGCGACTTTAGCGCATTTGAGCCTCCATACCTTCCCTCTGCTGGTTGCCTGCTGGTTGCTCTCTGGTAGCTAGCATTTTTTGGTTGGTGAATCCACTTTATGCGATTCCCCAACTCGCGCTTGAAAATGGAGGATGTAGCAAGCTGTCAGCTGGCCAGACGCTGGACGTGGGCGACGTCATGCGGAGCGGCCAGAGTATAACATTTCACAATATAACAGAGTATAACATAACAGGTAAACATTTCACTATATTTATTGCATGCAGAAAAACTTAGGGTGAGTTCATTCACCATCATTCCAAGATCTCTCTCCTGGTCAGTAACTGCCGGTTGGGACCCCATCCATGGGTAGTTATAGTTGGGATTTTGGGCTCTAATGTACGTTATTTTGCACTTGCCCACTTTGAACCCCATTTGCCCCAATCACGCCCACTCGTCCAGCCTCCTCTGGAGCCCCTCACAGTCCTCCCTGATTGTTACTGCCCTGAAAAACTTCATGTCATCTGCAAATTTATCCATTTCACTGCTTGTTCCCGACTCCAAATCCTTCATGGACAAGCTAAGAAGCATCCAACCTATACCAACTCCTGCGGTACCCAATGGCTTACCATCATCTGAAAACTGCCCATTTGTATGCGCTCTCTGTTTCTTGTCAATTAATTTTTTTTTTAATCCACAAGAGGATTTGTCTTCTTATCCCATTGCTAAGTTTATTTAGGAGCCCTTGATGCGGAACTGTATCAAAAGCTTTTGAGAGTCAGTGTGGTGTAGTGTTAAAGAACAGCAGCTTCTAATCTGGCAAGCCAGGTTTGTTTTTCCACTCCTCCACATGCAGCCAGCTGGGGGGGGGGGCATGAGTTCACCACAGCTCTGCTAAAGCTGTTCTGACCAAGCAGTCCTGTCAGAGCTCTCTCAGCCGCACCTATTCCCAGGGTGCCTGTTGTGGGGAGAGGAAAGGGAAGGCGATTGGAAGCCACTCTGAGACTCCTTTGGGTAGAGAAAAGCAGCATATAAGAACCAACTCTTCTTCTTCTTCAGTAATATCAGGGCTCTCTCAGCCTCCCCTCCCTCACAGGGTGTCTGTTGTGGGGAGAGGAAAGGGAAGGCGACTGTAAGCTGCTTTGAGACACCTTTGGGTAGAGAAAAGAAGCATCTATGGACCAACTCTTCTTCTTCTTCTTCTTCTTCTTCTTCTTCTTCTTCTTCTTCTATTTTTTGTGCTTGGGGTGGAGGAAGAGTCAAGGTCAGAACTTTTAGAAAAAAGAACCGATGGGATTGTAGATTTCTTCTCAAAGGCATCTATACAGCAGACTTGTAATCACTTTGAAATCCATCTAAATCTAGCCTTTCTACCTGAGATCAGAGCAGTGGCGCTCGTGAGTCTCCTCAATTTATTTTATCTTCCCAGCATCCTGTGAGCTGGGTTACAACAGGGGTAGTCAACCTGTGGTCCTCCAGATGTTCATGGATTACAATTCCCATGAGCCCCTGCCAGCATACGCTGGCAGGGGCTCATGGGAATTGTAGTCCATGAACATCTGGAGGACCACAGGCTGGCTACCCCTGGGCTAGAACACACATTGTGACACACATTGTGCGACTGGCCCAAGAGAATTTCATGTCGAATTTCTGAGCAACCAAATCTGGTTTCAGCCAGTATTTCAAGACAATGAAAGTGCTATTCCGCCTAACCCTCAGATATCTCTTCCAGCGTGCCAGGCATGGACTTCAATTCAATTACGAGGTTCACCTAGAGAAAAAAAAAATGAATTAAGTGAAACGGAAGCGCCAGGCATTTCTGATTTTTCCATTAATGCTTCTATTAGCGGCCTGTGGATGGGCGATTGCCTTCCCCTGTGGATTATCCTAAGGAGGTGAGATTCAGATGAATTTTGAAATTTGTACTGCCATAAGAGTCTTATGATCCTATAATAAACCCCTGTCATGTCATGCTGCTTGTGGGTACCTGGACGTGTTAGATCTAAGCACTTTCCGAAAATGCCAAAGGAATTATACATTTTGACTTGCTTGGTTTCTGTCATACATCAGATCTGAATTGAACTAGCATGCCAGTGGCACAAAATCAGAGTCGGGCGGCACCGTTAAGAACGACAGAGTTTTAGTCAAGGTTGAAGCCTTTGTGTTCATGCAAACTTTGTCAGATAGGGTGAAATAAATTTTTTCAAACTGTTACATAAAGGTGGGGTGGGGTGGGGTTAGTTTCCAGGAAGGGCTGGCTAGGATGCATAAAGAAAAGCCCTCTAAGTATAGCGGTTAAACTAGAACTGATTCCCCGCTCCTGCACATGCAACCAGCGGGGAGGGGGGGGTCCTTTGGCTAGTCACAGTCCTGGTACAGCTGTTCTCACAGAGTAGTTTCTCTCAGAGCTTTCTCAGCCCCATGTACCTCACAAGGTGCCCATTGTGGGGAGAGGAAGGGAAGGCGATTGGAAACTGCTTTGAGACTCCTTTGGGTAGAGAAAAGCGGCATATAAGAATCAACTCTTCTTCTTCTTCAGTAATCTTAGGGCTCTCTCAGCCTCACCCACCTCACAGGGTGTCTGTTGTGGGGAGAGGAAAGGGAAGGCGACTGTAAACCACATTGAGAATCCTTCGGGTAGAGAAAAGTGGCATATAAGAACCAACTCTTCTTCTTCTTCAGCAATATCAGGGCTCTCTCAGCCTCACCTCCCTCACAGGGTGTCTGTTGTGGGGAGAGGAAAGGGAAGCCACTTTGAGACTCATTGGAGAGAAAGGCGGCATATAAGAACCAACTCTTCTTCTTCTTCAGTAATCTCAGGGCTCTCTCAGCCTCCCCTCCCTCACAGGGCGTCTGTTGTGGGGAGAGGAAAAAGAAGGCAGTTGGAAGCCAATTTGAAACTCCACAAACTGAAAAGTGGGGTATGAAAACCAATTTCTCTTCTTTTTCATAACCAACTGGGCGATTACAGCTGAAATTGGATACAGGTGGTTGGTAAGATCTGAATAGCAGCGAATTAGCATACGAATACAAGAGTTAACAAACAGCTGTGAGAGCGAATTTTGAGCCCAGTAGCACCTCTAAAACCGACACAGTTCAATTCTGCTACTGGACTCTGATTCTATAGTTCAATTCTGCATATGAACAAGAACTGAGGGACTTTGCATGTGTCAATTATACTGGAACAGATTCCCTCAAACATTATATGGTGGTCGTGGTGGTGGGGAATTTGCCAAGAAGGGCTAATTGGAATCAATGCATACGGAAAAGTGCAATAAATAGAGCTCAGATTGGAATTACACATTTGGGAAGACCTGTGGATAGCTACAAATTGGCAGACGGACCATAAAAGAGTTAATAGAAGTCCCTGAGTAATAAATACAGCTAAAGTGTGCTCAATGAGGGATTAAATTTAGGCAGCTAGAGGGGGAGTCACGAGAGAACGAGGGGAGACAGATTCATGGGGGAGCGGCCCATCAATGGCTACTAGCCATGGTGACTAAATGGAACCTCCATATTCAGAGGCAGTAAGTCTGATACCTGGTGCATGAAGCGATACCAGTGAGGGCCGTGGAGGAGGGTTTTCTTTTTTGTAATCCTAGTCCTATTGTAGCGTTTATTAGATCTCTCGTGTGATTTGATTAAATTTCCAGGGGTGGCCAACCTGTGGCTCTCCAGTGGTCCGTGGACTACAGTTACCATGAGCCCCTGCCGGCAGGGGCTCATGGTAACTGTAGTCCATGGACCTCTGGAGAGCCACAGTTTGGCCAGCCCTGCTTCACACCATGTGATCTGCCTTAAATCTTAGAGAGAAAGGTGGATTCTGCATCATTATTTTCACTTCTGCATTTCAGTTGAGCCTCTCTGTCGGTAAGGATGCATCTCAAAACTCAAACTGCAAGTTGGCAAATCCCAAATCAACTGTTCACGAAGCCAGATCACAAACCTGGCATAAGACTTACCATGGAAACGGGCGGGGGCAGGACAAGATCCTGCAGAAGGGAGCTGCAGGTGCAGGGGTCCTTACATGTGTGCTAAAACAAATCTTTTCCCCCACTGTCTTACCCGGGTGCACAAATCCTAGCACGAGCTGTTTCTCCTCAACTGTGTCAAAACCAAAGGAAATTGTGTCTGCCATCTGTCGTACATAACACTGTTCCATGCGCAAGTCGCATTTCATTAAAATGATATTAAAATTCCGTGTGTTGCTGCTGCCGGTGTGCTACAAGCAGAATTTTAAAAGAACAATTTCCTTTCTGCTCAACCTGGCATATTATCCGGGAAAAGACAACGTCTGGTATATGAAGACGAGGAGAAAATGATCCGGAAGGGGGCAGCAAGAAGACAGTTACATAGGATAGTGCAGCTTCTTCTGTCAAGGGTCATTCCTCATCTGTCACCAGACTCCTATTCTTAGGGCAGTTTACTTCTTGGCAAGAGATGTAGTTAGAAGGTGAACAGCTGGGGTTTTGTACCCAGCTTTTTATTACCCAAAGGAGTCTCAAAGCAGATGTATAAAACCCTATGTAACTCCCTATTCTTTGCAGAAGAACTGAGGCTTTTGAACTCTGGTACTGGAGAAGACTCTTGCGGGTCCCTTGGACTGCAAGGCGAACAAACCGGTCAGTCCTAGAGGAGATCAGCCCTGCCTGCTCCTTAGAAGGCCAGATCCTGAAGATGAAGCTCAAACACTTTGGCCACCTCATGAGAAGGAAGGACTCCCTGGAGAAGAGCCTAATGCTGGGAGCGATCGAGGGCAAAAGAAGAAGGGGACGACAGAGAATGAGGTGGCTGGATGGAGTCACTGAAGCAGTCGGTGTGAACTTAAATGGACTCCGGGCAATGGGAGAGGACAGGAAGGCCTGGAGGATCATTGTCCATGGGGTCGCAATGGGTCGGACACAACTTCGCAACTAACAACAACAAATTCTTTGCAGAGGTTTTTCGATGAACAAGAGTTCTCTGTGACTTTTTCCCCTCCTGCTGCTGCTAAAATAAAAATTCATAAAAAGGGCAATGAAACTTGGGCCAACCACCCTCCCCCCCTTATTGGATGCTCTGGGAAATCCTGCAGTGGTTAAGAGCAGGTGCCTCTGATTTGGAGAACCAGGTTTGAGTCCCCACTTCTCCACACGCAGCCAGCTGAGTGACCTTGGACCAATCACAGTTCTCTCAGAGCTCACTCAGCCCCCACCTCCTTCACAGGGTGTCTGTTGCAGGGAGAGGAAGGGAAGGTGATTGTCAGCTGCTTTGAGACTCCTTGGGGTGGTGAAAACCGGGGTACAAAAACCCAGCTCTTCTCTTTCTAACTTCATGTCTACCAACGAGAGAGAGAGAGAGTGGGTTCCAAAAAAAGCAATTCTGTTATAGTTTGAGTTGTCTTGTGCCTTGGGTTGCCAGTTCTGGGTTAATAAATACCTGGGGATTTGGGAGGGGGGAATAGAGCCAGGGGAGGGTGTGTTTTGGGAGAGAAAAGACCTCAGGGCAGTATAATTCCAAGGAGTCCATGCTCCATGTAATCCTTTCATCCAGGGGAACCAACCCCTCTAAGCCCAGGAGTTCTCCAGGGTCCACCTGGAAGCTGGCAACCCCATCCTCCTATGCTTTCTCTCTGCCTCTGCCTTTCCCTCTCGGCAAAAAAAAAAAAACCCTGGAGAAAAGATGTCTTTAAATACGATCTCGGAGCACATGTTGTTCTGCCCAAAATAACTCCCTTTTCTGTTTCTCGCAGCTGTTCCGTTTCTCGCAGCGCAACCCTAAGCAGAGTTAAGCCCTTCTAAACCCATTGACTTCAGTGGGTTGGGAAGGAGTCACCTATGCTTAGGATTGCACTGTCGGTGGCCCCCAAAATTACAAGTGAGTTTCTCAGCTCTTTTTCATCCAGCAGCCGCTCCACCAGTGAGTTCCGAGGAAGCATACAAAGATGAAATTAATTCAAAAGAAATTCCGTGTAAACCTCCGGAAGAAATTCCTGACAGTTAGAGTGGTTCCTCAGTGGAACAGGCTTCCTCGGGAGGTGGTGGGTTCTCCATCTTGGAAGATTTTTAAACAGAGGCTGGAGAGCCATCTGACAGAGAGGCTGATTCTGTGAAGGCTCAAGGGGGTGGCAGGTGACAGTGGATGAGCGATAGGATTGTGAGTGTCCTGCATAGTGCAGGGGGTTGGACTAGATGACCCAGGAGGTCCCTTCCAACTCTATGATTCTATGACGGCTGGTGTTCTTAAGCAAGAATCCACCAGTGCAGCCGGACCCCATTCTCAGCACCTTGTGCTCCTGGCCTGAAGACATGAAGCTGCCTTATGCGGAATGGGACCCTTGGCCCACCAAAGTCAGGATTCAGACTGGCAGGAGCTCCCCGTGATCTCAGGCAAAGGTACCAGCTTCCAGATAACTGGAGATACCAGGGATTGAACCTGGGACCTTCTGCATGCCAAGCAGAGGCTCTGTCACTGAGCCACAGCCCCCTCTCCATGGCTCCCCATGGCAAAAGCCCAGACCACAACTCTCTTCCTCCCTCCCCCCTGTAAAAGATGTCTGCCATTCACACCCCCGAAAGATCTCCAAGGAGGGGCTTTCCTCCCCACTCCAGGGAGCCCAGGCCACAGAGCTGGAGCTGGAACAGGCCCAGGGTCGGGTCAATGCAATACAGGCCATGCTAAGCAGTGGGACAATCAGCAGAAGGTCACCCAAAGACACGCAGGGACATACGGAGTGGATCGGAGCTCTGCATATGTGGACCCAGTTCATGGAGGGCTTCCAAGGGCTTCATAACCACCATCTAGAGCACATCGGAACACAGATTGGCCACCCATGCAGCTGTTTCAAAGTGGGCGACCCATATTCCCTGGGGCTAGCCTTGGGCAACAGGCAGGCAGCCACATTCTGGACTTGTCACTTCCAGATTGTCTTCAAGGGCAGCCCTATGTAGAGCCCAGGGCAGCAGCCCAGCCGTGGGATTCCCGAAGTACAGATTAGGCAGGCGAGCACTGGTTTTGCATTGTCACACCCTGACCCATTTCACTCACAAGCATGAGTTCTAAATTTCAGAACTCTTTCCCAAGAAAACTGGATCTGGACTTGTCATTTCCAGATTGTCTTCAAGGGCAGCCCTATGTAGAGCCCAGGGCAGCAGCCCAGCTGTGGGATTCCCGAAGCACAGATTAGGTGGGTGAGCTCTGGTTTTGCATTGTCACACCCTGACCCACATCATCCAAATCTCAAAACTGTTTCCCACGAAAACTGGATGCAAAGAAGGAGCATTTCTCTCCCAATCACATTTTATAATCTCCTGCAGGATTTGGACCGTCTGTGTCTTTACACTGAGTCTTCACGATACACCCTCAAGAACAAGAAAGGGGACTTTCTCCTCCTCGCTTTCTCCTTGGGGGCCATGCCGGGAAGCAGATGCCTACCAAATATAGGGAAGGTGGATTCATTAATTTCCCAGGAAACCAGTGGCAACACACTAAAATTTCTTAAATAAGTCGTTGATTAGTCGGTGTGGCGACATGAAAATCTCACGGCATGAATTATGCAGCGTGCACTTGTGCCCTCTTAATTATAGCAACTCTGTTATGCAATTCCCCCCCTTCTTCCCAGAATAATATTATTACTTGAACTAATGACACAGAAATTCTATATTAATGAAGCCACCGACGGCATGCCGGAGAAGCTGAACGACTGAACTATCTTAAAATATCTTTTGGAGGGGACTTTTCGGGGCCATTAATTGCTGTCTGTTAGTCTGCCTTTGTTGACCTTGACCCTAGTTCGGTATGAAGCTAGCAGTGATGTCTCAGCAGGATTCCACCTGCCTACAGGTATAGCTCTGCTGAAACCACACCTTCTTGGACAACAGCTAAATTTGAGTCCAGAAGGATCTTCCAAACAAACAAGATTTTCAGGGCTAAGTTTTTGAGGGCCGAAGTTCTGCGTGCCCGATAGGTGTCGAAGGGAACTGTGACTCTTGTAAGCTCATACCTCGAAAACTTTGTTGGTCTTTAAGGTGTTCCTGGCCTCGAATCTGGCTGTCGTATGGCAGGCAAACATGGCCCTCCTCCAAAATGACTTTCTGGTCCAGTTCCCTTTATGGTTTAGGGAAATGTTGACATCGGCTTGTGCCTGCTTGAGAAGGAGGCAAGTAGAGGGGAAAGGCGTACCTGACAGGTGGAACTCAGGTTGTGCCTGATTTGGCCAGGCATGGCATCCCACCCTAAGCCTGCATGAAATTCCTGGCAGGAGCGATGGTATTCAGGGACAAGTCATTCGTTCCCACATGGACCATCACAAATGGGTAGCGATCTGTAGATTTGAGGAGTTTGGGCAGCCGTTCTGAAACATCTTTAATTTTCGCCCCCGGCAAGCCACACACCTCTCGGGTTAGGGGGTCGGGCCCAGCCACATGGCGACCCATTCCTCTTAGCAGGGAGTCTCCAATTACCAGTACTCTCCTTTTTTTTCCTTCTCAACTCCATTTCCTTCTATCCCCGTGGCCTCTTCCCTTTGTCTTGGACTTTGCTTTGGGACCTCTTCCCTCGTTGACCCTTGCACCTCCTCTGCAAGGGCCTGAAATCTATTCTGGAGCTCCAAAGGCCCCGAGAACTGTCTCGCTCTTCGCCGTTGAGTCTTTTTCCGAACTGTCTGCAAAGGCTCCGTAGTGAGGTCAATCTCCTTATCCTCTTCAGGACTGGTTGTATCCTCTTTATTCCGACTTGCACGGCTCTCGTCTATAAACTCCTCCCCTTTCTTACTTTGGGTCAGAGTGATAATCCTCTCTTCTAATCCCCTAATCCTTTCCTCCAAAAGTCTTACCAGTTTACACTTGGGGCAGCTGTAGTCCATCTTGTCTTCTGGGAGGAAGGCAATCATGTCACACTCACTGCAGATGACGTACAACATAACATATGTTGTTATAACATACAACATATATTATTTCTTTAAAAGAAACATTAATTTTTTAAAACAATTTACTATAACCAGTATTGAAACGTTTAAAAGCGTAGCAGCACCTGTCCGGTTAAAATTATTCAGGCTCTTCATAGGCATTTCTGATGGGGCTTCTGGGGGGGGCCCAATAGATGTTCTCCGTTCACTGGCCCCAACCAAAAGTTTGGCGGAAGAGCTCCGTTTTACAGGCCCTGCGGAACTGCATCAGTTCCGACAGGGCCCGGATCTGCTCCGGGAGCTCATTCCACCAAGCAGGGGCCAGGACAGAAAACAGTCTAGCCCTAGCTGAGGCCAGATGTACTTCCGTGACACAAATAGCTGGATGCCATAGAAAAAATACCATTTAATAGCACCCTACAGTCAACAGAAAGCTCCCTGGGAAAGCTCTGCCATTAGGCAAATGGATCTGTGGAAAATAGCCCATTATCATTAACAAAATGTTTGAAAAGGACCTCTCCATAAACAAGGAGTTGGCAGGACGGAGCCAAGAACCAGGCGCCCTAGAAACCTTGGAGGGGAAGGAGATGCACAGAGAGAAACACACACTGCAACTCCAGGGCCACTTGATCTTTGGACTAGAACACTTGTTATTGCTACAATACATTCAAAATGAATATTTGGAGTCACATGAGGGCGGTGCCCAAAACGAACAGGAGATCCAAGCCCTTAAGACTGCAGTTCTTCCATGTCTGATATTTGAGCTTCAAATCGGCTCTGCTAAAAGCTGCATGCTGTTTCTTTGATTTATTTAGATCAGGGGTAGTCAAACTACGGCCCTCCAGATGTCCATGGACTACAATTCCCATGAGCCCCCTGCCAGCATTCGCTGGCAGGGGGCTCATGGGAATTGTAGTTCATGGACATCTGGAGGGCCGCAGTTTGACTACCCCTGATTTAGATATTCATGACCCCATACATACATATATATATACATACATACATACATACAAACTCATTGCTTTCGGAACCAATATCCAATTCTTTATTTTTTATTTTATTTATTTATTTAGATTTATATACCGCCCTACCCGAAGGTGGTTTACTCTTCTTTTTTTTAAGCGATCCCCTTTTCATTGCCAGATCTCATAATCAGTGACAGATCCCTTCTTGTCAAGCAGGAAGTCCCCCGGTTCGCTCTCTGGCTCCTCCAGTGAGTGATTCAGAGCACTCTAATCTAGTCTCCTGGGAAGCCTAAGTGTATATTAACTTATCCTCACGTCTCCCCCGCCTTGTTCACCCCAGTTCTGTCAATATAAGTTTGCCAGGCAGGGCAGGATGGTTGGAGGAGAAAAAGAAAGCCTTGGCAGGGGCTCATGGGAATTGTAGTCCGTGGACATCTGGAGAGCCACAGTGTGGCCTCCCCTGCACTGTTTCCTGCGAAATCAGCTGCGAAATGACGGAACCGTTTTGTTTTGGATCTATTAGCATTGCGGGTCTTTCTGTTTTGAAAACCAATTTCCAGGCCAGTAACTGAGCCAGGACTGTCCCGATAATTTCCAGTTCGCATCGGAAAGCTTTGTTCCGTTCGCCTTTTAATGTCATTTTCCGTCGGCCGGGAATCCAATCAAGGCGCATTGATTTAAATAGAAAATGTTTTTTTCTGCCCACGTTTTGCCACCGCAGCCGTGGGAGTGCAATTTAACATCTGTCGTTACGAACGGCCTTCTGGAAGAGGACAACCTGTTGAGTGGCAGGGAAATATTTAATGGAGAAAGAAGGGTGCAGGGACAAAATCATGAGCCAGTGCTGGATATACCTGTGAGAATAATGCTATAAAGGTGTCAGGCGGGAGGGGGATGAGATACCTCATTCTCCCTTCACCTACTAGAAGAAGAAGAAGAAAATTGGTTCTTATATGCCACTTTTCTCTCCCGAAGGAGGCTCAAAGCGGCTTACACTCGCCTTCCCTTTCCTCTCCCCACAACAGACACCCTGTGAGGTGGGTGAGGCTCAGAGAGCCCTGAGATTCCTGCTTGGTCAAAACAGCTTTATCAGTGCTCTGGTGAGCCCAAGGTCACCCAGCTGGTTGCATGTGGGGGAGTGCAGAATCGAACCCAGCATGCCAGATTAGAAGTCCGCACTCCTAACCACTACACCAAACTGCTACCAGGTCTGAATGGGAGATGTAGGCTATACGCTCAATTCAGGGGAGAACTTATACCTTCCCTACAGAATAAGCCCAACTCAGAGGCGATTGAAGACATGTTGTCAGACAAAAGCACAGAATTAACTTCTGTTGTGGCCAGATTTGCTTGGAGAGCAATCAAAACAAAGAAGAGCTGGTTGGATTCGGAGCAACTCAGGGAGAGAGAGTCTCAATTGCTTGAGATAATGCTTGTGAGTTTTAAAGTCAGAATGATTCTTATAGCTGGAATGTTTTTAAATTTTATACTATTTTAGTTATCAATGATTCTTTTATGTACTTTGTTAATGCCAGATGTTTTTATGTATTTTGTAATTTGACTACTGGTCTAATACCGTAAGAATAAAGTGATTGAGAGACATTAGTTGGGGAAAACCATGAATAAATATTAAGAATGGGAGATGCCTGGGATTGAACTGGGGCCCTAGGTAAACTGTGACCTAGTTGGCACTCCTGTTTGGGCATTCCAGAATAGAAGCAGAGGCTCTTCTCCAGAGCCACACCCCCTCCCAAAATGTGGGAGGCCAGGATCTGGGCTGATTCTGCACTTGCTTTGTTTTTCTCCATGGTGCTGAATTCAGTTCGATTTGAACTCGGGTCTTGCTCTATTCCCCCACCCCCCATTGAAACAGAAAGTGTTTTGTACTTGATTGGGGAAGCTCAGAACAGGAGGGGAGCCAATAGCAGCAGGTGCCTCTTTCTTTTCTTGAACAGGGGTGGGGGGGATGGAGATTGGAGACAGCAGAGGAGAGGGAAATAACAAGAGGTAAATCTCTGCTGAGAGATGTTAGGGCTTCTGGAGCGCAGTAAGCAAAGCCTTACAACCGGGAACCAGCAAATCTTTGGACTGATGCCCTGGCCAATCAGGGAAGACTGCTTTGCCAGGAGGCATGAAACAGTGGGTTAATTCGGAAAAACGCAAAAATTTGCACATTTACTCATGGCAGTTTTTGAAATATGGAGTCTTATATCCACTCCAAGATATCGCGGGGGAAAGGTAGGGTCACACTGGATCAATCATGCATGTTGCAGAGGGAAAATTTAAAGCGCCCAAAATCAAAATGGAAATCGAATTCAGTGTAGACTGCAGGGATTTAGTCCAGTGGTCCCCAACCCGCGGGCCGTGGCCCGGTGGCGCCAGGCCACGGCTTCCTCTCTCCCCCCCCCCCCCGCAGTAAAAAACTTCCCAGGCCGCAAACTTGTGGCCCGGGAAGCTTCTTACTGCGGGAGGGGGGGAGAGGGAATCAGGGCCGCGGCCGCGCATTGCGCATGTGCGGCCGGCCGCGCATGAGCAATGTGCGGGCGCGGGCGCGCATGCATGGCATGAGCGGGCGGGCAGTTGCCCTGCCGGTCCCCAGCCTCAAAAAGGTCGGGGACCACTGATTTAGTCGATTTGGGAGTGGGTAAAAAGCCCCGTGCTGACCCTGCTGACCTCCACGTATTCCTGGGCCGTTGCAACATTCCCAGTCTGCTTCTGTTGCTTCTCTTTCTCGCATGTTTACTGCATGGGTGGCCCTACCATGTGCATCTCTCTTGCCGGGCTCTTCCCAAGCTTTGCACGTGGCCTCGGCATTCCACATACAAGTGACCCCCTCCCTTATTTACAGCCAGCCTCATGGCAACTGCAAAGAAACGTGTGCACAGGCTGACCCACCAACATCCTTGGAAATGTAATATAATGCAGCAGAATATCTATGCGCTATGAATAGACTCAGTCTTCCCTTCATAACCAGAGGTCTTTGCTTGCTAACGTGCTGGTTGGAAAGATACGTAGCCGGTTTCAACGGGTTGTTCCGCCTTATATCGAGAAGTGCTCTTCCGCTTTCCCGTACCTCAGAACTGGTCTTGTTAGTATTATTTAAATTGGGGTGGACAATCAAGACAAAGTGATCAGGGAGAAAGATCTTGTTCTTGGATGATGGGCATATCAGCTTATTCTTTTATTGTTTTTAAGCAGCGACTTCAAAGCACATAGGAAGCACAGCTAACACCCAACCGGGAACGGAAGTGAAAATATAGATTCAGGTGGGTCGCCGTGTTGGTCTGAAGCAGCAGAACCAATTTAGAGTCCAGGGGCACCTTGAAGACCAACCAAATTTTATTCAAGGGATGAGCTTTCGTGTGCACACACACGTTTCTCAGATACAGTGTCATGGAATGGAAGGGATCAGTTCAAACGTATCGGTAGTTCAAAGGCTATCGGCAGAGTGTGAGAGTAAATTAACCTACGGCATGATGAAAATGGTTGACAGATTCCAGAGATAAATCGGAAAAAAAACAGCAATTTGGATTTGTTTGTATTCCCTTGCGATGGAATTGCAATGGAAACATCGTGGATTCAATAAATGTGTCTGAATGAAGAGAATAAGGGGCGACTAGATAATCCGCAGAGCCTCTTGTGGCGCAGAGTGGTAAGGCAGCAGACATGCAGTCTGAAAGCTCTGCCCATGAGGCTGGCAGTTCGATCCCAGCAGCCGGCTCAAGGTTGACTCAGCCTTCCATCCTTCCAAGGTCGGTAAAATGAGTACCCAGCTTGCTGGGGGGTAAACTGTAATGACTGGGGAAGGCACTGGCAAACCACCCCGTATTGAGTCTGCCAAGAAAACGCTGGAGGGCGTCACCCCAAGGGTCAGACATGACCCGGTGCTTGCACTGGGGATACCTTTACCTTTACCTTAGATAATCCGCTGCTGATAGCAGTTAGCCGAGATCTTGCTCTTCTGCCCTCTGCCTGTCCTCTTAGGCATGGAAGCATCTTGGGGTCGCATCTTCGTTGAAGGAGAGCAAGAATGTTTAACCTCATGACCACCACAACAGGTTTCTGGGCAAAAGTCCCATTTCAGTAGGGTTGTCAGATGCCCTCTGGCTGTCAGATGGCTGTCAGATGGCTGTAAATAAGCATAGAATAAACAGGCTAATTTCAGAGGGCAGCCATTTTGGAAGACTTGTATCTGACAAAGGGAGATTTGACTATAGTTGGAAGTCGTCCCCCCCCCCAGCCACTGATCAACTGACCAACTGGGGGACTTACCAGTAGAAAGAGAAAGGCCTAGGACAAATCAGTGACATTGCACAGGAAGTGACATCACACCTGCGACTTCCAGGCAGCCTTCTGCTGTTTTGGCAACAACTCTATGGCAGAAGTTGTTTTTATTATAGAGTTTTTGTTCAAATACAGGAGCATTGCAGCAACGTCACAGCGTTATGATGTATCTTCCTGTGTGATGCTGGTGATGTGGCCTGGACTTTCCCTTTCCGTCTCTTAAGGTACTCCCCCCCATCCCCAGCTGGTTGCCGGGAGGGACCTGGCAATCCTAGCTTTGACTCTTGAAAGCTTATGCCCCCCCCCCCCAAATCTTGTTGATCTCTGAGGTGGACTCAAATCTAGGATAAAAATGAGATAGGAATGGTTCCGTACACACAGGGGTGGCCAAACTGTGGCTCTCCACATGCCCATGCACTACAATTACCATGAAACCCTCCCAGCATGAGCCCCTGCCAGCAGTGAAGGGGAACACTAACCCAACTCATCAAAAGTCAAGGCTGAATTTCCGCCATCGTACATTTCTTGGACCGTTGTCCAGCTCTCCACCAAACTCTTATGATGTCCACTGACTACAGTTCCCATGAGCCCCTGCCAGCACTGGAGAACTGCAATTTGGCCACTAGTGCTCTTCAGCCTTCTGCTACAACTCCCTTGCATTTCAGCCGACCATTTCCCCTGCGTGATTCCACTGGGTTCGTCACAGTCCATTTTATTACCCTTTGAAAAATCACTTCCAATTCTTTCCTTCCAATCTACGACAGCTCTAGAGCACAAATATGTGGATGACTTTGCTATCTCTCCAGCAACATCTGCCTAAGCAGGATACATTTCATTGGAAGGGGGGAGAGGCATTTCTTTTGTGCGTGGCTTGTTCCCCCGTTAGGTTTTACCCTCATATTGCCAACATGTCATCTGAGAAAGGAGTCGAGGGTCCCTTGTTTGCCGGGCCTGTACGCAGGAAGGCAGTACAGCCAGCCAAGCTGTCAAGGTTAGCCCTTTGGAGGGAGCTCGTAGGAAGCCTTTGCGAAGCACTGAGTCATTTCAAAGCAGCTGTCTGCAGGTTTGGTCTGTTCCGGCATTCTTATCGATTTCAGCTCATTTAGCTCAGTAGTTGCTAACCTGGATTGTGCACCATGAAGTGGTTTAGAGCTTATCAACAAGGTCGTCTGCTATGGAGCTGAAATAAAAGCTGGGTTGATGCAGGATCAGTCTAAAGCAGGGATGGCCAAACTGTGGCTCTCCAGATGCCCATGACCCCCCTGGGGATATGGACATCTGGGCTGATTCTGCACTTACTTTGTTTATTCTGTTGTGGATCCTACTGAATTCAGATCGATTTGAACTCGGGTCTTCCTCTATCCCCCCCCTCCCCATTGAAACAGAAAAGTGTTCTTTTTATGTAATTCCTAAAGCATAGAATCATAGAATCATTGAATCACAGAATTATAGAATCACAGAATCATAGAGTTGGATGGGGCCATACAGGCCATCTAGTCCAACCCCCAGCCCAAAGCATCCTAAAACATCCTAAATTCCATGTAATTAGGGAAGCTCAGAAGGGGGGGAGCCAAGTGCAGTAGGACCCGCTTTCTTTTCTTGAAGGGGGGGGGAGAGAACTGGAAACAGCAGAGGAGGGGGGATAATTCCAAGAGGAAAATCTGTCGAGAGAAATTAGCGCTTCCCCTTTATGGGAAACCTTGCAGCCTGGGAACGAGGAAGCCTTTGAACTAATGCCCTGGCCAATCAGGGCTTTTCTACAGCATTGGAGCCTCGAGGCAGCAAGTTAGTTTGGGAAAAGCGGAAAGCTGCACTTTTACTCATGCCGATTTTTCAAATATCGAGGGGTATATCCACTCCAGGATATTGCGGGGGAAAGGCAGGGTCACTCTGGATCAATCCTGCTTGTTGCAGAGGGAAACTTTAAATCGCCCAAAATCAAAATGGAAATCGCATTCAGTGTAGATGGCAGGGACTGAATCGACCTGGGAGAGCCACCCCTGGCCTAAAGTTTGGCCATCCCTGGCCTAAAGCATGCCTGACAAGTATTTGTCGAGCTGCTGCTTGAAGACTGCCATTGAGGGGGAGCTTGTCACCTCCTTAGGCAGCTAATTCTACTGCTGAACTAATTGGATTGTGAAAAAACAATTACTAATATCCATCCTCTGCCCCCTCTCCCTCCCAGCAGTTCCACAGCTTCCCCGCAGCATAGTTGGTGGGCGAGGGGGAAGGGATGTCTCTGCCTCCTCTTCTGCAAGCACTTACCTGGGGCCTGGGGAAGCACACGGCTTGAGCAATGGAGACTCACAGGCGCACTGGCTCAGCAGCCTGTGAGGCAATGGCGGGTGATTGATTGGCCCTATTGTAACTCAGGCAGCCAGACTTGCTCCTCCCTGAGGCCGGCTTCACAAATATATAAGGGAGGACCCATGGATAAAGATTATTGCTGCAGAGCAACCTAATAGTAGTTTTCCCCATGATGACTACTTCCACTTTACCACCAGAGGGGTGTCTTTAAAATAAATCAGATATTGGTAGATTCACTATAATGTTGTAAAGTTATTAAAGATCCGTTGCTACAGTCTACTAGTTTGCAGCTTCAGTTCCTTTCTAAAAAGTAAGTCTCTGGCCCTTTTCCTTGTGGAGTTATAACGGGAAATGGCCTGTCCCAGCCTTTGCCTTTTCTGCTGCAATGTGATTTTATGTGCTGCTAATATTTTAATACTTTAAATTAGGTACTTCATTGCTCCTCTTTCATGTTTTTGCTGCTCTTTTGCTCCTCCCGATGGTTGCTGGGCCTGTTTGCGTGTCGCTGATCACGTTTTTAAGCATTGTTGTACACGGTCTAAATAGCTGGAAGCGGAATGAAATAAATCAATTCAGAATAGGCAAGCTATTCTGTCAAAGTCTGCATGCTTAATTTCTTTCCTCCATTTTTGCAGCGGCATGGGGTTTTCTGTTTATAATGTATTCAAAGCAGAGTACGAATCACACAGAAACAACAACAAAAACCCTTTCTTTTAAAAGTCTTCATGTTTACGAAGACAAAGCGTAACTTACCCATTCAAGCCAGCCCTTGGTGGTTAAAAGCTTTCTGAAATAAAAAATTATCTTTACTTAGTGGAAGGTGCTAAAATGGGAGGGGGTGGGATTTTGCAAATCTGCTTAGGGTAAGAGCTTTCCGAGTTTAGGTGCCACCATGGAAACAGCCCTTTTAGTGTCTCCGCTTTGAATTCCCAGCACAAGCAAGGGCCAAAGAGAAGAACTGAAGAAATGGGAAGCAATAGATCAGTGGTCCCCACCTTTTTATCACCAGGGACTGGTCAACCCTTGACAATTTTACTAAGGCCCAAAGGGAAGGTAGTCTTTTGCCGAGGGACGTCGCTGCTGCCTGAGCCCCTGCTCCACTTGCTTTCCCGCCGGCGCCCCTGACTTCCCGCCGCCCACTGGGGGGTGCTGCCAGCAGCAGCTGTGCAGTCCCATGCCGAGGGTGAGCCCCAGCCATGGCAGCCGCCAGAGAGCACCAAAGGTGAGCCAGCGGCAGAGTGGTAGGACAGCCCCTGAGGCAGCAGCCAAGGAGGAGAACGAGGAAGAGCCGCGGCCCAGTACCGACTAATCCACGGACCGGTCCTGGTCCCCAGACCGGGGGTTGGGGACCACTGCAATAGATGACTCCTACCTGCAGAACTGGCAGCAAAGAGAAAAGTGCTTATTTTTATTTTTTAAAAGGACAAAAGAAATGATGGCACATTTATTTATTCATCGTACAGCCTGTAGATCCCGAGATCAGAGACATCGGAGGGGACTCTCTGGCTTTTAGGGAAACTCGCTGGTAAAAAACAGGCCGCAAACCATAGAGTTTTGCCCCAAACCCAGAGTGTCACCCCTGATGACCCTGGCATGCCATGTCGATGTCTTCATCAGTGAATTCTAAATCTCAATATTGTAATAATTCAATCCTCTAATAATGTTTTTTGATTGTTGAACATAACGTTCTCTTAGTCTACTAATATAAACTTCAGTGAAGTTAATATTAGTAGACCCCTACACATTTGAATTTATGAGACCAGATTGGAATTGAATTATACACCCAAGATATTATAAGAGACTAAGGTATGTTCAACAGTCATAAATATTATTGGAGGATTGAGTTATTACAATATTGAGATTTAGAATTCACTGGTGAAGAAATTGAAAACAGACATATACCTGGGCAGCCGTTTTTGAAATTGTTTTGAAGTTTGTGAATTTGGTCTGAAAACTCTATATCTGTATCTTTTCCTGTTTTCCTGTAAACCGCTCTGAGCCCTTGGGGAGGGTGGCAAATAAATGAATAAATAAATAAACAAACAAACAAACAAACAAATTACTTGGCCATCATCAGCTTGAGAATTTTTTCTTCTACATCCTCTTGTCTCCAGCCAGAGCCGGTGTTGCTTATCAGACTGGGGGGGGGGGGGGCTCCTGTGTCCAAGTGAGGTCACATTCCAACCCACTTGTGGGTCAAAACCCTTCAGATGAAGGCCAGAGAAAGATAAGAGCAGACTTATTTTGACTGCAACTTATTTCGCCAAGGCAACGTACAGCATGGCTTTTTAAAAAGACAGATATGAGTAAAGCACATCAGGATAAGAGTGTGTGTGTGTTTGTGTGTGTGTGAGAGAGACAGAGAGAGAGAGAGAGAGAGAGAGAATAGAGTGCCCTCAGGTTGCATGTGGCTTACGGTGACCCCATCAAGGAGTGAATAGCAGAGGTGGTTGGCCGTGGCCTTCCTCTGCAGAGCATTTTTTTGCATCTAGGATAAGTCTCTATCCAGCCACCACCACTGGCTTGAAGACCACCAGTGAGGGGGAGCTCCCCACTTCCTTAGACAGCCCATTCCATGGCTGAACTAGACTCATAGAATCCTAGACTGATAAGGAGCCATCCAGGCCATCTAGTCCCACCCCCTGCTCAATGCAGTATCAGCCTCGAGCATCCAGGAGAAGGATCTGCCCAGCCGCTGCCTGAAGACCACCAATGAGAAGGATCTCCCCACCTCCTTAGGCAGCCCATTCCACTGATGAACTAGATTCATAGAACCCTAGAGTGGGAAGGGGCCATCTGCTCAATGCAGGATCAGCCTGATGCATCCAGAATAAGACTCTGTCCAGCCACCACCACTGGCTTGAAGACCACCAGTGAGGGGGAGCTCCCAACCTCCTTCGGCAGCTGCTGAACTACTGGGACTGTGAAACTTGTTTTCTGGCTATCTAACCAGTACCATTCCTCACATAGTTTAAAACCGTTACTGCGGGTCACTTTGAACCACAACTATGCCTGCCTCCACGTCATGACCCTGGTGCTCCTTGGAGGTCTTCTCCCCCCCCCAAAAAACCCCCACTGACCTGGGCTGCCCCTGCTTCACTTCTGAGATCTGAGGGGATTTGGGTACCCTGAGACATTCGGATCAGCTTTGCAGCTGTTTCACTGCCTTCTAAAACCTTCCTTTTCTGTTGTCATCTTTAGAACATTGCTATAGTCGACTCGTACTGATCTCTGCCAGAGGTTTTCTGGTTGTCGGGGGGGGGGGGGGGAGTGAGGCTGTTGCTAAAGGGGACAGATCAGAAAGGAAGTTGAGGTTCTCCTAGATCTCAGGAAGCGCTCCAGTGAATGGGGATCCTGAATTTGTTATCGCCAGCTCTGCCGCGGAGCTTTGTTCCTCGGCCCTTTTACGAGAAGTGACAGGAGGCGAGAGAGTTAAGTAGCGGAAGTTCTCTCTCATCGCCTGGGCTTGCTGACAGGTCTTTCTTAAAAGCTTTCTTATCAAAAGGGGGGGGGGGAAGTGTCTACGTTCCAGAGGCCTTCAAAGAATTCTCTTTAGACTGCAGCAAACAGACCTGTTTAATTTCTCAGCCGTCACAAACGCTCCCCAGACAGGGAAAGGGAAGTGGTTCAGGATCAGAACTTCTTATCGGCCCTACAAATAAACCAGGTGGCTGAAATGAAAAAGGCCATTTCGGTGGAAACGGAGACATTTCAAGGGCCCCGCTTTCAGAAGGCGATGGGGAAATGGCAGACGCCGGTGCAGACGCCAATGGGAGTCTGTTTCTTTCCAGGAGAATGCCCACCCCCACAAGGGTGCTTGCGTCTGTGAAGATTCAAAGGGGTGGCAGGCTACAGTAGAAGAAGAAGAAGAAGAAGAAGAAGAAGAAGAAGAGTTGGTTCTTATATGCCGCTTTTTCCTACCCGAAGGAGGCTCAAAGCGGCTTACAGTCGCCTTCCCATTCCTCTCCATGAGTGATAGGGATGTGAGTGTCCTGCATAGTGCAAGGGGTTGGGCTAGATGACCCAGGAGGTCCCTTCCAACTCTGTTATTCTAGGATTCTAGGGGCCAGCCCCCGTGAACCTCTTGTGCCAATTATTTCGGCTGCCAGTTTGCTCCGCAGCCTAATACGTCAAGCGCTGAGGCTAATCGGTAAGGCCCAGCTTGGTGTCGTGCTTTCTCGACTTTTTCTTACCATTGTGCAACCCCTGGAAAATTCTTCAGGCTTCAAGGAACCACAGAAGTGAGGTGATTGTGCAGAATACGGTTGGGAAGCCAAGGTGTGGAGACGCCCACCAAGGGGAAACCTAAGAGAAGAAGCGAGGTCCTTATGGTGTTAACCCTCCCCGCCCTCAGCCACGGACCTGGCAGAAGAGGGTAATTTGCCATAGCTCCACCAGGTCCCTGATCTCGGATCTCATATGGAGATGAGCTGCAATTCCACGAGTTCCACCTATTCCCACATGCAGGGAACAGCCAATATAATTGGCATGTAGAGATGGGAAAGGGAGGGAGCCCTGTAGACTGAAAGATGTGTGAAGGGGAGCCCAGAGGATGTATGGGGGGGCCTGCTAACTGAATTCAATGAAATCCTGTTTTGTGATGTGTTACATCATCAATTGCTAGAAAGTTTGACCTTCGTCAAGGGAAAGAAAAAGACCGATTAGCTTGCAGCCCAGCAAGCTTCTTTCTGCGGGGGGTGCGGGGGGGTGCGGAGAGGGAAGCACGGCCGCTGGCGGTGCAAACGCGCATGCGCGGCAGGTCCGTTCATGCGCATTTGAGGCCTCACCAGGAGCGCAAATGCACATGCGCGGCAGGTCCATGCATACACAAAACTGTCACAATGCGTGTTTGCGGGCCCACCAGGACCTGCTGCGCATGCGTGTTTACGCAGGGGTTGCTGTGCATGTGCGGCGCCTGGATCGTCCTCTCCTCCCACTGGTCCACAACCCCAAAAAGGTTGTGGACCACTGTTCCAGAGCGGCGGTCCCCAACATCCAGTCTGGTGACTGGTACCGGTCCGTGGATCAGTCGTACCGGGCTGTGGCTCCTCCTCGTCCTCCTCCCCGGCTGCTGCCTCGGGGGCTGCCCTGCCACTCTGCCACCGGCTCACCTTTGGTGCTCTCCAGCGGCCGCCATGGCTGGGGCTCCCCCTTTGCGTCGCACTGCGCAGCTGCTGCTGGCAGCGCCCAACAGCGGGCGGCAGGAAAACAGGGTTACTGGTGGGAAAGCAACTGGAGCAGGGGCTCAGGTGGCAACGTCCCTCGGCAAAAGACTACCCCCCCTTTCGGGCCTCAGTAAAATTGTCAAGCGTTGACCGGTCCCTGGTGATAAAAAGGTTGGGAACCACTGTTCGAGAGATCTGTCTCATGTATATATAAGGCATGTCAAGTACCATTAATTCACTCTTAGCTTAGGTCTTTTTTAGTCTAGCTCATTGTGCAAGTGGCCAGCCGACCACAGGAGGCCCTGGAACTTGACCAAATCTCCTCAAAGACCTATGGCCAAAGAAAAGTTGAGAATTGGTTGTCTAATCTAAATAGTTACATAGGACTTGGCATCTTTTCTATACAAGAGATGGGAATAGTTCATTGCAATTCTCTTTAAATCAACCCTGAAGCCTTGCAGTATATTGGAAGACCCTGTGTTTATCCAGTTGAAAAGCCAGAATCTCTTGTGAAAACTGAAAACAAAGGAACTAATATCGGGGTGTCAGAATGCCAATGCAATTGCAGAGCACATTTCTGGCCTGATAAATGGTAAGCATTCGACAGCCCATAACAACTGTTGCTTTAGAGAGCTCGCTGTTCAGAGGTCTTCCCTACTACCCTAAAAGAATGGCAGTTTCTGTTAGCAACAAGATTTCTTCAAACCACGGACAGGAATACTCTCTTCAAATAGCATACATCTGCTGTGCTGCTTGTAAGGTGAGGGAAAGCACACCTCTGACTCCCTAAAGAGTAGTTTGATTTCCTTTGAGAGTTTTCTGCTTTTTTCTGCAGGATATTTCAAAAACATGCTTGCGGGCTGCTTCCTGGAATGTTTTATGCATGGGTATGTGTGTGAATTTATGAACACGTATACACAAAGGAGGGACACTTTTAATATGCAATACATGTTAGCATCTGCAAAAAAAAATTCAGACTATTGTAGGTTCAGAAAGACCCAATTCGGACCATTTAAAAGCCGTCCGAATCGGCTGATTCAGGGCCGGCCGAATCAAGTGATTCGGTGATTCAGTTCAATTGCACCTTTAAAGTCAATAGCAGTTTTCATGTTTCAGTTTTCTCCGTGGCCTGGAGGTTGGGGTGGGGGTTTGAGTTTGAGACTCCAAACTTTCAGAGCAGCTTGAGGACCCTATTATTTGAAGACCCCCCAAGTTTCAAGAAGATTGGATTAGGGGGACCTATTCTTGTGGCGCCCAAAGAAGGGCTCCCCGATCTGGTCCCATTGTATCCAGTGGTAGGGAAAAGATTCTCTGATCTAGTCTTGCTCCATTGTTAAATGTTTAGCAAAGTCTAGAACTATGTGAAAAATTAGTTAACTCCCACCCATCTGGAAAGCCCTTCCATGACAGTCAAGAAGCCCCAGGGTTTCACAAAATCCTGTTTGAAAAAGGCTGATCTAAGGGTTTGGAGGAAGAAGAAAGAGGAGGGAAAAAAGCGCCCCCCTCTCCTCTGATCATTGTTACACCATTTTTTAGGATTTTAAAGGAAAGGGGGAAAAGATTAGATATATTAGACTTCTAGGGAAAAGATTAGATATATGGAAACTGATGTTGTTAATAGAGGCCACTAAATATTTTTTGAATTTGGAAATACGATTATGAGAAAGTCGTTTTAAAATCAAGTTTAAACCAAGTTTATATCAGAATTTAAAGCGCTACGTATTTTTTTAAAAAATGGACAGATTCTGTATAAGGAAAGGCGGAATGTTTTGAGTTAAGAACTTATCAGAATATAAAGAATAGTTATTAAGTGATAGTAATGGTTGTAAAGGGAGGACATAACAATATTGCAATGCAAGTTTTAATATAAGCTGCATTTTTTTTTCTTTTCCCCCTCAAATAAAATAAAACTTTATATCCAAAAAAGTGCTAGTATTCTGCCTTTTGTATAGAAAACTGGTACTGTAAATGGTCTAATGATAAATAGCCAAAGTTCCACATCTCCACTCAAAGTCTTGGCTTTCCAGGACAGTATTTCAATTTCAGGCCAAAGCCCAGTCAAAGCATGGGTGTGTCCTGTCTGTGCATAGCGCATGATTGGAGTGATGGGTGACTCAGTGGTAGAGTGCCTGATTGGCATGCAGAAGATTCCCCAGCACCTCCCTCCTAAAAGCCCCAAAACTTTCAATGCTGGAAGAAGCAAATAGGAGGTATCCTCGGTTCCCACAGGCATGATTAAAGTAATATAAGACAAGCTTTCATACACATCGGATGACACACGTTCAGTGCGTTTTCAGTGTGCCTTAACAAATGTTCACAAGTGGGTTTTCCTGGCCTTTTTCACTTTCTCATTTCCCTCGTTTATGTGTTCCTGTTGCTTGGCGGGGCAGAAGGGGGTCTCTTCCAAACCTATTTTGCTCCCTCTACTGGTGAATATTAAACCTTTTTTTAAATGTCTGGCATACCTCCCTTCAGATTTAAACTCCAGGTTTTGATGCTGGACGTGAAGCAATACAATATCAAATTGGCCACTAGAGGGAGCAAAGCAGGTCCAGAACAGTAAAAAAACAACCAAAGCAGCAGAAACAGACCAGCCAGTGGAATAAGAATGCAGAAAAGTTCCCTTTTCCACACAGGGAGATCCATATCCAAACAGTTGCTCAAGTGTGTTAAAAGTGCCTTTTCTAACATGTATGAGAGCAGACAAGAATCTGGGTCAGGATGCTCCCACTAGATGCGCAAGCTTGCGTCAGTGGTTCCTTGTCACTTCTGAAACAGGATGCATTTTAGTTCAAACCCCCAGGTTCCCCAACCAAGAGAAACAAGAACCATCTCGAGGCTGTCTCCATGTTTTTACCCGTGAGTTTCCAGTCGCTGGTACTCAATGAGCCAAATCCCATCTGTCCTGTCTAATCCCAAACAGGCAATGTTTTCGAAAAAGTACTGTAATGAGAAGCGATTATTTATTTTCTTTCTCGTCTGCCTATCTGTTCCTGTTTATGTCTGCTTATTATAGGGAAAGTAAGTTTAAATAACTGTAATTTCCAAGAGATGCTTTTCTCTCTTGACTATTCTAGGCAGCACGCTTCCATTCCACATGGCTAGCTTGTTTGCTTCCGTTCCCCCTGGAGATTATAGTTTTTAAAATATCGTGCTCCGCAGAATAATTCCGAAAAGATGCACTGGCCCTTTTTCCTTTCTCCTGCTTAGGTCATTACCGCCCTTTTCTTCTCCTTTTTTATAAAAGCATTTAATCAGCATCAGTACTTTGGCCAAATCTTCTTCCATTTCCCCCTCCCAGGATATGCTGTTGTCTAATGCCTCACGCGAGATTTGTTTGGGCCGTTTTAATATTCATCTTGTTGTGCTGGGGATAAATATTTATGGCTCGTAAATTAATAACTTCTCGGGTCGCTGACGGCAGGCACGCTCACGATTTTGCTCCGCTCTTTTTTGGGAATTTGCATGGCCCACGTTGGTGACCTGAATGCTTCTGGATAGATCTATATGGTGCAGTCTTATTTTGAATGCCGTGTATAGTTCTGATTGCCTTATCTCCCAATGGACGTTGCGGAGCTGGAAAAAAATACAGAGGAAGAAGAAGAAGAGTTGGTTCTTATATGCCACTTTTCCCTACCCGAAGGAGGCTCAAAGCGGCTTACAGTCGCCTTCCCATTCCTCTCCTGGAGGGCAACCAAGATGATTAGGACAACCTTTTCCAACCTTTTGACCATGGATGAGCCCCCAAAATATTTTTCAGACTTTGAGGAATCTCAGAAGTGATGTCAGCTGGCCACGCCCCCCACCCATGCCCCCAGAAGTGACATCACTAACTGTACCCTTAGCCCTCCTTTTGCTCCCTCTCCCTGCCTTTACTGCTACTATGGAGGCTCTGCCTCATGTTGGTTGGAAAGTAAAGTAGGAACTGAGAAGATAGCCCGGCTACTTCCCCATACCACACCTTGGCCCTGTTGTTGGTCCTACAGAGGAACTGGTTGGCTAGTGTGTGAGACAGGATGCTGGACTAGATGGACCCCTGGTCTGATCCAAAAGGGCTCTTCTTATGTAAGCCTCTTGCAGCCTCCTTAAAATTTTAAAAAGTTAGGAGACATTTCTTATACCATCTGCATAGGGTCTAGTTTAACTCTTATTCCAAGCCTTTCATGGTCCTCTGGCTCCAGTCTAGTCACCCCAGCAGACTCATTGTTGCCAGATTGACACCTGTCCCCTACTCCTTGGGCTGGCAGTTCCGTATTATTAATGGTCCGTTCCCTTGCATCCTCCTGGGACCTCAACATTCTTAACGTTGAACTTGCAGAGAGCTCCAAGCCCTTCGCCATACCCAGACTGCATGCCTCGTGGATCAAGGCCTAGGGTCCAGGCTGTGACCAGAGTAGTGTTAATGTTCATTAAAAATCAAACTCTGATAGGTAAAATGTCTGGGTCCTGACCTGGAGGGCAACGGCTAGCCTAGAGAGAAGACAAGACTGCCTTTATTTATTTGTCTGTTTGTTTATTATTTGATTTTTATACCACCGCCTATTCATTCATTCATTCATTCATTCATTCATTCATTCATTCATTCATTCATTCATTCATTCATTCATTCATTCATTCATTCATTCATTCATATACCGCCACTCTAAAAGACTCATGGCGGTTTACAATAAAATAGTAAAAACACAGAACCCTTAAAACCCCCAACACATTAAAAGATGGCTATTTGTTGGAGTTAACTCCCCATCTCCCCCCCCCCCCCCCCCGTCCAGCTAGCAGTCCGGAGCTTTTTCCTTAGGAGTGGGGGACCTGATCTCACCAACTCTAGGGGATCCCCTGATTGTAATTCCGGAACCTCTACCTGGCCTCAACCATATGCCTTGTAGAAGAGCTCCATCTTACAGGCCCTGCAGAAAGCTGATAACTGCCCCTGAATGTGGAGGTTCTCCTCGGTCACCATGGCTAGTAGCTAGCCATTGATTCCCCCTGAAGAGTCTTTGCTCTCCAAAGCTAGCTCAGTTCCGCAGGGCCTGCAAAAATGGAGCTCTTCCGCCAGGCATTTGGGTGAGGTTGATGGAACCAACAACCGTCTACTGGGCCCTTCAGGATCCCTCCTTCCTGAACTAAACCCTGAACTGACCAACTCTTGGGGTTATAGTTAATATTGCTATGTTATGAATTATTACGCAACCGCTGTTACTACTGTTGTCCGTTTGATATTACTCTGAATTATAATGTATTCACCTTCTTGTTTCCTGTGTTTTATGTAAACTGCGCTGAACCACAAGGGGAGGGCGGCATATAAATATAATTAATTAATTCTAGCCCGTCGGGCCCTAATGGAGCTCACACAGTTCCGCAGGGCCTGCAAGATGGAGCACTTCCGCCAGGCTTTTAGCGGAATTCCAAATAACATCTATTGCCGTACTCCCCATCAAAGCTTTCCTGATGGAGTCTAGCTCTGGGTGATCTGAGCATGGTATACTCCCCATTGTAGATGCTGTCCATATTTTGGATGCTGTTTGATATTGTTTAAATTGTGCTCTGGTTTAACGTTGGACCCATTTCAATTTAATCATTTGGATTTGACTGTTGTTTTCAATGTTGTACACCGCCTTGATTCAGTCTCCAATAATTCCCCACAACCTGAGCAGACAGCCAACTCATGCTCCTCCTCCCGCAATGGCCAACGAGCTCGATCAAAGAGCCCATAAACTGATTCGCACCATATCCTGTGTCTTCCTAGCCACCACATCGGAAATGTGAAGAGCCCCAGAGGACTATACAGGGAGATATTTACCCAGCTCCGAGCAGGAAATGAGTAACCATTTATTTTAATTAACAAAATGCATGCAGCTTATTTTTGTCAACAGCCATCCTATTAAACTGAATGCGTAGAAAGCTTCTCGCCAAGCTTATTAAAAATATATATATATTAATGGGATAAAAGCTTTTTACTGTTTATCTCGTTAGATTTTTCCAGGATTTTGTCACGGGTGTATTTAGTGCGGGATTTCCCCCTCCCTTTAAAAGTTAACGGGTTTCTCAAAGTACATTGGATGACAACAACATTTGGCCATTACATTTCTTCTGTTTTAAAGTCTGAATGTTGAAAACTTGACTCCATTGAAATTTACTCCCTTCCCGCTCCTTTCGGGGTTGAACGAAACATGAGGCATAATTTTTATTTCAACAATAAGCACCATGACAGAACGGTTGGCTGCTGCTGCTGCTGCTTTGAACAGTTCACTTGAGCTGCAGAAGCTTATGGGGCAGAGGTTATATGATTTTCCTTTATTTCCATTTTAACAATAAAGCTTCGACTCTCAGTCAAACCAATGCCCATTTGGTTGCCTGGCAACCAACAGGAGGGCTCTGAATGGAGTTATGGAGGGGCCATGATGCTGACTGTGGCACTGAATTACTTCCAGTTTAAAAAAAAAAGTGGGGAATGACACGGGTAGCTCTAGGAATTGCCAGAAACTCTTTGGTAAAACCGTAGAGTTGCCAGCAATTCCTAGAGCTACCCTAAGTCACTTATGGGGTTTTTATCAGAAGTGATATGACATCACATCTGGTTCTCTCCCCCATCACCATTCAGAGTGGGTTAAGCAATAGAAGAGGGGGATTGGACATCCCCTGCCCCTATTGGCAGCTTGAAAAAATCAAAAGGAGGGATGTGTACAATAAGAAATCTATATCAAAAAAGGAAACCAGAGTATCTGAAACCCAGTATCACACTGTAATTTTACAAAGCTATTCCTGTATCTGTTCCTCATAATATTTCTGGTAAGGCCTTGGAGGAGGAGCTTGTCTCGTGGTTTAAGTGCCACTCAGTGCTTAACACCCACTCAGGGCAGCTGTCCCGCCCCTGAGTGCCTCCTCCTCCAACTGGCTTGCATGTCTGTCCAGCAGCCAGCCAATTGCCTTCCGCCTCCCACCCCTTGACCACCCGCCCCCACTTCCCTCAGAGGCTGCAGATCCCTGCTGCATGAGAGTTGCCCATGTCAGTGAGTTCGTATCCTGGGGGCCTTCTGCCTGCAGCCTTTCCGGGTCCCGGGGGGGAGGGAGAGGCCAAACGCAGAGGCCACCCCCGCAATCCAGCACCCGTTGTATTCCTGAATGCTACAGGTTTGGCCCCTAATTGTTTATAACTCAAAATATTCCAATTTGTACAAACAAGATTTATATTTAGAAATTAAACATGTGCTATAAGTTGAACCCTCAAAGTCCTCTAATTTCAGTGGTTCTTCAAAACATTTTGTGCTGTGGACTGTTGTTGAAGAACGTGGCTGTTAAGAACTCTTGGGCCCATTCTGCACAGGTTTAATGTAGCAGGAGTGTGGCAAATTGTAATCGCTACTAATTTGCAGTTATGCACAACGTCGTACACAATCTGCCATACTCCTGAAACAGTCCCGCTAGAAGCGCTTCGTTGTAGCGCTTTCAGGGAAATCCCAAAAAGTGGATTCACCCTCTAGAAAGCGCTACAATCTGCAATCTGCAGTCTGCAACACTAGCGAAAAAGTTCTGTGCGTTACCATTGTTGTTTTTTCAGCAAAGTCCCTCCCCCTGGCTCTCTCCTCTGATCTTCTGGCGAAGCGATCGCCATTTTTTTTTCTCTGAGCGAGCGGAGAGCAATGAACCGGTGAGCCTTCGTTTACCCAGCGAGGCTTCTCCGGCTGCAGTCCCTCCACAGAGCTGTTTTAAGTCACCAAGACAACACAGTCCCGTTTGCAAGTTCCCTTTATTTTCGGCTGAAAATCGCACCCGTGCACGGGGGGGGGGGTTCACTTGGGGGAGCGTGGCAGCTCACACGCCAGCTGCCAGTTAGATGGGTCTCTACATTAGGAGGAAGCAAGGAATCAAGGAATCAAGGCATATTCGTTGCAACGTGTGTTTTCCTTTTTAAAAAAAACATGTTCTTAAAGGCAAAGGGGCTTTTCCGGAGCATGGTAACAACCGCCCATTGGCTGCTCGTTTGATTGACGGCCAGGGGCGGGACAAAGCACCGCAAATATCGCTTCCTTTCTAGCAATTTTTGCCAAGACCGGAAACTTGTGGGAAACAATTGAAACGCAACTGGATTCCACTACAAAGGCAGGTGTGCATTACGCCAAATTCCACTATTTTAAATTGCGTTTTTTCTTTCCGTGATCAATTTGCCACATTAATCCTGGTGCGGAATGGGCCTTGATGATTCTGGCAAAGAGGGGAGCACCAATATAAATCAGCCCATTTCAAGAATTATTTTTCACACCATTCAACAGGAGGAGTAAACCTTCCTTAATTCCATTCAAAAATGCCATTCTGTCTCCAAACGATAATAGATGTGAAGGGTTACATGCTTTTTTCCCCGAAACAAGACACGGATGTAGACCTTATAAACACTTAATGCTCTTATTTCTATAATTCACCAATAGGAGGAATTAACCTTCCTTGGTCACATTCAGCATATTCTGAGCATAAATATCTGAAAGAAACATAATGGTAGACGCTTCCTTTACTAAAGGCTCACGTAAGAGTACTCACACAGAATAAAAAACAGAGAAAGAAAAGAAAACGTAAGAAAACCATTCAAAGCTTAGAAAACAGCTCTAAAGTATTTCTTAGAAGGGATGCAAAGTCACGGTCATCAACAATTCCCAACATCCACGTTCTTCAACAACTGTTTTTCTTGACCGTTTCTGCACTGGGAACTTTTCACTGCTTTTCACTGCCTGAAGGAGTCTTGGAACAGCTTACGATCACCTTCCCTTCCTCTTCCCCACAGCAGACACCCTGTGAGGTAGGTGGGGCTGAGAGAGCCCTGATGTTACTGCTCTGAGAGAACAGGACTGTCAGGACTGTGACTAGCCCAAAGTCACCCAGCTGGCTGCATGTGGAGGAACAGGGAATCAAAGCTGGCTTGCCAGGTTAGAAGCCAGAGCTCTTAACCATTACCCCATGCTGGTTTTAAGTTTCAAAATCATAGCATTAGATATTTACAGCCCTTGGAAGCGAGATTGTATTCTACTTTTGTTCTCTTCCAGAATTGATAGGCTGGCTCAATACTCTCTCAATGCCATGCTTTAAAGGCATTTGTGTTGGTCCCTCCAGGAGGCTGCTTCAAGGCCTTAATCTTTCCTTTGACAAATAACTGACGTGTTCAAAAAAGCTTTGCAAGAAAGCATTTCCTGTGTCCACTGGGATTTCTTCTTCCAATAGGTTGGCCCCTGAGTGTTTGTGGCACTGTCAGCACAGATATGAAGAGCTGTTTTTTGTACCCTGCTTCTTGACTCGTACCATAGGAGTCCCAAAGTGACTCCTCCCAAAGGGGAGTCCCTTCCTCTCCCCACAGCAGATACCGTGTAAGGTAGGCGCGGCTGGGAGAGCTCTGAGAGAAACGTGACAGGCCCAAGGTCACCCTACAGGCCTCATGTGTCTCAAGGAGACTGACTATCACCTTTCCTTCTTCTTCCCACAACACACACCCTGTGGGATAGGTGGGCGGAGAGAGCTGCAAGAGAACTGCTCAGTGAGGACTGTAATTAGTCCAAAGTTGTCCACCGGGATGCATATGGAGGAAGAGTGGGGAACCAATCACAATTCTCCTGATTAGATGCCACCGTTCTTAACCAGTAATACCAAGCTGGTGTTCCTCCCCTCTCTAAACCCAACCTTTCCCGGTCTCTGTCCCCCCAAATCTGCGAGTATTTCCCAACCCGGAGCTGGCAACCCTTCTACCAAGAAAGGCTGGACAGGAGGGCCGATATTTGGACTGCTGGCTCTTCCCTGTCCATTTTGGAAGGCCTTCAGATGAGCCCCAAAAGTTTTAGCTGGTTTAGCTCTTGGCTGGTTCACGGATTATACTTCAGCTCCACTGTGGTTTTAGAACTCTTTTCAAAAACAATCTGATCCAGTACAAAATAGCTGCACATTTTCTCCCGTACCCAGCTCAGTATCTTTTTTCTGGGGGTACTTACAGGTGTGCTCTTATTCCCAATCAGGTGTGAATATGCCTCCCATCCCCTCCTGTCTGTCTGCTGGATTTTTCACCCTGCTGAGATATTTATTTATTTTTATATTTATGCCCTGCCTCTCCCGGCAACTGCCGACCCAAGGCGTCTCACAATAAAACAATAAAAACAAGAATCAATATCAACAATAAAAAACATCCCTAGCCCCAGTTAAAACAACCTAATATTAAAACAGCAGCAACAGCAAGATGGCGGAAACAGCACAAAAGAACCCCATAGCTCCGCCATCCAGCCACAGTTGCCTTCCACAGTTCTTATGTGGTGAGATCTTCCATAGCAACCAGCCACAGGGCGGGACCTCAGATTTCACTCACTGACCTGTCAGTTCAGCCTGTCATTTGGGTTGCCAGTCTCCAGGATGGTCCTGGACATCTCCACACGGATCTCCACACTGTAGAGATCTGCTCCCACGAGAAAGAGAGAGCTTTCGAAGGTAGATTCTATAGCATTGTACCCTGCTGAGGTCTCCCCTCCCAGATCTCCAGGAATTTCCCAGCCTAGAGATGGCAACCTATTTTTGGAATATCCAGTTGTGGCGATTGGCCAACAGAGCTCCCCTCTTCCTTCTTCCAGCCTCTTGGTGTGATGCATGGAGCAATCACCGTACGGGGGCTGGGATATTGTCTGCAAGCCGGCAGAAGGGAAGGAAACTCAAAATGCGAACCTCATAAATAAGTCAGCACTTGTCACATTATTGACCATGAATGCAAGATGCAATCAGTGGTGTTGTGATGAGTTCGCAGCTGGAGGCCGCAGGTGTGGATAGGTGAAGCACAGCAGGGTGCATCATGTAAACAGACGTAAAGAGGGACAACTACATTCATAGAGGAGTAAACCAATCCTGGCCTTGAGTGTATCCAGAGTGTTGCTGTGACAACATTATGGCCATTTCCGCACCTTTAAAATGTAGCTGGAGAGGCCCCTTAGGCAGCGTATTCCGGGCCCTCCACATGACTTCCACATTCAGAGTCTGCCCAGCTGCCAGCTTGCTATTTCCTCTCAGGGAATCGTCAAAAGTGGATTCACCTTGGCTTTCAGAGCTCACTTGGAATGCCTTTCTCTTATTTCTCTGCCCCATGCACTCACTAGCTTTGCTACAATATACATGCGAATGTTTAAAGTGCCACCGGATTCTTTCTTTTTCTCAAGTCACCGGACTTATTTATGGGCTGCTTCATCACCAGCTGCGCAGAAGCAGTTTTCCCCCTGCATGAGAAGCTGCCCTTGCCAAAACCCCTCCTTCTCCCCAGCTACGAGAACTTTTAAGTGCTTCCTTAAAGTGCTAATCACTGTAAAGTGCCTCTTCTCTCCAGTAGCAGAATAGGAGAGCTGGTCTGAACAGCAGAACTAAGGAGGGGTTGGAAGGGTGGGACTCTTCTCCCTTTCTGGCACGTCCCCAATACAAATTGAAGCAGGCTTCGTCTGCAATTTGCAGTTTGTGGACTTAACAAGAGGCAGAATCGTTGCCGTATCTGTCCAAGCCAGGCTTTCTCAACCAGGGTTTTGTGATGGCCCTGGAATGACCCTAGATGGCCCTGGAAGATATTCCTGGTGGGAGTTAATTTTTAATATATTTTTTAAAATGTGTTAAACATTATTGGGCAATATGACCATATGTGGTCAAGTTGACCTACCCCCCCCCAAAAGGCCAAGGCTGGGCCTGGAGAGGGTGGGAAGGGGAGGGGCCCTAAGTAGGCGTGTCCACAGCTCTGCTTCCCAACCATATTCTGCACGATCAGGCCACTTCTTGGGTTTCTCAAAGACTGAAGGGGTTTCTCGATGGTAAAGAAGTTGAGAAAAGCTGTTCTAAGCGCTATGTGTCAAAAGGTCTGCTTTTGGGGTCAGAAGTGTAGAGATATTCCTAGTTAGTAGTAGTAGTAGTAGTAGTAGTAGTAGTAGTAGAAGAAGAAGAAGAAGAAGAAGAAGAAGAAGAAGAAGAGTTGGTTCTTATATGCCACTTTTCTCTACCCGAAGGAGGCTCAAAGCAGCTTACAATCCCCTTCTCTTTCGTCTCCCCACAACAGACACCCTGTGAGGGAGGTGAGGCTCAGAGAGCCCTGATATTACTGAAGAAGAAGAAGAGTTGGTTCTTATATGCCACTTTTCTCTACCTGAAGGAGGCTCAAAGTGGCTTCCAATCACCTTCCCTTTCCTCTCCCCACAACAGACACCCTGTGAGGTGGGTGAGGCTGAGAGAGCCCTGATATTACTGAAGAAGAAGAAGAGTTGGTTCTTATATGCCACTTTTCTCTACCTGAAGGAGTCTCAAAGCGGCTTACAATCCCCTTCCCTTTCCTCTCCCCACAACAGACACCCTGTGAGGGAGGTGAGGCTCAGAGAGCCCTGATATTACTGAAGAAGAAGAAGAATTGGTTCTTATATGCCACTTTTCTCTACCCGAAGGAGACTCAAAGCAGCTTACAATCCCCTTCTCTTTCGTCTCCCCACAACAGACCCCCTGTGGGGTGGGTGAGGCTGAGAGAGCCCTGAGATTACTGAAGAAGAAGAAGAATTGGTTCTTATATGCTGCTTTTCTCTACCTGAAGGAGGCTCAAAGTGGCTTCCAATCGCCTTCCCTTTCCTCTCCCCACAACAGACACCCTGTGAGGTGGGTGAGGCTGAGAGAGCCCTGATATCACTGCTCGGTCAGAACAATTATCGCGGCTTCAATAGAAGGGGCATTTAAAATGAGAGTTGTCATAGTGATCCCTTGTTTGAAGTAAAAGTTCTATGTACCAAACAGAATTTCTGAATACAGAAGGAGATATCGGACCCAAGCCAATTTCCAGTCACTGAATGATCAAGTAGAAGGTTGTAATCATTTCCTTGGACACCAATCCCTCGCTGCCATTGTTGCATTTTTAAAACCTCATATTTCAGTCATGCAATAAAATAAGAAAACTTTTGTTCAGGCTCTGTCAAGTTCTGTTCATTTGTTTTAGAAATCCTTTATGTGGCCATGAGGCCTTTTCTGGTCCTCAGACTCAATTGCCTCCTTAGCCCTCCATTAAAACGCTCAATCCCTGATGGATTGTTTGGCCCCAGGGAATCCACACTACCTCTGGTTTTTCTTAAATGTTTCTTTAAGGCCTCCAAGTTCAGTTCAAGCACCATGAACAAGAAGGCTGAGAACGTGTGCCATTCAGCACACGTTGACCCAATCGGAATGGTTTTCTGAATTCACATAAGGAAACATGTGCTGCTTTTTGGTAAATACTGTTCTTCTTAAACAAAGCAACACATTCCAAAGGAGGTCTTAGTGAGCCCTGCTGGGCACTCTGCAGTTTAATTTTTAGGTACATGCTAGCAATTTGGGTGAATTTGAATAGAAATTTGCAAGCCCCAATCGACTTCAAACCATATAAATATTCAGGTCATTGGCAGAGTACAGTTTGAACTGATTGGCCCTCATTTGCAGAACGCAGTTTGAACAGATTGGCCCTCATTGGCAGAGTGTTCTCTATTGCTGGCACACTGCCAGAGAGGGCCAATCAGGTAGGGAGAGAGCAACCAACTTGAGCTTTATTATGTTTAGTGATTACTTCATTGCTATCTGCCTGAGCCGGCTTGCTGGGAGGGGCTGCATATAAAGATACATAACAAACTAACAAATCCCGACTACCTATTGATTGCCAGTGGGAAAACCGGCGTTCTGTATTGATTAGAGAGCTTGGCTTGGGCCACGGAGACCTCAATTCAAATCCTGCTCATCCACAACAGTTTCTGGGCATGCATGGCTTAGCTGCAAAGCTCCCAGGATAAGTATTTCTCACAGTTGCTCTGAAGACAAAACAGTATGTCCACTTCTACTCCCTTAGAGTTCATTAGTAGAAAGATGGGAGGCAAATAAGAAAAAGATTTTGACAGCAGCCTTAAAAGCGCCACATGTATGCTGCCATAACATTATCCCCTGACTCCTGGGACAGAAATAACAGTCCATTTAATCTTGGATTCAGTCCACCAGACATTTATAATGATACATCTGCATTCGTAACAACAAGGATTTCAGTGACTTTCTGTCCCCTCGCTGTTTTGGCCCTTTTGGGTCACCGTTTGTCCGTTTCCTAACAATGACAGGTTCTCTGAAACAGGACTCTAATGCGGCTTGCTCACCACCCCTTTTTGCTTTGTGCCGCTGACAAGCGTCCGCAAGCTTTCTATGCTCCCGTGTCGATATCTAGCAGCGAGTAATTGCTCTGATGCCACTATAACCTCCTGAACGGTTTTTAGCTCATCTTCTTCGCATCTCAGAGGCTGTCCTGCAGTTCTGTTCCAAAGACACCGCAGCTCCTGTTTTCAATTCCCCAGCGAGAGACAGATCACAAAACTCCCCACAAGGAGTTTCGCAGTCTCTTGGTTCTTCTTTGCTTTTCCTTTTTGCAGCCCAGCAGAACCTGGGTTTTTCCAGTCGGCGGAGCTGGCAGGGAAGGGAGTCCAGATCAAGAAAGGACGGCCCCCTTGCGGCTTGGCGAGCAAGCGTGAAACAACCTCAAAATGGGGAGAAGGACAATCAAAGTTCTGTAGTTTCCAGGGTAACAGACATTGCATCGTGAACCCTACAACTTGGCAACTAGAAGAAGAAGAAAAAACTGAATCATAATAGTTCTGTTGGATATAGAACGCCAACATGATCTAGCGAATACCTCTGCCTTCATTGTTAGTGAAGGCTACAGGTATGTCACAGCTCCCTTGGCTTATTTAAAGAATCTTGAGGTGCCTAGCCACCGGAGGGCCTTCACTTTAGCTCCTTGCAATGTCCTTCCCTCAGCTGTACTTGAAGGGAGATACAAGAAAACTCCCTATGGTGAAAGGAAGTGCCCCTGTGGCTCTGGTCAAATAGAAACATTGGAACATATCCCTTTGTATTGTCAGTTTTATGATGACATACGTTCCATATTTATCACACCATGGTTACATAGAGTCCCAGGGTGCTCAGGACAATTTTATATCTCCCTGCTGCTCACAGACACAAATTGTTCCATCAGATATAGTGTCGCCAGGTTTTGTGCTGCAGCCATGAAAAGGCGGTGGAAGTTGACTAAAACTTAACAGACCCTGAGAGCAATTAGACCAATTTCCTATATTTCCATTTAATTCTAATTTATATCTTAGCAGACTCATAGTCGAAGTGTTTAACATAATGCTATTTTATGAGTAAAATTGTGTTTGAGCCGTATTATTTATGTAACTGTGAAATTGTTTTGACTTTGCTGGTCTATGACCGTAATAAAGAATACTACTACTAATCGTTCTGAACATAGCAGGATTTGTGGAGACCAGGTTTTCCGTGCCCTTGAGAAATGACACTTGGGACAAGTGGAGGAAATGTGTGGAAAAGTCATAGGGATATATTTTATGCGCCATTCTGTAGGAGGATTCTGCAGCATGCTGGGTGGACCAAGATCAAACACTTTGACTGACTAAGGTGAAGGGATCTTAGTCCCCAGGTGGGACCTGGGAAACCCCACAAATTAATGTCCTTTCTGGAATCCCTTTTTGCACTGATTCACTTGCCAAACAATCCTGCATATCTACGACTCAACCCAGATAAGCCTCAGAGATGCTCTGGTCCGTGTGTTGGAACAGGGAGATGTGGTCTCAGTTCAGCCTGGGAGTTTGTGGGCAGAGGATTTAAACTTCATAGATTTAACCTTTTTGCACCAACTCAAACAACCCTGCACACCTACAACCCAATCCATGTGTTGCAGGTAAGCCTCAGAAATGCTCTGGTGCGCGTGTTGGAACAGGGAGGTGAGGCCTCAGTTCAGCTTGGGAGTTTGCGGGCAGAGGATTTAACCTTCATAGAATCATAGAGTCGGAAGGGTCCTCTAGGGACATCTAGTCCAACCCCCTGCAGAATACAGGAAATGCACAACTGCCTGCCCATTGTGGTGTGGAGTGTCACCCTAGAATCTGGGAAATCTGGGTTTGAATGGCCACTCTGCCGCAGAAGCTTGCTGGATAACCTTATGCCAGTTGCACACTCTCAGCCTAATCTACATCACAGGGTTGTTGTAAGGATAAAATGAAAAGGGAGCATAATGTCTACACTGGGAAGAATGGCTGAGTATAAGTGAAGTAAAATAAGAAGAAGAAGAGCTGGGGTTTATAACCCCGCGTCTTGCTACCCAAAGCAGCTAAATCACCTACCCTTCTTGTCCCCTCAACAGACACCCTTTGCATAAACGGTCTAAGAGAACCGGGTTTGATTCCCCATTCCTCCCCATGCAGCCAGCTGGGTGAACTTGGGCCAGTTACAGTTCTCACAGAGCTCTCTCAGCCTAACCTACCTCACAGGGTGTCTGTTGTGGGGAGAGGAAAGGTAAGCTGCTTTGAGACTCCTTTGGGTAGAGAAAAATGGCATATAAGAACCAACTCTTCTTCTTCTTCTTCTTCTTCTTCTTCTTCTTCTTCTTCATATATGGTCATATCACCCAATAAATGTTTAACACATTTTTTAAAAGAACATTAAAAATAAACTTCCACCATCAAGTAAGCCTGCATCAACTCTGAATGAAATCTATATTCTACATGCTGTTCTTAATGCATTAAAAGGCATGTGCCCACGTTCCCGCCCCCTTTAAAGTGCTAATATAACAGCAGGGGGAACCCAGCTTTGATTAGTGACACCAGTCAGGGAGCTGAAGGGTTAAACCCTCCGTAGCCTGACTCTGAATAAGAAATAGTATGGCATTTATATTTTGCAGACAGAGATCCGTGATCTTTATCTGTTTTGGCTGTCAAGGTTCCTCCTTCATGGAAACATGCACACAGATGGGAAGAGATAGGCGTGGGTGTGTTACGGAGGGACGTGGAGGTTTGTTAGCAAGCTGGCACTCCTGAAGAAAACATCAAGGGGTTACCTAGCTGAACGGCATCTTTGACAATTTCAGTTGCCTGGAGACAAACCCGCCAACCATCCGTATTTATAACCCGGCAGAAAGCCGATGATCTACGGCGGTCACGCTAAATCCTGTATGTCCGAAAGTGGGGGCCAGAAAGAGGGAGGGGAAGAAGAAGACAAAGTCGGGTAAACATCTGGAGCAGAGGTCCATCTGTGGCTCTTAGCCCCATGGTATAGATGGAACGCTCAGTCTGGGGCAGGGTTGCTCTGGTTTCTTGGTGGTCGGGGACCAAAGTGGGAGGGCTTTTCCCTGGTCCATTGGCTTGATCCATCTTGGCTTCTCTTAAGATCTGCAGGACCCTGGATGTCCCACATAACTTCGCATGGCTCATGGTTTGTAGCTTAGAGTAGCAATCCCCAACCTGTGGGCTGCGGACCACATGTGGTCCTTCAACTAATTGGAGGTGGGCCCCGAAGGATGCCTTCTCCCCCCCCCCCCCCGGCCCTTTACTTCATCCCCCCAGCCCTTTACAACACACTTCATTGTTGTGGCGTGTCTGTATCTTATTTTGAAGGGATGTTTAAACATTACCATAGTGATCAGAGAGTGCTAGGGCAGTGGTTGAGAGTAGAGGAGTAAACTACCCCCCCACCGGGCCTCAATAAAAGGCGTTGAGTGGTCCCCGGTGAGTGGTCCCTGGTGTTGAGTGGTCCCCGGTGATAAAAAGGTTGGAGACCACTGGCTTAGAGTAAGAAAAGGGAGAAGTTTAACCCTCTCTTTCAATCTATCCCACCTTGCCAGGCTGGCATCAAGATAAAAGGGGAGGCACTGTGGACTAGGGATGCCAGTCCCCAGGTGGGACTGGCATCATCTCCAGACTACAGAGATCAGTTCCTCCATAGAAAATAGATGATTTAGCACAGCGGTCCCCAACCTTTTTCGGACTGGGGTGGGAGGGAGACCCGAGTGCCAGTTTTCTGGCGGGCGCAAATGCACAAGTGCGGAGCCTTCGCACCAGCGCTTCCCTCCTCCCTGCGCAATGCGGCGCTGAAGCCTAGGCCGGTGGGCCTATCTCTCCACGCTGCGGGGAGAGGAGAGGGAGGTGCGGGCACTGGTGGGCGCAAACGCGCAGGCACAGAACTGCCACACCTATGCAATTGCGCCCATCGGCGCGCTGGCACCTACACCTCCCTTCCCCCCCAGCAGCGTGGTTCTCGCTACGCCAGGAGCGATCGGCCAACAAAACCACGGGACTAGGCTTGAGCGAATCGGCGAGCACCGCACTGCAGGGGGGAGAGGGAGGCGCCTCCCTTCCCCCCGCCATGGCCTGGTACTGTTCCGCGGCCCGGGGGCTGGCAACCCCTGCTTTAGCACATGGATCCTTTGGCATTGTACCCCATTGAGCTTCTTGTCCTCCCCAGCTCCGTGCCCATATTTCCGGGAGTTTCCCAAATTAAAAATGGTAACCTTCTCCCCTCCCCCAATTCTCCACTGGCAACCATATCACAGACACTGCACCAAATCCCTTGAAGGAAATATGGAAGGTCATTGAATGGAAGGGGCAAATCCCTAGGGCACACAGAGAGGATAAATTATTATTATTATTATTATTATTATTATTATTATTATTATTATTATTATTATTATTATTATTATTATTATTATTATTATTATTATAAGAAGAAGAAGAAGAAGAAGAAGAAAAAGAAGAAGAAGAAGAAGAAGAAGAGTTGGTTCTTATATGCCGCTTTTCCCTACCTGAAGGAGGCTCAAAGTGGCTTACAGTCACCTTCCCTTCCTCTCCCCACAACAGACACCCTGTGGGGTGGGTGAGGCTGAGAGAGCCCTGAGATTACTGAAGAAGAAGAAGAAGAATTGGTTCTTATATGCCGCTTTTCTCTACCCAAAGGAGTCTCAAAGCGGCTGACAATCGCCTTCCCTTTCCTCTCCCCACAACAGACACCCTGTGAAGTAGGTGAGGCTGAGAGAGCCCAGATATCACTGCTCGGTCAGAACAGTTTTATCAGTGCTGTGGCGAGCCCAAGGTCACCCAGCTGGCTGCATGTGGGGGAGCACGGAATAGAACCTGGCATGCCAGATTAGAAGTCCGCACTCCTAACCACTACACCAAACTGGCTCTATTAGCTAATCTACGCTCTGAGCAAGTCATGTGATTTCTTCTATATGACGTTTGTTGGAGAGGGCAGAAAGAATCTTTGTGTGGGTCTCCAGCGGCTCTCGGCCCCGCTCAGAGCATGAGTCACAGAGATGTATTGCTTGAGTAAAATAAATCTAATCAATATTATTAATAATAATAAAATAGATCAATGGCAAGAGCAATGAGCAGGTCGCATAGACCTGTGTCAGCACATCACAACGAACTGAAATCTATGCGCGGCATGATGTGAAGGTTCTGCCACTGATCGCAAGGCGCGTAGAGTTGGTTTTTGCTAACATTTTTGTTGAACCCGCATGGGCTTCACTACCCTTTGGCTCATTTGTTGCTGATTTCATATTTTTCTTTATTGCTGTGATATTACTCAAACACCAACTTATTGATCCTATTATTGTAAATTTCCATGGCCCTATGGCTAAAATCACTCCCAACATCTACTAGCTGATAAGTCTCTTGTCTATAACAGAACCAGTCTATCGTGATACAAAAGGGAAATTGGATATGCAAGAAAAAATACCGTGCCACTGGCATTTCTTGGGTCCACTATGCACGGAGGGGAAGGTCCACATTCGGGGCGGAATGGCGTCGCCTAAAATCACTGATAACGCACGTCGCCGGCTGTAACCGGCCGCAGATTCGGTGCATGCTGCCGAAAAAGTTGCATTAGCAAAACGCGGAAGGAACCGGAGCTTCCAGGCAACCGGGGCGCAACCAGAAGCGGCGCCGGGATCGCCGCGTGCATAATTGGTTACTCTGGGTTTTGCTGCCATTGCGTCCCGTCCTGTGCGTAAGCGGTTTGCTTCACGTCTTCCCCCTCCGCGTTTTCCATGTGACCCGAAATCGCCATTTCGGCGGCCGTACATAATAGGCCTCGTTGATGCGAATTATTACTTATTGAGCATAATATGGATGAAGATATAACTATTGTTTACTTCTCTTTATCTTTTATTTATCTGTTTTACTTCAGTCTATGTAATTATTAGAGCCTCTTGTGGTGCAGAGTGCTAAGGCAGCAGACATGCAGCCTGACGTTCTGCCCATGAGGCTGGTTATTTTAATTGTTATAATTGATTTTAGACTTCAAATTATTGTTATTATTCCATGTTGTGAACCACCCTGAAGAGCCTCTTGTGGCGCAGAGTGGTAAGGCAGCGACATGCTGTCTGAAGCTGTCTGCCCATGAGGCGGGAGTTCGATCCCAGCAGCTGGCTCAAGGTTGACTCAGCCTTCCATCCTTCTGAGGTCGGTAAAATGAGTACCCAGCTTGCTGGGGGGTAAAATGGTAATGACTGGGGAAGGGAATGGCAAACCACCCCGTATTGAGTCTGCCATGAAAACACTGGAGCATGTCACTCCACAGGTGACAGGACCACAGGTCAGACATGACCCGGTGCTTGCACAGGCGATACCTTTACCTTTACCTATGTAATTATTATTACTCATTTCTGCACACACGCTGCCTTTTCTATGCCATTAATGGTTTTGAATTTGATTTGACATTATAGGTTATTTTTGTTAGAAATCTCTCTTGGTATCAAGTACACCTGTACTCCTGAGGTAGGGCAGTAGAGATAACATGTAGAATACATCAGATTCTTCTGTCTCTTATCTCAGTGCTGTTTGGCTGCTGCCTATTTGTTTACGCAGCTTGCTACTCTCAGGGACTTCCAACCTGCCACGGCTGACTAACTCCTCTTTCTTCTTCTTTTTCTAATCTGCATGATGGCAACAATTGCTCTCCATATCTCCCTCCCCTAGCCTACACATCTAAATTCTTTTTTCCCCCTTCTTTTCTTTATCACAGTATGGAGCTCCTTAACAATAAAAGACATTCATTTCTTTTCTAAAGCAACAAGACTTGTGGGAACAGTATTCCTTCAAAAAATAAAAAAAACCTTTTCAACTGTGCAAACCAACTCTAAGCTCACAATTTTTATACAGCTGATATAAAAAAGCCAGATGCCCAATGGTAGTATTTCTGAAGAAGAAAAGATAGCATGAATGATTTTTTAGAAATCTCTGGAGCTCTGGAAGGCAGAGGTCATAGCAGGTTTTCTAAAGGAAGTTGTAGAAGCGAGTATTTTGACAGGAAAACTTTAGACACAGACTGCTAGGCACTGCAAATTTCTTTCCAGCCAGTTGAATCTCGGGCTGAATCTGCACGGAGTTTTTATTCCCGTCCCAGGTCGATTAAATCCCTGCCGTCTACACTGAATGCGATTTCCATTTTGATTTTGGGCAATTTAAATTTTTTAATCTGCAACAAGCAGGATTGATCTGGATGTTACCTTTCCCCCGCAATATCCTGGAGTGGATATAACCTTTGATATTTGAAAAATTGGCATGAGTAAAGGTGTAGTTCTCTACTTTTCCCTGAACTAACGCTGCCTCTAGCCTCCAATGCTGTAGAAAAGCCCTGATTGGCCAGGGCGTCAGTCCAAAGGCTTCCTTGTTCCCAGGTTGCAAGCTCCCCTTAAAGGGGAAGCCCTAAATTCTCTCAGCAGAAGCTCCAGAAGCCCTAACTTCTCTCAACAGAGATTTTCCTCTTGGATTTGTTCCCCCTCCTCTGCTGTCTCCATTCCTTCCCCCCTCCCAATCAAGAAAAGAAAGAAATGCTCCTGCTGCACTTGGCTCCTCCCCCTTTCTGTGCTTCCTAAATCACATGCAGAAAACTTTTCTGTTTCAATGGGAGGGGGATAGAGAAAGACCCGAGATCAAATCGATCTGAATTCAGCAGGATCCACAACGGAATAAATAAAGTAAGTGCAGAATCAGCCCAGTATTGAGAGCCTCCTTCCCCTGGAGTGTAATGCAGATATTCTAATTGCTGGAAGTGAAAAAGATCATAAGAAACCATCACTAAGTGTGTTCCGATGGGCTCCTGAGGTGAGAAATGCATGTGAACTAATAAGTACATGAACTTCTTATAAGTTAACTAATATGTCACATGAAAATGGAAATGCTTTTGAGAAATGCCATTGAGATATAAGACTCTCTTTGGAGAGTCAGCCTGTCTTCTTGGATATCCTCCTGTACACTGGAACCCAACAATCCCCTATGGCTTTACATGGTAGTGGAAGATAATTCTCCAGCTCAGCCATGACATCTGGCCTCATGGACATCTCCTCTGAGGCTCTTGGGGAGGTTGTTGAGCAGGGGGAATGAGGACCAGGAGGGAATGCTTTAGAGCAGGGGTAGTCAACCTGTGATCCTCCAGATGTTCATGGACTACAATTCCCATGAGCTGGCAGGGGCTCATGGGAACTGTAGTCCATGGACCTCTGGAGGACCACAGGTTGACTACCCCTGTTTTAGAGGGTATGTTTTAATGTCTGATTGTGGGATTGTTATTTGTAACTCGCTGCAAGGGGTGAGTCATAAATTGAATACATTTAAAAAATAAATTATAGACCTTTATCAATGCAATACGCACAATACCTATAATGGCATAACACAAGTTAGGAGCAAGGAAAACCAGAAACAGTCACAATACACCAGTCCATTTGAATTTGAAAACCGAAGACAGAAATTCAGCCGTAATCAAAGTCACATCAGTGTCCTTAGTAGAAATTGGCAGATCTGGTCTTTTGAATGAGTTCTCCATTGAGATATAAGAGGTAGAACATGGACGATGAACAAGGGACAATCTAGTAAAATATGTTGGACAGTATCAGGAACGTTTTATTCACAAGGGCATAGTCTGTTTTCGAAAGGAATCTTAGCAAATCTTCCTTGTAATACTTTGGGTGGAAAGGACATTTATCATTTAAGAACAGGAGCCACCTCACTGAGGAGCCGGCCCACCCCATGACGTTTTGGAATGCAGTTTGCCTACGTCTTGTCTAAAACCATATCCGATTTCAAATTGTATTTTTCTTTTTCTTGCTAGGCGAGAACACAGAACTGCCTACCTTCTCCACAACCGGTGGATTCCACTCTGTTTTGGAAGACACGGTGTCCCCGGCCTTCAGTGCTACTGTCATCATTATTGTCACGGTCATCATCTCTGGAAGCGCTTACTTGTGCTTCCTGAAATACATCTGCTCTGGATGTTGTGCGTCCACCCAGGTGGTACCCCTCAGGAGACTGGACCCAAGCAGATCAGAAGAACAAGTGTAACCTTATGGTTACTCGGCTGTGGATACCTCAGTGTGGAAGAACTCCTGTATCCAGTGGAACAAGAAAGGAATGACCAACCTGTTGCTGAAATGATGACGTTCAGGAGAAGACTAAAGACAGGAGATGAGCTGGTCTGGGAAGAAGTCATGGGAAGCTTTGTGCTTACATAAGCACGACGTCTATCTTCTATAACTGGTGGGATGGCCATTGTCTATGCTGGCTTTACAGGGTGAACCATCTAGCGCCCCTCCCTGGAAGATACAACCTATCCCGAAGCAAGGTTGGGAGCACCAAATAAAATTGCACTATTTTTCGTTCTCTCACATCCCCAGCTTATTCAGATAGGACATCCCCCAAACTGTAATTGGATACTGAGCTATTATTGTAATAGAGTGATAATTTGCCAACAGTCTTTCCTACGTGGAGAAGCCAATCATTGTAACAGTGCAATTGATCAAATGACTTATGGATACGAATGCAGGGCTCAGTAATTAGTATATGTTTCAAGTTATCCTTTTGGATCGACATCTGTTGTTTCTGAGATTGGTTCCCCTCTCCCCTTAGGGCCTGGGCCGGTATTAGAGTGGCCTGACTCGACAGGTCCCCAGTGACAACATCCCAATTTCCATCGGCCATCTTTGGTCCACCCACTGGGTTTGTGTGGGATATAAATTAAATTGTATTTCGCCATAGTTTGGGTTGAGTCTTAGAATGTTTTTAACGGGTTTAATGGGGGGTTTATTCTTATTGTATGGATTGTATACCAAAATTGTAAACAGCTTTATTTTTCTATCACATTGGCTTACCACCCTGTCTGCATGCTCCAAGGTTCTCCCATTATATCTATACAACACCCTGATGAGGTAGGTTCAGTTTGAGACATAAGGGCGTGCCCAGTACAGGTGTGCACGACAAAAAGTATGCTGAAGATATACAGAAAAATGGCTGGTTCAGGTGGATACAGTGATTTCCCAGAATGTTAGTACAAATCCAGGGTTACAGAACAAAGTTTGAGTACAGTGGCATCTTTTAGACCAACAAGGCTTCTGGTAGGGATTTCATGATGGGCTGACGCTTCCATTTTTATGGAAGATCCTCACAGTCCAGATTATGATCTGGGGGGCTGTACCTAGCTCGTATTACCTTTCTGAATTCAAGGAAGATTGCAGAGATCAACCACGCATTCTCCAACTGCTTTTCCGTCTATGTAAACAGCGAAAGATCCCCTTGTTTCCTGGAGGTTATGGGCCCAGGGATATGGGAGAGACACACAAGCTCATGACCATTGATACATTTCTAAGACTGCTGATACCATTTCTTAAGTGCTTGAAGATTAATTAATTTAAGGATGGATGGACATTTTATCTTTAACAGAAACAGGACTCCCATGAAAGCTCTTCTTCTTGGGATTATAAATTAAAAGGCCATTAAGAAAAGGATTTAACTTTTTTTTGCAAAGAGCTTGAAAGAAGAAGAAAGAGAATTGGAAAGTTTTAAAACAAAACAAGAGAGGTTTTGGAATTTTTAAAAATATATATATTGACCTATTGAACGTGTGGTTGGGAAAATTTACAGAATTTGCATTGCCAGACTAGATTGCTGTGGGATTATTTTTGGTTATAACCTGAGAATTACCTTTTGGACTCTCTACTTTAATAAAAGATACCACAAGGACTTGTTTACTGAAGTTCCATTGCCATGGTGACTTCCCTGGCAACAGTAGAGCAAAGGCTGCAATAATGAACTTTTGAACTTAAACTGAGGTTTCATTTTTCTCTCTACTGTTCTCGTCCTCGAAATTTTCTGTTCAAAGTAATATCTGGATTATAACTCTGAAGATTTATTTTTAAAACTCTAGTGGAAACTAGAAAGAATTCGATGAATCAATGACAATTATAGACCAATATTATTGCTAAATAATGGCTACAGCTTGTTCACTACGATTTTAGCAGTAAGACTTAAAATAATTTTACAAGATTTTATTAATGAAGACCAGTGAATTTCCCCCAGGCCATGCTGGATTCTGGAGATTTTTTGGTGAAGGGATCACTCAGGCATGAAATTGGGGTCACTGTGGGTGGACAGGTAGTTGTGAGTTCTTGCATTGTGCAGGGGGTTGGACAAGATGACCTTGGAAGGGACTTCCAACTCTATGATTCTGTGATTCAGTGCAGATTTTTACCTCAAAGACAGTTAAAGGATAATGTCAGAAATGTGTTGGATATTTGGAAAAACACAACAAAAAGCAGGCAGCACAGGGTTTTTAGAAGCGTAGAAAGCATTTGATAATTTAAATTGGTCTTTCTTTTTTAGGATTTTGAAAGATACAAATTTTGGAAAGAATTTTATAAAATGGGTGAAATTAATTTATACTTCACAGCCAGCACGAATGGTGATTTAACCAAACCATGTGGAATTCATAAAGGAACAAGAAAGGATTGTCTGTTGTCACATTTCTTGTTTATTTAATTTTCAGAAATACTGAACAGAGGTATAAGACATGATGAGAGGATAGAGGAGGTAAACATTTAAAAAGAAACCAATTGAGAGCCTTTGCAGATGACTTTATAATTTATAAAGAGAAAAAGATGTTAACAAAAATTTACATTTACAAGAACAGATGGAATTGGTGAATAAAATGGGTTTTAAGGTTGAAAAGAAGGTATGGAACAAAGTCAAAAAAGAGCGTGGAGGCGGCGTGGGTGGCGGCGTGGCGCTTCGAGAGGTAGCGCCGCCATTTGCAATCGGCGTCTTCTCTCTGGGCGGGGGACGCAAAGGCAGCAGGGAGCGTGGAGGCGGCGTAGTTGGCGGCGCAGCGGTCTGGGAGATAGTGCCGCCATTTTGGCTCGTCGTCTTCGGTGTTCGCGGGGGCATTGAAGGGCGTGCAGTACGTGGAAGGGTTCGGGCGGCGGCGGCAACGCGGAATTCGGGGGAAAGGCGGCCAAGTGCGGATGGGCAAGTGGTGGGGTGGGTGTGCGAAGGGCGCGGGCAGCAGGTGGTGGGCATCGTGCTAGTCGAGCGGGCTGGGCAGGGCAGGGGCTTTGGCGGGTGAGAACGGACGGTCGGGGTGGGGGTGGGAAGGGCTTGGGGGGCGTCCGCAGGCGGGTAGGCAGGGCAGGGCAGGCGCTGTGCCGAGGGGAAGTGTGTTTCCCGGATGCCAGCGCTGTGGGGCAAGGCTCCTAGGCGGCTGCCATCCGTCAAGGATGGCGGTCGGGAGGAGTGTGGAGTTCGCCGGCAGCTGTTCTCGGGACAGGCCAAGTAGTCAATTGGGAGGCACGCGAAGTGGATTGCCACTCAGAGGAGCGAATCAGGAGCCGCTTCGCGGCTCCTGATTCGCTCCTTTGAGTTTTTATCCCGGACAGAGCCCGCCCTAACTCCTCCCCACCAGCCCTTACTCTTTTATTTAGTCCGTGGCGCCCGTGGCGCCACGGGCAGTTTAAAGATGGCAAAAAGCTTTATCTAAATTTGTATGGCTAGGGAAATAACCAACAGTAAAATTTAAGGTTCTATAAGATGCAAAGGAAAGAGGAGGATTGAGTTTACCTGACTTGAAACTATATTTCGTGGCCTGTTGCCTGGATGAAAGAGTAGGTTCTGTTGAAGAATAGGAGGTTATTGGATTTAGAAGGGCTTGATTTGATATATGGGTGGCACAACTATTTGTGCCATTTCAGTTAATATAGACTTTCAAAATCATTTTATTAGACATGCCATTGAGAGAATATGGAATAAATATAAACTATTTATGTCTGAAAACATCTTTATGGATTTCAACACACGAAATATTCTACAGGCGAGACGTGGTATTTACAGAAAATTGGTTAACGTATTGTGCTATATTCGATTTCTCTCAAGACAATCTGACAATAGACGGCTATACCTTTCAGTGGTTTTTAAGAGTCTAAGATGGAATTTGAAAGAGAATACGTACAAACAATGAATATATGTTTGCCAAGATCTATAAACTCTTATTGAAACTGGAGACAGAGGAAGAACGAGTGAAAGAATATATGATAAAATGGGCTAAAAATTAGTATGATATACAAATGGAACAGCAAACCTGCAGCAAATAAGGACAGCTCATATGAGCTCATGGTGGTTCACAACAATAGAACACATTCGATAAAATAAATTACAATTTGAATTACAAATATGTATCATTGGTATTTATCTCCCAACAGTTTATCCAAAATGTATAAAAATACTTTGAATGTATGTTGGAAATGTGAACAACAAGAAGGGACATTTTGTGATTTATGGTAGACACGTAAGAAGACTAAATAAAATTGGACACAGATACATACATTAATCCAGAAGATTTTAAAGACTTCTATACAAATGAAGCCCGAGACTTTTCTTTTGGGATTAATAGATCTTGAAAAAAGACAGGGAATTTTGTGTGTGTTTTTTTTTTCCTATATGGCTATGGCAGTGGCTGTTATGTGCTCTAAATGGAAAGTGGAACCTACATGGGACCTACTTGAGAGAAATCACCTACAATTAGCCTCTGCTATGGGGCAGCCATGTATAACTGGTGTCTAATACAGCTAGGGAACCAGCAGTTGTGTTCAAAATGTGGTAGTGACAGATTCTGCCTTCTTCAGGGATGATTGGGTCACCTTTTAACAATATGAAGTGCCCAGAATACTGAACACATGAGACTCTTGGTCAATCAAGGTCAGAATTGTCTATTCAGGTGGACAACAGTGTTCCAAGGCCTCAGGTTAAATGTCTTTAATATTAACTACTGACTGATTCTTTTATAGGGTTGCCAAGGACACTCAGTGGGGGCAGGGGTCTCCCACTGTCAGGCCCCACCACCACTGATTAGCTGGTAGGTGACGGGGGAACCCACCCTGGAAAAGATGGAGATCCAACTGATGTGTGGCGAAGTGTCTACGTCACTGTCCACATGACCCGGAAGTGATGTCATCATATCAAGGATGTTGGAGTGTCGCTCTGGTATTTGGGCAAAGACTCTATGGTAGAAGCCAAATTGACAGTAGAGATTTTGCCCAAATAGCACAGCATCCTACCAATGTCCCAGACATGATAATGTCTCATCTGGGTCATGTGGGCACTGATGTGGACATGTCACTGTACACTGGATGTGTCTCCTGGCTGCCCTGGTATGTCCCCCATCTCTTGCCAACTCTACAACCGGTGGGGGGTGAGGGGGAACTGACATGTCCCAGCCAACAGAGGTATAGGTCTCAGTTTACTGTGGGTAATCTTCTCCCCATCCTTTGGTTCCCCTTCCAGCTGTCTGAACAGCAACATTCTGGGAACCATGTGCTTTTACTCTGTCACTGTGGCCAATAAACCATTGATAGACTCCACTCTGTTGTTGGCTGTCCAGAGGAACTGGTTAGCCACTGTGTGAGACAGAATGCTGGACTAGATGGACCACTGTTCTGACCCAGCTGGTTTCTCTTCATGTTCTTATGATGGCTGTGGCCTCTATGTCCTGTTGTTGACCCTCCAGAGGAACTGGTTGGCCACTGTGTGAGACAGGATGCTGGATTAGATGGACCACTGGTCTGATCCAGCAGGGCTCTTCTTATCAGGGGAAGGCCTCAGCCTCTATGCCTTGTTGTTGGCCTTCTAGAGGTACTGGTTGGCCACTGTGTGAGATGGGATGCTAGACTAGATGGACCATTGGTCTGGTCCAGCAAGATTCTTCTAATGTTCTTATGAAGGCTTCAGCCTCACTGCCTTGTTGTTGGCCTTCTAGAGGAACTGGTTGGCCACTGTGTGAGACAGGATGCTGGACTAGATGGACCATTGGTCTGATCTAGCAGGGTTATTTTTATTGCACCCAGCTGAGGTCCTTCCCTTTCCTCAACCTCATTCTCCCCAGGCTCCATCCTCCAAATCTCCAGGTATTTCCCTACTGAGAGCTGTCAATGTTAGCCAGCCCTGCTTAGCTTCTGAGATCTGGAAGAGGTGGGACTGAACCCTTTAGCAGTGCTTCAGAGACTGCTTCCTTTGCAATCCTGCCTGTAGTCCTGGTCACCGTATCTCCAAAAGGACATCACAGAGCTGGAAAAGGTACAGAAAAGGGCGGGCAACCAAGGAGGCTGAAGCACCTTCCCTTTGTGGAGAAGCTGAACAGTCTGGGGCTTCCCTATTTAGAAATGGGAGGTCTAACAGGGCATTCATTAGGGTTGCCAACTTCCAGGTGATGGCTGGAGCTCTGCCGCTATTACAGTTGATCTCCAGGCAACAGATCCATTCACCTGAACCCATTCTGCACAAGTTGGGTAATACAATGCTTTTTCAGTCGGGTTTTCCTGTGCAAAACTAGTGCAGAATGGATCCTGGAGACATCAGCCATTTTAGAAAGTAGACTGTAGGGCATTGAAATCCATCCCTCCTTAGGCTCCATCCCGAAAATCGGCCAGTATTTCCTAACCAGGAGCTAGCAAACCCTAGACATGTTAGAGGTTTATAACATTATGCATCAGGTAGAGAGAGCAAGCACAGGTAACTTTTTCTTCCTCCTAAAATGCTGGAACTTGGAGGCACCCAATGAAATTAACGGGATGAACCAAAGGAAACCAGTTATCCACCCAATGAGTTATTGATATGTGGAATCCACTGCCAGAGGAAGTAGTGATGGCTACAAGCAAAGTACCTTGGGGTACTTGTGGATTGTAAACTAAACATGAGCAGGCAGTGTGATGCAGCGGTAAAAAAGGCAAATGCCATTTTGGGCTGTATCAACAGAGGCATCACATCAAAATCACAAGATGTCATAGTCCCATTGTATACGGCACTGGTCAGACCACACCTGGAGTACTGTGTGCAGTTCTGGAGGCCTCACTTCAAGAAGGACATCGATAAAATTGAAAGGGTACAGAGGAGAGCAACGAAGATGATCTGGGGCCAAGGGACCAAGCCCTATGAAGATAGGTTGAGGGACTTGGGAATGTTCAGCCTGGAGAAAAGGAGGTTGAGAGGGGACATGATAGCCCTCTTTAAGTATTTGAAAGGTTGTCACTTGGAGGAGGGCAGGATGCTGTTTCTGCTGGCTGCAGAGGAAAGGACACGCAGTAATGGGTTTAAACTTCAAGTACAACGATATAGGCTAGATATCAGGAAAAAGTTTTTCACAGTCAGAGTAGTTCAGCAGTGGAATAGGCTGCCTAAGGAGGTGGTGAGCTCCCCCTCACTGGAAGTCTTCAAGCAAAGGTTGGATACACACTTTTCTTGGATGCTTTAGGATGCTTAGGGCTGATCCTGCGTTGAGCAGGGGGTTGGACTAGATGGCTTGTGTGGCCCCTTCCAACTCTATGATTCTATGATTCTATGATTCTATGATTCTATGGTTTTAGAAGGATATTAGATTCATCGGGGAAGGAGGTCCAACCGTTGCTGCTAGCCATGTTGATGAAAAAGAACCTCCACGTTTTGAGGCAGTAAACCTCTGAATATCAGGGGTAGGGAGAAACACCAGACCTCAGCTGCTGTGATCTCCAAAATAACTGACTGGCCACTGAATGGACCAGATAGTCCACTGGGTCATATCCGACATGGCCCTCATGTTCTTAAGTGCAGCCTTCACTGTTTTTAACACACTCTTAAAATCTCAGTTATGTAGAAGCAATAATTCACTCACACGAAAAATCTGATAATGGTACCGCGGTGCCAGGAAGGTCTGTCTTTCAGCAGTTATTAAAGGTCCTTTTCAGATTCTTCCCTCACTGGCCTCGCCTTATAATTACAAAAACAAAAAACAAAAAAACCCTGTGTTTGCTTTCCAAAAAAGTCTGTTCCTCCAACCGCTTGGCTGGTTTCCCATGCTTTCATTTTCTTCACTACCAGATTAGCTCCCATTAGGGCCTTTTGTTTAAAAAAGCTCAACGAAATTAGCCTTTGTCACCTCTGTAATTATCAGGATTTTTTCCCCCACTCGACAGGTTAGACCAGGGGTAGTCAACCTGGAAGAGCCTCTTGTGGCGCAGAGTGGTAAGGCAGCCGTCTGAAAACTTTGCTCATGAGGCTGGGAGTTCAATCCCAGCAGCCGGCTCAAGGTTGACTCAGCCTTCCATCCTTCCGAGGTCAGTAAAATGAGTACCCAGCTTGCTGAGGGGTAAACGGTAATGACTGGGGAAGGCACTGGCAAACCACCCCGTATTGAGTCTGCCAAGAAAACGCTGGAGGGCGTCACCCCAAGGGTCACACATGACCTGGTGCTTGCACAGGGGATACCTTTACCTTTTTAGTCAACCTGTGGTCCTCCAGATGTCCATGGACTACTATTCCCAAGAGCCCCTGCCAGCATTTGCTGGCAGGGGCTCATGGGAATTGTAGTCCATTAACATCTGGAGGACTACAGGTTGACTACCCCTGGTTTAGACTACTCCACCTATATCCTTGGCTCACTGCAGACATAACACGGGATCATGGTTTATTTGAAGAACTTTTTGTTTGCAAAACTGGGAATTCTTCCACTCATGGACTATTCATCGCTTCCTGTTTTGCTTTGGTTCCACGGCCTTCTTTCTGCACTGCAACTTCCATGTGGAGATTCAGCTGGTATCACAGCTTGCATTATGGAAGAAGAGTTGGTTTTTATATGCTGCTTTACCAGAAGGAGTTTCAAAGTGGCTTACAATCTCTTTCCCTTTCCTCTCCCCACAACAGACACCCTGTGAGGGAGGTGAGGTTGAGAGAGCCCTGATATTACTGAAGAAGAGTTGGTTCTTATATATTGCTTTTCCCTAACCAAAGAAGTCTCAAAGCGGCTTACAATCGCCTTCCCTTTCCTCTCCCCATAACAGACACCCTGTGAGGTAGGTGGGGCTGAGAGAGGTTTGATATTACTACTCAGTCAGAACAGAAGCGTAGAGCTAGAGTTTAAGCCATAATTAAGCTGTGGTGAATTCTTCTGAGCCTGTGGACATCTGTGGAATTCTGACGCAGGATGGTGGACCCAACGACAAAATGGCTGCCACAGAAAGAGGGCCAACCACAAGATTTCATGGAGCGAGGTTATGTATAACTCTCCCAGTGTCTCTTCAACATCTAAGGCTATATTTAAGAGGATGACTTTTAATACAGATGCCAGTCCCTAGGTGGGACCTGGAGATCCCCTGGAATTGTAGCTCATCTCCAGGTAATAGAGATCAGTTCCCCTGGAGAAAATGGCTGCTTTTGAAGCTGGGCTCCATAGTATTATACTGCTGAGTTCCTTCCCTACCCTAAATCCCACCTGCTCCCACCTCCACCCCCAAAGTCTCCAGGTATTTCCCAGCCGAAAGATGGCAACCCTAGGCACAACCCTGCTGCCTACATGTCCTACCTGGTGATACCCAGTCATGGCTCTCTCAGAATTCTCTTAGCCCCACCTGCCTCACGTATCTGTTCTGGGGAGAAGGTAAAGGTATCCCCTGTGCAAGCACCAAGTCATGTCTGACCCTTGGGGTGACGCCCTCCAGCGTTTTCATGGCAGACTCAATACGGGGTGGTTTGCCAGTGCCTTCCCCAGTCATTACCGTTTACCCTCCAGCAAGCTGGGTACTCATTTTACTGACCTCAGAAGGATGGAAGGCTGTGTCAACCTTGAGCCGGCTGCTGGGATCGAACTCCCAGCCTCATGGACAGACAGCTTCAGACAGCATTTCTGCCACTTACCACTCTGCGCCACAAGAGGCTCTTTTGGGGAGAGGGAAGAGAAGCCTAATGTAAGCCACTTTGAGACTCCTTCGGGTAGAGAAAAGTGAGCTATTAAGAACAACTTTTCTCCTCCTATATTCCTCTTCCTCTTCAGGTTTTTCTATTCTGGACAGGAATATCCATCTGCGAAAGGACATTGAAAGTGCATTATGCAACAGGTGTGGAATCAAGTCAGGGCATTGCACTGTAGCAAAAACCATGGCAGTCAAAGTAGCCACTAGGGGGAGCCCCAGGAATGTAACAAAAAAGATAATTCCGGCAAAATCCTGTACAGGGAAATCGGATGAATCGTTTCCCAGGGCCCACAGTTTCTCTCAATGCTTTTACCATGGATATAGTCACCATGATTCCATGATCTCTGAGTCTTTGAACATACGCAGAGTGCATTTCCCTTGCTAGGAGAAGGGAGGATGATTCTAGGATCGCCAATCCCCAGGGGGGTGGGGGAGCTGGGGGTTGGAGATCTTCCGGAGTTACAACTGGTCACAAGGTGACAGACACCAGTTCCCATGGAGACAATGGCTGTTTTGGAGCATGAACCTGATGGCATATCCTGTTGCCGTCTCTTGCCTCTCCAAACTTTGCCCTAGAAGAAGAAGAAGAAAAAGAAGAAGATGATGAAGAAGAAGAGTTGGTTCTTATATTCCGCTTTTCCCTACTCGAAGGAGGCTCAAAGCGGCTTACAGTCGCCTTCCTATTCCTCTACCCACAACAGACACCCTGTGAGGGAGGGGAGGCTGAGAGAGCCCTGATATCGCTGCTCGGTCAGAACAGTTTTATCAGTGCCGTGGCGAGCCCAAGGTCACCCAGCTGGCTGCATGTGGGGAGTGCAGAATTGAACCCGGCATGCCAGATTAGAAGTCTGCACTCCTAGCCACTACACCAAACCCTATCCAGGCTCCATCTCCCCAAATCCCCAGGCATTTTCCAATCCGGAGTTGGCACCCCTAGATGGACTGCTGGTTAGCATTTTGAGCACATGGTTTGTCTACAGAAGGATCAATCCCTGTTTGCTCCAAGAGCAGAATCTCTGGCTCGGACTATGCCTGTGACTGAGGGACGAATGGATTCCTCTCGGACAGCTGTTTTGTACGAATCAGTTCTAATTTATTTTAGAAAACGAACCATTATTGTAGGGGGTGGGGAGGGACCTTAAAAAGCATGAAAATTCAACCGGGGGACAAAAAATTCCCATGCGATAGGGGAATCGAACCATCTTATTTTGGACTGTATTTCCAGTCACCTCTTGGGGGATAGATATTAAACCTTTTAATATCTATTAAAAGACCACTTTGTCTATTAAAAAGACCGCTTCGTCTATCATATCTATTAAAAGATATTAAACCCTTTAATACCTATTAAAAAAACGCTTCGTCCTGCAAGCCAGATCGCCAGCCGACTCCAAGCGATGGCGTGTCAGTTCAGATGTAGGATTCAGCTTGCAGGAGGTGGTTCAAATTCTGGTTCACCTGGAGAAATGGCAGCTTCCTCACCTTGGCCATTGTAGAGATCCAGGCGGAATCCCAGCCTGCATTGCAACAAGATCCAACAACAAGAACATGAAACTCTCCTTCTGAAATGCATTGAAAGTGCATTATCTATTGTGGGTAGGAGTCCTGGGTGCTGTTCTGGAGGCCTCATTTCAAACAGGATGCAGACTAAATGGAGAGGTGCAGAGGAGAGCAACGAGCATGATCCACCAAAACTTTGTCACTGTAAAAGCCAGATGAGCTGTCCGCATGACAAAAACTATTTTCTGTCTCGGAAAGAAACAATCATCATTGAGGACAATAAGGGCTCTCTCAGCCTCACCTCCCTCGTAGGGTGAAGAAGAAGAAGAAGAAGAAGAAGAAGAAGAAGAAGAAGAAGAAGAAGAAGAAGAAGAAGAAGAAGAAGAAGAAGAAGAAGAAGAACCAACTCTTTTTCTTCTTCAGTAATCTCAGGGCTTTCTCAGCCTCACCTCCCTCACAGGAAAGGGAAGGCGATTGTCCATGGGCATCTGGACAGACACGGTTTGGCTACCCCTGCTCTAGGAATTTCCCCAGTACCTGGCAAGAGCTCATGGGAATTGTAGTCCATGGATGTTTGGAGAACCACAGTTTGGCGACCCCTGTCCTTGAGAAACGGCAAACCACCTCCAACTGTCCCTTGTGTGTCTGCTGGACAATTCTCAGATCTCCTGGCTATATTACTCAGGCCGTACAATCAAACAATGCATTGAAGGATATGGTTGCTCTCTCTGGGCCGTGATCTTTTTAGAGATTTGGTGACAGAGGGATTTAGGGAGGAGAGGGACCTCAGCAGGATAAACCATCTGCCCTCCAAAGCTGCCCTTTTCTCCAAGGGAACGGATCTGGGTAATCTGGAGATTCAGTTCTAATCTCAGGAGTTCTCCAGGCACCAACCGGGGGCTCGAAACGAACAGGCCACACGATATGAGTGAAAAATATGAAAAAATACGAGGTTTTTCATATTTTTCGCCCATTGAAGGCTGGCAACGTTACTGCCTGTGGTGACTCGCCAAGTAAGCACAGTACAACAGGATTGCATGGACAACAATCAAGCCTCAGCATTGGAACAAGTCATAACAACCAGACTGGGGCACAGAGAGAAGCATAAAACGCAATTCAGCAACCTGAAATGCTATTTATAAAATAGTCCTCAGGCAGACTATAAAACTAGCTGGAGATGACGGGCTCCTTCTGTCAAAATAATTATACGTGTGTCAGTAAATCAGCATAACAAATAAGATATTCTACAAATGATGGCTATAAACACCCTGCAAACTTCACATAAGAGCCCAGCTGGATCAGACCAGAGATCCATCTCGTCCACCATCCTGTCTCACACAGCGGCCAACCAGTTCCTCTGGAGGACCAACAACAGGGCAGAGAGGTCAAGGCCTTCCCCTGAGGTTGCCTCTTGGATCTGGGATTCAGAGGTTTAGTGCCTCTGAATCATAGACTCATAGAACCATAGAGCTGGAAGGGGCCAGACAGGCCATCTAGACCAACCCCCTGCTCAACGCAGGATCAGCCTAAGGCAGCCTTGCTCAATTTTTTTACCACTGAGAATCCCCTGAAACAGTCTTCAGGCTCCGAGAAACCCCAGAAGTGGCGTGATCATGCAGAATATGGTTGAGAAGCAGAGCTGTGGACATGCCCACCCAAGGTGGACATGGCCACCTCATAAGGGTCTGCCCCGAACAACATCACAATTAGAACAAGATCCTGCCCCTGAAAAGGATGTTCTCTTTCCAACATTCGCAGGATGTCTGCCACCTGCCCAGCCGAGCATGCCTCGTTACCCAATTGTAAATTGTTATTGTTGTTATTAATAATTTCTTGATCAGTGGTTCTCAATCTGGAGGCTGGGACCCCTTTGGGGGTCGAACAACCCTTTCACTGGAGTCGCAGCTGGGCGAGCAGCTTGGCCAAGAGGGGGGGAGGTGCGGGCACTGATGCCACTCCTCTTGAAGGCACCCACCAGTTTATATACAATTTATAACAAATTTATATACAATCATGAACACTGGATCTTCATGCCATTGGTCAGTTTCGGTTTAATTTCTGTGAAAGAACCCTTGCATAGTTTTATGGTTGGGGGTCACCACAACATGAGGAACTGCATTAAAGGGTTGTGGCATTAGGAACATTGAGAACCAATGCTCTAGACCAGGACTAGTTAACCTGTGGTCCTTCAGATGTCCATGGACCACAATTCCCATTCATCAGACTAGGACGACATCAGACTTCCCATTGGGAATTGTAGTCCATGAACATCTGGAGGACCACAGGTTGACTACCTGTACTCTAGACCAGTGGTCCCCAACCTTTTTATCACCGGGGACCACTCAATGCCGGGGACCACTCACCGGGGACCACTCAAGGCCTTTTACTGAGGCCCGGTGGGGGGGGGTAGTTTACTCCTCTACTCTCAACCACTGCCCTAACGCTCTCTGATCGCTATGGTAATGTTTAAATATCCCTTCAAAATAAGATGCAGACACGCCACAACAATGAACATAAGGAACATTTTATTTTCATGGAAATTTTAACTCATGACAATGACAAATCAATGGGAACCCTGAGCTTGTTTCTCTGCAACGAGATAGTCCCGTCTGGGAGTGATGGGAGACAACGACACCCAAAGTGTGTTGTAAAGGGCCAGGGGGGATGAAGTAAAGGGCCGGGGGGGGGAGAGAGAAGGTGTCCTTCAGGGCCCACCTCCAATTAGTCGAAGGCCCACATGTGGTCCGAGGCCCACAGGTTGGGAATCGCTACTCTAGACCATCCATCCAAAATGCCCTTAGAGATGTCAAGCAGTATTTTATGGTTGTTTTAACAGTCACCATGGGGGGAAAGGGTCTCTTACTCATGCTCTCCCCTTTCTCCAAATCTGAATCAGGGGCTTTGTTACACAGAACAGAGCCTAGATGTTCAAGTTAATTTACCAGGAGCAACAGGCCACTCAAAGCAGGCAGCTTTTGCTCATGCTGATTAATACACTTCCAGTGTTCTTTGCAACTGGATTTTACTGTGCGGAAAGGCAGAACCGACTTGCGAACAGCCGCCGGAGTGGGTTGAAACGGCGTCATTTAGCATGCAGGAAAGCGTCCGTAAAGAGGCTTCTAAGAGACATATCTATGCCGCACGCCGCCTTAATAATAGACAAGGAAGCAGAATAATTTCCTTCCCCCGAACAAGTTTGCCTTTTCCCTTAAGAACACAGCAGGTACAGACATTATGTTCCTTCGCCATGAGTACTCCATGCAGAAGCCGACCACATTATCCTTCCCTTGGCGGAACAGCTTAATGAATACAGAAAGATAAAAAGAAAGGACGGTAAAGCAATTCCCAGCCCCCAAAACAACAGTGTCTTTTCCATTAAGGGCTTAGAAGATAAAAAGGCAGGGGCTCTCCTTAGAATATTCGCTAGACAAGGTGCCAGCAAGCCTATTATCTTGCTTTTGACGGGGGGTGAAGCAGCATTGATTCCCACAAAAGAAGACATTCTAACTACAAACATATTCTGGCCACACAATGCTTGTTTCCTCCCAGGATGAGCACACTCCATTCCAAGTCAAGAGAATGTTTTTGTCCGCATAGTGCAAAGATTCCCAGCCAGGGGGACGAGAACCCCCAGGGGTCTTCAGGAGCTCAGGAGGGGGTCCGTGGCATTTCTCCTCCTGCCTTAATGGACTTGGCCCCAAGAAGAGACTTCCCATAAGTTTCCTTCCGTGAACTCTATTTCATGTTTCATGTATACAGTCAACACAGGTATTGGGTTATGTTGCTTGAAGCAAATTCTACCCTAGTTGTGCCCAAAAGCCAGAATGCCACCTCCAACATCTTCACCATGGTCTGGGTGACGTCAGGACGCTGGATAGCTCCCCAAAAGCTCCCTTCCATCTCCTGCTGGCAGTGCGGATGGTCCTGACCAGGGGTAGTCAACCTTTGGTTCTCCCGATGTTCATGGACTACAATTACCATGAGCCCCTGCCAGCAAACGCTGGCAAGGGCTCATGGGAATTGTAATTCATGGACATCTGGAGGACCACAGGTTGACTACCCCTGGTCCAGGTGACCTTGCTTTAGGATGCTTAGGGCTAGTCCTGCGTTGAGCAGGGGGTTGGACTAGATGGCCTGTATGGCCCCTTCCAACTCTATGATTCTATGATTCTATGATTCTATGATTCTTACAGAAGAGAGAACTGACCTGAGGGCTATAGGAAGCCATTTCCATGTTTGGGCTAAAGTGAGCAAAGGTTATTAAAAAATCTTTAGAATGCCAGTAACTTTCTAAGCCAGGCTTTCTCAACAGGGCTTTCGTAAAACCCTGGGGTTTCTTAACAGGCCTGCAAGGCTTTCCTGATTGAGTGGAAGTTAATTATTTTTATATGTTTATTTTTTTAATTAATTGGGTAATTATGTTGACCTACCCCGCCCACCCCAAATGGCCAAGGATGGGCCTGGAGGGGATCCGGTCATGAAAATTCTTGCTGGCCAAGGCTCATTGTTCATGGTAGCAACTGGAGTCCAGAGAGGTAAGTACTCTTATTTTAACATAACTGCATTGTGGGAGTGGCAGGGGTGACGGAGAAGCAGTTGCCTGCCCCATCCCCACTCCTGGCCCACCAGAATAGGCCACTGGGCCATTTCTGGCATTGGAGGAAAGGAGGCAATGGAGTATGATGTCACATCCTGTGGAGTGTCTGGGTGATGTCGCTTCTGGTGACATGTGACTTCTGGGGGCGTGGCAGGGAGGTGTGGCCTGCTGGCATCACTTCCAGAATTTCTGGAAGCCTGAAGTATGTTTCAGGGGTTTCTCAATGGTAAAAAAAGGTTAAGAAAGGCCATTCTACGCTAAGGCACCCGCCTTATATTTAGCACAGGCTAAGCTGTTTGCACGCAATTTTTAATATGGTGGGGGTGATCTTATTGCACTTTATTGGTTGTGTGATTTAAAATAAGTTCTTTCGTTATTGTGTTTTTCCTTCCCTAAGCTGCCATGGACCGACCCTAAAAAAGGGAGGGTATACATCTTTAAAAAAAAATCAAGAGAATTTTAAAAAATGATAAGGGACATCCCAGAGATTGAGGACTTAGGGCCATGTTTTCGTGGGCCCTGCTTCATTCAGTTCCACAACCAGCCTGAATAGTTAACAATTATGTTCCCTTAAGCCACTTTCCTCCTGGGTTGGGTTGGTTGGCTTGTTTTTTGCCAAGTGCAGAATTCCATGTGATTAAACCCTCTTTGTTCCTGCAAAAGAGAAAGCGCGAGCTCCATTACTTGGCATGCCGTGGAAGTGAGTGCCGTCTAATGATTCGCTGACAAACATCAGCACACCCTGTTCTGACAGGTTTGTAACAGTAACCACCACCATCCTCATTGCCAACCTTCCCCCGGATCTCCAGAAGAAAGCCCCGGGCTCTTACTGCATGGGAATCTTCGGCTACTGTTACGAAGGACTCCCTTGCCGTGGTTCTACCTGCTAAGGTATTATTCCTGAAATACGATTGCCTCCTCCAGCCCCTGTATCGCCTCCGCCATCACTCTAAGCATGTTCCTAAAGCTCTTTCCACTGTACAGTTCTGAGCCTAGAGAAAGTAAGACTCAAAAGCAAACACACCAAGTTACAAGCAAATCGCCTAGCTCCTTGAGGCCTACAGCAGCCCTGATATAATATTGTCAAAAGCTAAGGTGCCCTGAAGGAAACAGATTCGAGTAATACAACACTGGATCTATCAAGACCTATTATGGAGCTTCCATGAACCATGGGGCTATACCTCTGCCATTGCCCCTACTTTTGGAGATAAAGCAGGTTGCAACCAAAGACAGAGACTTTTCCATGATGGCCCTTCTACATCTATGGAATCACTTCTTCATATCAGTGCTCCTGTAAACAAGCATGTCACCTTTCTGGCTCCAGGTCAAAATATATTTGCCCAGTAGGGAGGCCAGCCTCCAGGTGGGACCTGGGGATCCCCTGGAATAACAGCTCATGTCCAGATTAGAGATCCGTTCTCCTGGGGACCATGGGTGAGTGGAGGCTGGCCTTTATGGCATCAGCTGAATAATCAGTTGATTAAGTTTTAATAACCCGTGAGCCATACACCGAGAAATTCAGAGATTTTTAAAAACACATCAAAAACAATCTTAATCTTACAGTGTCAGAAAAGGATGGGTTTTTCAACACCCATTTCCTCAAAAATATCTCCCTCTGCTTCATATTTTGGGCAACAGAAGAAGACGACATGGGATCGCGAGTCAGGTTCTGCCACTTGGCAGTCACAATGACGCTAGTTTGGAGGCATTTGGAGAAAACAGGCTTTCATTTGAGCCGCTGGGGCTGCATTGTGCAATCATAGGTGACCATCTCAATTTAGGAACCGTTAATAGTCGAAATACAGAGGGAGAATTCAATAGGATATCTAATTTCAAGATAAAGTGGAGAACATTTCCGCCTAGCATCCCCTGGGAATGCATTCCAGTCATGTTTAAACCATTTCCGATTGCCCTTCTTGAGTTAGGTTGTTTGTTTTGTGTAGACCCAGGTGCTTCATTTTAGCATCCACAACGTCATACCAATTTCATCAGCTGCGTTTGTGTGCTGATGATACAGTAAAAGCGGAGAGGTTCTTAACATTGTCAATATATATTTTACTAAGGGCCAAGCCTGTTGCATTCAGGAATACAACCGGCGCAAGATTGGGGGGAGGGGTGGAAGAACTCAGTGGATGGCCTCTCCCTTCCCCCCAGGAGCTGAAAAGGCTGCAGGCTGGAGGCCCCTGGGCAGGCAACTCACCGGCAGGGGCAGCTCTCACGCAGCAGGGATCTGCAGCCTCCGAGCCTCGGAGGGAAGTGGAAGGAGGAGGGGGGTGTTCAGGGGTGGGGTGGTGTGCAAAAACTACAGAGGGGTTCCATGTCCTTTCCCCTGCTGCATTAATGGACTAGGATACAATCTGGGGGACGCTCAAGTGTGAGTTCTCACGTGGATTCTGCACATGGGAGGGGGCGGAGCCTGAATGCCTACGCCCGCCCTAAACCGTGTCCTGTCTCTTTCCTGCCCAGTCTTCCTAGAGCCTGCCTGTTAAAAAAAACAGTGATGTCACTTCCAGAAGTAACTTCTGGGGGGCGTGGCCAGCAGAGCATCATCATGAGAACCAGCTTGATGTATTGGTTAGGAGTGCGGACTATTTGTGCTCCCCCACATGCAGCCAGCTGGGTGACATTGGGCTAGTCACAGCACTGATAAAGCTGTTCTGACTGAGCAGTAATATCTGGGCTCTCTCAGGGTGTCTGTTGTGGGCAGAGGAAAAGGGATTGTAAGCCTCTCAGTGGCATATAAGAACCAACTCTTCTTCAGTAATATCAGGGCTCTCTCAGCCTCACCTCCCTCACAGGGTGTCTGTTGTGGGGAGAGGAAAGGGAAAGCGACCGTAAGCCGCTTTGAGACTCGTTTGGGAAGAGAAAAGCGGCATATAAGAACCAACTCTTCTTCTTCCTCCTCAGTAATGTCAGGGCTCTCTCAGCCTCACCTCCCTCACAGGGTGTCTGTTGTGGGGAGAGGAAAGGGAAAGCGACCGTAAGCCGCTTTGAGACTCCTTCGGGAAGAGAAAAGTGGCATATAAGAACCAACTCTTCTTCTTCTTCTTCAGTAATGTCAGGGCTCTCTCAGCCTCACCTCCCTCACAGGGTGTCTGTTGTGGGGAGAGGAAAGGGAAAGCGACCGTAAGCCGCTTTGAGACTCCTTCGGGAAGAGAAAAGCGGCATATAAGAACCAACTCTTCTCCTCCTCCTCCTCCTCCTCCTCCTCCTCCTCCTCCTCCTCCCCTCCTCCTCCTCCTCCTCGAGTTTCCCACCCTGGATCTGGGAACCCTAAACCCTCATCCCCTATAGGTGCCTGGGGGAGGGGGGACTGGGCATGCATAATTCCCCCCCCCCCATTTTTAACTGTTTATCTGGACTTCTAATGATTTTGTTTCTTTTAATCTTCTTGGAAATGTATAACTGGATTAGACAGATTAAACTGGATCCAGCATGGCTATTTTTATTTGTTTCAAAACAAATGGAAAACAAATGGACGCATAGCTCCTCCCAGGAGCCTTTATTGTGGAAATGAAATAGGGGCAGTCCCTAATGAATGAGAAAGAAATGGAAACATTTAATTTTCACGCCTTCCCCACATTGCTTTACCTTGGTAATTTATACTCTTTTCTCCCCAGTGGGGAAAGCAAAGGAAAGCATTTCCCTCACCTCTACTTTATCCTCACACCCAGCCAGCTTCCTACGCATGAAGAAGAAGAAGGAGAAGGAGGAGGAGGAGGAGGAGGAGGAGAAGAAGTAGAAGAAGAAGGAGAAGAAGGAGAAGAAGGAGGAGGAGAAGAAGTAGAAGGAGTTGTTTTTATACCGCTGCTTTTCTCTGCCCAAAGGAGTCTCAAAGCAGTTTCCAAGCACCTTCCCTTCCTCTCTTCACAACAGGCACCTTGTGAGGGAGGTGAGGCTAAAAGAGCCCTGACAGGACTGCTCAGTGAGAATAGCACTATCAGGGCTGTGACAAGAGCTGGCTGCATGTGGCAGAGTGGGGAATCAAACCCAGCTCGCCAGATTAGAAGCTGCTGCTCTTAACCGCTAGCCCACACTGTCACGACAATACCTCGCTGTTGTTTCCAGTTATGCTCCAGCTAGAGGGGAAGAGGGCAATGAAGATTTCACTGTCCAATCCGTGTTGCCAAGAGAGCGGGCTTCAAACTGGCATTCTATCCAGGATCCCCAAACTTTCTGACCTTGCAGGATTTGGAATGGTGACACGACACGGTGCGTGGAATAACAAAATGGCTGCCGAAGGAGGCGGAGCTATGCACATGCCCACAGAGGAAGCCGAAGTGTGAGGAAGAATAGGGGTCATTTTTACAAAATACAATGGGAAAGAAAGGTGATGATATTTAAAATACCGGGGTTGCAGCTGCCGCTGAAACAGCCCTAACTGGCAACACCCACTTTCTGAAAACACTGGGTGACTGGGAAGGTGGGAAGGTGTGAACGAGACCTTGGGGTACTTGTGGATTGTAAACTAAACATGAGCAGGCAGTGTGATGCAGCGGTAAAAAAGGCAAATGCCATTTTGGGCTGTATCAACAGGGGCATCACATCAAAATCACAAGATGTCATAGTCCCATTGTATACGGCACTGGTCAGACCACACCTGGAGTACTGTGTGCAGTTCTGGAGGCCTCACTTCAAGAAGGACGTCGATAAAATTGAAAGGGTACAGAGGAGAGCGACGAGGATGATCTGGGGCCAAGGGACCAAGCCCTATGAAGATAGGTTGAGGGACTTGGGAATGTTCAGCCTGGAGAAAAGGAGGTTGAGAGGGGACATGATAGCCCTCTTTAAGTATTTGAAAGGTTGTCACTTGGAGGAGGGCAGGATGCTGTTTCTGTTGGCTGCAGAGGAGAGGACACGCAGTAATGGGTTTAAACTACAAGTACAACGATATAGGCTAGATATCAGGAAAAAGTTTTTCACAGTCCGAGTAGTTCAGCAGTGAAATAGGCTGCCTAAGGAGGTGGTGAGCTCCCCCTCACTGGCAGTCTTCAAGCAAAGGTTGGATCCACACTTTTCTTGGATGCTTTAGGATGCTTAGGGCTGATCCTGCGTTGAGCAGGGGGTTGGACTAGATGGCCTGTATGGCCCCTTCCAACTCTATGATTCTATGATTCTAAGGCCCACGAGCATACTGTTGGGGACCCCTGCATTATACTGTTTTATGGGATTGTTCCCCAAAGTTGTAGTTCTGATTTATCGTATTGTCTGTTTTTTTTACATTCCCTGGTTTTGTAACCCAGGCTTTATGCATTGCTTGTACTGTACTTCTTTATTGCATTAAAAACAAAAATAGCCTCTTCCATCTCAGCAAGACAGACAGACTGTAAAAGAAAGAAGCAAGCAAACAAACAAAACAAAAGTTCTTCCGCCACAGCGGGAATATCTGAAGCCGCTTGCCAACGAAAGAACGGGGCAGGATTTATTTCTAAATAAATGAATCCATCGCCTGGAAAGGGGGCAGCCACTTTTTAGCCTGCTGAAAACAAGAAAAGAGTCGTGTGGCACCTTAATTTATTTCGGACTTGGTATCCTCCACGGCCCTGGGGATCTTGGCCTCTGACAATGGAAGATAAACACTTCCTGAAGCTTCGTGACAAATGTTTCTGCCCCATGAAATTTATTGGCCTTTCAGAAACACCCCTGGCCTCCATTATTTGTTTTCCCTGCATGGTCGGTCACTTTTTCAAAAAGCAATTCTCTTTGAACTAAGGTGTTTTTAAAGCAAATGTTCCTCTGAAAGCAGGTCCACTGAATTGTTTGCAAAACAAGCATTTGGCTTGTAGGATCTGCGGAAAATATAAGCATTCCTAATAGGACAAGCCAAAATCACCCCACACCACACCCCCCATGGAAGTAGGGGTCCCTAGCTGACAGGCTCCTTGGGCTCGCTGCAGCACTGATAAAGCTGTTCTGACCGAGCAGTAATATCAGGGCTCTCTCAGCCTCACCCACCTCACAGGGTGTCTGTTGTGGGGAGAGGAAGGGAAGGCGATTGTGAGCCACTTTGAGACTCCTTCGGGAAGAGAAAAGCAGCATATAAGAACCAACTCTTCTTCTTCTTCAGTAATATCAAGGCTCTGTCAGCCTCACCTCCCTCACAGGGTGTCTGTTGTGGGGAGAGGAAAGGGAAGGTGATTGGAAACCGCTTTGAGATTCTTTCGGGTAGAGAAAAGGGGCATATAATAACCAACTTTCTTGAGTAATATCAGGGCTCACTCAGCCTCCCCTCCCTTACAGGGTGTCTGTTGTGGGGAGAGGAAGGGAAGGCGATTGTAAGCTGCTTTGAGACTCCTTTGGGTAAAGAAAAATGGTATATAAGAACCACCACCTCCACCACCACCTCCACCTTCTTCTTCTTCTTCTTCAGCCTGCCACTCCCACAACCACTCCGTAATTTGCTCTCAAGCCACAGCTGACATAGGGCGATGTGCGGTTTTCAAGGCAAAAGTTGAAAGGCAGTTTACCCTTACCTGTGTAGCAGCCTTGGAATTCCTTAGTGGTCCCCCATCTAAATATTGACCAGGAACAACCCTGCTAAATCAATCAAGATCAGGCTAGCTGGGGCAAACCAGTGTGGGAGGGGGGGCGGGGAGGAAGATAAGAACCACAGCAAACTCATCGGACCATCGGTCTGCCACGCAAAGAACGAAAAAACGGGAAATAAACAAGCTGTTTGCAGTGGAAGCTGATCAAACTGTGCTATAAGGCAGGGGAAGTCAACCTGTGGTCCCCCAGATGTTCGTGGACTACAATTCCCATGAGCCCTGCCAGCAAACGCTGGCAGGGGCTCATGGGAATTGTAGTCCACAAACATCTGGGGGACCACAGGTTGACTCCCCCTGCTGTAATGGAACCTCCTTGCAAAGCAAGCAAAACGGCAATGTCTTTAGAGAGATGCATGGGCTCCTCTGTACCGACAGCCCCTGGTTTCTTTTCGAAAGGCTGGGAGACATTCAGAACAGGACTGAAGTATCTAGAGAATGAAGCTGGCTGTCTTGCCAAATGCGTGGAGACGTTTGTGGGTCTTTCCCCGCCAAGATTTCAGGATTGTGCATCACAAGAAGGGGCCGGGAAAACAGGCACAGAATGTCAAAGCTACCGACGGTGTTTGAATATAGACAGAAGGAGGGGCCGGTGTTCCAAGCAGGAATCCCAACAATTGCAAAGCACGCAAACACACACACACACACACACACACACACACACACACAAATCAAAGCACCATTCAGGAGTGTACATCAGCACCTGGAGATCAATAAGTTGGGAGGAGAAGAAAACACCAGGAGAGACCCAGAGGCAGACACATTCTAATTCGGCTGGTTCAGGCTGGCTGCGTCGGCACAAAAGGGGGAGTGGAGTTTGAAATCAGCTGCAAACCCATGCCTGGCTGTCTGGCTCGCTTGGGGCTGGGTGCACGGCCAAACTAGGTATTCAAACTGGAGGCCCTAGAGTCCAGGAAATCCAGTCCCTGCTGAGCAGCTGTAAAGAGGAAAGGAAATGACCAATTTTGCAGAGGGTGGTCCACCTTTTCTGTCCCATCTGTACTTGACAGCAGAGATCAGTTCCCTGGAGGGGAATTATTTACCTGATTCATTTAGGCCCTGCCTTTCTCCCCAAAGGGGACTCGAAGGTGCTTATGCCATCCCCCTCTGCTCCCTTTTTATCCTCACAACAACCTTGTGAGGTACATCAGGCTGAAAGAGAACGAATGGCCCAAGGTCACCCAGCAAGCTTCCATGTCACGAGGCGGGATTTGAACTCGGGTCTCCCAGATACTAGTCTAACCCTCTTAGCCCCTACTCCATACTAAGTCTCTAATGCAGCCCTTTCCAACCTTCTGACCACAGAGGAGCCCCTCAAATAAATGTTCAGGCTTTGAGGACCCCTGGAAGTGAGGTCAGCAGGTCACACCTCCCTGCCACGCCCCCGGAAGGGACATAACCACCCACCTCCTTCACCCTCCTTTCTTCCCCCCCCCCCCACTTTTACCAGGACTATGGTAGTTCTACCTAATGTAGGCCAGTCTATTAACAGTTCTATTCCGGACAGAGTTCTTGGACTTGAACTGGGTCCCTGCAAATCCTGGCTAGAACAGGTGCTCACGGGAAGAGATAGCAAACAGGCTTAAGCAACTACCTCCCTGCATCTGCCCCCTTCCCGCTGTGTCCTTCCCATGCCCCTTTCTAATTTTATGAAACCAGTTCCGTCCCAACTCCGCAAAACACGCATAGGGGACTCTGGTTAAAGCAGGGGCCGGCGAAAATGGAACAGAAGGTAGGAAGATGGTGAAATGCCCCCCACTCCCCCCCCTGCCAACCCTGTCTTTCCCTGGCACATCCTACAGATCAAAGTTCCAGACCCACAGCTCTGCCATGTGTCTCATTGGGTCTGCGGGGGCCAAGGCAAGGCCCAACCAGATTTCTGTCAAAGCAGAACTGGGTTCTGGCAGGTTGGCATCACCTTGACCGTTTATGCACTGGGAACTTCACTGTGTCAGGAGCACAGATCGGGGGCATCAGGCCAAATGCTCCCCCATGAGGGTGCAGGAAGAGGTGGGGCAACCTGCCATGACTAAAACGCCAGCCTGGAGCCCAGCATGAAACCTCCAGTGCGTAAACGGTCCTTGCGTGAATTGACAGAACACACATGCCTGAATTAAGTCTGCTGCAGAAGCAGAATCAAGCTGAGAGTAAGACCAGAAAGACCTGGGACAAGGGACCCAGCAATGTGACTACACCTAAAATTGTGAACAACGATAAGACACAGTTATTTCGGCCAATAACACTGAAGGTTTTTTTGGGGGGGTGGGGGGAATCTTTATAACAACCGGTAAAGAGCTAAGTTAGAATCTTCAGTTCAATCAGTTCTCCTTCATTTATTCTTGAATGGAATTGCTCCGTGTAAGCAGAAAACATGGGTGAACTTCCTCATTGTGGCTCATCATTGCCACTAACTAGAAAAATGCAGAAAAATAGTCCATTAGATAAACGGTGAAATAAAATAAGGCCATTTATGAGTTTGGAAAAATTAACCAGCAACATTAAAAATAATTCAAGGGGGAAGAAAGAGCGAGGATTTTAATAAAAGTTCAGGTTAATTTGGTAAATTACCCAAAGACATTTTCAGAGTGTAATATGTGTAAGATGATAACATAATTGGAAACTAGAGATAGCTGGAAACTAATAACGGATTTGAATTGTGATAGAAATGGCGGGTTTATAGAAATCAGAACCATGAATGACGTTTCAGGCTATTTGTATTCTCTTTGGTATTTCTCTTCTCCCTCCTGGCGTTGTCCTTAGCTGTATATGTTATTTTCCTTCTTGAAATTAAATTTAAAAGATTAGTTTCTAAAATATCTCGGGCGACAGGAAGCTTGAGAGCTTTCCTCCATGGGTTCACCCTCTCACAAGCAGATGTGTGACCTGAATCACTGTTTCAAAGTTACACATCGCAAGCCCAACTGCCAAGAAGAGGCCTAAGTGCCACAATATTCTGGAGAGTAGCTACCGATCAGAGCAGGCAATACTGACTCTGAAAGACCAAGGGTCTGACTCAGTAACAGGCAGCTTCACATTTCAAGTCAGAAGGATCTGTGGCGTTGGATTGGAAATCCCCACTCTGTTATGAAGTTTGCTAGGTGACCTTAGACTAGTCATTCTCTCACGTCCTGTGTGTCTCCCTCTCCCCCCCCCCATGGGGTTGGTATGACCCTAGGAGGGAGGGAGAATCATGTACTCTGAGCTCTTGGAAAGAAGGATAGGAGTAAAATGGCCAGACAGAAAACTGCACCATGTCTCGTGAAAACAGGGCGAGAACCAGACCCGACCACCGCAGATACCTGAACAAACCTCATGAGGTCTCCAACATACCTCTCAGTACATAACCATGATGCATTCGGCAAATGCTTGAGCGCTTTCCAAGCACTGAACAAGCTGATGGAGAAAGGAAAGGGCATAAATAAACGTGGTGTGTCCCTCGTAGCAACTGGCATGAAAGAACATGAGAAGAACCCTTCTAATCAGTGGTCCATCTTGGTCCAGCATCCTGTTTCTCATGGTGGACAAAACAAGGTGCCCTGGAGGAGTAACCAATGGGACATTGAGGTTTTCCTTTGATGCTATAGCTGATAGCTACAGTCTTCAACTTCTACTGCGGAAATCAATCAATCCGCAGCATCTAGATGGCCTGTATGGCCCCTTCCAACTCTATGATTCTATGATTCTATGATTCTATGATCTCTTTCATACCACTTACATGGTTGTTTTGGTGGTAGTTCTTTTCTACCTTGGCCTTGTAGGCCAATTTCATTAGCTAGAGCAGTGGTTCTCAACCTTCCTAATGCCGCGACCCTTTAATACAGTTCCTCATGTTGTGGTGACCCCGTACTATGCAAGGGTTCTTTCACAGAAATTAAACCCAAACTGACCAATGGCGTGAAGATCCATTGTTCACGATTGTATATAGATTGGTTATAAATTGGCGAGCGCCTTCAGAAGTGGCAACAGTTGTGGCGCCCACCCCCCCAGCCAAGCTGCTCACCCCACCACAACCCCTGTGAAAGTGTCGTTCGACCCCCCAAAAGGGTCCCAACCCTCAGGTTGAGAATCACTGGGCTAGAAGGACACCCAGCCACCATCTCCTAAGTAGACTTTCCTTCTTCTTCCTGCTATCCAGCTCTGGTCTGGTCCATAAAGCTAAGAGCACCATCAATGGGCTGTTGGACTTGGACTACTGGGAAGACCAAGAGGAGAAGACCAGGCTAGGTTTCATTTTAGGTCAACCTTGACCTACGATCAATCTAGCTCCCTTTGCCCTTTGCCACTGCGCGTGTCCTCTACCACAAATCCCCACCGCAAATAAGATAGACCTCCCTGTTCACCCCCGCATCCAGGCATTTATTGAAACAGAATCATGCACAACGGCAATATAGAAGATAAGCAGTCAAGGTCCTTCCGGGACACCCGTCGTCTTCACCCATCCCGACAGTCCATATAGTTGCCTTTGATCCAGTAACAAATCTGTGCGTATTTCAGGGGCGTGATGCGGACGGCCACGTTGAAATCCTGGGGGGAGCCATTGTTGTCCACCCACTGGTGTCCCGAAAATATCCCGATGATCTTACGCTCCCACCGGTGGTTCTGTCTCTTCCACATCCGCACGTAAACTCCAGAACCGCTGGCTCCCGGCTGGGCGTCACACTGCTGATACAAGAGGTCGAAGGTCTCGTCTTTGACATCGCAGAAACGGTAGACCAGATTCCCCGGCCGATCGTTGTCGTAGCCGGAGAAATGAATCCTTCCTCCAGGCAACTGTCTTGCCGACGGGCTCACGCCTATCTTCATGAACTTTCTCTTGTGGGCCTTCTTGAGCTCCAATAAGGCATAGTCGTAATCCATGCCAATATCGTTGGCGTTTCCCTTGATCCACCCTTTGGGGACGTGAGTCCGCTTCACGCGAATCCACTGGAATTTCATCCTCTCCGGCTCAGAAGAGCTGCTGACGTTGGCTCCCTTGCTGCCGTCTTTCAGTTTGGGCCTCAGAAATCCCACTCGTAGCTTTTTGGCCCCCTTGACGTAACTCTTGCCGTCGTGAATGCAGTGAGCGGCCGTCAGGACGTGTTTCTCCGCTACCAGCGTCCCAGTGCAACCGGTGGACAACTTCACAGAAGTGGAAAAGGGGTAGTTGAGCAAGAAGTCCTTGCCAAAAATACTGAACCTCGTGTCGGATCCATAGATTTGCCTCTTTATCCGAGATCTCCTTGGTGCCCCTGCGCTGCCGCTGGCGACGACGTAGATGCCAACTTCCGTCTCGGTACGGGAACCGTTGGAGTACAAAGTTTCGTAGGAAAGATAATCTTTCACCTCTTCGTAAGTAGGTAACGGGGAACGTTTGTGGCAAGATGGGCCGCAAGGCGACGCCACTTCTAATTTGGCTTCTGCAACAAACTGCGGTTTGTCCATATCAACAGTCAACTGCGGTACGACGACGGGAACTTTGTAAGAAGGCCAGGTGGGCTTCCAGTGGGGGCTGGAAGGGGTCACACCTTCCATGGCCCACAGGAGAAAGACAAGAGCTGGCAGGCCCATCATACTGAAGGCAGATCTGCAAAATAAAAGTGAAGTTCTTGTTAATGATGGTTGAAAGATGAATGCACAATGCATAGAATACCTTGGTAGGAAGCCAAAAACGGGCACCACGTATTTAGAATAGCTTAGATCTACCAACTCGAAGAATCTAGGGCTGGATACCTCTAGGTCACGATTCGAGCCCAGTAACCACTTAAAGACCCACAAGAATCTTGCTCCTCTACTTCAGGGGTAGTCAACCTGTGGTCCTCCAGATGTTCATGGACTACAATTCCCATGAGCCCCCTTGCCAGCAAACGCTGACAGGGGGCTCATGGGAGTAGTAGTCCATGGACATCTGGAGGACCACAGGTTGACTACCCCTGCTCTACTGCGATGTCTCCATTCAGGTGAGAAAGTCTTCCTCAAATAGAGAAAGACATGTTTTTCCCTGACAGGCAACAGCTTTCTCTGATGGAGAAAAACTTTCCTTTGTTGAAGGAAAAATAGTTGCAAGGGACTTACAGGATCGAAGCTAGTGGAAGGGGAGCCACAGGTCCCAATCCCTGGGAATTATAATTTGGGGAATTCCATTAGAAGTCCCTCATCCCTTCAGAGAACTACGATTCCCAGAGTTCCCTACGAAAAGCAAATGACTGTGAATCTAGTCTACGCTAGTCCTGTACACGCGTCCTTCAGGAGTTTGTCTCCCAGGGTCGCCTCCTAATATGATCCCGAGATAGCCCTGATAGTGCTGTTCTCACAGAGCAGTCCTGTCAGAGCTCTCTCAGCCCCACCTCCCTCACAGGGCTCCTGTTGTGGGGAGAGGAAGGGAAGGCGATTGGAAGCCGCTTTGAGACTCTTCTTCGGGGAGGGAAAAGTGGGGCATAAAAACCAACTCTTCTTCTTCTTGCATCACCAAACGGAGGATTCTGTTCTGGAACATCAATGTGGGAAAGGGAAGGGGGTATCCCTTTCTGGGGCCAAGCCCTATGAAGATAGGTTGAGGGACTTGGGAATGTTCAGCCTGGAGAAAAGGAGGTTGAGAGGGGACATGATAGCCCTCTTTAAGTATTTGAAAGGGTGTCACTTGGAGGAGGGCAGGATGCTGTTTCCATTGGCTGCAGAGGAAAGGACATGCAGTAATGGGTTTAAACTACAAGTACAACGATATAGGCTAGATATCAGGAAAAAAATTTTCACAGTCAGAGTAGTTCAGCAGTGGAATAGGCTGCCTAAGGAGGTGGTGAGCTCCCCCTCACTGGCAGTCTTCAAGCAAAGGTTGGATACACACTTTTCTTGGATGCTTTAGGATGCTCTGGGCTGATCCTGTGTTGAGCAGGAGGTTGGACTAGATGGCCTGTGTGGCCCCTTCCCACTCTATGATTCTGTGGTCCCTTCTGCAGTGCTCAATGGGGCCTGAGGAGAATTCAAAGCTTGCAGCTTCTGTCCTCCTCAGCCAATTGCAAACCTGGACCAGCATTCTCCCCGCCCCCCATCGTATTTCACCTGGTCCAGGCTCCATCATGAACGGCAGGCGGCAGGCAGTGAATCCGTGCAGGCACCGGAAAGGTGTCAAGAAAACGGTGGAAGAAATTTAGCCGTGAGGCTGGAAGCACAGCAGGAGCCCAAATGCTCCCTGAAGGAGAGAAGGGCTCCCTCCCCGCCCCCCACATCCTCCCAAGGATTATTTAAACAAATCGAGGCCATTAGATGCAGCTTATGCATCTTTAAAGCCCTGCTGGGGTTAAACTAACAATGGCTGGAGCAGCTTAAGTTCATTCTTGAAATACCTCAAGTATGAATGGAATACAACCAGGCCCTGCAGAAGATGTTTGGCAGCTCTTGAAACAAATCACGGCATTCCAATCTTTGTCAACAGCAGCCTGTTCTACCTAAGCAGATCTCTACTGGACTCTAGTTTTCCTGGGAGCAATGTCGCTCACAGAGCTTTCATCACCCAAAGGCATAATGTCTGCAGGGCTAACAACAGTCCTGCATGGTAGACCAGCAGCTGCATATTTGCCTGGTGGAAAGAAAACCTGCATCTGAGAGGCAGAAAATTGACTTGGGATCACCTAGTCAAGTTCTACACAGGTATTTTGCTCTGCCCTGGCCCTCACACTCAAGTAGTTTTTTAGGGGAGACATCCCCAGAATGTTCTGCTTTGATTGTTCTCCTTTCCTCTTCGCCCAGGGTTTCTCTGATGTTTCTCCAACCTGATTCGCTTTGCCTCATTCAAATCGCCTTTTTCATCTTCTCCTTGCAATGGCACAGTACCGTCCAGCAGAGGGCAACAGAGAGAATCGGTTTTTTATCAGACCTCTCTAGCCCTTTACGGAAACCCGACTTCAAGAAAACGGGATTATTCTACCAGATTATTCTACCAGAAGATCTTTCATTGAATGACACATCAAATATACTTTTGAAAAACTGGCACGGACGTTTTGGAGACAGCTCGCCCGGACTTGCCGACTTTAAAAAACAATAACCACTCGGAGGGAGGAAACAAAAGCACATACCACCATGGATAGGGGTAGACATGTTGAAATGTATTTTTACAATATTACTGTTTTCTCCTGGCCTTTGTTTTGAAAGCTCTATCTAGTTTACATGACATCTGTCATTTTATCCACAAGACCCCTGTGAGGTGGGCTGGGAAAGAATGAACTTACAGGTCTCTCTCTCCTTCCAACTTAATCATTATTTATTTATGTACTTATCAACCAGTTTAGAGCCTCTTGTGGCGCAGTGTGGTAAGGCAGCCGTCTGAAAGCTTTGCCCATGAGGCTGGGAGTTCGATCCCAGCAGCCGGCTCAAGGTTGACTCAGCCTTCCATCCTTCCGAGGTCGGTAAAATGAGTACCCCGCTTGCTGGGGGGTAAACGGTAATGACTGGGGAAGGCACTGGCAAACCACCCTGTATTGAGTCTGCCATGAAAACGCTGGAGGGCGTCACCCCAAGGGTCAGACATGACTCGGTGCTTGCACAGGGGATACCTTTACCTTTTTATCAACCAGTTTACCAGCTTTTCACCCCATGGGTGACATAAAGCGGCTTGCAGGAATCTGGGATACATTTACTTCCTGCTTCCTTTGACCCCACTCCCTACACAGTGTGGTGTACTGGGTAAGAGTGTCGGACTAGTATCTGGGAGACCTGAGTTCGAATTCCCACTCGTGCCATGGAAACTCACTCGGTAACCTTGGGGTAGTCACACACTCTCAGACTAACCTACCTCACAGGGTTGTTGTATGGATAAAATGGAGAAGAGGGGAACGTTGTAATCTGCTTGGGATCCCCCGGTAGGGAGAAAGACAGGGCACAAATGAATTAGAAAATATCTAACAGAAAAGCCCATTGTACCTCTGAATACAACAAGCGCTAGGCCACACACACACCAGGCCTGCTCCAAGCAGGCCAATCAAGGCCTGGAGAGACATCCTTCCTAATTGGCCTCTTGTTGGATGGACAGCCAATCAGGAATGGGGCAGCCGGGACAGCCGACCTGATTGGTGGTTAGGCAGTGAGTCCCAGCTCCTCCCAGCACCCCTTACCAGATTTATTAATGGTTACAGATGAGGAGAAAGGTTTATTTCAAGAATACATGAATCATCTTTCAAACAGGAGAGCCAAATCACAATTAGCTTTACTTTCAAGAAGGTTCCCCTTGAGGAGGTGTTTTGTCCAAACCCGCTAATTAGAAATCGTCCTTGCAATGTACAGTGCAAAAATGGTGAGAGAAGAAATCGTCTCCATTACATTTCTGCAATGAAGGCAGTTTTTCCACTGGAGCGAAAACGCCAGAATGATTAACCCCGGGCAGGAGAGAAGGAGTGAGAAAAAAGAGGCCCAGTTTGTGCCAAAAATATCCAAAACGAGCTTTCCTTGGCCCCCAGGCTCACTAGAAATACAGTCAAGGTAGCTCAAGAGGATTACAGCAGCCCTCGGCCCAATTTTAGACTACAGCCCGTCTCCATTGTAGGCTGGCATTACTTCAGGGAAAGCCATCTCTCTGGGGTCCGCTCCTTCCAAAATCCCTGCTAATTTGAAGGTTACGAGAGGAGACGCGCTGGAAAAACTGACCCGGACTGCAACCGTGCCAGGGCTGGGGCAGCTGCCAACACATACACTCGACCCAGCAGGTACATCGGCACTTGGGCCGAAGCGCACCCACCCGCAGAACTAATCGGATCACCGTGTTGCTCCATGACCAGCCAGCCAAGCTCCTTCCAGTGTGACTTCGCTCGTGTTTGCGTTTCAGTCTCACTGTTAAAAAAACAGACATATGATTTGAAGAAGAAGAAGAGTTGGTTTTTATATGTCACTTTTCTCTACCCGAAATAGTCTCAAAGCAGCTTACAGTCGCCTTCCCTTCCTCTCCCCACAACAGACACCCTGTGAGTGAGGAGAGGCTGTGAGAGCCCTGATATTAGTGAAGAAGAAGAGTTGGTTCTTATATGCCACTTTTCTCTACCCAAAGTGGCTTACTGTAGCCTTCTCTTTCCTCTCCCCACCACAGACACCCTGTGAGGGAGGTGAGGCTGAGAGAGCCCTGGTATCACTGCTCGGTCACAACAGCCTTATCAGTGCTGTGGCGAGCCCAAAGTCACCCAGCTGGCTGCATGTGAGGGAGTGGGGAATCAAACCCGCCTCGCCAGATTAGAAGTACACACTCCTAACCACTACACCAAACTGGATTCACATCTGAATGGAGTAGCAGTCACCATTCTTTCTCAAAATTCTAAAGGTGCCTGCAGGATCAAGAAGGTTGAGGATCCAGGCATAAGTTGCCTCTGAACACCGTGTTTCTTTTTCCGCACACACAAACTTTCTCCTTGAACTTTCATCTGGTACCTACATTGCTCTCTTTTCAGCACCAAGTCAAAACACTTCTGCTAACCCAGGCTGTTAGGAGAAGAGGAGGAGGAAGAAGAGGAAGAAGAAGAGCGGGTTTTTATACCCAAAGGAGTCTCAGATTGGCTTACAACCGCCCTCCCTTCCTCTCCCCAAAATAGGCACCCTGTGAGGTAGGTGAGGCTGAGAGAGCTCACTATTATGTGAGAACAGCACTATCAGCACTGTGACTGGCCCAAGGCCACCTAGCTGGCTAGCATGTGGAGGAGCAGGGAATCAAACCCGACTCGCCAGTTTAGAAGCCACTGCTCTTAACCACCACACCACGCTGGCTGTTTTAATTAAAGAACTGATCTTTTAATATTATCAGGAAACAATTAATTTAAACTGTCGGTAGCCTCTCTGGAAGGTCTCTGTTTTCATGCTGGCCTGGGTTAATCATGCTGGATTTTAATGGACATCTTTTAATTTGTTATTCATGTCTGTCATTTGGAAGCCACCTCAGGCCAGGTTCCTAGAGAGGCAGCAGGGAGGTGAAAACCTAAATAAATCAATACGCTTTGAAGCTGGCCAGTTCTGCAAACACGGCTTTCTAAGAGGCGTTCAAGCCAGCCGCATTAGCCCAGCGATTTTGCAATGAAGGACGGGGGGGGGGGGGGGAATGAAACAGCTGGTGGAAACAGCCAATATCTCCTGGGTGTCACCCAATAAAGCGAGCGTGATCATAATCAGCTGTTTTCTCAGGAGCTGCACAGCCAACCCGGCCGGCATTTCCGAAATCTGTTCCCGACACAACATCCTCCCCCTCTCCCAATCCCCCAAAGGCACAACCTTCCGTCATTCCCTCCCTCCAGCTCAGTTTTGGAAGCATCAAGCACTTGATTCTCTGGAAGTCCTCGGTCCCTTGTTCCAGTTGGGGGAGGCTGAAGAGGGCTGGGAGGCCAGCCTAGGCGTGTTTGCAGAGGCAGGCTGATAAGAAGTTAAACATTAATCTCTCTCTTGCCAGCTCAAGAAATGGTAGAGAGAGAAAGAAAACCCAAACCTGCGCACAGACTTGTCTCCTTGAATCCCAGCCCTTTCTGATAAACGCATGCCAAAGAATTTCAGTCTCATCTATCTTCATCCCTGCCCTTCCACCAAGGAGGTTGGGAGGGGAGCAGAGATGGTTCTTCCTCCCCTTTTTGCTGTCACAACAACCTTACAAGGTAGGCCAGGCGGGAGGACAGTGGCAGGCCAAACGTCACTCAGTGGCCAGCTGCTCCCATACCCAACCACTGTGTTGTCTTTAGGAGCCGTGCTTTGGGTGTCCCTGCCATCTGAGGCTAAAGGGGCCTTTTTAGTTATGGCATCAAAATTAAGGAATTTCCTTCCCAGGAGGAGTCATCTATTCCCGCCGATTGTTGTCTTCCACCAGTAGGCAAAATCTTTTTCTGTTCCATCTGCCATTCTCTTACTGATTTATCTTCTTATTTATCTGCTGGCTAGCGTGTAGCTCAGGTTTTCTGCACCCAGGATTCCTTGATGGCCCTGGGTTTCCTGAATTGGTGGGAGTTGATTAATTTTAAATATTTTCTAATATGTTAAACATTTATCGGGCGATTTGACCACATATGGTCATGCCAACCTGCCCCCCCCCATGGCCAATGATGGGCCTGGAGGGGGTGGGGAGGGGAGGGGCCTGGTCACAGCTCTGCTTCCCAACCATCTTCTGCACCATCATGCCACTTGGTCATACAAAAAAATTCCCTGCATCTAGAAAGCTAGCACATCAGGGTAAAGTCTGGGCTAGAACCTTCCTCCCTGACATGATATTCTAGGCAAGGGGTCATTTTTTATTTAATGTAAAAGCATTCAGATATGTGAGCCACCTACAAGAGGTAACTACCAAGAAGCAACCAATACTTGGCCAGTCTGAATTAGGGCACCAGACTAGGATTTCAGAGGCTAGAGTTCAAATCCACACTCTATCACGAACCCAGCTGGCTGACCTTTGGCCAGACACCCTTGCTCTGCCTCAGCTACCTCACAGTGTCGTTGTTAGGACAAATGGGGTACTAAGAACCAAGTGTGCTGCTCTGAATAACTTGGAGGAGGGGTAGAATTAAAAAATACACTAAATGGCTTTAAGAAAACCACAAAGGGCCCATTCTGCACACATTGGATAACAGTTTGGCCACCCCTGTTCAAAGGCATTTCTGAGGAAAGACAGCTTTCTAAACATCCAAGAAAGCGTGATGTGCCCAACATTGCACAATCTGTGCTCCTCCTTTTGGCCTAGCGACCGATCTTTTAGAACACGGCCTAACAGGGCAATCCTGAACAGACAGGAGGTGGTGAGCTCCCCCTCACTGGCAGTCTTCAAGCAGAGGTTGGATGCACACTTTTCTTGGATGCTTTAGGATGCTTAGGGCTGATCCTGCGTTGAGCAGGGGGTTGGACTAGATGGCCTGTATGGCCCCTTCCAACTCTATGGTTCTATGAGACATACCCTTCTAAGGCCACTGACTTCAATGGACTTAGAAGGGCATGACCCCGTTTAGGATTGCAAGGTCAAGTAGCTTCACATGCAAATAAATATTTTTGCCTGCACAACAGGGTTCTTCAATGATTTATCAATAGCCATGCGCACCTGTGAACGTCATGCTGCACAACTGCTGTGATGCTGAGCACACACAGTTTTAGGATACACAGCTGGGTTGAAGAAGAAGAGTCGTTTTTTATACCCCGCATTTCACTATCCAATGGCTGTGAGGTGGGTGGGGCTGAGAGAGCTGTGGCAGAACTGCTCTGCAACAGCAGTTCTAATAGAACTGCGACCGGCCCAAGGTCACCAAGCTGGCTGCATGCGGAGGAGTGGGGAATCAAACCCGGCTCTCCAGATCAGAGTCGGCTGCTCTTAATGACAATACCAAGCTGGGTACAGTCTTACCAAAACCGACGTTCTTATATGGAACCAAGGATGGAAAAAATGTGCATGCCATCATGCGCAAAACTTGCACAACTAACCCTTTTGTTGCACAAATGTGACTTGTGGCAATGGCTCACATCCCCTGTGCCAAAGTAGACCCTTACGTCATCGTCCCACTCACTGGGCACATTTCTCCCCCTCATCTCTAGAAAAACGGGGGAAATGTCATTTCTGAATGGCTCCCTTTCTTCTCATGGAACTTCGACAGGGCTGGCATTCGGAAAGCTGCAAGGCAGGGTCCGGACGAGGAACCTGTGCATTTCCAACTCCGATCAAAGCTGCCACCCCTCAGAGGATACCCCCGGGGCAGAGGCAGGGCTGCCGGATTTAAATTAATCCCGATTTCATTTCCCAGCTGCGGGCTGGGAAATACCCAATTCCAAGCTCATATTCTCTGCATTTACAGGGTTAAAAAAAAGCCGGCATCTGGAGAGGGACAACTGAATAAGCGTGAGAAACCCAAACTGCAAGAATAGTAACGGCACAGAGGGAACTCCGGGTTGCACACCGGCCACCTGAGCGGTCCAAAAACACCTCTCGGGGACAAAAGCAGCAGATCGGATGACCCCTCTTGACTGGACGCCTGGATCACTCTCCTCTTACGCCTCCCTCCCACGCTCCGGGGTTCAATCTCTTTAGGCTCCCCACAGTCCTGTGTAACCAAATACCGACTTTCAGCCTGGATTGGGCAAAGGGAACCCCCTCCCCAGGCAGAAATAGGGGTCTTTTCCTGAGAAAGGGAAGGAACTGCGAGGGGGGGGGTAGGGGGGATCCCAGGTCACAGTAGCACTGACACATATGCTGGGTGGTAGATTAGACAGACAGACAGATGAACGGACAGCCGTGCACAGGGGAGAGCTTGGGGAGATTAACACCCCGCTCCCAAATAAAGATTCAGTTAAAGAAACCATACTCACTGAATCCATGAAAACCTACTAGCAGTGCCACGAGATCGGAAAAGCATCAGAACAAGTTTCAAAACTGAAGGAAATGCAGAGAGAACGGATGAAGAAGTTTCTGAAAGGTCTGCAGAAACACACAGCCCCTTTTTAAAATCCCGGCCATGGAGAGAGAGAGAGAGATGATAGAGAGAGATGATAGAGATGATAGATAGATGAAATATATAGAGAGATGACATATAGAGAGAGATGATAAAGTGAGTGATAGATGATAGAGAGAAAGATGATAGAGATGAGAGATGAAATATAGAGAGAGATGAAATATAGAGAGAGATGACAGATAAAGTGAGTGATAGAGAGATGATGGATAGATGATAGAGAAAGATGATAGAGATGATAGAGAGATGAAATATAGAGAGAGATGACAGATAAAGTGAGCGATAGAGAGATGATGGATAGATGATAGAGAAAGATGATAGAGATGATAGAGAGATGAAATATAGAGAGAGATGACAGATAAAGTGAGCGATAGAGAGATGATGGATAGATGATACAGAGAGAGAGAGAGATGAGATAGATGATAGAGAAAGATGATAGAGATGATAGAGAGATGACATATAGAGGGAGATGATAGAGAAAGCGAGATGCTAGACAGATGATAGAGAGAAAGGAGAGAGGAAGATGAAACATGAGAGTGAGCAATTCTAAAGCCCTTTCGTCGGATCTTAACACAAGCGAACTTACTTCCGAGCAGGCCTGCTTAGGGTTGCTCCCCCAGTTTCCTTCTCCCGGGGACCCAAAGGAGAGCGCGGGGCTGACTTCCGAGGAGACCCACCCAGGGCTGCTGCGTCCACTTCCTTGGCGGGCGAGCCCCAGGAGCGCGATGCTGCCGACCCACCCAGCCTCTCCCGGGCTCCCCGCACTCACCTGGGCATCCCCGGACGGCTCAGGCCGGCGAAGGCTCCGGGGCCATGGCTGGCTGCCCTCGGGGGCCGCGATCCCCCCCACCGGCTCGCTGCGCGCGATCCCCGCCCGCTCCCCTCCGAGGCGCGGCTCCGGCGCGGGACCCCCGAGGGCGCAAAGCGGCGCGGGGTGTTTCGGGGGCGTCAGGGCCGGATCCGGCTGGCAGGTGTCACCGCGGCGCCTCCCGGACGCCTTCTGCAGCCCTCGCGCGGCCGCCCCGGCAGAAAAGGAAACTTTCGCTCCCCCCGGGGCCAGAAGGGAAGGCAGCCGGCTCGGCGGCGCAGGCGCCATGGGAGTGAGCCCACCCCTTCGGGCCAGGGCCCCTCCCCTCCCCTCCTGGACGAAGCCCCCCCCTTCCCCCCCGCCCCGCCCTCGCACGAGAGGGGCTTCCCCGGGCGCCTCTCGCAGAAGCCGAACCTCCAGGGAAAGCAAAAGCAGGGAACAAGCCCCCTCTGGGTTTTTGTTGCTGCTGCTGCTGCTGTTTTGTTGTTATTGTTATTATTGATGATGATGATGAAGAAGAAGAGTTGGTTCTTATATGCCGCTTTTCTCTACCCGAAAGAGTCTCAAAGCGGCTTCCAATCGTCTTCCCTTTCCTCTCCCCACAACAGGCACCCTGTGAGGGAGGGGAGGCTGAGAGAGCCCTGAGATTACTGAAGAAGAAGAAGAAGAGTTGGTTCTTATATGCCACTTTTCCCTACCCGAAGGAGTCTCAAAGTGTCTTACAATTGCCTTCCCTTTCCTCTCCCCACAACAGACACCCTGTGAGGCTGAGAGAGCCCTGATATTACTGAAGAAGGAGAGTTGGTCTTATATGCTGCTTTTCTCTACCCGAAGGAGTCTCAAAGTGGCTTACATTCGCCTTCCCCTTCCTCTCCCCACAACAGACACCCTGTGAGGGAGGAGAGACTGAGAGAGCCCTAAGATTACTGAAGAAGATTTAGTTCTTATATGCCGCTTTTCTCTACCCGAAGGAGTCTCAAAGTGGCTTACATTCGCCTTCCCCTTCCTCTCCCCACAACAGACACCCTGTGAGGGAGGAGAGACTGAGAGAGCCCTAAGATTACTGAAGAAGATTTAGTTCTTATATGCCGCTTTTCTCTACCCGAAGGAGTCTCAAAGTGGCTTACAGTCGCCTTCCCTTTCCTCTCCCCACAACAGACACCCTGTGAGGTGGGTGAGGTTGAGAGAGACCTGATATCTCTGCTCGGTCAGAACAGCCTTATCAGTGCTGTGGCGAGCCCAAGGTCACCAAGCTGGCTGTATGTGGGGGAGCAGGGAATCAAACCCGGTGTGCCAGATTGGAAGTTTGCACTCCTAACCACTACATCAGACTGGCTCTCACACCAAACTGATGGTATTTTAGCAATTAATGTTGCCCACCCTGAGCCTTACGGGAAGGGCAGGGTATAAAAATAAAGATTTATTTAGATTGACTTTTTGATTAGTATTATTAGATTTATGGGTTAGTATTGTGAATCATCGCTCGGGATTGCTAAAAGGCCTTCGTGCCTATGAATGGCCGGACGCTCAGCTCTCCCGCTCGGGGATTGGGGCTTCCCCTGGCAAAGTGGAAATGCTGCAGTGGGAAGAGCGTCCGCTTTGCAGGCGGGAGGTCTTGAGTTCGATCCCTGGCCTCTCCCGTTGAAATAGGGATTGCAAAAGAATGCTCATCCCCTGAGATTGCGGAGATCCACTGTGAGGTAATCCTGATTGAGCAGGGGGCTGATCCAAGACAGTTCCGTGTCAGACTCATATATCCCACCATCATGAAGAACCCCACAAGCTGACCTTGGGTCGTCAACATAACCTACCTTGCTGGGGTGTTGTGATAATAGACTGGAAGACGGGCGGAGGATGTAAACTGCTTTCAGTTTCATTATGCCAAGGGTAGACCTGTTGAAGAGGGGACCAGTTTGTTTACTGCAGTTTGAGAGACCAGGACTAGGAGCAGTGGGTTCCAATGACAGGAAAGGACGTTCCACTTAAGTACCAGAAAGCATTTTCTGGCCCGGAGGGCCGTTTGGAGAAGGAATAGGCTGCCTTGGAGGGTGGTGCAGTCTCCTTGGTTAATCATAGAATCATAGACTCCTAGAATCCTAGAGTTGGAAGGGGCCATACAGGCCATCTAGTCCAACCCCCTGCTCAACGCAGGATCAGCCCTAAGCATCCTAAAGCATCCAAGAAAAGTGTGCATCCAACCTTTGCTTGAAGACTGCCAGTGGTTGGGAGTTTTTAGGAGGCGATTGGATGAGCACCTGTCAGGCGTGTGTGATTTTTAAACCCCCAAGAAGGTGTGGGGCTGGACTGGATTTCCTCGGGGGTCTCCTCCAGCTCTGTGTGATTCTGATTGAGTCCTATTGGGGAGAAGGTCTAAATGATTACATTAAAAAAGCAAAATGTGGGAGTTCCTCTTATTTTGTGTGCCAACGGTCCCGGGTTCGATTCCCTGCATCTCCACTGGGCGACTGAGAACAAGAAGGAGCTAAAACAGTTCCACAGGGCCTGCAAAAGGGAGCTCTTCCACCAGGCATTTGGTTGAGGCCAGGCACAACCAAGCAACATCTACAGGGCCCCTGCCCCCCTCCCTCCCCCACCCCCAGAAACCCATCAAGGTGTTCTGCTGCTGCTGGACCTGTTGTATCATTACTGTGTAATGTTGTTCTGTTACCCTGTTATCAGTTAGTATTATTAATGTCACAGTTATTTATATGTATGGTATAGTTCTCAGTTCTATGTAAACCTGAGCCGTCGGGGAAGGTGGTATATGAATGAATGAATGAATGAATGAATGAATGAATGAATGAATGAATGAATGAATGAATGAATGAATGAATGAATGAATGAATGAATGAATGAATGAATGATAAAGGGCACTGGGGCATCAAGGTCAGTCTGGATCACTCAAGACAATAGACAACAATTGATATTTTCAGTATATCTGTTAACTTTGGGGGGAAGGCAACCTCCGGGGGAAATGCAGCATGTGGTGTATAAGATTAAGGTAGCCTTGCTCAGCTTTTTTACACTTGAGTGACCTCTGAGACATTCTTCTGGCTTCGAGAACCCCCAAAAGTGGCTCCATCATATGGAATAGGGTTGGGAAGCAGAAACCCTGGTTGAGAAAACCTGAAGAACAAGATGTGTATTGTCAAACAGTAGTTCGATAATATTTAATATGTAGTATTTTTCTCTTTTTTCCCTGAATAAAAAAATTCTTGTTTTTTAAAAAGGTACTGTGTACTCAGATGGATGGCGACTCACGTAGAGCTCTTTTCCCATCACCTGCTGGCATTGCCTGTTCCTATTAATTAGAGATGCCGGAGATTGAACCTGGGACCCTCTGCATGCTAAGTTCTGCCAATGAGCCATGGCCCCCTTTCTGCCAAAGCATGAAATGAACATGTGAAGATGCCTTATACCGAATCAGACCACTGGTCCACCGATGTCAACCCTAAATAGAAATCCATGCTCCCAACCACTACACCAAGCTGACTCACAAGGAAATCAAGGGCACAGAAGCTTCTAAACTTGGTTAAAAGGGAGATCCTTGTAGAATTATTTCTCTTTCCCGTCCACATCAGAGAGCCAGTGTGGTGTAGTGATTAAGAGTGGCAGCCTCTAATCTGGAGAACCGGGTTTGATTCCCTACTCCTCCTCCACATGCAGTCAGCTGGGTGACTTGGCCAGTCACAGTTCTCTTAGAGCTGTTCTCATATAGAAGTTCTCTCAGAGCTCTCTCAGCCCCACCTAGCTTGCAGAGTGTTGGTTGTGGGGAAAGGAAGGGGAAGGCGATTGTAAGCTGCTTTGAGAAATGTGAGATATAAAAAAAACAGCTCTATTTTCTCTCTTCTCATCATACCATGCCAGAAACACAGTGGCTTCAAAAAATAAATAAATACCCATGATCTTGAACTTTTGTGCTTTGATGAAAACTTGTTCCTAATGAATCAATGAAAGCATTAGATGATGCCATCCATTAACAGATTGTTATTTCTTGTATCGTTTTTACTAATAGTGTCTTGTTATTCATGATATTTTTATCAGATGCTTTCTGAATGGAAAGGTGGAATATAAGTATTTCTTCAGTAACGCAAGATTAGAAACAGACCTTGTGGCTTTGCCACAGACTGAATGGTCGTTTCTGTTCTATCTAGCCACAAATCAATGTTCAATGCGGTGAGATCTGGTGGGTGAATATTGCAAAAGTCTTTCGATTTCAGATCTGAGCATTTCCAGAGGAGGGCAACAAAGATGGTGAGGGGTTTGGAGACCAAGACGCATGAGGAAAGGTTGGGAGAGCTTAGTCTGTTTAGCCTGGAGAGGAGACAACTGAGACGGGATTTGATCACCGTCTTCAAGTATTTTAAAGGGTGCCATGTAGAGGATGGAGCAGAGTTGTTCTCTCTTGCCCCGAAGGGATGGACCAGAACCAATGGGATGAAATTAATTCAAAAGAAATTCTGTCTAAACATCCGGAAGAAGTTCCTGACAGTGAGAGCGGTTTCTCAGTGGAACAGGCTTCCTCGGGAGGTGGTGGGTTCTCCTTCTTTGGAGATTTTAAAGCAGAGGCTGGAGAGCCACCTGACAGAGAGGCTGATTCTGTGAAGGCTCAAGGGGGTGGCAGGTGACAGTGGATGAGTGATGGGTTTGTGAGTTTTCTGCATAGTGCAGGGGGTTGGACTAGATGACCCAGGAGGTCCCTTCCAACTCTATGATTCTATGAATCACCGGCTCAGAACTCCAGGTGCCAAGAGATATCTAAAAAGCAAGGCCGTATCTTGAACTGGGCCACTTCCAGACAAAACTCCTCCAACGCAAGCATTCCTGTTCCCGTCTTCAGGGCTGCAGAGAGCCAGCTTTGCTTCAGATAAAACTATTTTAGCTATCTGAAGCTGCTAAATCGCACAAAAATGAACGCTTCCCGAAGACATCTCGAGTGACCCCGAGAACCCAAAGGCGTCTCCCATTCCTTTGCCTGCAGCTGCAAGGCCTGTCCACATGGAACAATAATAGGAGAAGAATTTTTATGGGTTGTAAACAGGGGAGGGTTAATTCCCGAGAAGGCCAGAAGGCTCGGCATACCCCTCAATTGACTAATGAGCAAACATGGTGTGTTTCTTATTACATCAGCAACCCTCCCTGCCTCCAAGGGACCGGGGAGGGGGGCTCCAACACCCCTCTCCTCTATTTGGTTTAATTTGGACAACATTCTTGGGAAGCAGGTTAAGTGCTCAGAGGATTACAGGCAGATGGAATGACAAACAGGGATTCGTTTAGATCAGGGGTGGGCAAACGGTGGCCCTCCAGATGTCCATGGACTACCATTCCCATGAGCCCCTGCCTGCTGGCAGGGGCTCATGGGAATGGCAGTCCATGGACATCTGGAGGGCCGCAGTTTGCCCACCCCTGGTTTAGATTCAGGTGGGCATCTGTGTTGGTTCGCAGCCGTGGAATGAAGTCTGAGTTTAGGGGTCACCTAAAAGACCAACCAAGTATTATTACGAGGGAATAAACACGTTCACACGAGAGCCGGAGTGGGGTCGTGGTTAAGAGCAGAAGCCTCTAATCTGGAGAACCAGGTTCGATTCCCCATGGCCATGAATTGGCTGAGTTGGTGTCATTTTCCACCGCCACTGAGAAAGGATGCCAGATCGGACTTTCTTAGCCTGGGTTCCGTGAAAGAAGAAGAAGAAGAAAAAGAAGAAGAAAAGTTGGTTCTTTTATGCCGCTTTTCTCTTCCCGAAGGAGTCTCAAAGCAGCTTCCAATCGCCTTCCCTTTCCTCTCCCCACAACAGACACCCTGTGAGGGAGGTGAGGCTGAGAGAGCCCTGAGATTACTGAAGAAGAAGAAGAGTTGGTTCTTATATGCCGCTTTTCTCTACCCGAAGGAGTCTCAAAGCAGCTTACATTCACCTTCCCTTTCCTCTCCCCACAACAGACACCCTGTGCGGGAGGGAAGGCTGAGAGAGCCCTGAGATTACTGAAGAAGAAGAGTTGGTTCTTATATGCCACTTTTCTCTACCTGAAGGAGTCTCAAAGCGGCCTACAGTCGCCTTCCCTTTCCTCTCCCCACAACAGACACCCTATGAGGTGGGGGTGGGGGCTAAGAGAGCTCTGACAGGACTGCACTGTGAGAACAGCAATATCAGGACTGTGATTGGCCTAAGATCAGCCAGCTGGATGCATGCGGAGGAGCGGAGAATCAAACCCGGCTTGCCAGATTGTCAGCCGCTTTGAGACTCCTTTGAGTAGAGAAAAGTAGGGCATAACAACCAACCCTTCTGCTGCTGCTCCTTTATACTTAAAACCACACATCCATCACCGCTGTCTGTCAGCTCCAGATCATCCTCAATATATATATTTCTTCCTCCTGCCAAGTGGGAGCCGAGAAACCTGGGGAGAAGTTTCCAGGAATCTCAGCCAAGCTGGAAACCTAAAGAGACCAAATGAACATTCTGGTAAAAACCGAAAGACAAACAGGTAAGCGATGTTGGCACCGTCTCCCGTCTTTGCTAACCGGGAAGGAATCTTGGACCGCTGATTGATGAGGATTTGCAAATTCCCCCGGCCTATTCGAAGCAAGCCAGCCTTCCGAGGAAGGCCCACGAGTTGGGTTTTGCCGTGGCCTTCTGGAGCGAAGCCAATCACGAATGAATCACTGACTCCTCCTTGGAATCCACAAAGTGCCATGTTTGATCTCCAGAGCGAGCCGCTACGATCCCCGGGCGAAACCTCTGGCATCTCCGGACATGTGTCTCTGATTAAAGATGATGCCGTTGCAATCTAATCAAGGCAAGGGGAAAATCTACCTCGTGTTCCAGCCCAGAGGGAGTGGATTCCATTTCCTTGCAAGCAGTGCTATGAAGAGGCAATATTAGACTCCGGACATGGTGGTGTTGGGGAGGGGGCAGGTTTTGGATGGTGATTCAGCTGAACCAGGCCAGTTCCAAGACCACGGAGGGGGCTGGGCAGACAGTGGCCAGTGAGCCCTTGATATCCTCCTCTGACCTGTGTGCCCCCACCTCCCTGTGCATCTATTATTATTATTATTATTATTATTATTATTATTATTATTATTATTATTATTATTATTATTATTATTATTATTATTATTATTATTATTATTATTCAATTTATTGCCTGCCACTCCTGGAACCAGTTCGTGGCGGGTTACAAATGTACAGTAAAACCCCAATTTATCATTAAAACAGACAGCAATAATTACAATAAAAACAGAACGACACAGCAGTAAAACTTCCCCAACCTCCTCTCCCCCTAAAACTCTAGGGGGAAATAAAGAGGGTCACAATGACCATTGACTGCTGAGTACACCAGCCCCCCCCCCCTTCACAGGTCTTCCTTCTCAGCTGGCAATGAGGCCAGGCAGCTGGGAGCACAGGCTCAGACGGGGGACTGTGGGGGGCTGTGGGTAGGGGTCGGCAGCTCTGATCTCCCCCAGGTATCCTGGGGTCCAGCAGTTGCCCCACCTCAAGATATGCCGAGGCCAACCTTGCTGCTGGAAACCAGGGTGACGTTGACTGCAAACCCCTTCCCGGGGGCAGGTGACAATGACACCTTGGAACAACTCAGTGCACCGTTTGCTTGGGTCGCTGTCAGGGTTCCCAGGTCCGGGTTGGGAAATACATGGAGATCGGGGGGCGGAGCCTGAGGAGGGTGGAGTTTGGGGAGGGACTATAATGGGGCATAAGGCCATCTTCTCCAGGTGATCTGGTCTGTTACATCCTTGAGTTCAGAGGGGGAGACGGACACCAGTTGTGATGGTACAAGAAGAACGGCGAACTGAGCCCAAAAAAACCCTCCCGAAAAACCCATCTTATAATCACAGGCAAATCATGGATCTTCCCCCCCAGTGTGTCCTATTGGTCAGTTTCATTTAAACTGAATGGATCTGGCTGATTGGATCTAGCCACACATTGGTCAGTTACACTGTAAGCCTCGGACCTCAAGTGTGGTCCTCATCAGGTCTACAGACACAACATGGCCTTTGCCGCCTGGAGATTTCCAGCCACCCCCTGGAGAACACAAAGAAGAGATGGATTTTTTTGTACCCCACTTTTTACTACCCAAAGGCATCTCAAAGCAGCTTACAAACACCCTTTCCCTTCCTCTTCCCACAACAGGAACCCTGCCAGATAGGTGGGGCTGAGAGAGCTCTGAGAGAACTGCTCTGCAAGTACAGCTCTAAGAGGACTGGTCCAAGGTCACCTGACTGCCTGTGGAAGAGCAGGGAATCAAATCTGGTTCTCCAGATCTGGAGGAAGACCAAAGTTATCAGAATTCAGCAGGATCCACAACGGAATAAACAAAGTAAGTGCAGAATCAGGCCTGGGTAGCTGAGTCAGAAAGCAGGCTAGATTAGAACAGGGGAGAATAAGTACAGAGGCAGAAAATGAGCATCTGTAGTGAGATAAGAATCCTGTGTCCCTATTTAGCCCTAGGGCGGGTTCATTGTTCTGAACTAGTGAATGAAGTTAAATTCAGCAATCTCAAGTTGCAATCACCCCTTGAAGCTTCTCTGTTTGAGGACTGCTGCTCTTTGGTCAGCCATGGAATGACCTGGAAAATTACAGTATTCTCCCATTGCTTTTTGAGTGTTGTGGTTTTTAATGCCACATTCATGCCTAGGGACCATCATGGCTACCCTTTGTGCATGGTGCTGGCAGGAGCCCATGGTAGCTGTAGTCCATGGACATCTGGAGAACCACAGAGTAACCCCCAGATGGCTTTATGGGGAAGGATCCCACCCTCTCTGCTAACAAAGCAATCTGCTTAAAGAAGGAGAGGCTGTGTCAATTAGCACAGCTTAGAGAGGTAAGCAAACACCTGAAAACCCAAAGGATTCTTACGTCCTTATGTAGCTTCCCAGAGGGAGGGGATAAGTACATTGACCGCAATGGAAGCCAGAAAGGATGAAAAGGGTCCAATAGTAGGAGGGGAGGCCAGGAAGGGGAGGAGGATAAAAGGGACTTCCTGCCCAATTCCAGCTGTGTTTGACAGCCACAGAGTGTGTTGTTTAGCAAGCTAGGCATGGCACCAGGGTATTTCAGTCTGAAGTCTGAGATACTGTTCAAGGTCAGGGTGGGCAGCAATTGGGAGTGTGGTCAGAGGCAGGACTGAACATCAGGCAGGCAGAGGGCCAAGACGTGATCCAGAAGCAGGCTGAAGCTCCAGCAGGTGAAGATCGGGGTCTTAGAGCAAGCTGGGTGGGTGCTGTGCAAAGATGAACCAGGATTCATATATGTTGCACCCACACTGACCTCCTGTTGTAAGCGACTTACACAGAGCATGGCAAAATCCAAGTCCTGATCTTGGAATTACTTCCAGCAAGGGGGGTCCCTGCATTTGGCCCTCATCTGGCAGAGATCTCCTTTCTCCTTCTTCCAGTTTCTTGTGATAAAGAACTTGTAGGCAAGCAGCATCTTCTTTCTTAAAATTCTCTGCTCCTTTGTTCTAATGGTGTGCCTGCTTCAGGTGAGCTGAGTGCTTGTTTTTTCTGACGGTGCTGATGGCTCAGGTGTGGGAGTTTCTGGAGATGAACCTTCTGTAGAGTCTCTCTCCTGAGGCTGCTTCAGGCTGTTTGCTGGTTACGTTTGGATCTGGACTGAGAGAGCCAGATTCCTCATCTCCCAAGGAGTCCTCCTGGGCCGAGGACAGACTCATGACAAAGAGAGGGATTGGGCCAATATAATGGTCCCCTCCCTCTTCTCATTCTGAGGCCTGGGAGGTTTCCTACTGGAGAGGGTTGCTAGGTCCATCCGTGCTGCCAGCAGGGGCAGGAGGTGCTTTCTGAGAGCTTCCAGATGTGCTGATGTTGGAGTGGTGATGCTGTGGCAGTGGAGCAAAACTCTATGGTAGAATTTGCTTCAAACCATAGAGTGTTGCCCTCAAACCAGAGTGTCACCTCCTTCCACTGACCCTGGTAGGCCAACGTCACTTGGGGGTGACCTCAGCACGTCACGTTAAAAAGCAACGTTCATCCATGTTAGGGTGTGTTCAGGGGAGCCAGGTGCATCCAGAAAGCAAGGGACCCTCACCTGGACCAGTGAACCTGACAACCCTACCTGGAACCAAGAAGAGAAAATAGGGGACGCTGCAGGTATGCATTTCCCCAACCTCATCATTCCTCGCAGGTTCCCTCCTGTCCTGTTTATGAAAGGACATAAGTGGACCATATCATCTGATGGGGCTTGCAGCCTGAACCAGGATCTCCCTCCCCTGATTCCTGAAAACCCTCCAAAATCTTGGGCCCAGCCAATTCCGGCTACTTTCAAAGGCAAATCTATCATATCCATGTTTGCAACACAACTTTCTTCCCATTTCTCGCTCCCCCCTTGACATGTTCAAGGCAGCCTTCTTATGACTGAACTAACCCTCTCTTCCCCTTAAGAGCCTTTAACGTGTAAATTGTCTCTCTGCTACTTATTTTAACCATCTGCAATCGGCCCGTCTCTTGAAACACTCAAGCTGGCATCTGCGAAACCCCAGGAACAATAAAACCGCCGATAAAAACCAAATGCCGTGAAATATTCATAATTATAGGATTAAATTGCCATCAAGTACAACGAAAGGGGGGAGAAATGAAAATGTTTACAAGACGTTCAAATTAGGATTGAATCCTGGGTAAAGACAAATGTTCTTGTTTTTTTCTCCAAATGCCTGAAGGGATTTCCATTGAATCTGTGTTCTCCCAACCAGTTTTCATCTGGGACAGGCTTTTCTCAACCTTTTGACCATGGAGGAGCCTCTGGAATAATTTTTCAGGCTTCGAGGAGCCTTGGAAGTGATGTCAGCTGGCCACGCCTCCCTGCCACGTCCCCCCCAAAGTTACATGTCACCAGAAATGATATCACTACCTACATTAACAGGCAAGCTTTGAGGATGGCGGGTGGGAAGGGGGACCCCCCCCCTGAAGCAACCACAGAACCTCGGGGGTCCGTGGAGCACTGGATGGAAAGTCCTGATCGAGGATGTCTATCATGTGCCGTCCTCATTTACCCGTTGGTGTCCAACTGAAAATTGTGGTCGTGATTTGCTGTTGGCCCTGACTTGTGACCCAGGCTAGGCTGATCTCATCAGATCTTGGAAGTGAAGCAGAGATTTTCAAACAGAGGCTGGATAGAATCATAGAATCATAGAGTTGGAAGGGACCTCCTGGGTCATCTAGTCCAACCCCCTGCACTCTGCAGGACACTCACAACGCTATTGCTCACCCACTGTAACCTGCCACCCCCTTGAACCTTCACAGAATCAGCCTTTCTGTCAGATGTGAGTGTCCTGCTTAGTGCAGGGGGTTGGACTAGATGACCCAGGAGATCCCTTCCAACTCTGTTATTCTATGATTCTAGGATCAGCCTTTTGGGGAGGTGACAGCACTTTCGTCCTTCCCCTTTCCCTGATGCAACGGCATCAAATCTGTGAAAGAAGGCCATGTTGCGTCTGTGATAGAATCATAGAGTTGGAAGGGGCCAGACAGGACATCTAGTGCAACCCCCTGCTCAACGCAGGATCAGCCCAAAGCATCCTAAAGCAATGATTTCATTGCTATCTTTTTGAGACCACACAGGTCCTTTATCTGGACAGGAAGGAAACGTGAGCGATATTGCATGGAATGGTAGGACAGAAGGCGTGGACAAGTTCCTGTCATAACACTGATAGGCAGTGCATATTGACACGAAGGATTAACAAGGTGTCGGCGGGCGGTTTCTAACAACGGAGGAAAACTGACGGACGCATTTACGGTGTGGATGGAATATGTCCACAGGGTAGCTTCGAATATAGATCGAGCCAAGCGGACTGTATTGTGGGGAAGTGACCCAGGTGGGCAGCCATGTTGGTCTGAAATAGCAGAACAAAAATTGAGTCGAACGGCACCTGGAAGACCAATAAAGTTTTATTCAAGGTGTGAGCTTTCATGTGCAGGCACCCTTCTTCCGACAACAAAACGGAAATGACCAGAGAGCATATGCAAGGAGAGAGTGAATTGGCAGGAAATTAGTAAACAAGAACCCAAAAGTTGAGCTGCAAAACAATATTTTAAAAATCATTACAAATATTTATTAAAGTTTTTTCTGACACACATGGAAACAAACTTTTGATATAGAGTTAGACAAACACTGACAGTGGTGGCCACAGATTATATATATTTTAGAAGGTGGTCTCCAAATGAGATACACCGAACAGATTTTTCACTGCCACCCAGCAAGCCCTTAGATTTTGATCTTATACAAAGGAGCATTTCACACAGTTTGACCTCTGAGGAAGACCCTTGTGGGTCGAATCGCGTTTGGTCTATTCTGTCATGTGCAGTTAGATATGTGTTGCTTTTACTTTGTTTTTAATATATATTATTGGTGCACTTTGTTTAATAAATATTTGTGATGATTTTTAGTATTGTTTTGCAGCTCAGCTTTTGGGTTCTTAGAATCATAGAGTTGGAAGGGATCTCCTGGGTCATCTAGTCCAACCCCCTGTACTATACAGCAGGGGTAGTCAAGCTGTGGTCCTCCAGATATTCATGGATTACAATTCCCATGAGCCCCTGCCAGCAAACACTGGCAGGGGCTCATGGGAATTGTAGTCCATGGACATCTGGAGGACCACAGCTTGACTACCCCTGCTATACAGGACACCCATAACCCTATTGCTGACACCCCTCTTGAATCTTCGCAGAATCAGCCCCTCCGTCAGATGGCTATCCTGCCTTTGTTTAAAAATTTCCAAAGATGGAGAACCCACCACCTCCCGAGGAAGTCTGTTTCACCGAGAAGCCGCTCTGTCAGGGACTTCTTCCTGAACTTTTGTTCAGGTTAGGTTTTGCCTGGACTTCCCTGGTGGTCTCCCTTCCAAGTACTAACGAAGGCTGACTGTGTTTAGCTTTTGAATTCTGACAAATAATAATTGAATCATAGAGTAAGAGGAGGCCATACAGGCTACCTAATCCTATGCCCTGTTCAATGCAGGATCAAGCTAAAGAATCTATGAAGAAGACAGAAGAAGACTTGAACCCTGTTTTCCCTAGAACCTTGTTGAGTGACCTAGAGATAGTAGGTTCCTCTCAGGCTACCCTTCCTCAAAGGCCTGTTGTTGTAAGACTCAGCAGAAGTAGGAGCAGAAATGATCTTTCTTTTGTTTTCCCTAACAGAAGAAACCAAAACTTATCTAGTGACAGAGAATCTGCTTTGCACGAAGAAGATCCCCAGTTCAATCTGCAGCATCTCCAGTTAAAAGAACCGGACAGCTGGTGATGTGATAGACCTCAGCCTAAAACCCTGGAGAGCCATGGGGAGGGGCCGTAGCTCAGTGGGAGAGCCTCTGCTTGACATGCTGAAGGTCCCAGGTTCAATCCCCGACAACCCCAATTAAAAGGACCAGGCAGTAGGTGATGGGAAAGACCTCTACCTGAGACCCTGGAGAGCCATGGGGAGGGGCCATGGCTGAGACATAGAGCCTCTGCTTGGCATGCAGAAAGTCCCAGGTTCAATCCCCGGCATCTCCAATTAAAAGGACCAGGTAGGACATGATGTGAAAGACCTCTGCGGAAGACCTTGGAGAGCTCCTGCCAGCCAGAGTAGACAATACTGAGCTCGATGGATGAAGGGTTTGGTCCACTATAAGGCAGCTTCATCTAGCAACCTAACTGGGAAACAATAAATCCTACTGATAGAAAAGTGGCCATTGGAGGAGTGGTTTTCGCTTTGTGGATCACATGTTCAGGCTCACAGCAAAGCCCCCATGGATTTAATGAAGTCACAGAATCATAGAATCATAGAGTTGGAAGGGGCCACATAGGCCATCTAGTTCAACCCCCTGCTCTACGCAGGATCAGCCCAAAGCATCCAAGAAAAGTGTGCATCCAACCTTTGCTTGAAGACTGCCAGTGAGGGGGAGCTCACCACCTCCTTAGGCAGCCTATTCCACTGCTGAACTACTCTGACTGAAAATTTCCTGCCTATATTGTTGTAGTTTAAACCCATTACTGCGTGTCCTCTCCTCTGCAGCCAACAGGAACAGCATCCTGCCCTCCTCCAAGTGACAACCTTTCAAATCCTTAAAGAGGGCTATCATGTCCCCTCTCAACCTCCTTTTCTCCAGGCTGAACATTCCCAAGTCCCTCAGTCATACCATACTCTCTCTTCTGAGCAGAAGGGAGACGCACCAGCGCCATTTAGGACAGAAGGCGTGTTTCGGTTAAACATTAATAGGGAGCCATGCAGCTTTCAGAGAGGAGCCAAGGGCAGGGTTGAGCCAAGAGGCAAGCGAAGAAAAGGAGAAGTTCCAAGCTGGGAGCCAAACCACAGAACTTGATAATATCTGGAAAAAGAAATTGTTCAGGAAATCTTTGAGAAAGGGCTCTTGAAAAGCAAAAAAAAAGTCAAATCTCTCCTTGCTGTCACCATCCTGGAGGGAGGGAGCAGACTCAGTCGGAGTCACACACCCCACCACCTCCGGGTTGTTTTCTTTCTGTCTGTCTGCACCACTTTAAGTAGCGGTACATCCTTCCAAGTATGTTGGCTTCAATGGATTTGAGAGGGCATGACTCTGCTTGAAATGACATTTGAAATTTGGAGAAGAGTTTAGTTGGTGGAGAGGTTAAGAGAGCCAGCTTGGAATAGTGGTTGAGTGGGGGCTTCTAATCTGGTGAGCCAGGTTTGATTCCCTACTCATAGAATCATAGAATCATAGAGTTGGAAGGGGCCATACAGGTCATCTAGTCCAACCCCCTGCTCAACGCAGGATCAGCCCAAAGCATCCAAGGAAAGTGTGTATCCAACCTTTGCTTGAAGGCTGCCAGTGAGGGGGAGCTCACCACCTCCTTAGGCAGCCCATTCCACTGCTGAACTACTCTGACTGAGAATCTTTTTTCCCTGATATCTAGCCTATATCGTTGTACTTGTAGTTTAAACCCATTACTGCGTGTCCTCTCCTCTGCAGCCAACAGAAACAGCATCCTGCCCTCCTCCAAGTGACACCCTTTCAAATACTTAAAGAGGGCTATCATGTCCCCTCTCAACCTCCTTTTCTCCAGGCTGAACATTCCCAAGTCCCTCAACCTATCTTCATAGGGCCTATTCCTCCACATGCAGCCAGTTGAGTGACCTTGGGCTCATGACAGCCCTGATACTGCTGTTCTCACAGAGCTGTCTTAACCCCCATATGCCTCATGAGGGTCCTGTTGTGGGGAGAGGAAGAGAAGGCGATTGCCAGCTACTTTGAGACTCCTTCGGATAGAGAAAAGCAGGGTATAAATACCCACTCTTTTTATACTTCTTTTAAACCCTGCTTTTATTATTATCTTATTCCATTTTAGGCTGCATATTCCACGAAGGCTCAGGGCAGCTTACAGATTAAAAGCGTAAGATATATCATTCATAACATTGATAAAACCTAAAAATTATAAGCACAGATGTAAACATTCACTGTCAACTTCATGCTGCTTCTAGGGATGTATCAGTTCAGTGATGGTTTAATCGGGTGGATTCCTGGCTAGGGAGGCCAGCAATTTTGATAGGTGGGACCTGTGGTCATCCAGATGTTCATGGACTACAATTCCCATGAGCCCCTGCCAGCAAACACTGGCAGGGGCTCATGGGAATTGTAGTCCATGAACATCTGGGGGACCACAGGTTGACTACCCCTGACCTAAGGAATCCCAAAAGTGGCTTATAATCACCTTCCCTTCCTCCCCCCACAACAGGCACCTCGTGAGTCAGGTGAGGCCTAGAGAGCTCAAACTGTGACTAGCCCAAGGTCACCCAGCTGGTTGCCTGTGGAGGGAGCAGGAAATCAAGGCCAGCTCTTCAGATTAGACTCTGCTGCTCTTAACCACCCCACCACCCTAACTTACTGTCTTACAGAGATATAATGACAAATATATCCATGCCCTACTCTAATGTTACTCTAGTGTTACTCTAGTGTTACTCTAATGGGCTCTCGGAACTTCTTCAACAGGTGGGACGATCCAGATTGTGCCAGTGCTTGGGGCTTCTCTGATATCAGAAAAGTGGTTCTCAGCTTTGGGCTGATCCTGCGTTGAGCAGGGGGTTGGACTAGATGGCCTGTATGGCCCCTTCCAACTCTATGATTCTATAACAGGCATGGCCCTTTCTTGCATGCCCAGGAAAACACCAATCACCACTTTGGGGTCAGCAGGTGAATTTCTTCCAGGCCAGACTGACCAGTGATTCTGGTTTTGGGAGACAGCATCATCTGGGCATGGAATTGGGGGCGCTGTGGGTGGGCAGGTAGTTGTGAGTTTCCTGCACTCTGCAGGGGGTTGGACTAGGTGAACCTGGAGGTCCCTTCCACCTCTATGATTCTATGATAGGCAATTTCCCATTGTACCCATTTTCCATTGTACTTCTATCCACTCAGGAAGAAGTAAAATTCTTCTGGACAGTGCTGTAGCTCAGTGCTAGATATGCATGCTTTTGGCATGGAGAAAGTCCTGATTTCAGGGTCTGACCCCTTCTGTTAAAAGGGTCTACTCTTCTGAGCTGCCTGATAATTTGCAGTTCGTTCTACAGTGCAGTCCAAGCTGAGAAGGTAGGTCCTTCTGCCAGCTGTGGAGGAGAGGAAGAAACAGGCTGGCAGAAAGCTGGAAATGACTCAGCCTGGAATTGTCTTGGCTGTAGGGAACACCTGGCTGATCCCAGCTTGCTAATTCCACTTCGTCTAAGTTTCAAAGGCATGTTGTCTTCAGCTGAGAGTCTCTGATTTTTTCCACTTTGCTAGGAAAACAATCTGTAATGGGGGCAGGATTCCTACAGGTACTAACAGGCAAAATTTCATTAGACTACTGTTCTTAAGGCCTTGCTTGGGTGGAACAGGCAAGTTCAAGGCAGATCTTTAAAAGCCGTGAGCTTCATAAATCTTGAGCCATGAAGCTGCTGTTTCCAGACTCAGAGCAGCGATCTTCAGCATAGCGGTTGAGAGCGGCGAGTTCGAATTTGGCGAGCCGGTTTTGATCCCCTGCTCCTCCTCCATGTGCAGCCAGCTGGGTGACTTTGGGCCAGTCATAGTTCTGTTAGAGTTGTTTTCGGATAGTGAAAAGTGTGGTGTAAAGCCCAACTCTTCTTCTTCTTCTTCTTCTTCTTCTTCCATCAGTATTGTCTGGATCTTTTACCTCATACATTACCTCATCCTTCTATATGGAGATTGAGCCCCAGTTAGACGTACTTCACACGATTCATGTGAGGACAAGATGGGGAATGATGCCGTGATTCTCTAGGAATCTGTTCATCTCTATTGAGGTTTTTTTTCTTTTTTACGACACACATGTGTGAATTCCTAGAACAGCAGGAGGCCTACGACATCACGCCCTGTCTCCTGCCCCTTGGTCTCCTTGGGAGGAAGAGGCCTAGTGGGGGCTGCACCCTGGGAGCAGAGCCTTCCTGCCTAGGGGTGCCAACCTCCAGGTGGGGCCTGGGGAACCCCCCAGAATTACAGCTCATCTCCAGACTACGGAGTTCAGTTTCCCTGGAGAAAATAGAGGGTGGACTCTATGGTATTGTGACACACTGAGGTCCCTGTCCTGCCCAGGCTGAATCCCCGAATCTTCTGGAGTTTCCCCACATGAATCTGGCAACCTTATCCCCACCAAGAGAGCCAGCTTGGTGTAGTGGTTAAGAGTAGCAGCTTCTAAGAGAGCAAGTACAGTGTGGTAGATAAGAGCAGCGGCTTCTATATGGCAGGCTGGGTTTGATTCCCCATTCCTCCTCCACATGCAGCCAGCTGGGTGGCTTTGGACCAGTCACAGTCCTGGAAGATCTCTTCTCACAATTCTCTCAGAGCTCTCTCAGCTTCACCTACCTCGCTGGGTGGCTGTTATGGGGAGAGGAAGGGAAGGTGATTCTAAGCTGCTTTGAGACTCCTTCGGCCAGTGAAAAGTGAGGTATAAAACGTAACTCTTCTTCTAATCTGGGAAAACGGGTTTGATTCTCTACGCCTCCTTCGTATACAGTCAGGTGGGTGACCTTGGGCCAGTCACAGTTCTCTCAGCGCCCTCTTGGTCTCACCCACCTCACAAGGTGTCTGTTGTGGAGAGAGGAAGAGCTGCTTTGAGGCTCCTTCAGGTAGTAAAAGTGTGGTACAAAAACCCACCTCTTCTCCTCCTTTCATCCCATGCTGGTGGCCAGGTGCAACCTTTCAACCCCCTGCCCCCCTCCTCTGAGACAAGGGATGTTGTGTAGGCAGTGAAGTGGACCACCAGAATGGGACTGCGATTCAAACACTGGGATTGCTTGATGCCATTGGTTGCACACAGGATCCTTCCTGCCACTGGATTATTTAAATCAGGGGTAGTCAACCTGTGGTCCTCCAGATGTCCATGGACTACAATTCCCATGAGTCCCTGCCAGCAAACGCTGGCAGCGGCTCATGGGAATTGTAGTCCATGGACATCTGGAAGACCACAGATTGACTACCCCTGATTTAAATAGCCCAATTAGTTCAAACCTGGGAACTCACTAGGAGCCAATCACAGGCTCCTAAGAATGTATATAAGCACCGGTGATGGGCCATATATGGCCATATTGACCCACCCACCCCCTTCCCCAAATGGCCAATGATGGGCCTGGAGGGGGTGGGAAGAGGAGAGACCCCAGAAGGGCATGTACACAGCTCTGCTTCCCAACATCATAGAATCATAGAGTTGGAAGGGGCCATACAGACCATCTAGTCCAACCCCCTGCTCAACGCAGGATCAGCCCAAAGCATCCTAAAGCATCCAAGAAAAGTGTGTATCCAACCTTTGCTTGAAGACTGCCAGTGAGGGGGACTTCACCACCTCCTTAGGCAGCCTATTCCACTGCTGAACTACTCTGACTGTGAAAGTTTTTTTCCTGATATCTAGCCTATGTCATTGTACTTGTAGTTTAAACCCATTACTCATGCATGATCGTGCCACTTCTGGGGTTTCTCGAAGCCTGACAAACATTTCAGGAGTTTCTCTATTGTAAAAAAGTTGAGAAAGCCTGAGCGACATGATTCCCCAGGTCAAACACCTTAAATATTTGGCAGCTGCTTCTCACAGCAACGGCAACCGTGGAACTCGGGTGCACTCAGCACAGATTCAGTTCCTGCCTCACCGTCAGGCTGAAGCCATTTTCAGCCCCTGCCTGCCTGCCAAGCGTTCGGCCTAATTCATCCCAGATTCACCTTCCCTCCTGAGAGGAATAAACACAAAGAAAAAGATCGTTCGCCCTTCTGTTTGGGGGGATGACGGGAAGCGGCAGGATGTTCCAGGAATATTTGGTCAACCGCTGAACCCAAACCGTGCTTTGCATTCCAGCTGACGGCTTTCCAACGTTCTTCGCTTCTTATGTTTACGCGTACATCCCAGCCAGTGTACGTATCTGGTTCGGCTGAGCCTCACAAGTGGCCACATGGCATGAAATCCAGCGTAGGGTTTCGGTTGTTCTAATGCCACAGGAAAACAAAGAGCACAAAGCATGGCTAGGGAATGGACCTTAGAGGCCATCAAGTGACTCTGTAGAGGAATTTTTTGGTTCGTTCTCCTCCTCCAAGGCATCTTCCGTGGAGGGATGAGCTTCACAAGTTTGGTTTTGCGACTAGGCTGTGGAGAACGTGTGGCTGTCTGTGGTGGATGGTCCAGCGGTGAATCAGGCATGTGGTAGGACGCCATGCAATCGAGTTCCTTGTGGTTATATTCCTGTATCTCCGTTATGCTCTGCCTTGAGGTCCTTTTCCTGATTTTCCTTATGTGGATCAAGCAGGCTTTCTTAAACAGGATTTCGTGAAACCCTGGGGTTTCTAGACGACCCTGGGAGAGTTTCCTGAATGGGCGGGAGTTAATTGATTTTTAATATTGTTTTAACTTGTTAAAAAGCATTTGTCGGGCGATATGACCATATATGGTCATGTTGACCCGCCCTCCCCCTTCCAAAGTGGCCAATGACAGGCCTGGAGCGGATGGGGAGGGGAGGGGCCTCTGGTGGGCGGGTCCACAGTTCTGCTTCCCCACCATATTCTGCAGGATGGTGCCACTTTTGGGGTTTCTTGAAGCCTGAAGAACGTTTCAGGGGTTCTCAGTGGTCAAAAAGTTGAGAAAGGCTGGGATAGAGGGAGAGCTACTTTCTCTCAGCCCTGAAAACTGACCTGCCGCCACTTGGTGGAGGAACAAGACTGCATAGTGCAGCCTTTTTCATTCTTTTGACCATGGAGGCACTGCTAAAATATTTTTCAGGCTTTGAGGTAGCAGGATGTGATGTCAGCTGGCCTTGCCTCTCTTCCATGCCCCCTGGAGCCTCATGTGGCAAAGGTTTAAATGGCCTCTTCCCACCTCTTCCAGACCCATCGTTGAACACTTTCCAAAAAAGAGTAGATTTTTAAAAATTTGTGAATCTTTTCTCTCAGAGACAGAAATGGCAGGCACAGGATGGGAGGGCACTCCCCAGCCGCCATTTTGAAACTCCTCACACCATGGTACCATTGAGGGGCATGGAGATGGAGGAGGCAGGAACCAAGAGGTGTGTAAGGGCAATTAGTGTTCCTGGCATGATTTCCAGCTGAAATAGGGCAACTATGGATCCCGGGCTTATTTATTAATTGGTTTGATTTTATATCTCCCCTCTCAGCAGTTGCCGTCTCGGTGAACAACATAGCCGGCATTGAACAATAAAATGTATAGCAATTGAGTAAAATTAAGAGTGGACAGTTAAAACAGAAATTGAATCATCTAAGAAGAAGAAGAGTTGGTTTTTATACCCCGCTTTTCACTACCCAAAGGGGACTCAAAGCGGTTTACAATCTCCTTCCCTTTCCTCTCCCCACAACAGACACCCTGGGAGGTAGGTGGGGCTGCGAAAACTCTGACATAACTGCTCTATGGGAACCGCATTATCAGGACTGGGACTAGCCCAAGGTCACCCAGCTGGCTGCCTGTGGAGGAGCGGGGAATCAAACCATGCGGAGCAGATTAGAAGCCACTGCTCTTAACCACTATACCATGCTGGCCTGGATGGGAGACCACCAAGGAAGGCCATGGTTGCTACACAGAGGTAGGCAGGGGCCAACCACCTCCAACATCTCTTACCTTGAGAACCCTGGAGATGCCCCCCCCCCAAAAAATTTGTTCCACCACCACATCACGCTGGTTCTCTATTGCAGTGCTTAAAGGCGGACATACATTCGCTCGGTTCAGACATTGATCAAGTACAGCATTTAGCTCGCAGATGATCTCTGAAATCCTAGTTTCCTTCCACAATTGCTGGCTTGGTTGACTTGGCTCTAGCCAAGTGTCTTTGTATTTAGGGGGTGTGCCGAGGTGTGGCCGGTGAACAAGCTGGAACACCTGTGTTGATATATTGCACAAAGCCATAGTTAATGACTGATTTCATGTCCTCATTTTTAGGGTTGCCGGCTCAGGGTTGGGGAATTCTTGGAGATTTAGAAACATAGAAGCATGGAAGGTATCTCATGGGTCATCTAGTCCAACTCCCTGTACTATGCAGGACACCCACAACCCTATTGCTCATCCACTGTCACCTGCCACCCCCTTGAACCTTCACAGAATCAGCCTCTCCATCAGATGGCTGTCCAACCTCTTTAAAAATTTCCAAAGATGGAGAACCCACCATCCCCCGAGGAAGACTGTTCCACTGAGAAACGGCTCTGTCAGGAACTTCTTCCGGATGTTTAGACAGAATTTCTTTTGAATTAATTTCATCCTATTGGTTCTGGTCTGTCTTTCTGGGGCAAGAGAGAACAATTCTGCTCCATCCTCCATATGGCAGCCATTTAAATACTTGAAGATGGTTATCAGATCTCAGTCATCTCCTCTCCAGGCTAAACAGACCAAACTCCCCCAACCCTTCTTCATACGTCTTGGTCCCCAAACCCCTCACCATCTTTGTTGCACCGTCTGGACACCTTCCAGTTTGTCTACATCCCTGAACCAAAACTGAACACAGGACTCCAAGTGAGGCCGAACTAGAGCAGAGCAAAGCGGTACCATCACCTCCCATGATGGTACAGCCCAAAATCCCATTTGCCTTTTTAGCCACCGAGTCACACTGCTGACTCATGAGGGTGGAGTCTAGGGAGGGGGGGTGGTTTGGAGCAGGGGGACTTTGGTAGAGTATGATTGTTATAGAAGTCACCTTCCAAAGCAGCAATTTTCTCCAGGAGAACTGATCTCTGTGTGGAGATCGATTGTAATCCCTGGAAATCACCAGGCTCTACTGGGAAGTTGTCAACCCTACTTCAGATCCTCTTAACCAGGGGTAGTCAAACTGCGGCCCTCCAGATGTCCATGGACTACGATTCCCAGGAGCCCCCTGCCAGCGTTCACTGGCAGGGGGCTCCTGGGAATTGTAGTCCATGGACATCTGGAGGGCCGCAGTTTGACTACCCCTGCTCTTAACTAACCTCAGTTAGTAGCGTGGGCTGTATTTAGGCAATTCAATCAGGTTAGTTCAATTAGGCCATGATTTCATCAACATGAAACGCTGGAAAGCCACACAGAAGTGCCTCCGAGAACGCTGCGGCAACAACAGGCATTGTGTCATTGAAGAAGTAACAACCAATAGCACTTTTACTGGCATATCACAAGAGAGAAGATACAATTAATACAACTATTATATGCAATTTGTGGAGGTCAAGAATGGGCAAATATTAATTCTGCAAGTTGATCTCTCGCAACCTTATGGCAGATTTTTAAAATATTGCTACCATCTCAATTAAGGCAGAATTCTGACTATTCATTAAAAACAATACCTTAGTATCATCAGGACAGCTAGCTTTTCTGGTTGAAAGTGCAGGTGAAAATTGGGTCCGAGTAGCTACCTAAAATGGGCAGTACAATAAAACACATAAAACAGATTGTCTACAATTTTGTCCACAGGGCCAAATCCTGTTAGTGTTAAGGAATATTATGAAACCTCTCCCAGCTAGCAATGCTGAAGGTAAAACAGTTAACCCAGTTAATAAAATCTCTTCTCTGTTGTGGGTTTACTAATACAGGGCAATGGAACCCAAGCAGGGTATCGTGTCATAGAATCATAGAACCATAGAGCTGGAAGGGTGCCGGACAGGCCATCTAGTCACACCCCCTGCTCAGTGCAGGATCAGCCTCAAGCATCCAGGATAAATCTCTGTCCAGCCGCTGCTTGAAGACCGCCAGTAAGGTGGAGCTCCCCACAGCTGAACTAGAATCCTAGAATCCTAGAAAGGGAAGGGGCCATCCAGGCCATCTAGTCCACCCCCCTGCTCAGTGCAGGACCAGCCTCAAGCATCCAGGAGAAGGATCTGTCCAGCTGCCGCTTGAAGACCTCCTATGACCCCCACTTTGGCACCTCTTAGGGTCTGCAAAGACAGGTGGAATGACACAGCAGGACCATCTCTTCCATGACTGGGGGGAGATGAGTTTGTATAGGGCCGTGTAGGCCTATGCACTGGATGTATGGAAATATGAGCCAAAGAAGATCCCAGAGCTGATTTACCAACCTCCAGGTGGTGGCTGGAGATCTCCTGGGATCACAACTCTTCTCCAGGGGGATGGAGATCAGTCTACCTGGAGAAGTTAGCCATTTCAGAAGGTGGACTCTGGCATCAGGTCCCATTGAAATCCCTCCCCTCCCCAAACCCCCACCTTCCTCACACTCCTCCTCCCAAATCTCTAGGTATTTCCTGGCATCCCTGCCCCAGAGTTCAGAGGCTTCATACCAGCCTGCAGGAAAAGGTTGGCTCATCACTCTAAACTTCATGAGGACGATTGCCAGCCTCCAGGTAGAGCCTGGAATTGCCCTTGAATTAGAACTGATGTTCAAACTATAGCAACAACAGAACGGTTGGTTTTATACCCCGCTTTACTCAACCAGGAGGAGTCTCAAAGGGGCTTCCAATCACCTTCCCTTCCTCCTCCCACAACGCACACACTGTGAGGAAGGTGAGGACGAGAGAGCTCTGGTAGAACTGCTCTGCGGGAACAGAAATATCAGGACTGTGAGTAGCCCGAGGTCATCTAGATGGTTGCTTGTGGAGGTGCGGGGAATCAAACGTGGCTTGCCAAATTAGAAGCCACTGCTCTTAACCACTACTCCAAGCTGGCTTTCTCTGGAGAAAAACAATTGCTTGGGGGTAGAGACAGACCACAAAGCCTCACCCTCCTGCTGCGGTCTCTCCCCTCCTCAGACTCTGCCGTCCCCGAGATCCACTCCAAAATCCCCAAGAATTCCCCAGGTGGGAGTTGGCAACTAGGAAACCTCCTACATTGCCTCTCCCTTTCCTCTCATAAGCTGGGTTGACCCTTCTGCGGCTGTTTAATGTCTCGGCCCTTTTGCCTGGATTCCTTTCTGCCGGGATAGTTCTATGAGCCTCCTGGGATTTGCCTCGGAAGCTCAAGGCCTATTTCGATCGCCCAGTCATCTGACTATGGGCTCATGCTGCACCTCGTCTGTTTTTCCTAGCCAGATATCTAATTTGGGGAGCTGGAATGCTGGCCAAGAAGATGGTGGCCAAAAGTTCTGGTCTTGGCTTGGCTTCTTGGAGTCCCTAGGATATCTTGGACTCAGTTCCTGGAACAGAACTCAGAGCTCCGGGGCTGTCTCGCAAACATTTCCCCAGCACAAGGGTGCGACCTGCGAGCTGTCAAGTAAAGCAAACAGTTTGCACACGTATCTCCCCAAGCACCTGATCGGTAAAGATGAAATACACAATCTAACTCTGTCTTTCTTAGGATGTAGGAAACCAGCAACCAGCAGCTCTGTGGGCTATATGAGTCTGGCATTCACCTTCTGATGTTTACGATGACCAGGGCTCATTCTGCATTTACTTTGTTTTTTTCTGTTGTGGATCCTGCTGAATTCAGATCGATTTGAACTCGGGTCTTCCTTTATCCCCCCTCATTGAAACAGAAAGTGTTCTGCACTTGACTGGGAAAGCTCAGAATGGGGAGAGGAGGCAAGCACAGCAGGAGTCTCTTTTCTTGAAGGGGGTGGGGGGGAGGGAGAGGACTGGAGACAGCAGAGAAGGGGGGTGGGGAATAAATCCAAGAGCCAAATCTCTGCTGAGAGAAGTTAGGGCTTCTGGAGTGCAGTCACTTTAAGGTGAGCCTTGCAACCGGGAACCAGGAAGTCTTTGAACTGACGCCCTGGCCAATCAGGAAAGACTGCTTTGCTAGGAGGCACGGAGAAAGTCACTGGCAGTCTTCAAGCAAAGGTTGGATACACACTTTTCTTGGATGCTTTAGGATGCTTAGGGCTGATCCTGCGTTGAGCAGGGGGTTGGACTAGATGGCCTGTATGGCCTCTTCCAACTCTATGATTCTATGATTCTATGATTCTAGAAAGAAGTTAACTTGCAAAAAGCAGAAATCTGCACATTCTAATGGCAATTTTTCAAATATAGAGGCTTATATTCACTTCTGGATATCGCGGGGGAAAGGTAGGGTCACTCCAGATAATTCAGGCATGTTGCAGAGGGAAAATTTAAAGCGCCCAAAATCAAAGTGGAAATCAAATTCAGTGTAGATGGGAGGGATCTATTCAAGCTGGGAGTGAGCAAAAAGCCCCATGCTGACTACACCTAGGTCTTGATGGAGGACCATCTTACCATTGGGAACAACCAGAAAATTGCCAGCCAGACATTGGTGAAAACAAAAAGGGTCCCCAAATGTTTGCTGTGTTTTATCTTTTTCTTATGAAAATGGTTTTAATAAACTTATGTTGTATACTGCCCCAAGCCCACTTGCAGGAAATGGCAATCTAGATTATTAAATTATAATTAAATTATAAATGGAATCATATAATCATAGAGTTGGAAGGAACATCCTGGGTCATCTAGTCCAACCCCGCACTATGCAGGACACTCCCAACCCTATCGCTCATCCACTATCACCTGCCACCCCCTTAAGCTTTCACAGAATCAGCCTCTCTGTCAGATGGCTATAGAGCCTCTATTTAAACATCTCCAAAGATGAAGAACCCATCACCTGAAAGCCGTTGTAGGAATCAATCTCATGCATATTACCTTAGGCTGGAGTCAGCCTAGGGGGCTTCCAACAGCAGCTTAAGTTGAAGAAAGTTTGTTAGGCTGTAGGAATGGTTCAAACTTTGCTCAGTAGGTATATGTCAGTGTAGAAGTGCCAGCACTGCACTGGCAAATGAGAGGAGACTTTGTGGGCAGAGCCTGGAGACAGGAGAGGATATGACATCACTTCCAGGCAACACTCTAGGAATTTCTCTTAATCTCTATGGAAAACCCTTAAAGCCATCACCCGGGGGGCCATTTTGCAGAAGGGCAAAGAATTGGGGTTGAGGGTTTATCCGTCGTGGGTGGGCAAATGAACAGCCTACGCAAATGGGTGTCATCTAATTTGTTCTGGTCCCTACATTCCCATTTTAAAGCCAAGTAAGTAATTCTAGCCCTACATGGCTTGCAGGCCAACGTCGTTGTCGTCCTCCCACCCTCCCCCTGAATTAGATATCTTTACATCCATGGCAAATATCCGAATAATGTAGTGATCCCTAAGGGCAGAGAGGATTTAACTCATCAAATCGTTTGCATGGGAAAAAAACAATTATAGGCAGAAATATGTTGGACTTTTATAAAAACAAGACTGGGGCATGACTCAGATTATGAGGACATTCCTTTGTAAGGCATCCTTTGGACTAGGCCGTTATGAATCAGAACCGACCCGTTTTGGCCGTCATCCAATATACAGAAGTCCCACAGACATATTTTTAAAGGTTTCTATTTGCAACCTGAATTGGGCATCTCCCGGCCTGAGGCTATCTTGGAAAACTGCCCAGGAATCAATGCTCCCGAGTCTTGCCAGACACAAAAGGTCTACGCGGGGTGCAGCATCAGATTCTGTGACCGGCTGTGAGAGCCCTGATATTACTTAAGGAGAAGAGTTGGTACTTATATGCTGCTTTTCTCTACCAGAAGGGAGCTGCTTCCAATCGCCTTCCCTTCCTCTCCCCACTGCTGGCCAGCTGGTCAGCAACAAGGTCGTGGTGGTGAGTCTGGCCACCTTAGTAGGTTAAAATAATCAGATAACAGGGGATGCAAAAACCCTTCTCTGTCGGAGACCTCAGAGATCCACTGCCATTCTGAGGGGACAGTCCTGAGAGTCGACTTGATGTCACGGTTAAGAGCGGCGGATTCTAGTACAGAGAACGGTGTTTGATTCCCTACAACCTCCTCCACATGCAGCCCGTTGAGCAACCTTGGCCCTAAGTTCTCTTAGAGCTGTTTTTGCAGAGCAGCTCTCTCAGAGCACCCCAAGCCCCACCTACATCACAAGGTTCCTGTTGTTAGGAGAGGAAAGGTATTTGTAAGCCACTTTGGAACTCCTTTGCACAGAGAAAAGCAGGGTATAAAAAAAACAGCTCTTCTTCTAATACAGTAATAGTTTGGTTCAACATGTTACATATTCCTCTGAGCAGTTTGATCCCAAATCGGGGAGCAACATAGCAGAGACTGTGCACACAAAGGATAGCCACACCCACTTACAATTTGCCTTTTACTAAGCCGTCAACTTCCATAGGAGAAGGAGAAACAGAACATCGGCTTGGCATGCAGAAGGTCTCAAGTTCCATCTCCGTTAAAAACATCTCCTGTTAATAGCAGGTGTTGTAAAAGGCCCACCTGAGACTCCAGAAGGTTACTGTTGGTCAGAGCAGACAATACCGACCTTGATAGGGTCTGACTCAGAATGGCAGCCCTCTGTGTTGGTTTTGGCCCTTCGTCGGACATTTTCGACTTAGCCCAAAAGAAGATTAACGAAAATTATTCTAATTCAAATAAGACTTCTTTATAAAGTTTTCTGGCACATGCAGGAAGTCCTGGGGCTTTGGTACGGATTGCATAATGCAGCCAAGAAATGGAATATGTGTTCTTTTGTGTTCCCAAGGAGCTTTTACAGTATTCATCTCTAATGTGGATTCAGGACACTGAGAACAGAAAGGAAAACTCCGGAGGAGGCCAGCAGCGGTGAACCAACTGAACTCACTCCAGTTTCCTCTCTCGGAGAACAGCTTGACCGCTTGATCATGGGAAACTGCAGAAGAAAGGTTCCTGACCACAAATGATTCATACGAACTGTCCATCTACTGGACAGTCTCCAGATGCCTTCTTGTTCCGCACAAATATCGTCTTGGGAACCAAAAAGGGATAAAACAGAATTCATGGTAACCAAACCTCTGTCCCTGTGAAACGTTGTGAAAATCTAGCCATTCTGCTGACAAATTAGAAGCCAAATTAGAAGTTCATGTTTCTGCCATTTTGGTCATTAAGAGCAATGGCAAGCAACCTCACAAAGAAAAGCAGGAGAGGGGGAGTTAGCCTGAAGAAAGATGAAATTGTTTCAACTCGTACGAAACAGAGGCATTCCAAATTTTTAGCAACACCTCATTGCTTTGTATGTGCCAGGTGTTTCTTGGACAGCAAAGGCAAGCTCATGATTCGCCAGCCCCAGACTTGTAGCCAGTCACAGAACAGACGTATGGACCAATCTTGGGCCTCCGTTAGGGACCAAGCGCATGTCTTGGTGGAAGCTTCAAAAGTATATATAAGTTCCAGAGTTCCAATTGTCGATGTTTAGTATTTCTGGTCCCAGTAGTTGTTTGTTGGCTTCAGAACCTGGGTCGTGAGAGGCCGCATTGGCTTCTAAAAAGGTAAAGGTAAAGGTATCCCCTGTGCAAGCACCGGGTCATGTCTGACCCTTGGGGTGACGCCCTCCAGCGTTTTCATGGCAGACTCAATACGGGGTGGTTTGCTAGTGCCTTCCCCAGTCATTACCATTTACCCCGAAGCAGCAAGCAAGCTGGGTACTCATTTTACCGACCTCGGAAGGATGGAAGGCTGAATCAACCTTGAGCCAGCTGCTGGGATCGAACTCCCAGCCTCATGGTCAGAGCTTTCAGACAGCATGTCTGCTGCCTTACCACCCTGCGCCACAAGAGGCTCTTATTGGATTCTAATGAGACGATATTTAGGTCAGCTTGGAAAGGAGCAATGAAGGTCGTCCATTGTATTCCAGGACCGAAACCCCGAGCAATCGGTGCTGATTTCAGGAGACTTTCTGTTTGTTTTCAGAAGCTGAAACAGTCCTAGGTGGCCAAGGCTGATAACTGAAGCAAAGGACAGCCACGTACGTTCAGTCACCAAGCAGCTTTGTGAGGCGGGGCTGTGACTTTGCTCAAGGTGACTTCCTTTGCTGAATGCAGCCTTGCTCAACTTCTTGACTGCTGGGAACCCCCTGAAACATTCTTCGGGCTTCTAGAAACCCCAGAAGTGGCACAATATTACAGTATGGCTGGGAAGCAGAGCTGTGGACACACCCACCCGGGGTCCCTCCCCTTTCCACCCCCTACAGGCCAATCACTGGCCACTGGGGGAGCATGTGGGTTAACATTTATCACCCAGGACACCTCTCCTTCTCACCCACCCCCAGGACCATCATTAGCCATTTTTGGGGAGGGCGACATGACCATATATGGTCATAAAGGTAAAGGTAAAGGTAAATGTATCCCCTGTGCAAGCACCGAGTCATGTCTGACCCTTGGGGTGACGCCCTCTAGCGTTTTCTTGGCAGACTTAATACGGGGTGGTTTGCCAGTGCCTTCCCCAGTCATTACCATTTACCCCCCAGCAAGCTGGGTACTCATTTTACCGACCTCGGAAGGAGGGAAGGCTGAGTCGACTTTGAGCTCCCAGCCTCATGGGCAAAGCTTTCAGACAGCTACCTTACCACTCTGCACCACAAGAGGCTCCATATGGTCATATCAACCGATAAATAACAAATTTTAACAAATAATTAACTCTCACTTTCCAGAGCTGTCAAGAAGCACCCGGTTTCATGGTCCAGAATTCCTAGTCAAATTCTTAAAGAAAATTGGTATAAAATGTTTTATCGGTGGTATGTGACACCAAAAATGATTGCTGAAATTTCTGAATGCTGTGATAATAAATGCCAGAAATGTGCAGATAAAGTAGGTTCCTTCTTCTACATGTGGTGGAAATGGGAAAGGATTTGTAAATGTTGGGCCAAAGCTCATGCTGTCTTGGAGAAAATGTGGACCCAAAAATTCCCTTCAAGACCCAAATCTATGCTATTAAGTATACCACCACAGTGCCTTCCAATTCAAAACAGAACTCTCTTCTTCTATGCCAGGGGTAGTCAACCTGTGGTCCTCCAAATGTCCATGGACTACAATTCCCATGAGCAAATGCTGGCAGGGGCTCATGGGAATTGTAGTCCATGGACATCTGGAGGACCACAGGTTGACTACCCCTATTCTACGTGACCAGGGCAGCAAGATTAGTACTGGCCAGAAGATGGAAATCCCAAGAATTTCCTTCAATAGAGGACTGGTTGGTTAAACTGGCAGACCTTGATAAGATGGCGAAACTAACATTGTGGGTCAATGGAAAAACAGAAGACACTTTTCAAGAACAATGGGGGCCATATTTAAATTATCTGGGAAGACAAATTAAACGGAGATATTATAGTGCGGGGACTGGGGGTACGGTATGACTTGACATAATATATAACATTTTGTTTATGTAATAATTATTAGTCTTTATTTCGTTGTGGGGTGGGAACATTTGTATCCTGCCTAAGATGATTGGTTTTGCTTTTTTCGTTGTTGTTTTTTTCTGTCTTGTATAATATGGAAATGAATAAAAATATGTGATAAAATAAAAGATGGCCCAGGTTTCCATGAAACCCTAGTTGAGAAAGCCTGGTTTAATGCTTTGCTGAATGTCCTCCAAGTCTGCAGGCTGCAAGAGACTTAACAAAGTGGAATTACACAGGGGAGGATGTATAAAAAACAGGAAACAAACCGAGTAGCTCAATAAATCTTTCAGGTAACAGAGGACTGTGTGTGTTCTCATCCAGGGTTTTGTGAAACCCGGCAGTTTCTTGACAGTCCTAGGAGGGCTTCTCGAATGGGTAGGAATTAGTTAATTTTTATTATTTTTTTAAAAATTGGTTCAACATTGATCGGGTGACTGTACATGGTCATGTCAACCAGCCCCCTCCCCTTCCAAACTGGCCAATGATGGGCCTGGAGCGGGTGGGAAGGGGCGGGGCCCCGGGTGGGCGTGTCCACAGCTCTGCTTCCCAACCATATTCTGTACCATTGTGCCACTTCTGGGGTTTCTCAAAGCCTGAGGAATGTTTCATGTGTTTCTCGATGGTAAAAAAAGTTGAGAAAGTCTGAACCAGAGGCTAACATTAAACATGAAGAAAAGTTCTTGTCTTCACAGCCTTTAATACTAATCCTACCGCAGTGGAGCATGAAACAGGTCGCTTACACCAGCATACAAAACAGAGAAAACTAGGTGGATCACATTCCCTTTGATAACAGTGGGATTTAGGGCCTTATTCATACATTCCACTTCTGTTCATTTCGACAGGATGGAAGTGTGCAGCGGATTAACTGGCTTTCGCCGACACTTGGAAATTTATTTGTCTCCTATTCTCTCAATGGCAACCCCTCCCCCCCATCCTGCCTTCCATCTTAATTGCTGTCTTATGCATGTTTTATGCATGTTCGCTGGCAGGGGCTCATGGGCATTGTAGTCCATGGACATATGGAGGGACGCAGTTTGACTACCCCTAATTTAGAGGAAAGTTCGGGGAGCCCCCTGGGGAGCTCTCATGGAACCCCAGCATTCCACGGCACCCTGGTTGGGAATCCCTGCTTTTTGCCTTGTTGGCCACTCTCTGAAACAGGATGAAATAGGATGGGCCACTGGTGCCACCCAGCAAGCTGGACTTTTGTTCTTCTTTAAGAAGCTGAGCCAAAGCAAAAGCCCAACGTGCAGCTGCTCCAAGCTGCCATTCACAGTTATAGTGAAAAATATCTTCCCCACCCTCAGTGTCTAGACGCATCTGCGTTTTGTGATGGGTGACTAACTAAAGTTTCAGAGACTCTTTGTGCGAGTGAAGGAATGTAGTGGTTAAGTATGTGGTGATATTGCAAGGCAAGGCAGACCACGACCCTGGAAACCAAATCATCATCTATTAATCACGCCCTTGTTAGTGGTCTTTTTCCGTTTTAGGGACTTGTTTTGCCACCAAACTTCAAGTTCAAACAAGAGAAGAAGCTGCCTTAGATCGTGTTAAGCTATGGGGCTTCCTTCTCCCCTTCCCATTTGCCCACCTGCCCGGAATCACAGGATCATAGAATCATGGAGTTGGGAGGATCCATACAGGCCATAGGCGGGACCTAAAGGAGTAAATATTGCTCTCTTCTCCATTTTATTCTCACAACAACTCTGCAAGGTAGGCTATCTTGAGTGTGTGACTGGCCCAACACCACCCAGTGATCTTCCACAGCAGAGTGATGATTCGAACCTGGGTCTCACAGATCCTAGTCTGAAATGCTAGCCATCGAACCACACGGGTTATCGTGGGCTGGCAACGGTTGATAAATAGCAAGGCAGTAGTCTAGGGCCTATTCTGCACACAAGAGATAATGCACTTTCAATGCACTTTAGAAGTAGATTTTCCTGTTCTGCACAGGAAAATACAGCTGCTAAAGCACATTGAAAGTGCATTATCTATTGTATGCAGACTAGGCCCTGGATGAGTCAGGCTAGTCAGGTGATATCAAGTTGATTTTATGAACTTAGGAAGATTGAGAGTGGGTGGACAGGAAGGGATGTGCCAGTGTTTGCCTCATCTGGCCCTTCCTGGCATACCCAGGGGACTGCTGATCACCACAGGTGAATTCCCTCCAAGTCAGGCTGGATTCTGGAGATTTTTGGTGGAGGGATCATTTGGGCATGAAATTGGGGTCACTGTGGGTAGGCAGGTAATTGTGGGTTCCTGCATTCTGTATGGGGTTGGACTAGATGATCCTGGAGACCCCTTCCAACTCTATGATTCTATGATTCTAAGTCACCCATGATTGCTGTCAGACCTGGCCCTGATGCGTCTTCCCTCAAAAGCCAAAGCCCTTCCAGAGAAACTGGAAAACCAAGCAATGCCTATTAAGGACATTTGTTTCTTGAAGCTACAAGTGCAGCTTCTACTATTTGGGGGCAGATGGATAACCCCTCAATGAGCCTTTAAAAAAAATCAGGGTTTTCTGCAACCCTGGGGTTTTCTTCAAGTTTGTGGAGAGATATGCCATGGCCCCAATCTCTGGATTTAAGTATCCATAGATAGGACCCCACTGAGAACTGCATATAATGCCAAGCTTAGACAATGGCCACATCTAGTACATTTTTTAGCTTGCCCCATGAGAAGAAGAAGAAGAACAGGGTCTTATATAACATTTTCCTCTACCATTAGCTTCTCTGCCCCGTTAGTTCAAAGCATTCGTTCAAATGTAGAAAGGAAAATAAATTGTTCCAAGGAAGAGAGGTTTCTTTTCCTTTCCATGTGCTCTGGATCTCCCCCCTTTAATGAAATTATGAAACACCATTTCATTGAGTCACTCAAAGAGTGGGCTGAGGGTCTCACTATTCCCTGCCATTTGCTCCAACGAATCAAGCCGTCAGGGTCTCCTGAGGAAACAAAATGTCAAAACTAAAAAGAGCGATCTTTTTATTTCTGTTAGTATTTCGGATTTTTCTCATCCTGAGTCTCACATGCATCATGCAGAGAATATGTGGGAGATGGCTGCTTTTCATCTTCTCCCCCCCCCCCAATAGTCTTTTCCCCTCCTCAGTACAGTACACAAAACAGTTGTCGGTCCCTTCAGGGATGTGGGGTTTATCTGTTCTTTTGTGAAAGGAATCAAAGAATTAACTCCCAGGTTAAGAACCCCCGATCCTTTACACTGCCTGTGGACCTTACACTGGGGTATATTACTAGAAAATTTGAGGCTGGGAATCTATTGGCCACCTCCCTTCCATTCCCTGGGTTAGCTTCCCAATTTCCACAGCTATTACTCAGCAGTGACTCATAACCCTGTCCTTGGAGTCTGGTTCCCACAGCACCCAAAAGGCCTACAGAGTTGACGGGATCTTTCACTTATCCACCTCTGCTTCTTGAAAAATAAATACACAAAAATAATTGGGCTTTCTGTTTGTTCAGGAATAGGTTGCTGGAAACAGGCCTTCATAGGGGAAAGAATGTCTTGAGCTAACTGTCAGTGTTTCTGGGGCAACTCTGAGAAAACTTGAGGGGGATTTACCAAGACACTCATGGTAGGGTTGCCAACTTCTGGTTGATGACTGGAGATCTCCTGGGAACAACCAATCTCTGGATAACAATCTTCGGACTCTGCCTACAGTTTGGCAGTTCTAGATGTTGTGGTAGAACAATCGTGCTCTGGCCTGCAGGGTTTCCCCAACACCTGGAAAGGTTTGTTCTCTCTCTTTTTTTCTCTGTTCGACCGCTGCCACCACCTGACCTTTCTAGGAATTGCCTTCTGGGGATGGTCAGGGTAGCCAGCTTCTCTTCTAAGTTCTGAGGACTTCATAGAATCACAGAATCATAGAGTTGGAAGGGGCCATACAGGCCATCTAGTCCAACCCCCTGCTCAACGCAGGATCAGCCCAAAGCATCCTAAAGCATCCAAGAAAAGTGTGTATCCAACCTTTGCTTGAAGACTGCCAGTGAGGGGGAGCTCACCACCTCCTTAGGCAGCCTCTTCCACTGCTGAACTAGCCTCCTTGTCTCCTACTATCCAGAGTCTGATTAACACAGGGACAGTTTGCTGCCTGGTGTGCCACTGAGGAAGTAGCAACTTGACAACTGACTGACCACCCCTTCCTGCTGGCACTCTTTTTAAAATAGGGTGTGGATGTTTATGTGACGGAGGCACAGAGAACCACTGCTAACATCAAAAGTTACGAAGAGTTTGTTAAAAAGATAATGTCCTCAAGTGTACTTTTAGCACAGCACCAGATTGAGCAAGGGATTCCAAAGAAAAGGGTGAAATGCAGTTTCTCCTTCTATACATGCCTTATTACAAGGGTCCCCAACCTGAGACCCATGGGCCACGTGCAGCCCCCAACCTCTTTCTGTGTGGCCTTCCAACCTGCTTGTCTGTTGCTATGACCCTCAGGATACTTTGCCTCAGACCCATACTGTTCTTGCTGCCTCAAGGGGCACCCTCTCGTGCTGTTCATCCTGTCCCTTTCTGGCAAAAAAGACAATAGCAACATGGTTTGTTTTGGTCTCCATAGTTCCTTCTGTCAGCCCCCTCTTATTCTTATCCTCCATGAAAGCATTTTGGCCATTCTGGGTGCTTTGCTAGCCAGCAAAGCTCAGGCACCCATCCCACTCAACTTTTTAACTCCCCCTCTCCATGAATGACCATGTTGAAGCTATGCATGTATATAAGGAAGGTAAAGTCGCTGTGTGAATGGGTTCAGGAGATGTCAGGACTGCCTTTGGAAAAAAAGATGGGAAAAGGATAATAAAAGACCTGGTATTTATGCAAAAAAAAAAAAGGATTTAAAGTGTTTTGCATACTAAACTTTTCTAGAGGCTCCACCCATCAAAGCAAGTGGCTTCCAAAATTACTGGTGAGCTTGATGCTGCAAGCAAAAGCATTCTTCCTTCCACAACATAGGCTGCCTAAGGAGGTGGTGAGCTCCCCCTCACTGGCAGTCTTCAAGCAAAGGCTGGATATACACTTTTCTTGGGTGCTTTAGGATGCTTAGGGCTGATCCTGTGTTGAGCAGGGGGTTGGACTAGATGGCCTGTATGGCCACTTCCAACTCTATGATTCTATAATTTTAACAAGAGCTGGCTGCTCTGACTTCTGGCCTTGCTTGCTTCTGCCTCTCCTCCCTTCCTCACGCCAGCTATGAATCTTCTTATACATCTGTGACTGCAGGAGCTGGTGAGTGGCCCTGTGAATACTCTCTTAGCAGGAAAGCTTATGGCATTCCCTTCCTCACCTCTTCCTCCAGCCAAGTTCCCCTCCCTCTGGTTGCCATTACTTCTCACGATTGAGGCTTGGCTGGAAAGCAGCGATGTGTATATGCACAGCACTATAATTTGAAGACAATTTAATAGCATCCTCCGTTCCAGGTGGAAGGCTGCCCTTATTCACTCTTTCGGTCTACTTTACAAAGAAAATAGTCTGTTAGATTTCTATTCTGGTCTACCTGATTTATTTAACAACCTAAAGAAATTTGCTGCAGGCATGTTCACACCACATACACCTGTGACCAAACCTTTTCCAAGATGAAAACTGTGAAATCGAAGTGCAGTTCAAGGCTTACAGATGAACATTTACACGACATTTTAAGAGCGTCTGTCACAAACCTGGACTTGGACATCAATGCCTTGGCTAACAGAAAACAGCCATAAAAATCACACACTGACTAGGTAAGCAGGTGTAGCTAAATGAAAGGATTCCACAGTAAAATATTGTTCCCAAATGGATTGCATTAAAGTTAACATTTCGTCACTTACCTTTGGATGTTTACTTTTGATCTAAATAAGTAGGTTAATAATTTTTTTTTCTACATTTTGGTTTAAGATGAGGCCTGCTTTAGGCATTGGGCACGCTAATGCAGCCCCCATGTGCCAAAAGGATGGGGACCCCTGCCCTAACAGATATGGAATATAAGACAGTCTTTGTAGCTTAGAAAGTTAGAAGAAGAAGAAGAAGAAGAAGAAGAATTGGTTCTTATATGCCGCTTTTCTCTACCCGAAGGAGTCTCTAAGTGGCTTCCAATTGCCTTTCCTTTCCTCTCCCCACAACAGACACCCTGTGAGGGAGGTGAGGCTCAGAGAGCCCTGAGATTACTGAAGAAGAAGAAGAAGAAGAAGAAGAAGAAGAAGAAGAAGAAGAAGAAGAAGAAGAAGAAGAAGAAGAAGAAGAAGAAGAAGAAGAAGAAGAAGAAGAAGAAGAAGAAGAAGAAGAGTTCTTATACCACACTTTTCACTGCCCTTGAACTGACTTGCCACATCCTGCTGGTCCCCTGCCCGAGGGGGTGGGGATTTTTTTTAAATCCCGGTGATGTTTCTATTCAAACCTCCACTCAAAAAAGCATTTAGAATCATAGAGTTGTAAGGGGCCATATAGACATCCTAGTCCAACCCCCTGCTCAACGCAGGATTTCTTCACATCTGTCTACCTGTGGGATCCTAACCCAAGTTACACCTTTCTGTGTCCGCTGGAACAGGTTTTTCAACCAGGGTTTCATGAAATCCTGGGGTTTCTTGATGACCCTGGAAGGGTTTCCTAAATGAGTAGGAGTATATATAAAACTAGAAAATAAGCCCGCTGTACTCAAAATACAGCGGGCGCTAGCGGTTCGTCCTGCGCCCCCCCCCCGCAGCACGGCCTACCTGTAGGAACTGTAGGTGGTGGAGCAGGAGGCGAGGCCCCTGTAGATGGGGGCGGGCAGAGGCAAGTGGGCCACTGGGCGAGGTGTTCAGGAGGCCGGAAGGATCTGTGTTAAGGCGGAGTAGCAGGCGGTGGTGGCTCTGCTGCTGCTGGCTCCGCCGCTTGCAGCCGAATGCATGTTGTGCTGCGCCGGGTGGCGGCGCGGGCCGCTCTCGGCCATGTGGGCCAGGGGCAAGGTGTCCTGGAGGCAGGCGCGGCTGGAGGAGGCACCAGGGCAGTAGCGGCTGGCTCTTCCTGGACGTGCGGGGAGGCTGCGAGCGGCCGGCTGGAACGCGAGCGAGGTAATGGCGGCAGCCGGTCGCATGCGTGCGAGCTGGAAGGGGGGTGGATCGGGAGGCGCTTTGGGCGATTGGCGGGATCTTTGTTTTGCAGCGGCCTGACGCGGGGAGAGGCGCCTTGCGCCTCTCGCCGCATCAGGCCGCTGGGCAGGGAGTCCCCGGCAACCGCGCAGCGCGTGGCTGCCAGGGACTCCCTCGGGTAGGCGGCTGACGCGGCGAGAGGCGCTTCGCGCCTCTCGCCGCGTCAAGCCAGGAGCAACTGCGAGCCGCGCTGCGCGCAGCTCGCAGTTGCTGGGGTTGGGAATCGGAGGGACCAATCGGCAGGCACTTCGCGCCTGCCGATTGGTCCCTCCGATTGTCTGTCCTGAGGAAGGGTCCAACCCGGACCCTTCCTCATCACGGACAAAGCCCACTTCTACAGGGCTTAACCATTTATTTAGTCCGTGGCGCCCGTCGCGCCACGGGCGGTTTAAAGATGTGTTAAACATTTCTCAGCTGATATGACCATATATGGGCATGTCAACCCAACCCAACGATGGGCCTGGAGGGGGTGGGAAGGGGAGGGGCCTCAGGTGGGCGTGTCCACAGCTGTGCTTCCCAACCATATTCTGCAGGATTGTGCCACTTTGGGGGTTTCTCGAAGCCTGAAGAATGTTTCAGGGGTTTCTCAAATGTAATGAAGTTGAAAAAGGCTGCCCTGGAGCAAAGGGGCTTAATAAGGTGTTTAGGAGGGTACTGTAACAATCTGAGGTGTAGCATGAGGAGTGAAGCTGGATGTTGTCAGCTAACTGTTTTAAGTCACTGCTTCCAAGACCCAGTTTGCCACCAGTGACAAGGAGATAACAGATCTGGCCCCTTTTCCAAGACTGCTGTAGGAATCAATTATGGGAGGGGCTTTTAATACTCCAAGTAAAGTTGCCAACCTCCAGCTTGAACCTGGAGCTCTCCTAGAAATAAAATTGCTCTCCAGATGACAGAGATAAATTCCCCTGGAAAAAAATTGGCTGCTTTGGAAGGTGAATTCCATTATATACAAACACGGCCCTTCATCCCTCCCCAAATTCTGCCTCCCATAGGCTCCATCCTCTAAATCAGGGGTAGTCAACCTGTAGTCCTCCAGATGTCCATGGACTACAATTCCCATGAGCCCATGCCAGCGTTTGCTGGCAGGGGCTCATGGGAATTGTAGTCCATGGACATCTGGAGGACCACAGGTTGACTACCCCTGCTCTAAATCTCCGGGCATTTCCCAACCCTAAGCCGTCACCCTAACTCCAAGGCACTTTACAAATCTAAGCTGTTCTGTGAAGAGTTATGTCTGCATTTTCGAGTTGGCTGTCTTTTGACCGCCCCCTTTCAAGCAATCCACGAGGAAGTGCCAAGAGCTGATAAGTGCTTCTGAAAGTCTTTTCCCCTGGATAGAAATCTGTGTCTGAAATGTGCAGGAAATCTCTTGGATGGTTTAAATTAAAATTTTGGACACCCAGTGGAATTTGTTTCCTATTGACTTTGGGATGCTGCCTTCTCCCCCCTGGGACAGATGAGATCCATTTGGCTGTCCTCTGACCTGGGGTCCCTTCTGTTTGCTCCAGCCCACGCTTGGAATGATACAGATTCCCAAGGACATAGTTTCTGAGCTAGAACATGCTATAGAAACATCTTTCTATAAAGATGAATGGCTCCCCTTGCTGGATGGACCAAAAACAATACAGACCTTCCAGATGAGATTCTCCCTCCCCTTTCAAATCGCAGCTAATTTATGGCATTTTCAAATCAAGAGATGAACAGAGGTGGTTTGCCATTGCGTAGCAACCCTGGTATTTCTTAGTGTTCTCCCTTCCCAGTACAAACCAGGGCCAAACCTGATTAGCTGAGATCTGATCGGACTGGATTAGCCAGAGCCATCCAGGCCCTATTCTGCACACAATAGATAATGCACTTTCAATGGACTTTAGAAATACATTTTCCTGTTCTGCACAGGAAAATCCAGCTGCCAAAGCACATTTAAAGTGCATTATCCTATGTGTGTGGAATGAGCCCAGGGCTGCACTTACTTTGTTTATCCCGTTGTGGATCCTGCTGAAGCCAGATCGATTTGAACTCGGGTCTTCTTCTCCCCATTGAAACAGAAAAGTGTTCTCCACGTGCTTAGGGAGGCTCAGAAGGGGAGGGGGGAGCCAAGTGCTTTTCTTTTCTTGAATGGGGAGGGGGAGGATTGGAGACAGCAGAGGAGGGTGGGAAAAAAACATGAGGCAAATCTCTACCGACAAAAGCTAGTGCTTCTGCAGCTTCTGCTGAGAGAAAATTAGGGTTTCCCCTTTAAGAAAAGCTTACAATCTTGGCCAATCAGGGTTTCTCTACCACAGAGTCAGCCCTGGCCAATCAGGGCTTCTCTACCATGGACCTCTTCAGCAAATTCGAAGCAGCCGGAGTTCTTCATGCTTTCTCAATCCGATTCTTCAAACATTGAGGGTTAAAGGCACTCTTAAGATATTGCAGGATAAAGGTAGGGTCACTCCGGATCAATCACGCTTGTTGCAGAGGGAAGATTTAAATTGGACAAAATCAAAATGAAAATCACATTCAGTGGAGATGGCAGGGACTGAATCGACCTGGGATTGGAATAAAAGCTCCGTGCAGACTCCACCCAGGTCAGGACAAGAGATGTTCAGAGGTGATTTGCCCCTGCCTGCCTCTGTGTAGCAACCCTGGATTTCCTCGGTGGTTTCTCATCCATTAACTAACCAGAGCCAACCCTAAGTAGCTTCCAAGATCTGACAAGCTCAGACTAGCTGGGCCATCCAGACCTGGTTAAGACCCTATGGCATTATACCCCACTGAGTTCACTCCCTTCTGTAAACATTGCCCTCCCCAGGCTTCACCCCACCCGCCAAACCTCCAGTATTTTCCAACCCAGAGCTGGCAGTCCTAGGTGTTATGCCACAAAGTCCCCCTTCCCAAATGTCCATTTTATCCAGGTGAACGGATGCGTGGAGCTCGGTCACAATGGCAGTAGATCTCCAGGCCCCACCAGGAGGTTGGCATCCACACTTCCTAGCCTGGGATGCTTCATGTTAGCAAATGAAAAGCAATTATCCTGCTAGGGAGTTCTAAACCCATGGCTATGATGGCCAAATTCCAGTTGTGTTACCGCTGTACACATTTGCATTTCTAAAAATACACAGGCATAATCCGACCTGGGGCCCGCTCCCTTCCTAGTTTTTTTTGGCAGAATGATGTGCCTGCAAAGTTATCTGGGGGTAGGGATTGCATTTATCTAATCAAAGGGCAGAGACCGTTCCAGCCACATCTCCAGACTGATAACGTGGAGCAACCTCCGACTTTAGTAATCCAGTTCACCTTTGACCGCATCAGCTAGTTCACACTTTCCCTTTGTTGGCTTTCCACTCCTTATCTGGTTTGCTTTCCTCTGAAGTGGTCACTTGTGGGACGCTGCCCAGCCAAGCCAAAAAGAGAGAGAGAGAGAGTAGAAAGGAAACTATTTGCGGAATCCTCCGAAAACCACGAAGTATCCCCCCCACTGCACAAATGTGGGTGAATGCCGAAGCCCATTGGTCAACCGCAAGACTGTGCAACCAGCTGCTTGCTTCGTCCTGCTAAGAGCTGTCAAAAAATATTATTGTCGTAGCTGAAAGATTAGCGGGCAAAGTTTCACTTTGTGTAGAGAGCAAAGAAACAGGGAATGAAAAGAAAACAAGAAGTCTCTGCCGCTAGAGCTGACAACTTTTGTTTCTCTAGATTTCTGATCAGGTGTGTGTGTGTCTGCGGGGGGGGGGGCATTGTAAAATTCTTTCAGCTGTCTGTCAGATGGCCAGATGACCAGGTGGGGACCACATTCATGCAGGGTTGCCGTCCTCCAGGTGAAGATAACACGATCGACCAGTCCCCATTTCGCACACTTTAGATAATGCGCTTTTAATGCACTTTAGATGGAGATTATCCTGTCCCTGCACAGGATAATCCAGCTGCAGGAGCACATTGAATGTGCATTATCTGACAAGTGTGGAATGGATCCAGAATCACTGTGCTAGAGAGTCCCATATAATCAATCCATATACATTCAACTATTTTTTTTTAAACAAAAATACTATATTCAATTTCTTTGGGAGGATTTTGAGTCACAATGCACATAAAGTGATTCTAAATGAGGTCCTGGCCGCCGGGGGGAGGGGGAGGCCACCTGGCCACACTCTGCAGTGGCTGGCCTGCACACCCAAGCCTCCTGGCCCTGGAGAGAGATGGAGGGGGGACCTGTCCAGCCAAGCTCGCCATCTTACTCTGCAGGAGCTCTCCCTCTCTCCGCCCTCCCTCCCTCTGCCCTCCCTCCTTTCTAGACCCATTTAAAATGAGCTTTGCTACTAGAGGAGGGCAACAAATATGGTGAGGGGTTTGGAGACCAAGACATATGAAGAAAGGTTGGGGGAACTTGGTCAGACACCCTGTGAGGTGGGTGAGGCTGAGAGAGCTCTGACAGGACTGCTCGGTCAGGACAGCTTTATCAGTGCCGTGGCAACCCCAAGGTCACCCAGCTGGCTGCATGTGGGGGTGCAGAGAATCAAACCCAGCTCACCAGATTAGAAGTCCGCACTCCTAACCACTATACCAAGCTGGGAGGAGGGGGGACCCTTATATGTAGAAAAGTAGCCCGTCAGGGGCAAATTCAGAACCTTGCTTTATATACACCCAATTTCCTAAGTGCCTCTGCTTGTTTTACATTTCAATATCGGCAGCATTCAGCCCCATGTCTAAAAAAAGTGAGGTGGCCTAGTCTAAAATCAGTTTTCTCTTGTGATTTGTTGCAAATGTTGTCCTGGGCACACTCAGGGGTATGTAGACGACACTCTTGTTGGAATGTTGCCGTTCTACACAATAAAATCAGAGTCCAGTAGCACCTTTAAGACCGACTAAGATTTTTTCAAGGTGTGAGCTTTCGAGTGCAAGCACTCTTCGTCAGACTATATTCACGGTCTTCGTCAGACTTTGATTTTATTGTGCTACGTCAGACCAACACGGCTACCTATTTGAATCTGTTCTACACAATGTAACTTTGGGCATATTTCTAACACAACTGCACTGTCCGAAGCGGAGTTGCATCCTTCTAGGTCCACTGAGATCTCCATGGGCTTGGAAGGGCGGAACTGTGTGGAAGATGCCTCTGGAAAGGCCTATTAATCAATCACTGCCATGTGACTCAACCAATGTTATTTTTTCAGTCCAACAAAGCCAAGCCAGCCCCTGCTGATCTCTGAACTCTCAGGTCTTAATAGGAACATTCGCATTCCTGATTCTGACCGAAGCGAATTGTGCCGGAGGTGACTGGTGGCTATGAATAGTAGGCCTGCCTTCCGAATTTGGAGACCAAAGGCTCTTTGGAGCGGAAATCGGCAGGAGCCCCGCCTCATTGTCTCCCTGCGTCGGAACCAAAGCTTTTCCCAGCCGCAAAGAATAAAGACGCTTCCTGTGCTGGGACCAAAACTTTTTCTCAGCTGGCCATAAAAATAGTGAGTTATTTAGAAAATGCTTGTAGGGTGCCTGTCCCGTTGTCCCTCTAGGGCCTCTGGTTGGCCCGCTCTGCAAACAGGATGATGGTTTAGGCAGACTACAGGCCAGTTCTATGGCTACTCCTAGAAGATCGTCGTCATAAATCACGGAGTTGGAAGGAACCAGACAGCCTAACTAGCCCCACCCCCTGCTCAATGCAGGATCAGCCTCAAGCACCCAGGAGAAGGATCTGTCCAGCCTCTGCTTGAAGACCGCCAGTGAGGGGGAGCTCCCCACCTCCTGAGGCAGCCCATTCCACGGCTGAACTAGACTCATAGAATCCGAGAGTGGGAAGGGTCCATAAAGGCCATCTAGTCCCACCCTCTGCTCAATGCAGGATCGGCCTCAAGACCATGACTTGCTTAAAGACCATGACTGCAGGTCCTCTCCCCTGCTGCCCACAGGAACCTTTCCCTGCCCTCCTCCAAGTGACCAACTTTCAAATGCTTCAAGGCAGCCATCCTGTTCCCTCTCAGCCTCCTCTTCTTTCTTTATTTGATTTCTTTCTTTATTTGATTCAGGCTGAACATCCACATGTCCCCCAACCTTTCCACGCAGGGCTTTGTCCAAAGATCCTCCTTGCTCCTCCTTTGCACCCTCTCCATTTTGCCCACATCCCTTTTGCTCTTATGTTCTGTCTTCTTATCTCGAGTCTTGAAGTACGTCCTGGTTGTATTATTATAAGGGAACAGGGAATGCGTGGTCTTGTCCCCCAAATATCCTTAATTCTCTTTATTTTACTCTTCAACTGAACAGATTGTTTTTTAAAATGACAAAAAAAAGCAACCAACCCTAGTGATAAATTGGGTCTCTGAGTCTGGCCAGACCTTCTTATCTAATTGTTATAAATGTTTTACGCCTGCATGATGGATTGATGGGCAACTGCTAGAAAAAAACCAACTTTGTCTAAGCAGCAAAGTCCAGCATGGATGAGGGAGTTCAGTGACAGACAAGCCAAAAAAACTTGGAAGGAGGGAGCGGTTACATGAGGTCTATTCCTAGCTTGGCGGTTCGTTGACTGAGTGCCCTTGGTCAAGATACTTCATCACCGTCCCACTGGAGGGAACATTTTCTAAACCACGAGGATGCTGGTAATCAAATGGGGAAGCCTTCCAGTTCCTTCAGGCAAAGGGATGCTCTAAGCCAGTTGTCCCCAACCTTTTTATCACCGGGGACCACTCAACGCCTTTTACTGGGGCCCGGTGGGGGGGGGGTAGTTTACTCCTCTACTCTCAACCACTGCCCTAATGCTCTCTGGTCGCTATGGTAATGTTTAAACGTCCCTTAAAAATAAGATACAGACACGCCACAACAATGAAGTGTGTTGTAAAGGGCTGGGGGGGATGAAGTAAAGGGCCGGGGAGGGGGGGGAGAAGGCATCCTTCGGGGCCCACCTCTAATTAGTCGAAGGACCACATGTGGTCCGCTGCCCACAGGTTGGGGATCGCTACTCTGAGCAATATATAAGCTTTGGAGAAAAGAGACCTGGAGATTTGTGACTACAATTCTCTGTTTTGTTATACACATAAAAGTTGAGCAGGTATTTCAGTGAGCATTACAACCAAAGGTATGTTCAGGTGGGTAGCCGTGTGGTTCCGAAGAAGCACAACAAAAATAAGAGTCCAGTAGCGCCTTGGAGGCCAACAAAGATTTATTCAAGGCGTGAACTTTCGAGTCTTCCTCAGGTTAAATGAACCACCATCACAACTGTGGAGATATAAGGCACAAGCAAATGAGTAAACTGTGTCATAATATCCCAATTCAGCCATATGATTCTATTTATTATTTATTTATTTATTTAGATTTCTATACCACCCATTTCTTTGCAGCTCTGGTCGGTTTTCATTGAACATTATATAACCACTAGAAATAGAGCCTGCTGTAATTTGCAGACAGCTAGCGCTAGCAGGGCGTAGGAGTTTTGGGGTGCAGCGGGGATCGATCTGAGGCCGGGCGGTGGGCGGTCCGTGAAGAGGCCGCGAGTGGGCGGCCTGGGCCGTGTCCTACCAGTTTGTTGGATGTCAGGCGAAGCGCCTCCCGATTCGTCAGTCCGGCGGCAAGGGTCCAATCGCGAGCTTAGTTACCAGTTGATGGATGGCATTTCTGAGGATTGCTGGTGTGACAAAGCAACACTCTAGGATTTAGGATAACTCTATGGTAAACCATTGAGTTTTGCCCAGATCCTAGAATGCCAGCAATGTCATGTCACTTCACAGTACCTGCCAGAAGTGATCTGCTGCTAGCGCAATGCCTTTTTAAATTTTCTCCCTCCCACCAGCCCATAACCCTACACTTTCTCTAGGGGAACGCATTCTCTAGGGGAACGCATATCATTTCCCAACAGCATTGAACCACAGTCTAGAAAAGCATTATAATTCTGAGGGGGAAATCCAGGCCCCGCCGAGAGATTGACCACCCTAAGAACACAGGAGATTATTTCCCTTAATAAGAGAATAGGATCTCTGTTCGGTCCTTTATTTGGATCAAATGCATTTAAAGACAAAGCATTTTTGAAGGATGCAGAGCTCTTACATACAAACAGCACACCATGAAGAAACTAATGAATTATAAATGGCTGTTTGCAACCTTAGACTTAGGGGTGCCAAATGACAAGGGGGGGGAGGGGGAAGCCAAGTCTGATAATAAATTCACAGCAGGCCAGGCCAGGGCAGTAGAAATTGGCAGGTGAACTGTGGCATACCACTGAGACAAGCATTATTACTTGCAGATATCTGAAAATCTAGTCGCTATTAAAAGCTGAGGAACAGGGATAATTCAAAAAACTCAAAACCCTAGAGGTGGTGGGAGGGGGGCACTTCAGCATTTAGGGGCTATTATGGGAGCTATTAGGGAGAGTTCAGACCCCTGGACTTCAGATCCTGTGCAAATCCCAATGGAATGAGAAGGAACTGTGCAAGAGCAAAGTTGCATGTGGCTGAAATCTTGCACATCTTTCTTGTGCCAGGAAGCTACTCGGTAGATTGTTTGGCATGATAATTATGGAACAGGAGATGTTTAGATTGTCTGTCTCAAGCCTTTAAAAAGCCATAGAATCATAGGGCCATTCCGCACCAGGATCTATGTTGCAAATTGGTTTCAGAACGAAAAAAACACCATTTTAAATAGTAGAATTTGTCGTTATGCATACCTGCCTTTGTAGTGGAATCCGGTTGCGTTTCTATCGTTTCCCACATGTTTCCGGTCTCGGCAAAAATCGCTATCCAGGAAGAGATATTTGCCGAGCTTTGTCCCGCCCCTGGCCGTCAATCAAACGAACAGCCAATGGGCGGTCGTTATCATGCTCCCGAAAAGCCCCTTTTCCTTTAAGGCAGGTTTAAAAAAAAAAAACATGTTGCAACGAATCTGCAACGGAGAGACCCATCTAGCTAGCAGCTGCCATTTCATTGTTGCCACGCTCCCACCAAGTGAAAAACAAATCCACCCTGCACCCCCCCCCCGCATGGGCGCGATTTTCAGCCGAAAATAAAGGGAAAAATAAAGGGAAAATAAACCAGCAAATGGGGCTGTGTGGTGCTTGGTGACTTAAGACAGCTCTGGGGAGGGACTGCAGCCAGGAAAGCCTTGCTGGATGAATGAAGGCTCGCTGGTTCATTGCTCTCCGCTCGCCCTGAGAAAAAAAATGGCGATCGCTTTGCCAGAAGATCAGAGGAGAGAACCAGGGGAAGGGACTTTGCTGAAACCGCAACAATGGCACAGAACTTTTCCGCTAGTGTTGCAGATTGGTTGCAAGAGTGTAGCGCTTTCCGGAGGGTGAATCCAGTTTTTGGGATTTCCCTGAAAGTGCTACAATGAAGCACTTTTTGCGGATCGGTTTCAGGAGTGAGGCAGATTGTCTACGACGTTGTGCATAACCGCATGTTTGTAGCGATTACAATTTGCTCCTGCTACAAAGAATCTGTGCGGAATGGCCCATAGAGTTGGAAGGGTACTCCAGGGTCATCCAGTCCAATTCTCTGCACAATGCAGGAACTCATAGGGTTCATAGCAATAGGGTTGTGAGTGTCTTGCATAGTACAGGGGTTGGACTAGATGACCCATGAAGTCCCTTCCAACTCGATGATTCTATGATTCTCACACCTGCCTACCCACAGTGACCTGAATTTCATGCCCAAATGATCCTTCCCCACCACCAAAAAACTGGCTATGGGAGTTCCTTGTCATCACCATGGCTAGTAGCCACCGATGGGCTTATCTCCCCCCAAATCTATCTAAAGCCCTTTTAAAGCCACCTATGGTCATGGCCATTGCGATGCCAGCTGGTAGGACATTCCACAATAGTTCCTCCTATTGTACATCCAGAATCAACCTGATAAGATGCCCCCAAGTTCTAATACTGGTGCGTAATTTCATAAATCTCTGTCACGTCCTTTTTTTCTCCCTTTAACTGAGAAGTCTCCGATTCTTTAGCTTTCCCCCACAGATAAGATGCTTCCATGTCTGGAGCTACCCAGACATGAGAGCCAGTTTGGTGTAGTGGTTAGGAGTGCGGACTTCTAATCTGGCATGCTGGGTTCGATTCTGCGCTTCCCCCACGTGCAGCCAGCTGGGTGACCTTGGGCTCCCCATGGCACTGATAAAGCTGTTCTGACCGAGCAGTGATATCAGCGCTCTCTCAGCCTCACCCACCCCACAGGGTGTATGTTGTGGGGAGAGGAAAGGGAAGGCGACTGTAAGCTGCTTTGAGCCTCCTTCGGGTAGGGAAAAGCAGCATATAAAAACCAACTCTTTTTCTTCTTCTTTTTCTTCTTCTTCTTCTTCTTCTTCTACCCATCAGAAAGCATTTTAAGCATGCTTCTCCCAGCCCCGTCCCTCTGATATCACATTCATGTGCACACTGGCACAGGATTAAGCCCCAGGGCCCGACTGGCTCCCCGCCACCCTAGTTTTCTTTCCTCGCCGGGTCCATTAGCCAGAACAGTGACAACTTCTGACAACCCGCAAAGCAAACTGGTCCAATTAAAACTAATTAGCAGGCTCAGCCGACTGTAAGGGCTTATCTGGCAGCCAAGTGTACAACGGCTGAGCCCTGTCAGGGCTTCCCTCTGAGGGGACGAATACCGGGTGTATGGCAGTCATTCTGAGGAAATGTAACAAGTGCCCCAGTCTAAACGGAAGGGTCTTGAATATGATGGGATCCTCTTTCCCCCAAGGGTCATTTTACCCCATTCCTTCGGCCTTCAGGAAATCAGTCCCCAAATTTCAATTCTGACAAACTTTTGGTTGTTAGGGGTCCCTGAGTGGCTGCCCGGCATGGCCTCATGGCACCCCTTGACACCATTTTGGGTTTTTAGGAAGTGGGTGTTGCCTTTGGAGATTGGATAGGCTGTGTCGATTGTTTTTAACGGGTGTTTGGGCAGCAGGTTCCACCACAGTGCTAGAATCTTCACTGTGTGGCTGAAGTAAGCTACGGCGGCCATTTTGTTCTGACCCCACCATTGCATGATGGAGTTCACCATGATGTGTCAGAATTCCAACTGTGGTTAGAAAGGTTTGGGGGACCCTGAGTTAGGGGGAGATGTTTTAGTGCAGGTAGTCTCAGCCCCCCCCCCCCGGGGGGCTGTGGCACATTTGAAGGGGGCCACAGACTGAAAAATGTGAGGAGAGCCCAAAAGGTTTATAGGGGAGCTTGGGCACTGAACCAATGAAATTCCAGTTTGGTCACGTATGATGTCATTGATTGCTAGAAAGGTCGACCTTTGTCAAAGGGATGAGAAGGAAATCACGTCATCCATTCCTTTGTATGTGCTGGAATTAATGCATGAATGCACATACTTTTCTTGGTCACATGTTCTAGAACTCTGTCTTGTGTATATATAAGACAAGGTACGTTGAGTATAGTTATCTCACCCTTAGTTTAGGCCTTGTTTAGCCTAGCTCATTGTGCAAGAGGCCAGCCTACTGCAGGGGGCCCTAGAATCATAGAACCATAGAGTTTGAAGGGACCTCCTTGGTCATCTAGTCCAACCCCCTGCGCTATGCAGGACACTCACAACCCTATTGCTCATCCATTGCAACTTCCCACCCACCTGAACCTTCACAGAATCAGCCTCTCCATCAGATGGCTCTCCAGCCTCTGTTTAAAAATCTCCAAAGATGAGGAACCCATCACCTCCCGAGGAAGCATGTTCCACTGAGAAACCACTCTCACTGTCAGGAACTTCTTCCGGATGTTTAGATGGAGTTTCTTTTGCATTAATTTCATCTCATTGGATCTGGTCCATCCCTCCAGGGCAAGAGAGAACAATTCTGTTCCATCCTCCATATGGCACCCTTTTAAAGATGGTTATCAGATCCCCTCTCAGTCATCTCCTCTCCAGGCCAAACAGTCCAAGCTCCCCCAACCTGAGAAGAGCTCCTAAAAAGGCCATGGCTGAAAGAAGGTTCCCAACACCTTTCCCTTCTTCTCCCCACAATAGACACCCTGTGAGGGAGGTGAGGCTGAGAGAGCTCTGAGAGAACTGAGACTGTCCCAAGCTGGCTGCCTGTGGAACAATAGTGGGAAATCAAACCCGGTTCTCCAGAGTGGAGGCCACCTTTCTTAACCAAGCTGGCTCTCTCACCAAGAGATAGGCACACTGGTAGCAGAGTATCTACATATGGATTTTTTCCTGCCCTCTGCCTCTCCCCCCCCCCTTTGCCATCCGCACATGCACCAGACTGTGAAAGGTGGACACGGACCCTGGAAGTGATTTGGGCCCCTTATTGTGACCCCAGCATGGTACAACGAAGAACTGAACCCAACTCCCCCCCCCCCAGAAAATCCCAACATATATACCTCAGCAAACAATGGATCTTCCAACCAGTGTGTGCTATTGGTCAGTTTCTGTTTAAACTGACCAGATTCACCATCCCAGATCTAGCCGCCCATTGGTCAATTTCACTGTAAGCTACAAACCTCTCTCCAACCCCAAGCTCAGTCCTCAGCAGGTCTGCAGACACAGCTCTGTGTCTCCCCAAATAAATTATATTGGCCTCAACCAGGGCCAGGGCTTTCTCGGTCCTGGCCTGGCCTGCTGGAACACTCTGCCCAATGAAATCAGGGCCGGTGGGAACTTAAGCAATTCTGCAGGTCCTGTAAAACAGAGTTGTTCCGCCAGACCTACAGAGTTGTTCCGCCAGACCTACAGAGTTGTTCCGCCAGACCTACAGAGTTGTTCCGCCAGACCTAAAGAGTTGTTCCGCCGGGTTCATATTCTATATTATTCTCCCTCTTTTTTTCTTGTTGAGATGGCTTGTTGACGCTTTCAGGCAAATTAAGTTCTGCATTTTAAAATTCCTTTTAAAACCTAAGATTTATTTTTTTGAAAAATAATGTTATGAATTTAAATGTAAATTTTTAATGATGTTATCTGCCCCAAGCCTTCGGGGAAGGGTGAAATATAAATGTAATTATAAACAAATACACAAATAAATAAACTCTGGGGGGCAGAGGGTGGGGAGGGTGGAGCTGGGGAAGAGGACAGAAGCCTGCAGAATCCCCCATATGAAGCAGCTGCTTTCTCCAGGGGGAATTGATCTCTGATGTCTGTATGTCTAATAGCAACATGGGGCCCCCCATCTGCGGGCAGATAGATCTATGATTTGTGGCTGCACGGAAGTGAAACACATTTACCAGATGCAAGGTCACCCAGCAGGCCTCAAGCCTCTCAAAGCGGCTGTTGATCGACTCCCCTTCCTCTCCCCATAGCAGACATGCTGAGAGGCCGAGAGAGCTCTGAAAGAACTGGGCCTGTCCCAAGGTCATTCAGCAGGCCTCAAGCCTCTGAAAGCAGCTCTCGATCGCCTTCCCTTCCTCTCGTCACACAGACACCCTGTGAGGCAGAAAGAGCCCTGCGAGAACTGGGACTGGCCCAAGGTCACCCAGAAGGCCTCAAGTATCTCAAAGTGGCTGGCAATCACCTCCCCCTACCTCTCCCCACAGCAGACACCCTGTGAGGCAGAGAGAGCCCAGAGAGACCTGGGACTGGCCCACGGTCACCCAGCAGGCCTAAAGCCTCTCAAAGCAGCCCTCAATCGCCTCCCCTTCCTCTCCCCACAACAGACACCTGTAAAGTCGAGAGAGCCCTGAGAGAACAGGGCCAGGCCCAAGGTCACCCAGCTGACCGCACAGCGGACAAGCAGGGACATCAACCCCAGTTCTCCATCTTCGAGCCCGCCGCTCTTCCTCCCACCCACCGGGTCTTTCCCAGCACTTTTCCCTTCCGCACCAAACGCGACCCGCATCCACTCCAAACTCCGCCTAGGGGGCGGCAGGCCACCCCCAAGGGCAGCTCTCCTGTAGGGCAGCTCCCATTCGGGACACAGCCCTGCCCGCCAAAGCCTCCCCACCGATCTTTTTTGGGGGGTGGGAGAGAGCAGGGGCAGTCAACCTGTGGTCCTCCAGATGTTCACGGACTACAATTCCCATGAGCCCCTGCCAGCAACGCTGGCAGGGGCTCATGGGAATTGTAGTCCATGAACATCTGGAGGAGCACAGGTTGACTGCCCCTGGGAGAGAGGGCCGGAGGATGCCGCCTGCCCCTCTCTCCATCCATGGGGCGCCGCCGGTCCCTCCTGCTGCCGCGGCGGAGCAGGTGCGGGCGGCGCCGGAGGGCCAGTCGGCGGCTGCAGCGAGGCGGTGACTTGATCCGCTTCCTGGGGTTTGCTTTCGCTTTGCCGGGGTCGCGCACAGCGGAGGCAGCCGGAGCCGGAGCCGGAGGAGGAGAAACGCGCGACCCTCCCGCTCCGCCCAGGTAAGTAAGCCGGCCTTTGTTCGCCTCTGGAGGGCAGGAGGGGCGGGATGCCAGCCTCCAGGGGGGGCCGGGGGATCCCCCCCCCCCACCGGGCCTTTGCAGCGGCCCCCCAAAGCACAGAGACCAGCGACCCTGGAGAAAAATGGATGCTTTGGAGGACGGAGGTCCTGGGCTCCATCCCCAAATTTCTGGGAGATTTGCATCTCAGAACCCTGATCGGCTGCTAGTGGCCAGGGGGGGACAACCCTAGGGGGCTTGGAGGGGTGGGCGGGCAGTGGGGGGCGGGGAGGAGTCTTACTGATGGCGTCTCCTGGGGCTGGATCTGCAGGGTTTAGGATTTCCTCTTTTGCAAGAGGAAACGGGAGTCAAGTGGCACATTATTTATTTACTTGTGTTTACATATAGAGGCCGTCCCTGTCGGACTGGTCATCTTGGGGCGGTTGGCATCATGGATTCATATAATGCAGTAAAAAACACAGTTGAAATCAGCACAACGATTCCAATTAAAACCTTTTTGAGCCAGATCTAAGGAGCTATGCCAGCCGGTTGGGATAAATATAGAATTAATGTTCTTTCTAGTCGGAAAAGAAGGAAGGGATCGAGCGGTGAACGAGGGACAGGTAATTGAGTCCTGGGTAAAACTTCCCATGAGAACAGCTCACTTTGGTCAGATTGGTAAAAAATGGAATAAAGGCTGGAGTTTTATTCAAGGTGTAAGCACACTTAGCGAGATGGACTTTTGTACCCTGCTTTTTACTACCTGCCTTAAGATTGCCTTCCTTTCCTCTCCCTTGTGAGGAAAGGCACCTTGTGAGATAGGTGAGGCAACAGGCACCTTGTGAGATAGGTGAGGCCGAGAGAGCTCTGAGAGAACTGTGGATAGCTCAAGGTCACCCAGCTGGCTGCATGCGGAGGAGTGGGGAGTCAAACCCGGTTCTCCATCCCTAACCACTTGGCCAAGCTGGCTCTCTTCTTCAAAAATAGAAATTACTTTATTTATTTAATTATTTGTCTGTTTGCTTGCTTGTTTACCTCCTTACTAGCCTGGGCCATCCAGGTGAGGGTGCTGCTCGGTTACTCACCTAGAATCCTCTCTTTTGCAGGTGAAAGCCTTCCACCTGGCCTCTGGAGAAGATGATGCTCGTTCCCCTTTCTAGCAGAAGCTTTGGCCCCCTTCTTCGGGCGGTGGGGACAACGTGCCAGCTTCGGCTTCCCGGTTTCCCCCAGGAGAGGGGCTGCCACTCCAGAGGGTCCTCCCGCCCCCCTACAAAAGCTACCACAATAAAGAAAAGGGGCTATGACATCACCCGGAACCCCCACCTGAACAAGGTAAGACAGACGCAGCTCTCTCTGACTTGAAGGTTTCCTGTGGATCTCGACCCGGTCTTTGGGGCAGTGGTAGGCGTCCCCTTGGAAGCTGCAAACTTTCTCAAAGGGCGTCCCAGGAGATTGAGGGGGTGGAATAAAACCAGCTGTGCTTGTCGATAAATACACTGCAAATACTCTTGGTCATAGTTCAGGTGGGTTGCCCTGTTGCGCTGAAGCTGAGCAGAAGGGAACAGACGAGGTTTCAAAATCAAACAAAAGAATCCAGCTTAACTCACAACCCTACCGCTCATCCGCTATCACCTGCCACCCCCTTGCACCTTCACAGAATCAGCCTCTCCATCAGATGGCTCTCCAGCCTCTGTTTAAAATCTCCAAAAATGGAGAACCCACCTCCTCCCGAGGAAGCCTGTTCCACTGAGGAACCGCTCTAACTGGCAGGAACTTCTTCCGGATGTTGAGACGGAATTTCTTTTGAATTAATTTCATCCCGTTGGTTCTAGTCCATCAACTAAAATGAGATGTCGGCATGAATGGTACGTTTTTGAGGAGTGGCACACCTGGATATCAGGTGTGCCAGGTTTATCCCCCATTATTAAATTTAAAAGACATATAAGATTTGAGAAATTCTGTGAGACACCGTTTGACTGGACATGCTAAAGAAGTTGATACTGATTAGATACACTTGAATATCGATGGGAGTAGCTGCAGTGAGAGCAGTTCATTGGAGATATAATAGGCTTGACGAAGGAGTGTTTACCGAAAACAAGTCATTCGTGCCGGTATTTCATTTTGGCTGATGTTTTGTAAACAGTCATGCTGGATGCTGGATTATTGAGCCTCTTGTGGCGCAGAGTGGTAAGGCAGCAGACATGCAGTCTGAAAGCTCTGCCCATGAGGCTGGGAGTTCGATCCCAGCAGCCGGCTCAAGGTTGCCTCAGCTTTCCATCCTTCCGAGGTCGGTAAAATAAGTACCCAGCTTGCTGCTGGGGGGTAAACGGTAATGACTGGGGAAGGCACTGGCAAACCACCCTGCATTGAGTCTGCCATGAAAACGCTAGAGGGCGTCACCCCAAGGGTCAGACATGACTCAGTGCTTGCACAGGGGATACCTTTACCTTTAATGCTGGATTCTTTAGTTTGATCTTGACAGTTCTCTTTGCTCAGTTTCTCTTTGACTGAGTGGTCTTTTGGATTGTATGATCTGAAGCAGTAGAACAAAGTTTGAATCCGGGGGCACCTTTAAGACCAACCAAGTTTTATTCAAGGTAGAAGCTTTCATGTGTGTGTACGCTTCTTCAGATACTTTGTCAGGTGTATGCACATGAAACCTTCTACCTTGAATACAACTTGGTTGGTCTTAAAGATGGTACTGAAACTTTGTTCTAGGTTGCAATATTAGGCTGGTGTTCCAGAAGAACTGGCTGGCCACTGTATGAGACAGGATGCTGGACTAGATGGACCACTGGTCTGACCCAGCAGGGCTCTTCTGAGGCTCTTCTCAGGGGAAGATCTTGGCCCCCATGCCCTGTTCTTGGCCCTGCAGAGGAACTGTCTGATGCAGCAGGGCTCTCCTGAGATTCTTATTAAGGTTTTGGCCTTTGTGACCTTTTGTTGGTTCTCTAGAGGAGATGGGATGCTGGGCTAGATGGACCACTGGTCTGATCCAGCAGAGGTCTTCTGATGTTCTTATGAAGATCTCGGCCTCTGAGCTCTGTTGTTGGCCATCCAGAGGAACTGGTTCGCCACCATGCGAGACGGGATGCTGAACTAGGTGAATTATTGGTCTGAGTCAGCAGGGCTCTTCTGATATTCTTAATTGCTGTTTGTACAGCTATGCCAACTTTAAGTAGCCAATAACTCCCTTCCCAAAAGAACTACTTCACATGGTCTACAGCTGTGTTCTTGGATGGTGCCCCTGTAGATTGTAGGGGGATGTCACAGTTCCCCTTTGGGTAAAAATTCCCTGTGCTTACACATCATGTTGAACATACCTACAATGGAGAGAACTCGTCCAGAGCCCTGCCTCTTAACATCCCTCCTTCTTTCAATGGAGAAAAATTTGAGCTTGAGATTCCCCCCGCACTGTACCGTAAAGTGGAACAACCCAGCCATTTAAACGGTTGTACCACCTCACCTTCTTCAGATCCAGTTCTGACAACAAGGAGAACGAGATGGTGGAATGGGATGCACCACTTCAATTTGCAGGGAGGATGATCATGTTTTGGAAGGAGTCCCTACATGGAAAACCCCCTTGCCAGTAGAAAGCTACCAGAGCAAGGAGAAAGTATCTGTCCTTTTCCTCGTTTGCTGCCCTAGCTTCCATCATTTGGAGAGTTCTTCATTGAGGGACACTCTCCAAAGAGTCGTCTTCCCCCTGCGGTTTGTAGTGGTGTGCTCCATTCTACCACCTCAGCCTCCTCCATCTCTGAAGAACTCCTTGACTGTAATTTCTTCCCCCGTTAAACTTCTCTTGGCTGTGAAGTGGGTGTGGGAAGAACCGTTCATGTGCTTGGGAGCGCAGTTTCCCCTATCTTTTGGAGAAGTGCCATTTGCAAGCACTGCAAATGTACAGTTCAAGAGTTGGCATTTTATTTTTTCTAAAGGATGTGGGAGCATAACAGCAGAATAATGCTTTGTCAGCTGCTTCATATAGGTCTCTGCAACTTTCCTTGTGCGCTGCAGCAGGAACATGCAAGAGAGAGCATGCTGTAATACAGAGAGTGGCATCCCACGCATGGTGTCTCCATTCTAATGCCCCTGAAATCTATGCTTACAGCTTGAAATTACGCTTAATCGGATGGCTTTGTTTTCCAGTTTGGTGTAGTGGTTAGGAGTGCGGTGAGCCGGGTTCAATTCTGCACTCCCCCACATGCAGCCAGCTGGGTGACCTTGGGATGGCCACAGCACTGAGAAAGCTGTTCTGACCGAGCAGGAATATCAGGGCTCTCTCAGCTTTGAGACTCTTTCGGGTAGAGAAAAGCGGCATATAAGAACCAACTCTTCTTCTTCTTCTTTAGTAATATCAGGGCTCTCTCAGCCTCACCTCCCTCACAGGGTGTCTGTTGTGGGGAGAGGAAAGGGAAAGCGACTGTAAGCCGCTTTGAGACAACTTCAGGTAGAGAAAAGCGGCATATAAGAACCAATTCTTCTTCTTCTTCTTCTTCTTCTTCTTCTTCTTCTTCTTCTTCTTCAGCCGTGAGGGCAATCAGAGACACAGAACGTGGTCAGATCTCAAACGTCATCATTTTGGGGTGGGAAACAGTGGAGGAAGCCAGTGAGACTTTTGTGCTTCCACTTTAGGTTACTGCGGATTCTCTCCCAGGGAGTGCAGGGGAATTGTGTTTTTTAGAGACTGTGGAAACGCTCTGAGATCCAGGAGGGCACTGATCTTTTCAGGCAGAGCGCTGCACCGGGTTCATTCAGCCAAGCAGGAAACTTTTGCAGCTGGGCTAAAGGCAGACTGATAAAGGATCTATGTCCCTGTGTACACTGGCTATACTTTGATCTGGGAGGGCAAGGATTAAAAAGTTGATCTAAGGAATCCCAAGAGGCAGAGGCCTTATGCAAACATGCTAGGTGGCCCGTTAGCCTTAATCGCTGACTGTTTTGAGTGGCAGCACCTTGTTCTCCTTCCCCATTTGCTGACACTTTGCTGCTATGACAGGGACCGTTTATGCACTGGAGGGTTCATGCCAGGCTGCAGGCTGGAGTTTTAGTCGTGGCAGGTTGCCCCACCTCTTCCTGCACCCACACAGGGGAATATTTGGCCCAGTGCACCTCATCCACCCCCGAATTGTACTCCTGCAGCAGAGCTGGGGCAGTAAAGTTCCCAGTGCATAAACGGTCATGTGTCTCTTCATTTCTCAAGGAGGTTAGCTTGAGGGCAGACCCTGAGTAAATGCAGTATGTCCCAAACCAAGTACAGTGGATCCACAGGTAACCATTTTCTCCAGGGGAACTAATCTCTCTTGTCTAGGGTGATTTTTGGGAGATCTCCGGGTCCCACCGGGACATTAGGAACCCTCAGTCACCCAGAGGAGCCATGAAAATTCTGTGCCAGCCCTAGATATTTCCTTAGTTTAAAGAAAGATTCAAAGGATTTGTTTGTTAGTTTGTTTGTTTGCATTTGTATACTGCCCTCCCTTTTGGCTCAGAACGGTTTGCAGAGAACGTTAGATGGGTAACAGAGTACAGGTAAGCTTGGTAATTGTCAACAATTTTAACATTAATTTTAGGGACGATTTTAACAGGGTCAACAAATTTGGTGTCAGCAACATGTTTCAGGTACACAGGGACAATTTTAACATTAATTTTAGGGACGATTTTAACAGGGTCAACAAATTTGGTGTCAGCAACATGTTTCAGGTAATTGCAAGTGTACCCTCTGCAAAGACATTTTAGAATGACCTGCCTCCAGCAGAGATGAATTAGAAGCAGGCAAGGCCACTGTGGTAGATCACACAGAGAGGCAACAGGCAGACTCCCCTATGCCTGTGTTTTTGAGCCTCACAAGAGCTCTGAATCTATTTCTGTCTCCTGTTTGGAAAGTCCCAAATATGGCTTCAGCGGATTCATTTGGGTGCCCAAGTCTGCTTTCTAAATAGCTTCTCTTGCTACACAGGGCATCTTTTTTAGTGCTCTCGATTTACCGAGAAAGATTTCACCATGCAGTTTTAAAAACTGGACGAGCTGACCCGCACAGACCTTTCCAAACCTCTGGCAGTACTTGTGATAGATGGCCATTGGCATTTCCCAAAAAGCCTGTCGCTAAGGGACGGCGGACAATGTGATGGTTCAGAATGCTTCTTGGAGGGGTGTGGTTCATAATCATTTTGGGTAATAAATAGTACATAATAGAAGATCTGTTCCTGCTGAAATGCATTGCAAAAATAGTTTGTGGGATGGTTTCTGAACGATGAGAACCAAATGTCCACGCGCTAGATATAGCCCTTAGCAGAATTTTATCTTTCCCCTCTTTGGCTGAAATGCCTCCTTTTTTGGATTTGCCATTTGTCGTTCATCTGTAGGTTTTTATATACTGTTTTTGTCATTCATTCATTCATTCATTCATTCATTCATTCATTCATTCATTCATTCATTCATATATACGCCGCTGAGAAATGACTCCACCGCTTGGGGCTAGGAAGCCACAAATATGAACCAGAATCATAGAATCATAGAGTTGGAAGGGACCTCATGGGTCGTCTAGTCCAACCCCCTACTCAACGCAGGACACTCACAACCCTATCGCTCATCCACTGTCACCTGCCACCCCCTTGAGCCTTCACAGAATCAGCCTCTCCATCAGATGTCTATCTCGCCGCTGTTTAAAATTTTCCAAAGATGGAGAACCCACCACCTCCTGAGGAAGCCTGTTCCACTGAGAAACCACTCTATCAGGAACTTCTTAAGGATGTTTAGACAGAATTTAGAATCATAGAATCATAGAGTTAGAAGGGACCTCCTGGGTCATCTAGTTCAACCCCTTGCACTATGCAGGACACTCACAGCTCATCCACTATCACCTGCCACCCCCTTGTACCTTCACAGAATCAGCCTCTCCGTCAGATGGCTATTCAGACCCTATTAAAAAATGTCCAAAGATGGAGATGCCACCACCTCCCGAGGAAGCCTGTTCCACTGAGAAACCACTCTAACTATCAGGAACCTCTTCTGGATGTTTAGACAGAATTTAGAATCATTGAAACATAGAGCTGGACGGGAACCTCTGGGTCATCTAGTCCAACCCCCTGCACTATGCAGGACACTCCCAACCTTCTTGCTCACCCACTGTCACCTGCCACCCCCTTGAGACTTCACAGAATCAGCCTCACCGTCAGGTGGCCTCGTTTTAAAAATCTCCAAAGATGGAGAACCCACCACCTCCCGAGGAAACCGACGGCAAGGGGCACTGAATGGTGTTGCCGCCTTCTTGGCGTCCAGTTGAAACGTTCAGGAGTGGTCAGGAGAGGCCTTCTCGTTTCCAGCTGTTTCATTTTGGAGGAGCGAGGATGGTTTTAAAATTCACGCCCCGGTTCCTAAACTGCTCTACTTGGAAATGAGACGCTCATTGTGATTTCATGGCACTTTCCGAGTAAACGTGCCTCGGAGTGCCGCCGACCGAGATCTGCATCGCAGCTTAGCAGAAAAGGAGCGATCGGCCAGATGGGCTTAATTTTTGGGAAGGAAGCCCTAATTTCATCGGCACAAACGCTGCACGCCTTTGTAAAAATAACTTGCGTTGCCGCATGATGTAAAGAGCAAAGTGCCCAGTTAAAGATCATCTTTATCCTTTCTCTGTGGATATGTGATCAGCGGACAGACATCCAGCTAGCAGGGTCTCATGGTAATTGTAGTCCACGGACATCTGGAGAGTCACAGTTTGGCCACCCCTGGACTAGAATCTTTTTTGTCATATACATCTGGGGAAGCAGGCTCTAGTTGGGCTTTATTCGACAAAAACATGATAGAGGTTTGTACAATTACCGATGGGATGGAGAGAGTTGACAAATCCAATGAAGCTGATGGGCAGTAGAAGAAGAAGAAGAAGAAGAAGAGTTGGTTCTTATATGCCGCTTTTCCCTACCCGAAGGAGGCTCAAAGCGGCTTACAGTCGCCTTCCCATTCCTCTCCCCAGTAGGTCAAAAGGAAATACTGCTTTACACAGAGAGCGATTTAAACGTGGCATTCGCTGCCAGAGGGTGTAGTGATGGCCACAGGAATAGTCAGCTTTAGAAAGGGGTTAGAGAAATTCCTAGAGGATAGGTCTATCATGGGCTACTAGCCGTGGTGGCTGAGGGGAACCTCCAGATTCAGAGGCACTAACCCTCTAAGTCCCAGAGCCAGAAGGCAACATGAGGGAAAGGCCTGGGCCTTATTTATTTATTTTCAGATTTGTAGTAATCCGCTCCCCTGAAGGCTCAGGGTAGCTCACAACGTTCCATATATATACACCCATAAAAAAGTACAATAAACCGCATCAGTGGTTCCTGTAAATGAGCTGATCTGTATCTTAATAGCCAGACCTTCATTTTGCATACAGCGTTAATGTATTTCACATGAAGGTTCCTTGTACTTAATCAGATCCTGGGTCCGTCAAGGTCAGGATGGTCTGCTCGGACCAGCAGAGGCTCCCCACAGACTCAGGCTGAAGTCTTCCACACCACCTGTTGCCTGATTCTTTTAACGGGGATTGAACCTGTGACTGTCAACACGCCAGCATGCCAATCAGGCGCTCTAGAGGAAGAAGGGTTGGTTCCTATATGCCACTTTTCTCTACCCGAAGGAGTCTCAAAGCAGCTTACAGTTGGCTTCCCTTTCCTCTCCCCACCACAGACACCCTGTGAGGGAGGGGAGGCTGAGAGAGCCCTGATATTACTGAAGAAGAAGAAGAGTTGGTTCTTATATGCCACTTTTCTCTACCCAAAGGAGTCTCAAAGCGGCTTATATGTGCCTTCCTTTTCCTCTCCCTACAACAGACACCTTTTGAGGGAGGTGGCCAGCCCAAGGTCACCCAGCAGGCTGCATGTGGGGGAGTGGGGAATCCAACTCAGATCACCAGATTAGAAGACCAAACTCCTAACCACTACACAAAGCTGGCTCTACCACTGATCCGTGACCCCTCTCCAGTATCTACTGGTGATTTTTTTTTTTAAGTAGGCTTACACTATCCAGTTTAAGAACTGAGCAGCGTGACCAGATTAAGGCGATGTCCTGTTTCTTTAGCAGTGTGGAAACATGCGTTTCACGGCATGAGCGTAGATAGAATCCTGCGGTAAATAACATCCCATTAAACCCGTTTAAAGGGGAGGGCAGGCGAGGGGGCTGGTTCCTCCAGCTTGGGCCAGTTGCAGTTCTCTCAGATCTCTCTCAGCCCCTCCTTTTTCACAGGGTGTCTGTTGTGGGGAGAGGAAGGGAAATCTGCTTGTAAGCTGTTGTGGGACTCCTCCAGGTAGTGAAAAGCGGGATATAAAAAACAGCTCTTCTTCTTTCAGTTGAATGCCGTCTGTCCCCCCAATTAATTCCTCTTGGCTTACTGTTCCGTTTGTTGAAAACACCATTAATCCTGCACAATGGTTGTTAAATTTGGGATGAACCAGGCAAGCAATGGTTAATAAAGCCATTTACTTCTAATTATCAGTAAGGGCCAGTGAAATCAAAATAGTTTCACAGTCAAGTGGATGTGAAGCGGAGCTAACCGTGTGTGAACCTGACTTTTTCTTAATTACTTTTGAATTTTATCTGCGTATCTCACCCTGTATTTCCTGGCCCTTTGACGATGCTGTCTTTTCCTTCTATAACCTCATTTTATGCCTGCCTGCCTGCCTGCCTAATATGCAAGTCCTCGAAACGTCATGCTAGAATAGTCTTTAAATTTCCACAAGACTCCTGTTTATTTTTGCTGGAGTAGGCTGGTTTGTCCACCTATTTTTAGTTTTTTCTTTATGGTTCTTTTCTCATTTCGTACAAGCATCAAGGTCATCCAGTAAGCCTCCTGTGGGAATATGCAAGCTCTTTGAGGATGCATGATTCAATAACATATGAAAAATATCTTACAGGGGGCATCAGAAAAGATGTGTATTTAGCATATTTCGATTAGGAACTTCCTGATGTTTTTCAAATAATCTCCCCCACCATCCTGATTGGCTCAGCTGAAGTCTTCCTGCTCCTTGGAACACACTTCCTCCCTCATTCCTTCCAGAGAGCAAATCAGTTAAACTGTTAGGTCAATCTCTTTCCTCTCTCTTTACAAAGTTGTTGTTGCTTTTTGTTTATTACATTTATTAACCTCTGTTATCTGGTCAGCCAGCTCGGGGGTGGTTCACAACAACTAAAATTATAGTATAATAGTCTAATAAAATGAAACATCTTACAAAAAACATTCCCTCCAAAATTTCCAGCTCCCCAACCCACCTCGATCCGATGCCTCAAGAGAGGTGCCTGGAGGAGGGGCCCAATAAGTTCTTCCTAGCCGTGTTCTCAACCAAAGATCTGGCAGAAAAACTGCCTTGCAGCCCCTGCTGAACTTATTTAGTTCCAGAAGGGCCCTCAGGTGTTCTGGGAGCTCATTTCACCAGGTAGAGGCCAGGGTCGAAAATAAAGCTATAAATAGCTTCTCAATATCTCTTTCCTCTCCCTTTACAAAGTTGTTTATTACATTCATTTTTATTTATTCTCAGTGAAGCTATTTAATCTTTAAACAGCCAGTGTTTTGCTCTTCTTTTGCATATTTAAACTCTGCCGTGACTTCCTTGGCCTGAGTCGGGATTCGAAACCGGGTCCCCTACGTTCAGATCCAGCCACTGTGCCACACTGGCTCTCTGGCTGCATCTCTGAAAACACGAGGGCTAGAATCTTAACCTACATTTTGGAAGTTCTGGTGCACGCAATTTTGTGGGGCTGTGTTCCGTTTTCCCTGCTCTGCTCCAGGTTTCCCCCTGTTTTGGCTTCGTGTGATTCCATGAGGAATCTACTACTGGATTTCTGGTTTGCCCACTGTTGCAATGCACTCATGCTGATGAGCCCTACAGTCTGGGAAGCAGCAATGTGCGTTTTTCTGCAACGTGAAGCCGTTTGGATCGTTGCTGGCACAACTAAGGGGGAAGATGGTTACAATGTGCAAACTGTAATTATAGTTGCAAATGAGTTTCTGGGCCCAGTCCAGCTGTCCCCGTTTCGGGGCTGGCGCAAGGAGACGGGCTGGGATGCCAGTTGCAGCCCTGATGCTAATGAAGTTTCCGAATGGTGATTAAAAGCAATCGAGAATCCAGCCGGCGGCGTATTCCCCCCAAGGCCCTTGGGACATGGATGAGGTTCTCCTCTCCTGCTGTGGGTGCAGCTGTTTCCCTTGGTTTTCCCGTACTTAACAGGGCTTATGGTAAAGGAGGAAGGTATGGGACAGGGGAGGGGAGACTGCCTGGCCACGTAAACCTGAAAGGGGGTCACCTTTCCCATCACCTTCAACCTGGTTCTTTTAAGTGGGGATGCCGGGGATTGAACCGGGGACCTTTCGCAAGCTCTACTACTGAGCCAGGCAAAAGCCTGCCCATTCTAGTTGGAGGCGGTGGAAAGGGCCATCAGATTGCAGCCAATTTCACGGCAACACCGTGGGGCATGCAAGACAAGACTCGCTAAGAGACGGTTAGCCATCACCTGCCTCTGTGTAGTGACCAAGGATGTGGTAAAGGGTAAAGAATTCGGACTGTTTTGGATTCGATCTGAATCGCTTCGAGCTGAATCACTGTCAGTCTCCAAGCAAAGGTTGGATACACACTTTTCTTGGATGCTTTAGGCTGCTTTGGGCTGATCCTGCGTTGAGCAGGGGGTTGGACTAGATGGCCTGTATGGCCCCTTCCAACTCTATGATTCTATGATTCTGTGAATCTGGTTCCTCCGTAGTATTTTCAGATTCAGATTCTAGTCTATGGGGATTTCCCCCTTTTTGTCTTTTCCAGACTCGGGGGGGGGGGGGGCTTCTTGAGGTAGAGGCACCAGACTTGCAGCGTGGCCACAAGAGCATCTCCTCAAAATGATCTCCAAGTTTTGAAACGACTGGACCAGGGGGTGCAATTCTAGGGCTATGCAAAGAGGGTGCCCCCATCCAACCTCCATTATTTCCTAGAATGAGGAAAATAGATTCTCTGATCTGTTCATAAATTCCCATCATGGAACACAATGGAGGTCAGATGGGGCAGGGATCCTCAACCTGTGGTCCTCCAGATGTTCATGGACTACAATTCCCATGAATTGGGAATGCTGGCAGGGGCTCATGGGAATTGTAGTCCATGAACATCTGGAGACCACAGGTTGAGGATCCCTGAGATGGGGCACCCCTTTTGGACCTCAGTGGGGCATATTGCCATTGAGTCCACCCTCCAAAGCTGCCGTTTTCTCCAGGGGAAGAGATCCCTGTAGTCTGGAGATTCGTGGTAATTCCGAGAACTCTCCAGGCCCCACCTGGAGGCTGGCAACCCCACCTCTTCCCTGGCTCTAAAAGAGCTTATGGGGGTCAACGCTGTTGCTTGATCAGTCAGTCGACTTGATTGCTGTCTCCAAAGACCATTGCAAAACATCTCAAAATTTGTCTGCATTCTAACACTAAAATGGTACAACGATCCACATTTTTTAAGAGAAAGCAAAGAAGTTCTGTTGCTTGGGGAAATAGCAAAAATCCAGGCCAGGGGGTCCAGCCTTGGCTCTCTAGCATAATTACCCTGAAAGCCTTGGAGTTCGTGGGAACAAGTTCATGGATGCCGCCGGCCCTTTGGTCAAGAGGAGCAAACCCTAGAGAGGGTTATAAATTAGCTCCCGACCCAATCGAGTGGCACCTGGTGGGGGGTTTCAGTGAAGGGTTATTTGCATCCTTCAGGTTTGTTTTTGTTCCCTCCACCCCAGCGGGACGGGGTTGGAGAGATGTTTACAGCTCCGCTCAGAGGAGGAGGAGGAGGAGGAGGAGGTGGTAAACAAGCTCCAGTTTCGCCGGCGTTCCCGAAATGCCTTTGTGTTGCTTCATTCAGAGCCCGTGGCTGCAAATGGCCGTGTGATTGAACCGAAGGGCACTGGAGAAGATGCGACCCTGCAGTCCCTGCTTTCCAAAAATAATTGCTGCGTTCATTTGCTTTCCAAAAGCCTAAGGCAAATGTACTGGTGATTACCGCTTTTCTTTTTAAGGAGGGGATGCACGAACAGATAAGTGTCACCGTTCTGGCCAGGATCCAGAAAGCAGCTTTTCAGGAATGTTTGGGGCACTGGGGTTTTCATTTCTTTTGAAATTCATAAATAACTTAATGTCTTGGGGTTGGGGGAGGTGAATGCACATTTGGGGAGTTTCTTTCTGCTGGCTTTGTGGCCAACCAGCTGTGCACACCTCAAGGACCTGGCCTCCGCCGGTCTTGTCCCAACACCTGCTCTGTGGATGGTATTGTTCATTCACATACGACATGGCATGCCAGAGGAGTTCTTACTGGGGTCTGCCCGTCTTTCTTGATCTCGAAAGAAGATTCTTCCGTGCAGATTCATACCTTATCCCTTAAATGTCACCTTTTCAGATGTTCAGGGGTCAAGGCAACAAGTCCACCGAGAAAAAATGGAATTTCTATGTGTTCAGCTTGTAGGAAAGAGCCTCTTGTGGCGCAGAGTGGTAAGGCAGCAGACATGCAGTCTGAAGCTCTGCCCATGAGGCTGGGAGGTCGATCCCAGCAGCCGGCTCAAGGTCGACTCAGCCTTCCATCCTTCCGAGGTCGGTGAAATGAGGACCCAGCTTGCTTGCTGGGGGGTAAACGGTAATGACTGGGGAAGGCACTGGCAAACCACCCCGTATTGAGTCTGCCATGGAAACGCTAGAGGGCGTCACCCCAAGGGTCAGACCTGACCCGGTGCTTGCACAGGGGATACCTTTACCTTTAGCTTGTAGAAGGACAGACCAAAGAGGGTAATGGGGCTAGATTCTTCAAGTACAGAAGGACTGTCACACTGAAAAGGACAAAAATGTCGAATCTGTGGCATCTCTGACATGAAAGGCACAGCTCCAAAACAGCTGTCACAAAACAAAGGAGGTGGAGCCAGCTGCAAAATGGGTGCCACAGCACAGCACCAGACTGCTTAAAGAAAAAAAATAGTTTTTATTTAGAAGAGAATAACAATGTGAGTGGCTTGACAATGACCTGGGATGGGCACAAGTGCTCCTCCCTCCCTGAAGGTCTTCCAGAGGAGGTTGGACAGCCATAAAGAATCTCCCAGCTTTGGTTTTCTTGCATTGAGCAGGAGACTGGGCTAGATGGTCTTGTAGACCACCTCCAAATCTAGTGTCTCTAGAGCAGTGGTTCTCCACCTTCCTAATGATGCAACCCTTTAATACAGTTCCTCATGTTGTGGGGACCCCCAACCCTAAAATTATGCAAGGGTTCTTACACAGAAATTAAACCAAAACTGACCAATGGCGTGAAGATCCATTGTTCGTGATTGTATATCAATTGGCATTTTTCCCCTGGGGTTTTTCAGTTCGGTTCTGCCTCTTGTCCCACCATGCCGATCTCGCTCTTCTCCGCTGCTCCACACAGACAAACCCTGTCTCTCGATCTACCCCGCAAGGCTGTTGTGTGGACGGCATCCCCCTCCCGGCCAAGCTGCTTGCTCTCCTGCAACCCCTGTGAAAAGATCGTTCGACCCCCAAAGGGGACCAGACTCCCAGGTTGAGAATTGCTGCTCTAGAGCAGGGGTAGTCAACCTGTGGTCCTCCAGATGTCCATGGACTACAGTTCCCATGAGACCCTGTAAGCGTTTGCTGGCAGGGGTTCATGGGAATTGTAGTCCATGAACATCTGGAGGACCACAGGTTGACTACCCCTTCTTCAGAGGATTCTAGAGTTCTGCTGGTGTAGACAGCAAATTTTGAGGACTGCCACAAAACCTGAAGTTGTAGCCAACACATACTGGCTTACACATGTCTTTTATTACCATGGCATCCCCCCACCCCCCATGTGCATTTTATTCACGTGGAATGTGGTATTGTTTTAATACTTTTCAGATATATATTTGCATACAGGGCTTTATTTTGCAGATGGGCTGAACCTGAATGATTAACATCAGCGCAGCTGCTCAATCAGGCGTCCTTAACCTCCAGAGAGATAGTTTTCCTTTTAATTTTCGAAGAGTAACACATAAATGGTGGCACAACAAAAATTTTCCACCATTTATAGATTTTAAGTGGGTCGCCATGTTGAAGGTCTGAAGTAGCACCACAAAAATAAGAGTCCAGTGGCACCTTCAAGACCAACAAAGATTTTTTTCAAGGCGTGAGCTTTCGAGTGCTTGCACTCGAAAGCTCACGCCTTGAATAAATCTTTGTTGGTCTTAAAGGTGCCATTGGACTCTTATTTTTGTGGTGCTACTTCAGACCTTCAACATGGCGACCCACTTAAAATCTATAAATGGTGGAACATATTGTTTCTGGTTCGTCCGTTGTGATGCCACCTGCATTTTCATGGTCTAAAGCAGGGGTTTTCAAACTGGATCAGAAGACCACCAATACCAGTAGACAAAGCTGTCCAGAGCCGGCTTGAAGAGTGTCCATCTTACCCTGCATGCCCAAAGCAGTCATGTAGTTCTGCCCTCACTGGTCGCCATTGGGCAAAGGAAGCATTTCCAGCCTCCTTGGAGCAGCTCTGTTGAGCCCCTGTTTACTTCTGTATTTGGTCCAAGCTGCCAGGTCATGCTTGGAATGCTTTTTGGATCTGGGACCCACAGAACTGGAGAATTGCCTCTTCCTATACAAGCTGGCGCAGAGTGGTAAGGCAGCAGACATGCAGTCTGAAGCTCTGCCCATGAGGCTGGGAGTTCAATCCCAGCAGCCGGCTCAAGGTTGACTCAGCCTTCCATCTTTCTGAGGTCGGTAAAATGAGTACCCAGCTTGCTGGGGGGTAAACGGTAATGACTGGGGAAGGCACTGGCAAACCACCCCCTATTGAGTCTGCCATGAAAACGCTGGAGGGCGTCACCCCAAGGGTCAGACATGACCCAGTGCTTGCACAGGGGATACCTTTATACAAGCTCACCTGCTAGTGCAGCCTGTTAGCCAGCAGGATGTAGCCTTAAGAGCAGCACATTCTAATCTGGAGCACTGGGTTCGAATCCCCACTCCTCCTGCACATACAGCCTTCTGGGTGACCTTGGGCCAGTCACTGTCCTTGCAGAGATCTCAGCCCCACCTGCCTCACAAGGTGCCCATGGTGGGGAGAGGAACAGAAGGCGATTGTCAGCCACTTTCATACTCATGAGGCCTGCTGAGTGACCTTGAGCCGGTCACAGTTCTCTCAGAGCTCTCTCAGACCCACCTGCTTCACAAGATACACAAGATGTCATGGCTCTCAAGTTGCTGTGACCCACCTCTTTATCTAGCTTAATCCCATACACTGAGGGACACCTTTCCTTCTCTGTTCTGTCTTTCTTGCACTGGCCTCTAAACACAGCCATCTAGCCAAGACAGGAATAGCTGTCTACACAGTTTGGCTCCTGGCCAGGCGACTGAAGCCCGTTATTTTCAGAATCCACCCAGACTCTGAACTCTTCTCCCCGCTCCCCCAGGCTTGGAAAAAGAAATGTTAGCAACGGAAGAAATCTTCCACAATTTGCCACATTGCTTCCAATCTCCGGCCCCAAAGAAAATCGATAAAAGTCCCTTAGGTTCACAGCAGTATTTCAGCATGATGTAGAAAGGGGGATTTAAACAAAAGTGACCATTGGGGCAAACTCATTATGATGTACTGTAAGATATAGTTGGAAACCTTTCTAAAAATGTGATTGTGTGTGTGCGTGTCTTAAAGAGCTGGGAGCATATTTCAGCCTTATTAGGTGATTCGATTCCAAGCCAGCTTTTCGGGAGATGTCAGGCTCCAGATTTCTGGGCCTATGGCCGACAACCAACCTTCATGGTTCCCAGATGGGCGTCTACCTGAAAGTTCTCACTTCTATGTCAAGACCATGCAGAATCTTGCAAGAGAAGAAAAACTCAGTTCTTTCGAGGAGATAATTTTGGACCACACAATGTAAGGCGATGACAATCTGCCCTTGACTTTTTGTGTGTATGCAATGGTCCGCAGGTCTCTCTCTCTCTCACTCTCTATCCCCCCTTGGTTTAGAATGGAATGAACTGGTCTTCATTTTGACGAAGGATCTATTCATATGGCCATTTTAATGTAAAAACAAAAAGGAATCTGAAAGAGACAGGAAAGGCATAGCCGGTTTGAGTGTCTGGTTAGCATATGGCAAGCTCAGATCTCCTAGGCCAGCCTTTTTCACCATTGAGAAAGTCCTGAAATATAATTCAGGCTTTGAAAAACTCCAGAAGTGGTACAATCGGGCAGAATATGGTTGGGAAGCAGAGCTGGGCGTGTCCACAGCTGGGACACGCCCAGATGGGTGTGTCCACAGCTCTGGTTCCCAACTCCGTTCTGCATGATGGCACCACTTCTGGGGTGTCTCAGAGCCTGAAGAACATCTCAAAGCCTCGACGATAAAAAAAAAAAAATTGAGAAAGGCTGATCTAAAACCTTCCTGTAGCAGAAGCAGCTGCCGAGGAGCCTAACCTTCATGATGGTCTATGCTCCGTATTGTCCAATGGGACCAGTACTAAATTTGTGTGGGAATTGTGTGAGGGAAAGGGGGTGAGTCCATTGGGTGGTTCTCTTCCAGTTTTCTGGCATGAAGAAGCGTGAAATTGATTCACCCATCTGTTATTTCCCCTTGATCTCTTTTAAGAAATCCTTGTTCCCTCCCCACCCCCCTTGGCTGGTTTCAAATCCAGGCCACAGAGGTGCCGCAGACGATGCTTATGTACTTGTTCCATTACTGAGACCTCACAAAGAGCAGAGGAAGGAGAAGGCAGAGAGGGCCACGTGGAGAAGAGGCACGTGAGGCTCGGAGCTCCCAAGAAGGATCCTGGCAGCGGTGACCTTTTCATGCCAGGGAGAAACTCCCATCCGTGGCAAAGGCTGAGAGCAAATGTTTCCCATGCTTCTGGTATTAATTAAAGGGAGACCAGTTATACTTGGGAAGCCCTTGCAATGCCCCTCTCCAGAAAAAGGATATACCAAAAGGGGCATTTTAGCAAAGAATGAGCATTGAAAAGAGCCAGGGAGGCTCGTGAAAGAAATTGTGTTGTTGTTGTTGTTTTTTGTCTGCTCCCTCTCTTAAATCCCAGTTATACCAGTTTGGTACTTCCGTGAAGTTTTTAGCACACGGTAGATTTGGAATTTTTTTTTTTCTGGTAGAGAAAAGCGGCATCTAAAAACTAACTACTCTTCTTCTTCTTCTCCTCCTTCTCCTTCTCCTTCTCCTTCTCCTTCTCCTTTGAAGAAACCCTTCCTATTCTTGTACTCACGGAATATCTTTATGGTAGAACATATGGCAATCTCTTCACCAAGTTAATACTGTTCAGGGGCACTCGATCAATAATATCCTTCAATGGTATGAAAAAAAAACGTAGTCCAAAGGAGGTTTCCAGACGTTAATATATACCAGCTTGGTCTGGGCCAGCTTGGTGTAGAAGTTAGGAGTGCTGATGTCTAATCTGGCAAGCTGGGTTTGATTCCCTGCTCCTCCTCCACATGCAGCCAGCTGGGTGACCTTGGGCTAGCCACAGCCCTGATAGAATTGTTCTGAAATCCAGGTTTGGTTCTTTTAGGGATCTTGACCCCATTAGTACCACGTGCATGCAAATTTAGACTACTGGTGCTAAATGCCTTGGCAGTGGCAAAGATCTTAACTATTCAGTTTTGGGAAAAGGAGACTCCCAGATAGACCTGCAAGACAGAGCTTTTCCTCTCTCCAGGCCCAAATGGTGGGTCTCTTCACAGAGGCCTGAAAGAAATAACAAGCACAAATAGTTCATATTTCATTGTCCCTGTTCTGTAAGTTTTCTCTAGGATGTGATCTGGAAGGTTAAGGATGACATATGAATCTGGGTCCGAGATCCTTCTCTGGTTACTTCCACAAATCAGGCAGATGGAAGCCCTGAGAGCAGGCGATGACACAATTCCAGGAATATCCTTCCCACAAGGATCTGAAAGGCACCTAAATTTTTATAATGTCAGCATCTGGTTAAGATCTGCTTATTCTCCAAGGTGGAATGTGTGTTTCTGGTGACATTAAAGGTAAAGGTAAAGGTATCCCCTGTGCAGTCATGTCTGACCCTTGGGGTGACGCCCTCCAGCGTATTCATGGCAGACTCAATACGGGGTGGTTTGCCAGTGCCTTCCCCAGTCATTACCATTTACCCCCCAGCAAGCAAGCTGGGTCCTCATTTTACCGACCTCGGAAGGATGGAAGGCTGAGTCAACCTTGAGCCGGCTGCTGGGATTGAACTCCCAGCCTCCTGGGCAAAGCTTTCAGACGGCTGCCTTACCACTCTGCGCCACAAGGGGCTCATTATATTGGTCTTATTAGACATGTGACTACTTGATTTGGATCCCTCTTCGTGCCTGGCTAGCTTCGCGTCATTCTCTTACCTTTTTATGAGTTTTTCCCCCCAATGCTGTTTGTTTCAGATAGTTATGAACCAGCTTAGAGACAGAAAATCACGACGCACATTGTATTGTTGGTTTGCCTTTTCGTTTTAAGTAGCTGCTTTCTGCTTCTGTGAGGTCAACGTGTGCATTTTTAATAAGTTTCACAAATATCAAAAACAGATAAAAACAACGAATTGCCCAGTTCTTCTGTTGGCTGGAGAGCAGTCAAGAGGGTCACATGTACCCTATGGCACATAAGTTATTAGGGCTTTGACCAGTACAATTCAGATGTTGGTTTTGGCCTCAGAAATAGATCTGGTGGAGCAGCTCCATTTTGCAAGCCCTGCAGAACTGCTTGAGGTCCCGCAGGGCTCTGATCTCATTTGGCAGAGCGTTCCAGCTGGCTCTGATTGAGGCCAATTTACTCTCTTTGGGGCTGGGTATCTTGGTGCCTGGGGGGGGCACGGTGGGAGGACTTCTGTTGTTCAGACTCCACTGGCAGATATCCTGATGGCACCTGGGTTTGGGCTACTGGGTGACACAGAGTGTTGGACTGGATGGGCCATTGGCCTGATCCAACATGGCTTCTCTTATGTTCTTATGTCTGAGCAGATGGCATTATGTCCCATTGAAGACCCTCCCCAAATCCCATCTTCCCCAAAATCCACCCCCAAATCTCCAGGGATTTCCCTGCCTGGAGCTGGCAACCCTAGTTGGACCATATCTCTCATGAGCCAGAAAAATGTGCTTCTGGAAGATCAGAGAAGATGGCATTGCTTTGGGGAAGCTTTTCTCAAATCAGGACATTTTTGTGTCAATGTCATCAATTTTGCCCATTGTCAGAGCTCTGGGACGTTTGTTTCATGTCGAGCTGGAGCCTATCAAAGAGATCTTAAAAGATTTTAATCTTTCAATATGGAGGCTGCCTCTCTCAAAAAGGCGCTTTCGCTGCAAGCCATGTTTGATGACCTGCCCGGAGAGATTATCGCAGCTGACATTTTTTTTTATCATTCAGAAAATCTGTGACCGCAAAAGGAAATCCATTCTGGGTTCAAAAACATTCTGGTTTGAATAGAGCGTCTCATTCTTTTCCCATCGTGTCACTCTAACCTTTAACAAATGATTTCCAAGCTTCAGAACATTCGCCTCCGCCCCCTCCTCGGGGCCTGGGAAGATTAAGAAGCTTTTTTGGGACGCCTCCTTTATTGCTGAGGACGTGAATGAAGGTTTGGAAAGCGTTTGGGAATAACAACAGAGACACACACATGCCGCTGTGGCAGATTTGCCCAGTGAGAACTGAGGGCCTGTTTTTGCAAGATATTCTGCTGCACAGTGCGAGGCCTTTGAAATGGAAGGACCGTTCCCTGCTATAGAGATATGCGATTCTTTCCCCCTTTGCCTGATACCCATAAGAATGAAGAAAAGATAAGCATCACCAATCACCATAGGGTTGCCAGGTGCACTGGCACTTCTGGTGGGGTAGGGGGCGCTTTCCAGGAACTTTTCTACATATTGACATCACCCGGAAATGACATCAGAGGGCAACGCTGTGGCTCTTGGGCAAAACACGACAGTAGAATTTGCTTCAAAACATAGAGCAGGGGTAGTCAAACTGCAGCCCTCCAGATGTCCATGGACCACAATTCCCAGAAGCCCCTGACAGTGAATGCTGGCAGGGGCTTCTGGGAATTGTAGTCCATGAACATCTGGAGGGCCGCAGTTTGACTACCCCTGCCATAGAGTTTTGCCCAAAATACAGAGCAGCTTCCCCTCTCGCAACAACCCCAGAGTGCTGACGTCACTTCTGGGTGACATCGACATGTTGCGTTCAAAAGTAACGTACTTCTAGGTTGGGGGGAGTTCACGGGAGGCAAGGTGCACCTGGAAAGGGGAGGATCCCTCCCTGGACCAGTAGACTTGGTAACCCTAATTTCCAGGTAGTGACTGGAGATCTTCTGGGATTACAGCTGAGCCCCAGGCGACAGATATTGGTTCACCTAGAGGAAATGGCCAGTTAGGAAGGCGGACTCCATTGAAATCCTTCCCTTCCCTAAACACCACCCAAATCTCCAGGTGTTTCCCAAGTCAGAGCTGACACTCCTAATAACCTGTTGCCTTTTTCTTCTGAGGTGTGAAGAGCAACCTTAACTGATGCTGTGACAATGGCAGGAGAACGGGGGGGGGGAACAAAATCTAAAAATACCGTGCCACATTTTTAACATCGAGGAAGTGATTGTCTGGATCGCCTCTATAATTATAGCGCTATTTCGGTCTCTGTTTTGGACCAAGTGAACAGAATGCTGGGAAGATGGGTTGCAAAGGAAGACTGAGATCTCGTGCTTTTAATAGTTCTTTATCACCCCACCGTCACTAGAGAAGCCACACCTGCCAAACATGGTTGTCCTGCACCCCTTGGGAAGGTCAAGGATCCCTCTTCTTCTTTGGATCTGAGCATCATACTGAAAGCCCAGACGTGGATGGCCCTGGGTAGCCATACCCATTCACATCTCAGAAGAACAGGCCCTGGAAGAGGATGAGGACGAGGAAGATGAGGAGGAGGAGGAGGAGAAGGAGGAAGAAGAGGAAGAAGAAGAAGAGTTGGTTCTTATATGCCGCTTTTCCCTACCCGAAGGAGGCTCAAAGCGGCTTACAGTCGCCTTCCCTTTCCTCTCCCCACAACAGACACCCTGTGAGGTGGGTGAGGCTGAAAAAGCCCTGATATTACTGAAGAAGAAGAAGAAGAAGAAGAGTTGGTTCTTATATGCCGCTTTTCCCTACCCGAAGGAGGCTCAAAGCGGCTTACAGTCGCCTTCCCATTCCTCTCCCCACGACACCCTGTGAGGTGGGTGAGGCTGAGAGAGCCCTGATATCACTGCCCGGTCAGAACAGCTTTATCAGTGCCATGGCAAGCCCAAGGTCACCCAGCTGGCTGCATGTGGGGGAGCACAGAATCGAACCCGGCATGCCAGATTAAAAGTCCGCACTCCTAACCACCACACCAAACTGGCTCTCAGGAGAAGGAGAAGGAGAAGGACGGGCTTTTCACTGCCCAAAGGAGTCTCAAAGCGGCTTACAATCGCCTACCCTTCCTCTCCCCACAACAGACACCCTACGAGGGAGGTGAGGTTGAATGAGCTCTGAGAGAACTGGGACTGGCCCAAGGTCACCCAGCAGGCTTCAAGGGGAGGAGTGGGGAATCAAACCTGGTTCTCCAGATTAGAGGCAACCGCTCTTCACCACGACAGGAGCAGTGCAGAATCCTGACAGCGAGCCAATGCCTGATCCCAACAGCTGCCGTTCATTGGAGCATGCTCCTTCTCTTGTTTTGTCTTTTTCGGTACTCATCCGCCTTCCATGCAGGAGGCGGAGGGGGCACCCGATTGCATTCCTGGAAGCCAACTCGGTCCCTGTGTTTGTTTCTTCCATTCACCCCTCTCTTCCTTTCCAAACATAAATTCAAACATAGCTTTCCAAACATGGCTGACGTACTCTCAGTCATCCGTGGACCCCTTCTGTTGTGGGTGGCAAATTTCCGTGAACGCTTTCTTTGTTGGGGGCCTCAGCGTTGCTGTCTGTCTTGCATTAGCACAGCATGCAGGTCAGGTTTGGGGATGGGAAGCCACCTCTCTGCTGCTATTTATTTGTTTATTATATTGTATTTGCTTACTCCGAACTCCCACACACAAAAGACCCCCAAGAGATCTCAGGTTCAAGTTCTTGTTTTACGGGCTTCCGAACAGCTGTTTCCTTTTCGCCTCAGCGGCGGGTGACATCGGGTCACCGGCTTGCATGTTCCGCCCTCCGCTAGCACTTGAGGTTTATACTGCCAGAAGACATGAAATGCATTATGTGCATGATTCCAAAGCATATGAAGAGTATCCCCCAGGGGGCATCAGAGGGGATGTTTATTTCGCATAGTTAGATGAGAAACATGCTGATGCTTTCAAATAATCTCTTCCCATGACTTTGATTGGCTCAATTGAAGACTTTCTGCAGGTTTATACCGTTGGACTATGCAAATTGTGCCGTGGATGTGATTCAAAAACATAAGAAGAACACCCTACAGGGGGCATTGGAGGAGATGTGTAATTAGCATAGTTATTGGCACTTGGAGGAGGGCAGGATGCTGTTTTTGTTGGCTGCAGAGGAGAGGACACGCAGTAATGGGTTTAAACTTCAAGTACAACGATATAGGCTAGATATCAGGAAAATAATTTTCACAGTCAGAGTAGTTCAGCAGTGGAATAGGCTGCCTAAGGAGGTGGTGAACTCCCCCTCACTGGCAGTCTTCAAGCAGAGGTTGGATACACACTTTTCTTGGATGCTTTAGGATGCTTAGGGCTGATCCTGCGTTGAGCAGGGGGTTGGACTAGATGGCCTGCATGGCCCCTTCCAACTCTATGATTCTATGATTCTATGATTAGGCACTTCCTGAGATTTTCTCCCAACATGCCCTGGTTGCCTCGGTTGGAGACTTCCTGCTCCTTTGAGCATTCTTTCTCCCTGCTTGCCTCCAGAACAGACAGAATGAATGAGGAAAGAAGTTAGTTAGGACACACACACTCCTGTTTCTTTACAAAGTGTCTTTCTCTTCTTAAGAAAACTTTCATCCTTTTATGCAGCTTGGTGCTGCACTCTCTTGTGTATTTATATATTTACAACCAGCAGATGAGGGGGAATGATGTGAGCTTAAGGTGCTCTGGGTCCCCATTGGGAAGAAAGGTGGTGTGTAATAAATGAAGGCATGCACATTATTGTTATTTTGTCAGGTATAGTATTCCAACAAGAGTTGCACCCTTTTAAGTGCTATTGAGCTCAGTAGAAGAATTAGACTTAAAATCAATAGTAGTTAGATCGTGCCCATGTTTTCTATTCACTGTATGAGCAGGGTTTGGGGGGGGGTTGCTCAGAGGATTAGTGAGGGCAGCCTGCCAGGCGGAATGGTTTGCCTGCCGTTTCATTGGTCCTCGGCCCAGAGTCTAGCAAAAAAAAAATGTTTTCTTTAATGCAGCCATGGAATTCTGCTGACTACCAAAGAGCAATTGGACATCTGTGGTAATGAACAATAACAGATGTGGGATTCTTTTGCACCGATGTTTGAGGAGTACATTTAAAGGCGTGCACTTAAACTTAATTCCACGGGAAAGGACCGTGGCTCAGGGGTAGAACAGCTGTCTTGCATGCTGAAGGCCCCAGGTTCAGTCCCTGGTATCTCCAGGTGAAGGGTGTTAGTTTCTAGATGCTGGCGAAGACCCTGACAGGGGCATCACATCAAAATCACAAGATGTCATAGTCCCATTGTATACGGCACTGGTCAGACCACACCTGGAGTACTGTGTGCAGTTCTGGAGGCCTCACTTCAAGTAGGACGTAGATAAAATTGAAAGGGTACAGAGGAGAGCGACGAAGATGATCTGGGGCCAAGGGACCAAGCCCTATGAAGATAGGTTGAGGGACTTGGGAATGTTCAGCCTGGAGAAAAGGAGGTTGAGAGGGGACATGATAGCCCTCTTTAAGTATTTGAAAGGTTGTCACTTGCAGGAGGGCAGGATGCTGTTTCTGTTGGCTGCAGAGGAAAGGACACGCAGTAACGGGTTTAAACTACAACGATATAGGCTAGATATCAGGGGGGAAAATTTCCACATTCAGAGTAGTTCAGCAGTGGAATAGGCTGCCTAAGGAGGTGGTGAGCTCCCCCTCACTGGCAGTCTTCAAGCAAAGGCTGGATACACACTTTTCTTGGATGCTTTAGGATGCTTAGGGCTGATCCTGGGTTGAGCAGGGGGTTGGACTAGATGCCCTGTGTGGACCCTTCCAACTCTATGATTCTATGATTCCTTCTCTGGGCCCTGGAGAGCTGGAGGAGGGCAGCAAAACAATAGTCTATATCTCAGCAGTCGTTTTAGTGGCCTTGAGTCTCATGGATTGCAGTTCCAGATGGGTAACCATGTGAGTCTGTCTGTGGAAGAAGAAAAGCACACAAGTCCATTAATGCCTCAAAGACTGACAAAATATATGGCAGGAGAGTTTTTGTGAGTCACTGTCCCAATACTCATGCACACCGTCCTGGAGATTTTTCAGAGCGGTAGGCTTGTAGTCCCGCTGTACACCGCATTGGTCAGACCCCACCTGGAGTCCTGTGTGCAGTTCTGGAGGCTTCATGTCAAAAAGGATGTGGACAAAATGGAGAGGGTGCAGAGGAGAGCGACAAGGATGATCCGAGGCCTGTGCATGAAGCCCTATGAGGAAAGGCTGAGGGACTTGGGAATGTTCAGGCTGGAGAAGAGGAGGTTGAGAGGGGACAGGATAGCTGACTTTAAGGAAAAACCTTTTCGCAAAGTAGATCAGCCGTGGAATTAGCCGCCTAAGGAGGTGGGGAGCTCCCCCTCACTGGTGGTCTTTAAGCAGCGGCTGGACAGATCCTTCTCCTGGATGCTTGAGGCTGATCCTGCACTGAGCAGGGGGTGGGACTGGATTGTCTGGCCCCTTCCAACTCTAGGATTCTATGAATTTCATGGAGGTAAATAGCATCACCTCGTAAGAACACCCTCTTACACCTCTATTAAAAGGTTGGAACGTTTCTTCTTCTTCTTCTTCTTCCTCTTCCTCTTCCTCTTCTTTGCAAACAGTTGGCAACCCCAGTCCTAATAAAGATCTGCCATGATGTCACCCATCATGCATAGACAAACAGGCAGAATCTCACATGTTCAGAACAATGTCTGTCTCTCCAGCTGCTGAAGCCCCATTGGCAGGTCTGTGCGCATTCTGGGCATGACTGGATAATAAGAATTGCCATTCTGCACATAACTCTGGTGCTCTTCCTTAGAAGGCTGAACTTTGCAGCCTAGAGGAATCGTTCCGATTAACAAAACAAGCAAACTTTGCAAGACTTTGTTTTTTCTTGTGCAAAGACCTATTTATGAAGCTATCTGTGTTTAAACACACCTTTGCATCCAACTAAAGCTCATGATGTATGAAATGTATCTCGCTTTTGCAGATGCCTTAAAATTCTTCTGGCAAATGTGACTTGAAGGAAAGCCAGAGCTATCTATTTTCTGACAAGATCTGCCTCAAAATACCCTTCCTCAAGGCATTCATTTTGGCTAATGAATGACAGCTATCCTCAATAGCAAACCCCCCTCTTAATGATAGTTTCAGAGAGCAGCTGTGTTTTTATCTGCAGTAGAAAAGTGAGACTCGAGTCCAGAATCACCTTGAAGACCAACAAGATTTTTGAGGTATAAGAGCCCAGAAGTCGAAGCTCCTTTTGCATCTGACGAAGGGAGCTTTAGTGTGTTTTCCAGCTCCCCACAATGGAAGATCTTTGATATTTCTTTGTGGCTGGATCAGACAAAGGTCAGTGGGGAGCATTAGATGGGTCTCACCCAGCCCAGTAAGGAATCACATCCTTTTGTTTGCCTTGTGGTCTTTGCATGTCTCTTAATTTCACTGAGATGATTTATTTAAAGGCAGGACTGCTCTGTGGGGTCTGATATCATGAGACAACATGGCTTGTATGTTTTTGCAAAAAGCCAGATCCTAAATAACGTTTAACAGGATTGGCCACAGGTTTGTTCACCTCGAGAAAATGATTGCTCTGGAGCAGCCTTGCTCAACTTTTTTCCCCATTGAGAAACCCCCAAAACATTCTCCAGGCTTCAAGAAACCCCAGAAGTGGCGCCATCATGCAGAATAGGGTAGGGAAACAGAGCTGTGGACATGCCCATCCGGGGCCCCTCCCCTTCCCACCCGCTCCAGGCCCATCATTGGCCATTCTGGGAGCGGGGGTGGGTCAGCGTTACCATATATGGTCATATCACCCGATAAATGTTTGACACATTTTAAATATACATAAGAATTTAATGAACTCCCACCCATTTGGGAAATCCCTGCAGAGCTGTCAAGAAACCCCAGGGTTTCACAAAACCCTGGTTGAGAAAGTCTACTCTGAAATGAGGACTCTGTGGCATTATATCCCTTCCCCAAATCCCACCCTTTCAAGCTCCAACCCCCCGCTCCAATCTCCAGGCATTTCCCAACCTGGAGCTGGCAACCCTAGCCTGGAGTTCCATCTAACATACAAGCACAAAGTGCAACAGGAGACATACAGACCTCCTTGGAGCATGCACTGCTGAGCATTTCAGTGATTTTTGAGGGTCATTAATGTGTCCCCCCTCCAAAAAAACAGGAACTTTACAGCCCTTGGCTACGATCCATTGCACTCTTCCATGTGAGCAAGCCATGTGGAATGCCGTGGGGCAAAAACGTTAAATAAATAACCACAAGACTACTGTGGGCGGAATGTGGATTTGTTTTTCCTTCTGTACCGCCGAGATGTTTGAGGTTCCTCCTTTACGAATTGTTGTTGCTATGCTTTGGAGAATGAAGCCAAGATTCTCCTCCAAGGGGACTGCAGTTGTGCATCCAGAGTAAAATCCCTGCAAACCAAGGACATCTTTTCGGTCCTGGCCCCAGCCTGGTGGAATGAGCTCCCGGAAGAGCTGAGGGCCCTGCAGGAATTTCCGCAGTTCCGCAGGGCCTGCAAGATAGAGCTCTTCCGCCAGGCCTTTGGTTGAGGCCAGGGCATGGAAGAGTAAGGGGCCCCTCCATGATGAACACTAACTAATATCGCAGTGGGTATGGCAGGCACCCCTGAGGCACGGGGAGGGGGGAGCTGGAAATAGGGGGAGGAGTTTGGGGTTTTTTTCCCTCGCCGCTGTGTTGCTGTAGGGTTAATATTTCTCTTTTGTGTGGGGTTTTTATGTTTTTATCTTTGTAACCTGCCACTTTGTAATCTGCCACTTGCAAACTTAAATGGACTCCGGAGAATGGTAGAGGACAGGAAGGCCTGGAGGATCATTGTCCATGGGTCGCGATGGGTCGGACACGACTTTGCACATAACAACAACAACAAACCTGCCACGAGATGGTCCCTCAATAGTGACAGGAAACAAACAAAAATATCTGCACATGTTGAATAGCCAAGGAAGGCAAGAAAGGGACATTCTGTTAATGCATCAGATTATAATTCATTTCATTTTTATATTTCTAAGCTGCCCCTCTCCAATGGCAGTCTCGGAGCGACTAACCACGGATTGAAATTTCATACAGAAGTATAAGAAGAAAAGTTGGTTTTTATGCCCTGGTTTTCCCTTCCTGAAGGAGTCTCAAAACGGCTGACAATCGCCTTCCCTTCCTCTCCTCACCACAGACCCCCCCAGTGAGGTAGGTGGGGCTGAGAGAGCTCTGACAGAACTGCTGTGTGAGAACAGTTCTATCAGGACTGTAACGAGCTCAAGGTCACCCAGCGGGCTGCATGTGGAGAAGGAGTGGGGCCTCAAACCCAGCTCACCAGATTAAACGCTGCCCCTTTTAAGCACTATACCATGCATTTAAAACCATATCAGTTAAAATAACAATCTAGGCCTACCCTGGTACCCAAAGTCAAACGGCGGCGCATAATACAGCCCTGAGTGTGTGACACTATTGATCAATCTGGACTGAGACAGCAAACGGCTGGGCAGTTCTTAAACAGTGTTATTTTAACTCCGTGATCAGAAGAGAGCTGTTCATTTTTATTTCCTGAGCTAGACGGATATCTCAGACTCTCTTTTCATCTCTTTTTAAAAACATTTCCTGTCAAGCCACAGCTGGCTTGCGGTGACCCCACATGGTTTCCAGGGCAAGAGACAAACACAGATGTGGTCTAGACCAGGGGTAGTCAACCTGTGGTCCTCCTTATGTTCATGGACTACAATTCCCATGAGCCCCTGCCAGCGTTTGCTGGCAGGGGCTCATGGGAATTGTAGTCCATGGACATCTGGAGGACCGCAGGTTGACTACCCCTGGTCTAGACCATGGCTTTCTTTGGTGGTCTCCCACCCAAATACTAGACAGTGCTGACCCGGTTTAGCTTTCACGACCTCATGTGATTGGGCCACTCTGGCCCTCCCAGCTTGTCTGCTCCCTGCTTAAGCAGCTGGCAATAACAGAACTTGTCTTATTCTCTTGCCAAACTTGTGATGGTGACAAACGATGCCCGGGCGAGCTGGCTCCTGATTTTTGTTCTGTTTTTTCAAACTTGTTTGAGGCATGCTGTAACGCAGGGTGACAAATTCGCTGAGTTCAGAGGTTTCCGGGTGACGAACCTTCACGTGGTTCGGGGAATCTCTGCGTGGCGTGTTTTTTTGTGGCTCCCGGCAGCCATGGAAGTTTGCAATAACATCTCCTCTGTCGGCACAGATCCACCCGGAGCAAACATTTCCTCTCCTCTTTTCATCGGCTTTGTCGGATCCAAACGCCAGACGTTCCCCGGGGAGTGGCAGGAGAGAATGCTTTGAAAGGAACAAAGCCAGCCAACGAGCCCATTAGAATCTGCTTCCTAGTTCAGGCCAAATTTCCTTGCCAACCTGCAACTGAAGCTGCAAAGCTCCAGGTTGGGTTATATATATATCTGCGTAAGACCTTCTGGCAGAGTCATGGCATGAATAAAGCCAGGAGACGTGTACTGATTCCCAGACAGCCCAATTCCCATCTGTTCGTAGTTGGAGGTCACGGGTTCATATGCCTCGATTTCTCCTCTTAACAAACCTTAACAAAGATGTTAGCTGAGACCGTGAAGAACTATTCCTGGGTCAGAGAAGGTAAAACTGGGCTGGGAAGGCTAACAGCCTGACTCTTTTGTACGTACATTTTTTTAATTCCCTCTGAATCATAGAATCATAGAGCTGGAAGGGACCTCCTGGGTCATCTAGTCCAACCCCCTGCACTATGCAGGACACTTACAACCCTATCGCTCATCTACTGTAACCCGCCACCACTCTGGAGTCCTGTGTGCAGTTCTGGAAGGCTCACTTCAAAAACCATGTGGGCAAAATTGAGAGGGTTCAGAGGAGAGCGATGAGAATGACCTGCGACCTGGGGACCAATCCCTGTGAGGAGAGGCTGAGAGACTTGAGTATGTTCAGCCTGGAGAAGAGGCTGAAGTATCTCTTGAAGCATCTGAAAGGTTTTCACTTAAAGGAGGGCAGAGAGGGGTTCCTGTTGGCAGCAGAAGATAGGACCCTCAGTAATGAGTTTAAACTATGTGCTAGATTTCAGGGGGGGGTTTTCACAGAGAGTAGTTTATCAGTGGAATGGGCTGTCTAAGGTGGTGGGGAGCTCCCCCTCACTGGCCGTCTTCAAGCAGTGGCTGGACAGCTACTTTTCCTGGGTGCTTTAGGTTGATCCTGCATTGAGCAGGGGGTTGGGCTTGATGGCCTATATGGACCCTTCCCACTCTATGATCCTGTAATAGGGTACTTCAAATATTGGGGTACCGAGCTTTTAGCTATAGCAGGAGACCTTCTGGACATTTCCCCTGGCCTCTGCTGGTACTCTGTGGGGGTGGGGGCAGCACTTCTGGAAAAACCAGAAAGTGGCTTCATGACATCCAAGAAGGCACTCTAGGATTTGCCAAAACTCTGTGGTTTAATAGGCCCTCTGGTCCCCAACTTCTGGGAAAGGCCCATAACCTGTAGGGAGCTTTCACATAACCCCAGGGTTTTCCAGCCATCCCTGGCTTAGAAGTTCAAATGCTCCCTTTGGGCGAACATGACCTGAGCAGGTTGCAGGCCCTCTTGGAACGCATCTCCTTTAGTCACCTTCGCAGATGATCTCTGGTCCTCTCGCTTCCACGCCAAGCTGCAGATGTTACATTTTTGCAGACTCAGGTACAGTTGAATGACGCTTTTATGATCTGTTGTGATCCTTTTCTTTCCCTGCCAGGATTTTTACGAGAATCGTAAATGGTATTTGTGTTTTTTTTCCACTCTGCTTGGTGCAAGGACATTTTTATGGCAGTAAACACATCGTACCCTTGCCCCCCCGACCCATTTCCCAGCCCCATTCTTTCCTACTGGGGTTCTCCTTTCTCTGTTCAGCAGATGCCTGGCTCCCCTTCGGAGCGGTCCCTCTTTTCCTTTGCAAAAGGAATCTCTCCTTGCAAATCCAAGACAGGCCTTTTGGCTGGAATCAGCTGCTCCAGGGGTATTTCTCCTTGGCGCGGGCCAAGGGTCCAAGTTCTTTGAAGAGCAACTCCTGGGACAGATGTTCTGCTGTAAATCAAACACACGGCAGTATTAATCTGATAGAAACAGGGCTAAACCTGAGTTGAGAAGCATGCATTTGATCTGACCGGGATCAGTTTGCCTTGACCTGGGGCTGAGGGTTTATTTGACGCCCCGTCTGGCAGGGTTTGGAGAGCAGAGTTAGTTGTCTGCATGTGATTGTTTCCAGTCAGGGGAGGAAAAAACACATCCTTGTCGTGGTTGCAGAAGCAGCACGCTGCGTGGAACAGCTGGGAGTGGTATCTGTATGCCCCCTGTGGGCGCTACTTGCTGCCCTCTTGCCACACCTCGTTGTACTTTGTCATATGTTCACAAAGATACAGGCATGGTGGGTTTTACAGTCTCCTCCAGTGCACAGTTCAGCTAGAAGTAGGTTTCCCAGTCCGGGAGGGGGCTCTCCGACCCTGGCTCCCTTTGCCTGTGGCCACCAATCAGCAAAAGGACAAAAAATATTTTAAAACCCTGTTGGCATCCTCTGCTCTATCACTTCCAGGGAAAACCAAGACATGACATAGGGTAACTCTAGGGATCACTGCACACTATGATAAAAGCATTGAGTTTCTGGTGATTCCTAGACTGACCTGACATGACTTCCAGGTTTTCTCCAAAAATGGCATAGCAGCACAGGGGATGTTGCACACTCATTTCCCCACCCACAACGCACCTTCCAGTTGCCTTTGCACGAAAAAGAATTGGGTTTTAAACAAAGTCCAAACACCAGAGCCGTAGTCCACGAAGGCGTAAGCAGGAAACTGGAGGCCAGTCGGGCAGAGCTTTGCTGAAGCGATAGGAGGGCTTAACGCACAGATAGCACCCAGCCGAAGGGCTGTTTTGGCTGTGCTTAAGTGCAGTCTCGCTCATGAGTTGAGCAGCTGCAACTGGAGACTCAATCTCCACCTGTTGGAGCAACCTCACCTGGGCTCCATCTGACTTGACACCACGCCATGAGCCAGGTGCTCCTGCTGCAAGCTGTTAATTGCCCTGCCAGCGTTGTCTCCGGTGTTCTGGTGAGCTGTCCAGGCTGGGGTGGGGCACTGCTGCTGACGGGGGTGAAGCCGGCACGGTGTCTGCCTGGCTGGGACCTGGCTGTGCAGCCCAGTCAGGGCTTTGATCACCCTGAACGTCCCTCAGAGAACGTCCCTCGCCACTCTGCCCCACCTCTTCTTCAGCCACGTTATCTGAGAGAAGCGGAGGCAGCACTTTTGGCATAAGCTCAGCCTTGGTCTCTGGCTGCATGGGCATGACAAGAACCACAAACACAACACCATGGTCCCTCTCTAAAGCAGTGGTCCCCAACCTTTTTATCACCGGGGACCACTCAACACCGGGGACCACTCAACGCCTTTTACTGAGGCCCGGTGGGGGGGGGGGGGGTAGTTTACTCCCCTACTCTCAACCACTGCCCTAACGCTCTCTGATCGCTATGGTAATGTTTAAACATCCCTTCAAAATAAGATACAGACACGCCACAACAATGAAGTGTGTTGTAAAGGGCTGGGGGGGGTGAAGTAAAGGGCCGGGGGGGGGGCGGAGAAGGCGTCCTTCAGGGCCCACCTCCAATTAGTCGAAGGACCACATGTGGTCCACGGCCCATAGGTTGGGGATCGCTACTCTAAAGGACACCTTCTTATGTTCTCTGAGTGGCTAGCCAGATGCTCCCAATCAAAGCCCAGGGCCGATTTATCCATGTAGTCCATGTAGCATGTGCTACGGGCCCTAGGTTTCCAGGGGCCCTGCATGGTTCCTTCCTCCCATTGATCAGGGCCTCCCCCCTTCTCCCTTTTTAAGGGCAATCAGAGTGATACCGCTTTTCACTGTTGGGAGCCCTTCTGCCCCCAGTCTGGCTGCTCCTGCTGCAATTGTACACTGCTAGGACCTCGCAAACCCTTAAAGTGACCCTGGTGCTATGGGCACTGCAGATCCTTAAACCACTCCATGTCAAAGCATGAAGATAATTTGCACTCAGCAACTATTATTCAGAGATAAACTGCCTCTGATTCCAAAGGTTCCATTAATCAGAATCAGAAGGCCTTTATTGGCGTTCAAAGAAAAGAAAACAGGGGGAAAAATCCCTATCATAAAGCATTAATTGTTCTACAGTTGAGAAACTTCATAGCCAGCTGTAGGGACTCTGCAACTGATTCAATTACCAGAGAGTTTTTGTTTGCTAGTAAAAAGATGGTCTTTAACGTACAGTGAACAGTGGAAAAGCACATTTAAGACGGTTTCATCACAGCCCGAATTACAGGGGGATATTCTTTCCAAATAAGGCGTTTTCAAAAATGGCTTTTCAAGCGATTATGTCATTTATCTCTCCTGGCTAATAGCGATGTGCCTAATGCTCAGCTGTCTTACACTCTTTATTCGGTTCTCAGTATTGTGCGCCATTGTATCTCCCGTTGACATGACGGAATTCTCGCTCGGCGAAACGAAAAGCCACTTTGTACGCAATGAATCGAACAGCGGGGTTCTGCGTGCGAACGCCGTGCCTCGATTCCGGCCAAGTCGCGGCTGCGATGAAGACAAAGAACTGCAGTTCTTATATATTGTTACGAGTAAGCGTCGGCGTTCAGAGGAGGTGGCACGTGATCGAGCCAAATCTTATCACGTGGCGAAAAGACGCAACGGGATTGAAAAGGCTGTTGTCGCTCGGTAGGCGCCAAGCAGGCAGCTAGCTTGAATTTATGCCGAAAGCAAGCAATAAGGCCTTGTAAATGCTTGTCCCATCCTTTTTTTCTTTGCAAGGGTCTTTATTGCCGAGCTGGAACTGAGCAGCACCGAAAAAGGAACTAGAGGCGGGAGAGGCAGCAGTGAAAGAATCATATTGTCGATAAGAAAAAGGGAAGTTGTTTTCCTTTCGCTTGGCAGGCTGTGGGAGAAGCAGGAGGCTCTCTCTTTAGTTACTGAGACCGACCTGGAATTTATTTCCATATTCTCAGCAGCGAAGACAAGCTGGCTCTTTGTCAGCTGACAACAAAGCGCCGAGTGAAGACTTGGAAAACAGTTGCCCCATCTCCAAGGTGATGTTTTCAAGCCGTCCTTTCTCCCGGAGTCCCAGAGTTCGGCTTCCGAAATGTAAATTTCTCTGACGGAGGATTCGCAAGAGCGTTGCTTTTGTCAGCGAATGGTTCGCATACCCGAATAACTGGGAAAATCCAGTGACTGTGCCATTTCGTAGGGATTGCGTTGGTCGGCAGCAGAACATCCAGGTTCAGTTGCACCTTAGAGACCAAACAGATCCTTTGGATATACGCTTTTGAGAATCCACGGTCCGTTCATCAGATGCGAGATGTTCAGATTCCCAAGTGATAAGTCTCCTGGACGTTAAGTTGAAAAGTTCATTTTTTAAGCCATTGAGTTTGGATTTCTAATTCTAGCTCAGTAGCCTCTATCACATGCTATCACGTGGGGGTTCTTGATAGCCCTGGAAGGGTTTACCAAATATATGGGAGTTTGGATTTGGATGGAAGGAAGGAAGGAAGGAAGGAAGGAAGGAAGGAAGGAAGGAAGGAAGGAAGGAAGGAAGGAAGGAAGGAAGGAAGGAAGGAAGGAAGGAAGGAAGGAAGGAAGGAAGGATGGATGGATGGATGGATGGATGGATGGATATGAATCTAAATTCATTAAACAATTACTGGGTGATGTGACCATAAATGGTTATTTAGACCCACCCTCCCTCCCAAAATGACCAAAGATGGGCCTGGAAGAGGTGAGAAGAAGATGAACCCCAGGTGGGCTAATACACAGCTATGCTTCCCAACCATATTCTGCCTGGTCGTGATACTTCTGGGTTTTCTCGAAATCTGGAGAATGTTCCAAGGGTTTCTTCAATGTAAAAATGTTAAGAAAGGCTGTTCTAAGGACAAAACTACACAATTGTTAATGAGTCGGGTCAGGGAGGGGTTGTGACTCACGGACAAAACATCTCCTTTGCCATGCAGAAGGTCTCAGGTTCAATCTGGCATCTACAGTTAAAGGGACCAGGTAAGAGGCAGTGTGAAAGATCAGCTCCTGAGACTATGGAGAGCTGCTGCCAGTCTGAGTAGACAATACTGATTTCGATAGATGGTCTGATTCACTGTATGGCAGCTTCATGTGTTTGTTTGTTTGTTTATTTACACAGCTTGTTGTTGTTGTTGTTACAAGGCATGGCTTGTTTCCTGGAAGCACATGGGATTGTGGGGGGACATCCATTTTGAAGAAGAGCTGGTTTTTACACTCTGCTTTTCTCTACCCGAAGGAATTTCAAAGCGGCTTCCAATCGCCTTCCCTTTCCTCTCCTCGTAAAAGACACCCTATGAGGGAGGTGAGGCTGAGACAACCCTGAGATTCCTGAAAGAGTTAGATCTTATATGCCACTTTTCTCTACCCGAAGGAGTCTCAAAGCGGCTTACATTCACCTCCCCTTCCTCTCCCTACAACAGACACCCTGTGAGGGAGGTGGGGCTGAGAGAGCCCTGACAGGACTGCTCTGTGAGAACAGCACTAACAGGGCTTTAATGAGCCCTGGGTCTCCTAGATCGCTTCATGTGAAGGAATGGGGAATCAAACCTGGCTCGCCAGATTAGAAGCCACCACTATTAAACACTACACCAAGCTGGTTTTGAAGCATGTGAGAAGCCTCGTTCTGCTCAGGAGGCCTGATTCTGGTTTCCCCCTTCACCATTTGCCCAGGCCAGAATGTCCCTTAGGGGCATTAAATCAAATATTATTGTTACTGGCCATAGACCGGTCTTTTTCCAAGGATAGTCTAGAAACAGAAAACTAATATTGATTCAGGGTACCTCAGAGTCATGTGTGGATTTTGAGCTGGGCCATCTCTCTGTCTTCCAGCTTGGTGTAGTGGTTAGCAGTGTGGACTTCTAATCTGGCAAGCTGGGTTTGACTCCCTGCTCCCCCACGTGCATCCAGCTGGATGACCTTGGGCTCACCACAGCACTGATAAAGCTGTTCTGACCGAGCAGTGATATCAGGGCTCTCTCAGCCTCTCCTCCCTCACAGGATGTCTGTTGTGGGGAGAGGAAGGGAAGGTGAATGACAGCTGCTTTGAGCCTCCTTTGGGTAGAGAAAAGCAGCATATAAGAACCAACTCTTCTTGTAATATCAGTGCTCGCTCAGCCTCCCCTCCCTCACAGGGTGTCTTTTGTGGGGAGAGGAAAGGGAACGTGATTGGAAGCCACTTTGAGACTCCTTCGGGTAGAGAAAAGCAGCATACAAGAACCAACTCCTCTTCTTCTAAACATAATCATAGAATTCTAGTTGGAAAAGGCCAGACAGGCCATCTAATCCAGCCCACTGCTCTGTGCAGGATCCACCTAAAGCATCCATGAAAAAGGAATTTAAAAAGAAGATAATCTGGAACTTCTGCAGTGACGCTGAGGCTTCTATCACAGCTGGGGTGTCAGAGATGTGGCTGACCTGCTCAGAAGCACCTCCTTGAGTGCAGCTGTTCGCCTAAGTGGCCCTGCCTAGCCCAGCTTTAGCACATAAGTTGCCACATGGTGGGCATTCCACTGAGCCAAGGGATAGAACTAGGTCATAGGTTGCCAGGCAAGCATATCGCACTGAACAACCGTTTGGGTTGATAATAATCAGCGGTAGCAACAGCACAATAACAAAATACAGTAGAATTGGAAAGATGAATCATTATGAACAGAGACTAGGAAACACACATTGAGGGCGGGTGGGGGGGGAGAGTGTGAGATTTAGAACAAAAAGCACTGTGGCCATTCAGCCTCCGAGCGTTGCCATGGAACATAAACGAAAGCCAATATTTTAATAAAAATATTTTTGTCCGTTTCACCCTAATTCGTCACCGCGTGCCGTTCAAGACAGATGAATTGTTCGTTATTCGGATGGAAGCCTTGAGTCACACCACCCTTTGGCAGCTCTTCAGGGGGGAAATTAAAACAAACAAAAAAAATCCCCAACAACACGCATGTTTCATTTCTTGATTTTCCCAGATGCAATAACTTAAAACGAAAACAGTATTGCTTTTGGCACACGGCGGCCGCCCATCCCGATCTGTTTAGTCATCCCCGTAACCCAGGCCTGGCTCGGAACAACGTTCAGTGCAGCCCATTCTGCCAGCAAAGCAAAATTTCCTCCCTCTGAGGATAACCAGGCACACACCTAGCCAGTTTGAGCCAACCCCAAGGTGATCCGGAGCCCCTGAGCCATGACTGTTCTGCAGGCATCAGATAGTGACTCTGAACATTCCGTGTACCCACTTGGCGACTGTAAAGTGGTCAAGGGACAGTCTACTGCAGGGGTAGTCAAACTGCGGCCCTCCAGATGTCCATGGACTACAATTCCCAGGAGCCCCTGCCAGCATTCGCTGGCAGGGGCTCCTGGGAATTGTAGTCCATGGACATCTGGAGGGCCGCAGTTTGACTACCCCTGGTCTGCTGTAACTGGGGGCGTGGAGGTGGCTGTTTGGTCTATTGGCCTTGATGGACCAAGGTTCTGGTTCAGCATAAGGCAGGTTCATGTATATCTTCGAAAAATATCTTGGTCTCATATGCAATGGCTGTTTTAATCTTATAGAATCATAGAGTTGGAAGGGGCCATACGGGCCATCTAGTCCGACCTGCTGCTCAACGCAAGATGAGCCTGATTTGTCATTTGCTTCTTCTACTTGGCTTTTCTTCCCTTCACCCTGCCTTAGAACCTGTTGGCTTTCTGTTAAGGCTTGGTATGTATCAGGCTTGCTCAACCAGGGTTTCGTGAAACCCTGGGATTTCCAGGCGTCCCAGGAAGGGTTTCCCGAATGCGTGAGAGTTCATTAATTTGAGATGGATGGATGGGTGGGTGGGTGGGTGGATTGGGGGGAGGGAGGGAGATATTTTTAAAACATTTATCGGGTTATATGACTGTACATGGTTATGTCAACCTGCCCCTGCAAATGGCCAGTGATGGGCCTGGAGGTGAGGGGAAGGGGAGGGAAGGGGCCCCAGGTGGACATGTACACAGTTTTGCTTCCCAACCATATTCTACCTCATCACACCACTTCTGGGGTTTCATGAAGCCTCAAGAATGTATCAAGGGCCAGTCATGCTGTTTCAGACTACAGGAGTCCTTCCTCACTTTTGCTAAAAATATTAAGAAAAGATACTACTTTACTCTGCTCTTTTAAGACCTCACCTGGAGTCCTGTGTTCAATTTTGGGCACCACAACTGAAGAAAGATGTAGACAAACTGGAGCATGTCCAGAGAAGAGCTACAAAGATGTTGAGGGGTTGGGAGATCAAGACGTAGGAGGAAAGGTTGGGGGAGCTTGGTCTGTTTAGCCTGGAGAGAAGGCAACTAAGAGGGGATCAGGTCACCATCTTCAAGTACTTGAAGGGATTTCATATAGAAGATGGAGCAGAGTTGTTTTCTGTTGCTCCAGAGGGTCGGAAATAATTTTTAATTAATTAATTCAAAAGAAAAATGTGGCTAAACCCAGGTCTTTCAGATCCTAGCTCAACAATCTAACCATATGCAGTTGTGTTGCCTGCGTGCCAGGATTGTGTATGTACATCCCCCATTATTGTTTTTAAAAATTTCCCCTATCTCCAAGGAACTCGCAACAGCATGCACGGTTCTTCCATCTTATCCTCACAACCACCCCGCAAGGTAGGACATGCAGAGAGTGTTCACCTAGGCTGTCGCCATCTGAACCTGGGTCTCCGCGGTCCAAGTCTATCCCTGTAATCTTAACACCACACTCGCTCTTACTTGTTCTGGGACAGCCATGTTAGTCAACTTGTTTCTGATTTAGCATGAAGGTCAAGAGCCTTTTCATCATCTTGCCTGTTCAAAGGTGACGAGAGAGTGCTTTTTTTGCCATTGTTTAATTGTTTCATTTTCCCCCACGTGTTTCACTGGGCCCCATAGTTCTGCTTTGCAGTGTCTCATGAAATGGGCCCACCGAAGAGGAAATCTCACCATATTTCTTTCTCTTCCTTCCCAGGGGATGGCCTTTACACTGGAGGAGAGACTCCAGCTTGGCATTCACGGCCTGCTTCCTCCTTGCTTCCTGAGCCAAGATGTTCAAGTCCTCCGCGTTCTGAAGAGCTACGAGACCAAATCCAGCGACCTAGACAAGTAAGCGTGATGTGATTTCTGTGTCTGCGACCAGCAGCAAATGCTATGGAGGGTGCATGGAGAAAGGTTTTCTTTCCCCCTGTTCCCCCTCATTTTAATGTAAAATAGGATTTTAACATTCAGTGAGTTTATTGGCTGATGTTACCCACCCTGACCCTCATTTGGAGGGTAAGTTAGAATGAATAAACAAACAAACAAACAAGTCTTTATTTTTCTAAGTTGCCCTCCGAATTAGATCAGGGTGGGTAATATCAGCCAATACATACTTTACATTAAAATGAGAGAGAACACGGGGAAAGAAAACAATGGATGGATGGATGGATGGGTGGATGGATGGATGGATGGATTGACAATCCTACTGCCATTACATCACATACTGAGGCTAAAAGGAAGGAGCTCCATGGACCTCTACTTCTGATAGAGATTTTGGTTGTTGTTATTGCAAGCACACATGCTGCAAAGCACAGCTTGTTTTCATAAAATGTGGATAGTTTGAACCCCCCTTGTTCTATTTGATTTTTCTTCTCCCTGCCAGAACTATTATTTTGTAAGGTTAATGTTTTAATGTTTTAGGTGATGTGGGGTTTTTATTCTGTAACCTGCCACAAGACATTTCACAAGAGCAGCGGGTAATAAATCAAATAAATCTGGGAATGGCTGTGGCTTGGAGATCAGGAGGACCCTGATGGATCGGACCAGGGGTAGTCAAACTGCGGCCCTCCAGATGTCCGTGGACTACAATTCCCATGAGCCCCTGCCAGCATTCGCTGGCAGGGGCTCATGGGAATTGTAGTCCACGGACATCTGGAGGGCCGCAGTTTGACTACCCCTGGATCAGACTAATCATCTGTTCCAGCAACTGGTTTCACTGGACAGTTATCCAGTAACCCCAGAGGGCCAGCAAACCTCACACAGAAGCCAATGCCTTCTCTCGATATCGGCACCTGTACTTGAACATAGGAAGAGCCCTGCTGGGTCAGGCCATCTAGCCCAACATCCTGTCTCACACAGGATAATACATTGGGAAGCTCGGAGATAGAGGAATGGCTGGGATAGAGGAATTAATACATTGTAATTATCCTAGGGGGGAGGTAATGTCCAAAAGGAAATGTCCAAAAACAAAAGAAAATACCAAGAGGAAATATCTCTTACATTTTTGCATTCCGGTACATAATACAAATTGCCCAGTGTTCATGTTTATCCTGTTGGTTTGGCAGAGAACTCCCAAAGTGGCTTAGAATAAAAGCAGAAGTCGTTGTTTATACGCATACCTTAAATTAAAAAGTTAAAGAAACAGAACAGGGATCAAAACAACTGGAACTCAGTCAGTAGGCAGCTCCAAGAGTTCATTGGATTAGAGTGCTGCTAACCAAATTCCAGGACCGGTTCAAGGGCTTTTATCATGCCAGGCAAGATAGTCTTCCTTATGCGATTTATCTGTGTTGCAAGCCACCGTGACCTCTGCAAAGGAGAATGGTAGCAAATAAATGATTCAATTAAATAAACCATAGAAACTCTGTGGGAGTGCAAAGTCCACAGGAAAGTGTGTCTTACCAGGATTACCTTTCAATCTTTCACCTGTCTGCCATATAGTTGTTGAGTCCAAAAAGGAGATGGGTTATTTAGATCGGTGGTCCCCAACCACCGGGCCGCGGCTCCCTCTCCCCCCCCCCCCCCGCAGTAAGCGGCCGATTAGCTTGCGGCCCGGCAAGCTTCTTTTTGTGGGAGGGGGGGGAGAGGGAAGCAGGGCCGCGCATCGCAAAACCCTATGGTTTCACAAAACCCAGCTGGAGAAAGCCTGTTCTATCCCCTTGATATTTCAGCAAGTTTGGTTTGTATGTTTTCAGGTATAATATTGTAACCATAAGGGCTAGGAACATAGCTTGTTTTTTAAAATAAAACATGAAACCTCACATTCTCAGACAGCTGAATTCTGACTTCCCGCTCTGTAAAATTGCAGCATGTACATTGATTGTGCTCCTTGATAATTACTCTGAAAGTCATGAGTAGACCAGAAGAAAGAAACAGAACAGGGATCAAAACAACTGGAATTCAGTCAGTAGGCAGCTCCAAGAGTTCATTGGATTAGAGTGCTGCTAACCAAATTCAAGCTGAAGATGGACTGAACTGTGCATGGTTGATTGATAGGTCTGCCCCTACTGAGTTGGGGAATTCCTGGAGATTTGGAGGGAAGAGCCTAAGAAGGCTAAGGTTAGGGGAGAAGAGGAGCCTTGTTGGAGTGTAAGGCCATAGAATCCATCCTCCAAAACATCAATTTTATGCAGGGGCATTGATCTTTGTAATAATTGCATGAGACCTCCAGACATCACCCATAGGGTTGGCCAACCTGTCTACTGACCACCCTCTTTTTGCTATGCCCCCTCCCAGGTATATCATCCTGATGACCCTCCAAGACAGAAACGAGAAGCTCTTCTACCGAGTTCTCACATCGGATATAGAACGATTCATGCCCATAGTGTACACCCCGACCGTCGGCTTGGCCTGTCAGCAATACGGACTGGCTTTCCGAAGGCCACGGTGAGAGAACAGAACTATTTTTACCCTCCGGAGCCCTGCCTCGTTTCCCCGTTGATTGCAAATGAATATTCTTTTGTGCGCAGTTCCGCATCTTTCTCAGGGTGGTCTCCGAAAGGAAATGAAAATCTGATCCTCGGTTAAGTGATGTCGCTATCAGACAACTTGGGCCTGTGTTTGTGTTTTAATCTGGGCAGGGTTCCTGCTTTCCCTCCTTGTAAACAGCATAACAAGGCTAGTTTTGTTCTGGAACAGTACAGTACAGTCCGGCTAAGTCAAACCACAAAATGTCACTATGAATTCTCCCTTCTTTATGAACTCTCTTCTGGAAGTTCTATAATCTGTCTTGTTTTTTAATGGCGCATCTCTTGAAGATAATGACAGTCCTTGGAATCCAGCCTTTTGCTTAGGTGGCCAAACTGGCTTTCCAGATGTCCATGGACTACAATCCCCATGAGCCCCTGCCAACATCTGGCTTAGGCCTATTCTGCACATGCAGCTAGCTTTCAATTTTCACTGAAATCAAGTCAGTAGGGATTAACTTTGAATGCTGTGCCTGCACTTTGCACCTCTTGACTCTGGAATTCAGAGATCTAGTGCCTCTGAATGTGGAAGTTCCCCTCAGTCACCACTGATAGTCTTACCCTCCATTAATTTAATCCCCTTTTAAAGCTGCGAATTCCTGTGGCCATCACTATATCCTCTGGCAGCGAATTCCACATTTTAATCACTCTCTGTGCAAAGCAGAGTTTCCTTTTGTCCGTCCTGGGCTCATGGCCCATCAGCTTCATTGGATGCACTGAAGTTCTAGTTTTTGGGAGAGGGAGAAAATTTTTATGTCAACTCTCTCCACACCCTGAATCATTTTATAAACGAGTCATATCCCCCCTTAGTGGTCTGTTTTCTAAACTGGGAAGGCCCAGCCTCTTCGGCTATTCCTCTGAAGGAAGGTGCTCACATCTTGTTTTCCATCCCCTGGACTTTTTCCAGATCTAGAATTATAGAATCATGGAAGGGACCTCCTGGGTCATCTAGTCCAACCCCCTGCGCTATGCAGGACACTCACAACCCTATCGCTCATCCACTGTCACCTGCCACCCCCTTGAGCCTTCACAGAATCAGCCTCTCTGTCAGATGGCCATCCAGCCTCTGCTTAAAATCTGCAAAGATGGAGAACCCACCACCTCCCAAGGAAGTCTGTTCCACTGAGAAACTGCTTTAATTGTCAGGAACTTCTTCTCTGCCATGTCCTTTGGGAGATACGGGAACCCGAACTGTTCACGGTATTACAGATGAGGCCACACCATAGTTCTATACAGGGATATGACAAAATTGGCTGTTTTATTCTCAGTCCCTTTCCTAACAATCTCTAATATGATGCTGATGTTATCCATTCAGTCGCGTCCGACCCTTGGCGATTCTATAGGAAAGTTTTTGCCGTGCGTTTCTGTCACTGACTGCTTCTTTTAGCTGGTTCATGGTCATCCCTGTATCGGCTTTGATCGTGTCGAGCCAGCAGATCCTTTGGCGACCACCGCTGCAGGACACCAGTTTTAGATTTCCAAGGATCTATTCATTGTGACCCCAGGATCGTTTTCCCTCTCAGACCTCAATAACCTATACTTGGTTGGCGATGCCAAGGATTGAACCTGGGACTTTCTGCATGCAAATGAGAGGCTCTTCCACTGACCACCAGCCCCTGATTTTCATTCTATCAGGGAAATGGCACAGGAAGGAAAAGGGGCTTTTAAGAAGCACTGAATTTTTAAAGCTCAATTATATGTTGGGAGATCAGATCGCAGATTCCTCATGTGAATTGTTGGTTGTCTCTAAGGGAGAGGTCCCAGTGTGGGATTTCTAGATGGGTTTTTGGTGTACCCAAATAGAGTCGGAATAGTTCCTAACAAAAGAGCCTCTTGTGGCACAGAGTGGTAAGGCAGCAGATATGCAGTCTGAAAGCTTTGCCCATGAGGCTGGGAGTTCAATCCCAGCAGCCGGCTCAAGGTTGACTCAGCCTTCCATCCTTCCGAGGTCAGTAAAATGAGTATCCCACTTGCTGGGGGGTAAACGGTAATGACTGGGGAAGGCACTGGCAAACCACCCCATATTGAGTCTGCCATGAAAACGCTAGAGGGCATCACCCCAAGGGTCAGACATGACCCGGTGCTTGCACAGGGGATACCTTTGCCTTTAGTTCTTAACAACGTTGCATCAAACTGCATTAACTTGCAGTATTTTGCATTTTTAAAAAATTATGTGACAAATACAATCTTTTTGGGTTTAAAAAAAAATCTTACCAGCGATTTGGAGCTAGGAACATGCCCTGAGCATTGTATTTCATGCCTGTAATTTGGAGCCTTTCACATCAGCAGTCCAGAATGTTAAGTAAGCCAATGCATACTTATGGTGATAATGTGTGGCATACCAGTAGTATGGAGGGGGGGGGATCAATCTCAGAGCGGCCAAAGATTAAGTGTCTCCTGGACTTCAAAGCTAATTGGCCATGGGCAGCCCTGCCAGTAGGTATTTATAGGCATGGAAAATAGTACATTTTAATGGGGGAGATCAACTGATTAAAATTGTTGTCAGGCTTTTAACTGGGTTGATTTATCTGAAGGCTCCGGAATGTTAAACAAGGCTCTTGTGAGATGAAATTCACTTTTTCAATTACCCTTTTGTTTGTTCTCCTAGCCCTTAAGCCATAACAACTGAAATTCACTCAGCACACTGTATCAAGATTTATCTTTTCCTTACATATATCGAAGCGTGTGCTTGCCAAGTCTGCTTTTATTTTTTCTTTCCCCCAAATCCATCTCAAGGAACATCGGAGGGAATTATTACAAGCAAACGGGACAGATGGCTCTTTCGACAGCGTTTCATCCCGTAATAACAATCGGTCTAAAGAATTTAACATTTTAAGATCCTAACTTTTCTTTTGGATCTGCTTTTCTTTTGCATTCTTTAGATATACTCTTTCGTCTGGTGGGTTCTCCATCTTTGGAGATTTTTAAGCAGAGGCTGGAGAGCCATCTGACGGAGAGGCTGATTCTGTGAAGGGTCAAGGGGGTGGCAGGTGACAGGGGATGAGCGAGAGGGTTGTGAGTGTCCTGCATGGTGCAGGGGGTTGGACTAGATGACCCAGGAGGTCCCTTCCAACTCTATGATTCTATGATTCCTCCCAAGGTACAAGCTTAGGCTCAGAGATTAAGGCAAAAACAATTTCCTGGTCATTTAGACTTCTGTTGTTGAGGAAATCTAAATATTATTATTAATATTATTATTTACTGAATTTCTATACTGTTTAAAAAGTCATCCTGTTAAGTAGAGCTTCTTCTTGAAACGTTGAAAAGTTATTGGATGCTTTAGGATGCTTTGGGCTGATCCTGCGTTGAGCAGGGGGTTGGACTAGATGGCCTGTATGGCCCCTTCCAACTCTATGATTCTGTGATTCTATTAATGTTAGATTTAACATGGCAAAGAGGGCCGTATGGTGACTTAGGTTGGAATCCCTGCTTGCCCATGGAAGCTCACTGGAAGACCTTTTTATTCCATTTTAGAGGCTCACAACGTAATAACATAGATAATAAAATAACATGTAAATCCCCAATTTAGTTCATTGCATTTGCTGGCAGGGGCTCATGGGAATTGAAGTTCATGGACATCTGGAGGACCACAGGTTGACTACCCCTGATCTTGAAGATATCTTTTATGATCGTTTTTCTCTTCTCCCCTTTCCTGGAAACACCCAGCAGGAGTCACAGTTCACGTCCACCTTGCGTCATGGGTTAGCGGTTAGCATCCCCCGGTTGATTGTTTGGGATGTTTTTCTTCCCTGTGGGTTTTATGGTTCCGGTTCCACCTCTTCTCCTCTGAATCTTGTTCTTTTCACATTTCCTCTTCCAGCAGATCTCTTAACACTTCCAATTCTTTCCCTGAGTCATGAGTTCCTCTTTCCAATTTAGGGACCCACGTACCACCTTTGAAGCAGAGAACAGAAGGATGCAAGTCTGTAATTAGGATTCCTTTGTTTCCCAGGCTTGAACAGAAAAAGAAATGAAGGAAAAGGATGCACTATTAACCAAAAAAAAAAAAAAAGGTCACATGAATCCAATCCCTCCCATACATCCTGTCCCAAAGAAAATACCACGAGAAGCAGAGATCTGTGGGTCTTCATGTTCACCTTACATCATGGGTTAGCATGATGTAAGGTGAACATGAAGGGGGAGAGGGAATCAGGGCCGGGCCGCGCATCAGAAAGTTTGGGGATCACTGTGTTAAAGGACTCAGACTACAGTAACAATCACAGAACCATAGAATCATGGGGAGGGGCAGACAGGCCATCTAGTCCCATCCCCCGCTCAAAGCAGGGTCAGCCTAAAACATCCAGGATTAGGATCTGTCCAGCCACTGCTTGAAGACTGCCAGAGAAGGGGAGCTCCCCACCTCCTTAGGCAACCCATTCCAGTCTTAAACTAGACTCCTAGAATCCTAGAGTTGCAAAGAGGCCATCCAGGCCATCTACTCCCACTCCCTGCCCAATTCAGGATCAGCCTTAAGCTTCCAGGAAAAGGATCTGTCCAGCTGCTGCTTGAAGACCACCAGTGAGGGGGAGCTCCCCACCTCCTTAGGCAGCCCCTTCCATGGCTTAACTAGACTCCTAGAATCCTAGAGTGGGAAGGGGCCATGCAGTCCATCTAGTCCCACTCCCTGCTCAGTGCAGGATCAGCCTCCAGCATCCAGGATAAGGATCTGTCCAACCGTTGCTTGAAGACCGCCAGTGAGGGGGAGCTCCCCACCTCCTGAGGCAGCCCATTCCACTGCTGAGTGGAACTACTCTGACTGTGAAAACAAATGTTTCCAACCTGTTTCTTTCCACCTGTACTTTAAACCCACTGTGGCAAGTCTTATCCTCAGCTGCCAAGAGGAACAGCTCCCTGGCCTCCCCTAACTGACAGCCTTTCAGAGAAACCATTCTGATTTTTAAGAATAGTTTTCTCCTTTCAAAAGAAAGCCAGTGCTTTGGTGAGCCCATGGTCACCAACTGGTTACATGTGGAGGAGCAGGGAATCAAACCGAGCTCTCGAGGTTAGAAGTCCGCACTCCTCACCACTACATCCAGCTGGCTCTCAGTTCCCAGAAGTCAGTAAATGTACAGAATTCATGATGCAGACGAGGCTAAGCGGGGTCGGCCCTCATGAGTATTTGGATGGGAGACCACCAAGGAGATCCAGAGTTGCTGTGCAAAGACCAGCAATGGCAAATCACCTCTGTCCGTCTCTCGCCTTGAAAACCTTAGGACAGCCTTTCTCAACATTTTGTACCATTGAGAAACCCCTGAGACACCCTTCAGGTTTTGCAAAACCCCAGAAGTGACACAGCCATGCATAATAAGGTTGGGAAGCATTGGTGTGGACACGCCCACACAGGGCTCCTCCCCTTCCCACCCCCTCCAGGCCCATCATTGGCCATTTGGGAGTGGGGAGCAGGTTGAAATGACACTAATATGGTCATATCGCCCGATAAATGTTTAACAAATTTTAGAAATGTATAAAGATTAATGTACTCCCACCCATTCGGTAAACCCTTCCAGGGCCTTCAAGAAACCCCAGGATTTCAGGAAAGTCTGCCTTGTTACCGTAAGTTGACTGTAGCTTTACTGAGAGCCAGTTTGGTGTAGTGGTTAGCAGTGCGGACTTCTAATCTGGGATGCCGGGTTCGATTCTGCACTCCCCCACATGCAGGCAGCTGGGTGACCTTGGGCTCGCCACGGCACTGATAAAGCTGTTCTGACCAAGCAGGAATATCAGGGCTCTCTCAGCATCACCCACCCCACAGGGTGCCTGTTGTGGGGAGAGGAAAGGGAAGGAGATCGTAAGCCGCTTTGAGCCTCCTTCGGGTAGGGAAAAGCGGCATATAAGAACCAACTCTTCTTCTTCTTCTTCTTCTTCTTCTTCTTCTTCTTCTTCTTCTTCTTCTTCTTCTTCTTCTTCTTCTTCTTCTTCTTCTTCTTCTTCTTCTACTGCAGCCCTTTCTGCCACCTTTTAGAATACCAACTAAAAGGTCTTCTAACAATGTCCAGTTCATGACCTGGGTGGCGCAGACTAACCTGTCCTCATCAGAGCTCAGAAGCTAAGCAGAGCTGGCCCCAGTTAGTACTTGTAGGGGAGACTACAGAGGGAAACCGAAGGTTGCTACGCACAGGCAGATCATGGCAAACGGCCTCTTGCCTTAAAAGTCCTATGGGGTCACCATAAATTGGCTCAATGGGACTTTCCACCCCGCAGCAAGAATGTTCAGGGGGACAGATTGAACCTAGTTGAGTTTGCAACCTTCTCTCCTAGGAGCTCAAGACTGGCAACACGGATGCTGTACATATAGGTGACCTCCCCCACATACCCCCACACCCCACACCCCATAACTCTAAATAATGTAAAGAGGCAGTCGTAACAATTCCCACTTGGAAGTCTGTTCCATTGAAGTGAGCGGAGTTTGCTTTCCAGTAAACATTCTTAGGATTTGATTGTTAGATTGGGTTGAAAGGCTCTTTGATTATTCATAATTGAATCCATATGGCTGGATGAAATACTTCCCTGGGAGCCATCCTGTTCCACGTGAAGGGTTTTCCTTCCCATAGTGGATGTGATGTGTGCCTCTCTCCCATCAAACCCGGTGGTTGTTCTGTGCCTATCCATACAATCGGAACAATTGCCAGGTCCTTATTGGGTGAACATAAAGAGAAGGTAAGAGCCTCTTGTGGCGCAGAGTGGTAAGGCAGCCGCCTGAAAGCTCTGCCCATGAGGCTGGGAGTTCGATCCCAGCAGCCGGCTCAAGGTTGACTCAGCCATCCATCCTTCTGAGGTTGGTAAGATGAGTACCCAGCTTTCTGGGGGGTAAACGGTAATGACTGGGGAAGGCACTGGCAAACCACCCCGTATTGAGTCTGCCATGAAAACGCTGGAGGGCGTCACCCCAAGGGTCAGACATGACTCGGTGCTTGCACAGGGGATACCTTTACCTTTACCTTTAACATAAAATTTGCCTTTAGCTCCAGGGGTCATGGAGAAGGAAAGGAAAGATGGACACCAAGGGAGATAACAGAATCCACTTGTCCCTTCGGGAGTGTTAGCCCTTGGCCCCTCTGCTTGGTACATCACCTGGTGTCGAGGAGAAACCTTTTACCAAGTTATAGACTACAGCAGGCTGAGGGAGATGTAGGGTTTGGCAGAATTTCTGTAGCTTCATGAGATGGAAAAAAGAAAAGCCCATTTCAGTGGCTGCGAATCTACAGAAACCAGATGTACTTGAAGAAGTCCGTTTTATGAAGGAACATGAAAGCAAGAGGAATGTCGGCTCTCTTTCCCGTCAACACAAAACCCAAAGTGCATCCCTCAACAATGGCCCCCTCCTCTCTCAACAACCTTATTTATTTTATTTTACTGTTCCTAAAAAAAAATAAGAAAAATCTTTCGCCCACCCTAAAACGTTCTGCCAGCAAAAGAGATTGCGGGCTGCCACACGGTGCTGTGGTTCTTTCTGTGTTTGAATTTGGCATTGCAGTTAACCGAACAGGGAGCCAAACTCTTCCGGTAAAGCCAAGAACCTTGTGCAGATGAATGATCGTTAGGACATTGGGAAGGTGCCATAGGCTCATGCACTGCCCCTAGCATCTTATGTATCTGACTCTTTGTTTAAAAATAAGTGTCCTGACTTATCTGATGCTCAAGGGGCTTACGATGATCAGCAGTCGTTCGCTGGACACACTAAAGTTAAAACATTGAAAATAATAAAACCACCCAGCATGAAATACCATTAAAATGAAGGACTGCCTTTTGCCCTATGTCGCTCAGCAGGTACTAACTTATTGGTCATTCCTGACCCCAGGGAGGCTTGCCTGGCCTCAATTAGGGCCAGGGCCTTTTCCATCCTGGCCCTGACCTGATGGAATGAGCTCCTGGAGGAGCTGTGGGCCCTTGGAGGGCTTTCAGCTTTCCGTAGGGCCAGTGCTAGAGCAAAAGGTATGGGTCCCCCTTGGTACTTTGTGCCGGACAGCTTGGCGCAGTATGGTTTCCCCCATGCCACCCTCATAAGGGCCTTCCTGTTAGGAGTAGGAGGAGAAGGAGGAGGAAGAGAGTTGGTTCTTATATGCCGCTTTTCTCTACCCAAAAGAGTCTCAAAGCGGCTTATATTCACCTTCCCTTTCCTCTCCCCACAACAGACACCCTGTGAGGGAGGGGAGGCTGAGAGAGCCCTGAGATGACTGAAGAAGAAGAAGAGCTGGTTCTTATATGCCGCTTTTCTTTATCCAAAAGAGTCTCAAAGCCGCTTATATTCGCCTTCCCTTTCCTCTCCCCACAACAGACACCCTGTGAGGTGGGTGAGGCTGAGAGAGCCCTGATATTCCTGCTCGGTCAGAACAGCTTTATCAGTGCAGTGGCCAGCCCAAGGTGACCCAGCTGGCTGCATGTGGGGGAGCGCAGAATCCGGTTTACCAGATTAGAAGTCCGCACTCCTAACCACTACACCAAGCTGAAAAAAATGTGTCATGAGAGAACCTGGGGTGGCAAGTGGAAGAGGAGGTCTTTCAGTTGTACCTTCCCCTTAGTGGTTATCATGGGTAATGTTCATCAAGGTTGTCCTCATAATTAGGGTTTGAAACCAAGGCTATGGGGAGATTTGTACGCCCTGTTTACAGGGGAATGTGGTTAGCATTAGCCATAGCTGGCATATGGGATGGTCATGTCCTACCATCCAGCAATTTTGGTCAAAGGCTGAGATTGAACTTTGTGGCTGGGTATAACATTTCAAACATTCCTAGGGATCTCTTACACGATTTGTTTGGAGATCTTGTACGTCCTGTAAACAGAGACGTGATTTTGGATATGCCTACGGCCACAAAGAATGACAATTGCGGAGGACTGGCCAAACGCTACACGTTTGACTGCTGAAGCATGAACTTGAAATGTTTGGCCGCATATAAAACTGGCTAGACTAACACAATTGAGACAAAAGGAGGGTAGAGGAGGTAAACGTTGCTAGAAACCTTGACAACTTTTTTGGCATTGGGCTCTTTGATCTTTATCATGGCTCTTCTTTGTTGTGACAGGGCACTCGGAGCAATGTTTTAAGTATGCTCATTAGATAAAGAAGGAAAGTATAATGTGCTTAAATCAGATTGCAAGAAGGAAGAGCAAACTTATGTAAGAGGAGGCCAGAATATCTTGCAACTCAACCATGGCTAAGAAGTAGACTCCAGTATCTTTTAAATTTTGAATAAGTTAGCTTACAATTACTTAATGCAGGGGTGGCCAAACTGCAGCTCTCCAAGTGTCCATGCACTACAATTCCCATGAGCCCCTGCCAGCACCATGCTAGCAGGGGACCATAGTAATTGTAATCCACGGACATTTGGAGAGAGACGGTTTCACCACTCCTGTGCTAGATAGTCGATGGCCATCATCCTTCTCTTTCACTTGAAAGCTTTAATAGAATCGTAGAATCGTAGAATCATAGAGTTGGAAGGGCCCATACAGGCCATCTAGTCCAACCCCCTGCTCAACGCAGGTTCAGCCCAAAGCATTCTAAAGCATCTTTCCAGAAACATCTGGCTGGCTCCTCTTGGGGAGAGTCTACTGGGCTAGAGACCTTTAGTCTGATGCAGTAGATACCTTCATATGGTGGGTGGTGGCATATGGAGAAGTCATCCACCTAAATCCAATCTTTGCAAAGGAGGATCACCAGCTAAAAGACATGCAGCCACCATCAACAGTAGGGAAGGAAGTTTAGCTTCATGATGGAGCATCTGCATTGCATGCAGAAGTTCTTCAGTGCAGTCTCTGGCATCTCTCATTGAAAGTTGATATCAAAGACCTGGAGAGCTGCTGCCGGACAATACCAACTTTGATAGACAGGTGGTCCATCAATGGCTACTAGCCATGGTAAATGAAGGGAACCTCCATATACAAAGGCAGCAAGCCTCAAAATATCATTGCTGAGAGGCAGCATCAGAGAAGGGACCTCAACTGCTATTCCCTTGTTTGCCTTGGCTCTCCAGGTCAGCTGGTTGGCCACTGTGTGAGACAGGATGCTGGATGAGATGGACCACCAGCCTGAACCAGCAGTGCTGTTCTCATGAAGACCTCAGCCACTGTGCCCTGTTGTTGGCTGTCCAAAGGAACCGATTGGCCACTGTGAGACAGGAAGCTGGACTAGATGGACCACAGGTCTGACCCAGAAGAGCTCTTCTTAGGTTCTTATGAAGGCTCCTTCCAACTCTGTCATTCTGCTTCTATGGTTCTTCAATAACTTGGGAAATATCAGCAAGCTCCTTGCCTAACTATGCTAAATACACATCTCCTCTGATGCCCCCTGCAGGATATTCTTCACATCCTTTTCCAGTCATGCACACTACAGATCGTGGCATCTTCCAACATACGGTTTGAGAACCCCTGCAGTGAAATGAAGACATAGGGGAGCTCCACACTTCTTGTTCCGCCCTTCCACTTGGACTTCTTTCACTGGCTAGAGATCCCAGAAGTCTAAATTTGACAGGGGAAAGGGGTTGTGTAGCTAAACTTTTCATAATCATGCCTTGGAAAGTGATGTATCTTCTGGCTTCCAAACAAAAGGCCTGTTTTAAAACATGCAGTGACAGCTTAAGCATGTTTACAGGGCAAAGCGATGGGATTCAGGCCCTCATTTCCCTCTCCTCCCTGTCTGTTTATGAGGTATTGCAAGGAGGATTTAGCCCCCCCCCCCATAATAAAACATTAGGATGTGTTCCCCCTAGCAGCCTACCTCTCTTCAGATTAACGACCCCCACATCCGAAAATGATTCCCTGCCCTTCTCACTTGATAGAAATCTGCCCGTGATTTTCAGGGCCTTTGCACGTACATGTAAGGAAACCAAATCTATAAAAAGCCAGGATGAGTCACCGGAGTCCTGTCGAGCCATCAGATCGTTAATTATGCTCTGTTTGGAGAAATTAAGTGCAGGCTCAGACAGAACTCTGATCCGCAGACCTCCCCTTCTCCCAGGCTGACGGGATTGTTAGCTTAAGTTTTCCCCAAAGAATGGAACAATTGGAATGTTTGCTTTGAGCTTTTCAGGCCCGAATGGGGTGGCCACCATGATTTATGGCACAGGGAAACAGCAGAGGAGATTAATGATGGGAGGGGCTTCTCAGAACGTTCTCGGGAGACACCCCCTCTCAGTTTAATCCCACACCATTTCCGTGAAGCCCTTGTTCTTAGCTTCTACGTATATATTATAGGTAAAGGTAAAGGTATCCCCTGTGCAAGCACCGGGTCATGTCTGACCCTTGGGGAGACGTTCTCTAGCGTTTTCATGGCAGACTCAATACGGGGTGGTTTGCCAGTGCCTTCCCCAGTCATTACCGTTTACCCCCCAGCAGCAAGCTGGGTACTCATTTTACCGACCTCGGAAGGATGGAAGGCTGAGTCAACCTTGAGCCGGCTGCTGGGATCGAACTCCCAACCTCATGGGCAGACAGCTTCAGACAGCATGTCGCTGCCTTACCACTCTGCGCCACAAGAGGCTCTACGTATATATTATAGTGTGGAGTTAAAGTGCAGGCGAATGAAGATCCGCGTTCTGTGGCTCGTGGTTATAGGATTGCCAGCTTCTAAGTAAGGGCTGGCGTTTCCCTGGAATTCCTGCTGATGAGTCCTGGAGGGAAAGGACAACAACAGAAGACAATGGCAGGAGTGGCCAAACTGTGGTTCTCCAGATGTCCATGGACTACAATTCCCATGAGCCAGGCAGGGGTTCTTGGGAACTGTAGTCCATGGGCAGCTGGAGAGCCACAGTTTGGCCACTCAGGGCTATGGCATTACATCACTGCTGAACTCCCCCCTTACACTGTATCTCCCAATCTCCAGGGATTTTCCAAGTTTGAGTTGGCAACCCTATGTGCAGAGGAATCTTCTGATCTAATGAGGAACAGGGATCAATGCTGAAATATCGGCTCCAGCCTCTGTTCAACAACAGAAATCTCCCTCCTATAATAATAACCACAATATATTTGTAGCCCGCCCTTCCCAGTTGGCTCAGGACAGGTAACAACAAGGCAGATACAAGTAATTAATTTTCCATCGATAAATGGTTATTAAATGCTTTAAATTGAAATATATTTGTTAAATTATATTATTAATTCGAGAAACCTCAGAAGTGGTGCAATCGTGCAGAATGTGGTTGGGAAGCAGAGCTGTGGACACGCCCATCCATTCGGAAAACGCTTCCAGGGCCGTCAACAAACCTGGTTCTCAAAAACCTGGTTGAGAAAACCTGTTTTGGGCAAATCTATATTCTCAAGCCCAATTCTGTCAGAGAATATTCTAATCTAAACGTTTCTCCTCTTCTGGCTGGTCACACCAAGAACATCATGCATTTGTGCGCACCACCAAAAGTGGTGGAGAAGGCCAGATGTTCACCATGAAGTGGGGGGAGAACTTAGATTTTTGAGCAGAGGTGCCGGGCTGGGCCTTCCTTGGGACGCTGCACCTAATCAGCACACTTCTAACATGCACAAACTGCGTGCCTTCTGGCTCGTCCTGGACTGGGCTGTTGATATTCTGCAGATGCGCGTCGGGCTTAGCCAGTGCCTCTGAATCACAAAGGCACACAGATCTGTTTCCCCTTTGGAAAACAAACACTCATTTCCCTCACCACACCTCTGGCTACATTAGCAACATGGTGGGGGAAAGCCAAAGTGTACAAACAGGTCAGCTTACTGTGAGCCAGTGGAACCGAGGCCAGGAATCCCTGTGGAGGCTCAGGGGGGAGATGTATTTTATTATTATTTATATTGTAATAAAAAGTGTCATGCCTCCCTTTGTGCTGGACGGCCAGTGAAAGAAACTTTGAAATGAATATATAGAAACATGGGACGAGGGTTGACAGCTTTGGGTTTAGAAACACCTTAAAGCAGCCATTCTCAACTTTTTTTACTGTTGAGAAACCCCTGAAACATTCTCCAGGCTTCGGAAAACCCCAGAACCACCAAGCGGGCTGTTTACACCTCCTGAATAAATTTGTAATAATAGCCTCGACTGCCCTGGATAGTCCTGGGTGTAGTCTGCACAGGGCTTTTTACCCAGTCCCATTTCGAATGAATCCCTCCCATCTACGCTGAATTTGATTTCCATTTTGATTTTGGGTGCCTTAAATTTTCCCTCTGCAACATGCATGAGTGATCTGGAGTGACCCTACCTTTCCCCCACGATATCTCGAAGAGGATATAACCTTTGATATTTGAAAAATTGGCATCAGTAAGTGTGCAGATTCCTGCTTTTTTGTGAATTAACTCCGTTCTTTGTGCCTCGTAGCTGATAGGCCAGGGTGTCAGTTCAAAGACTTCCTGGTTCCTGGTTGCAGGGCTTCCCTTAAAGTGCCTGCGCTCCAGAAGCCCTAACTCTCAGCAGTGATTTGCTCTTGGATTTATTCCCCCTCCTCTGCTGTCTCCAATCCTCTGCCCGCCCCTAGTTCAAGAAAAGAAAGAAAGAGCCTCCTGCAGCACTTGGCTCCCCTTCCCCAATCAAGTGCAGAACACTTTCTGTTTCGATTGGGGGGGGGGGTAGACGAAGACCCGAGTTCAAATCGATCTGAATTCAACAGGATCCACAATGAAAAACAAAGTAAGTGCAGTTTCAGCCCTGGAGAGCCCAATTTGATCCCATCTCAGAAGCTAAACTGGGTCATCCCTGTCTGTTGTTTGGATGGGAGACCCCCAAGGAATACCAAGGTCAGGATGTGGAGGCATGCAATGGCATACCCTCTCTGAACATCTCTTGTTTTGAAGACCCTATGGTGGAGTGGCCAAGCTGTGGCTCTCCAGATGGCCATGGACTACAGTTCCCATGTCCATGGGGGATGGCAGGGGCTTATGGGAATTGAAGTCCATGGACATCTGGAGAGCCACAGTTTGGCCACGCTCTCCAGGGCCACCAACATTCATCTGTAATGGCTGTTTCCACCACCGCCACCAGTCTTAACAATGACACAAGCGACTCCCAAGGTGTGTGTTTTGCAAGTGTTTCTCTTAATTTTTTCGCCCCACGATGACAGAGGATGAGGCTTGATTCCCTTCTGTGGAATGCAGAAATGCCAATGCTGAGTTGTCCTTTTGTTTTCTCTCCTAGTGGGCTGTTCATTACCATTCACGACAAAGGACACATCGCGGCGATGCTGAACTCATGGCCAGAAGAAAACATAAAGGTAGCAGCTCAGTTGATTTATGACTGTGTCCTGGGTGGAGTCTGCACAGGGCTTTATATCCACTGCCAGCTCGAATAAATCCCTGCCATCTACACTGAATTCGATTTCCACTTTGATTTTGAGTGCTTTAAATTTTCCCTCTGCAACATGCATGATTGATCTGAAATGACCCCACCTTTCCCCCACGATATCCAGAAGTGGATATAAACCTCGATATCTGAAAAATCGGCATCAGTAAATGTGCAGAGCTCTGCTTTTGTAAATTATTGCTAAACCTCATAAGTTTTCGGTCCTGGCCCCTGCCTGGAAAAGCTCTCCAAAAAGCTCCGGGCCTTGCGGGAGCTTTTGCCGTTCCACAGGGCCTGCAAGATGGAGCTCTTCTGCCAGGTCTATGGTTGAGGCTGGCATGCTGGAAGATCTAGACCCCCCTCCTGGGTTACTCTACTGGCAGAGTAAGATCAGCAACCCCTCTGTCCACCCCCGGAGGCAATAGTGGGTGGGATTTAGTTGTTGTTTTTTCGCCACTGTATAACTTGGATTCTGTGTATGGATTGCTGTGCATTTTATGATGTAGTTTTTTTACTGTTTTTAGGGGTAATTTCATTGGGGATTTTATGCACGTTTTGTAACCCGCCATGAGCCTTCTCAGGAGTGGCGGGCTAGAAATTTAATAAATAATAATAATAATAAGGCGAGGTTGAGAGAATTGCATATGTGTCACTTGGGGAAGATAAAGGGAGGACTTCCCTGCCTCTTTCCCCTTCTGCCTCTCTCCCTACAGTGCTCCTTCCCCTAACTGCTCTTAGCGTGTCCTACCCTGGCCTTCCACAGAGCTTGTCTTCTGACCATACCCCACTCCACGGCTTTGTTCCCAGCTGGGTTGGAGCAATCTGCCTTCCGCGGCCTTCCTCACATGGGTGAGTCAGGCAGCCAGGGGAGGGTAACCAATCAGGACTGTTTGTCATCTCCCAGCAGCCCAGAGCTTGGTCTTAGTGCCAGAATCTCAACACCAGAACATGACATCACTGTATCTGCTATGTTGCTGGTCCCCTCAGTGGATACCAAATGCCACAACTCTGAGCCACCATAGATGGTATGCAGTCAGCAGATTCCCCTGATATGTTGGAAAATATGACTTGGTAAATTCGCCCAGGGGAGGGGACACACATGAAAACCTGGTCTGATGAGAACTAAATATGCCCTGGGAGGCTTGGAATGTTGAGAATGTTTATGAGTCAGCTAAAGGGGGGGAAGTGAAGAAGAGGAGAAATTGGTTTTTTGAGAAGTAGGATTCTCAAATTGTATTCCCCCACCCCCTTTTATGGTTCCATGTGACCCTCCACCCCTGCTTATATATTAGATAATAGTCAAGTTTATCACACTTTAGTGTGACCAAGAAGATGGATTCAGAATAGCGCTAAGCAGCTAAACACAGTCTTGGTTCTCTCAAAGGATGAATGTTAGGCCTTGCTGAAGTGTATCCCTCAGGGGATAATCCCTGTGATATTTACCACTATCTCCTTCTTTCTATCTATCGTTTACTTATTATGTAAAGATCTTATACTTATATAAAGAGACCTCCATGTTTAGAGTCACTAAAACACTGGATCTCTGAACCAGGAGGTAACATCTAGGGAAGAGCTTGGCCCCTCTGCCCTGTTGTTGGCCCTCCAGGGGAAATGGTTGGCCACTGTGGGAGACAGGATGCTGGACTAGATGGACTATTGCTCTGATCCAGCAGGGCTCTTCTGATGTTCTCATGAAGGACCACTGGTCTCATCCAATAAGGCTCTTCTTATTTTCTTCTCCGAGGAGGGCCCCAATCTCTATGCCCTGTTGTTGTCTGTCCAGAGGATCTGGTTGGCCACTGTGTGAGACAGAAGGATGAATTAGATGGACCACTGGTCTGATCCAGCAGGGCTCTTCTTATCTTGTTATGAAGGCCCCAGTCTCTATGCCCTGTTGTTGGCTGTTCAGAGGAACTGGTTGGCCACTATGTGAGATGGGATGCTGGTCTAGATAGACTATTGGTCTGATGCAGCAGGGCTATTCTGATGTTCTTATCAGGGGAAGGCCTCAGGCTCTATGCCCGGTTGTTGGCTGTCCGGAGGAACTGGTTGGCTGCTGTGTAAGACATGCTGTTGGTCTAGATAGTTTGGTTTTACCCAGCAGGGTTCTTTTTATGTTCTTCCTCTGTTGAACTTCTGTTGTTGTTTTTTAATTGCAATAAATGGGTCCTTCCAAGTTTTGCAAATCGCTCAGCTTGCACAAGGTTGACAAATGTTTCAGCCTTCAAACAACATTGAGTGAAGGGTAATCATAATCATGTGGTTGTGTCCTAAACAACAGATTCCATGGCTAGAATTGAGTGTGTCCAATTCAATTTGTTTCGGTTGCATCAAGGTTTCCCATCAAAGTGTGAGGTCTTTTGTTTTCTGCACTCCCACGCTCACAAACTCCTTGTTCATTTGCTGATGCCATCTGCCCAGGACTGCCATCAGAGAGCATAGCCTGGTTCAAAAGTGCACAAAGGCATACCAGGTTAGAGATCAGAAGTCTGGAGCCAAACGGCATGTTGAATCAAATTGTGGATTGAGAACTAGCCTCAGAGTGATCACTGGCCAGCGGGTAGGAAGGTGATCTGAATTAAAAGGGGCCATGTCTGTAAAGTCACATCTGACTTACAGTGACTCCAAGCAGGAATGACCAAACTGTGGCTCTCCAGAAGCCCATGGACTACAATTCCCACGAGCCCCTGCCAACATGCTGGCAGGGGCTTGTGGGAATTGTAGTCCACGTACATCTGGAGAGCCACAGTTTGGCCACCCTTGCCATAGAATTTTCAGGTCAAGAGATGCTCAGAGGTGGTTTGCCGTTGCCTGCCCTTAATTTCTCCCATCCAAGAACTAACCAAGGCTCATTCTGTACTTACTTTGTTTTTTCCATTGTGGATCCTGCGGAATTCAGATTGATTTAAACTCTGGTCTTCTTCTTCCCCTCCCCATTGAAACAGAAAAGTGTTCTGCATGTGGTAGCTCAGAAGTGGGGGGAGCCAAGTGCAGCAGGAGCCTCTTTTTTTTTTCTTGAAGTGGAGGGGGGGAAGATTGGAGACAGCAGAGGAGGGAGAGAGAAAAAACAAGAGGCAAATCTCTGCCGAGAGAAGTTAGGGCTTCCCCTTTTGCGGCAAGCTTGCAACCTGGGAACGAGGAAGCCTTTGAACTGAAGCCTTGTCCAATCAGGGCTTTTCTACAATGAGGCTCAGCAGTGCAAGCAGAGAGCTGCACACTTTCTCATGCCGATTTTTCAAATACTGAGGGTTATATCCATTCTAGGTTATTGCGGGGGAAAGGTCGGGTCACTCCACATCAATCCTGCTTGTTGTGGAGGGAAAATTTAAATCGGCCAAAATCAAAATGGAAATCGCATTCAGTGGAGACGGCAGGGACTGAATCGACCTGGGATTGGAATAAAAGCTCCGTGTAGATTCAGCCCAGGACTGACCCTGCTTCCGAAATCTGAGCAGCCTACAAACTTGGATAGTTTATTAAAGCTTAAGTATGAGGGATCCCAAGAAGAGCTGAATGAACTTTTGGTTAGGGGTTGTGTTGGCATTTCCATGGGCTGTTTTATCCGGAGATGCCTCTGATCATATGTAGCCTTCATCATCATGGGAACTTTCTCGGTTTGTCAAGAAACCCTGGGGTTCCACAAGACCCCTGATGAGAAATCTGACTTAGGGTGACCCCTCACGGGGTTTTGGAGACAAGAGATAAACAGAGTTGGGTTGCCATTGCCTTCCTCTGCATCCCGCTTCTGGACCTCCTTGTGGTCTCCCATCCAAATATCACCAATCCTGCTTAATTTCTGAGACCCGACAGCCTTGGGCTAATCCGAGCTATTCAGGCTGCTAATGGCCCCTTCAGAAAGGGAGGAAAGATTCCAAAAGCAAGCATGCATTTGTTAAGAGGAGAACACGTCCCTGTGCCTCATAGCCAAATGTTCTCAGCTACACGTGGATTGGCAAGATCTGGGTCTCTGTACTGGCTTCAACACCTTGTGGGGACTTGGCTTTGAGCTTGGGGTGGACCAAAACTCCCCTCCGACTTCTAATTATCTGTGATCAGGAGACTTCCGATGAACAAGAACTGTGTTGGATTGAGTGTGTTAGGAGAACGACAGGACACAGATGCACATTAGCTCAAGCCAGCTATTCCAGCCACAAATACACACAAAATCTTCTTTTCCTGGGCCAGGGCAATAGCTTTTCCTGCACCCACCCCTGTGCATCCAGTTATCCATAGAAAAATTAAGTAAAAATTATCAACTCAGTTCTTTTAAAATCCCCCTGACGAGACCTGGAAGAGAAGAAAATAACTTAGTCCTTCGGGGCAATCAAAGTTTTCCTGTGAAGAGCAACGCCTATTTATCTTCAACCCAAACCAAAGCCATCTGGCGTGGTCGTCTATCCTCTTAGAGTTTCCCCTTTAATCATCTGAAATATGTTGAGGATATTTTAAAATAAATTCCTTTTGTCCTGGAGGGGGAGGAGGGGGAGGAGGAAGGATTCCATATGATATCTTTCAAGGGACCAAGCCCTATGAAGATAGGTTGAGGGACTTGGGAATGTTCAGCCTGGAGAAAAGGAGGTTGAGAGGGGACATGATAGCCCTCTTTAAGTATTTGAAAGGTTGTCACTTGGAGGAGGGCAGGATGCTGTTTCCGTTGGCTGCAGAGGAGAGGACACGCAGTGATGGGTTTAAACTACAAGCACAATGATATAGGCTAGATATCAGGAAAACGTTTTTCACAGTCAGAGTAGTTCAGCAGTGGAATAGGCTGCCTAAGGAGGTGGTGAGCTCCCCCTCACTGGCAGTCTTCAAGCAAAGGTTGGATACACACTTTTCTTGGATGCTTTAGGATGCTTAGGGCTGATCCTGTGTTGAGCAGGGGGTTGGACTAGATGGCCTGTATGGCCCCTTCCAACTCTATGGTTCTATGATTCTATGATTCATTCCGCTGCTAAGTAAACGGGTCTTTCTCGGGGCACGTGCAGACGCGAGAAAGATCACGGATCTCCTGTGTAAGGTGAATCGTGTGTGCAGCTGGCCGCTGAGTCAGACAGCAAGGCGAGCAGAAATTTAACCCTGCAGCTTTTACAGCCCCCACTGGGATTATTGCAGTCAGGGCCACAATTCACCTTTTACAGAGAGCTGGACTAATGAAGTGGCTAAGAGTGGCGACCTCTCATCTGGAGAACTGGCTTTGATTCCCCACTCCTCCTCCACTCACAGCCAGCTGGGTGACCTGGAGCCAGTCACAGTTCTCTCAGAGCTCTCTCAGCCCCACCTCCTTCACAGGGTGTCTGCTGTTGGGAGAACAAAATTTGAGTCCGGTGGCACCTTTTAAGGCCAACAAAGTTTTATTCAGGGTGTGTGCCTCAGACAACGGAACAGGGATCATAAGAGTACAGATATAAGAAGAAGGTACATTAGTAGCTGAACTCTGGTGCTGGAGAAGACTCCTGCGAGTCCCTTGGACTGCAAGGCGAACAAACCGGTCAGTCCTAGAGGAGATCAGCCCTGCCTGCTCCTTAGAAGGCCAGATCCTGAAGATGAAACTCAAATACTTTGGCCACCTCGTGAGAAGGAAGGACTCCCTGGAGAAGAGCCTGATGCTGGGAGCGATGGAGGGCAAAAGATGAAGGGGAGGACAGAGAATGAGGTGGCTGGATGGAGTCACTGAAGCAGTCCTAGAGGAGATCAGCCCTGACTGCTCCTTAGAAGGCCAGATCCTGAAGATGAAACTCAAATACTTTGGCCACCTCATGAGAAGGAAGGACTCCCTGGAGAAGAGCCTAATGCTGGGAGCGATCGAGGGCAAAAGAAGAAGGGGACGACAGAGAATGAGGTGGCTGGATGGAGTCACTGAAGCAGTCGGGGCAAACTTAAATGGACTCCGGGGAATGGGAGAGGACAGGAAGGCCTGGAGGATCATTGTCCATGTGGTTGCGATGGGTCGGACACGACTTCGAAACTAACAATAACAACATTAGTAGCAAATTGCATGACGTTACATCTGAGGAAGTGTGCATGCCCAGGGAAGCATATACCAAGCTCAAACCTTGAATAAAACTTCGTTGGTCTTAAAGCTGGTCTTAAAATGGGTTCTAGCAGAGGATATGGGGGCGGTAGGACTGTTTTTTAACTTTTGTTTTAACCTGTGCTTTTATTATTGTATTTTATTGTTATGTACTGCCCAGGTCTGCTGGTTAGGAGGGGCGGTATGAAAAATCTAATAAATAAATAATAAAAGTAGCCATAACAGTAAAGCAAGAACTCTGCGGAAACAATTTTCATTTATCAGGTTCTCCGATTTTCTTTTGCCGTTTGATATGCCAGGATCTGAATGGCCCTATTAAGATTGTCACACTGGGTGAAAGATCAGGGGAATTAAGTTATGCTCGCTTAGAAGACCAACAGGGGCTAAAGCTATTTTAAATCTATGTTTTATATTTCCTGTGGACTACAAAGGCTGGAGAAACTCATTTCAAAAGCTGCCGGCTTAGGCAAATAGTCACTTCCTTGAAGTCACAATTAGTTCCAACCTTAAGTTCATCCATGGTGGCCTTCCTTGGATTTCAGACTCCAGCAAGGAAATGTTCCCTCCCCGTCTTGATGAACTTCCTACCCACCTATTTCCTTATTTGTTCCTTCTTTAATCTGGTCGTGGGCTAGAGCCAGGGAATAGCTTTTAAATGCATGGAAGTTGTTTTTAGAGAAGCAAAAACCCCATACTTTATATATCGCCTTTGGTGACCAAATAGGTTTTGCAGGGTTTTCTAAACTCAAACCTACCAGACCTTCCCACTGGAAGAGAAAGCGCTGCACTTGCCAAGAATTCCTCAAGTGTATTGAAAGTGGGCTGGAAGTGCGTTATTCAGCATGTGTGAAAGTACAATTAGCAACTCCACGGGTGTTGGCCAATCAGTGCCTACGGCAGCCAACTTTTGTTAAGGATTTGTGGAATGAGTGTTTCAAGGCTTAACCTTGGAGAGGAACAGTTCAGATTTGCTACGAATGCAGTGCAATAATGCAGGTTTGTAATAAATGTATTGAAGTGGCATTGAAACCACTGATGGTGGTGGTGGTTTAAATTATGGGGAAATGGTCAGTGGAACATTTTTGTGGCAGGGAGATATACCACATCACCTGTTAAATAAAATCCTATTAAGTCTCTGTTAAAAGGACGGGATTGACCTTTGTTCTCCAGACCTGTTGGAAACCCTGCGTCCAAATCTCACATCTGATTTTGATCTCACTGAACCACATGCAATGCATCGCCCTGTAACCAATTCTTCTGTTCCTTTGCAGGCTATTGTGGTGACAGATGGAGAGAGAATTCTAGGCCTGGGAGACCTAGGAAGTTATGGCATGGGGATCCCAGTAGGAAAACTTGCTCTGTACACAGCTTGTGGTGGCGTTCACCCCCAGCAGTGCCTTCCTGTCCTTCTAGACGTTGGCACAGACAACGAGGTGAGAGAACTTGCTGATTTTTGTCTCGGTGCTATCACGGACCCTGAAGTTTATGTGTAACTAAAGAGCAAGTCTGACCCTTGGGGTGATGCCCTCCAGCGTTTTCCCGCATTACCCAGCTTGCTGGGGGGTAAACGGTAATGACTGGGGAAGGCACTGGCAAACCACCCCGTATTGAGTCTGCCATGAAAACGCTGGAGGGCGTCACCCCAAGGGTCAGACATGACCTGGTGCTTGCACAGAGGATACCTTTACCTTTACCTTTAAAGAGAAGGTGTTATTTGTGACATATGAATGTTTGTGCTTCTGGATCTTAGGATTGTAAAACTGTGGTGCTCGACTTGAATGTTGGCGGAGTTTAAATATTCAAGGGAGCAGAGCACCAGGCTGCCTAAAAGAATAAAATAATTTGACTTCCTAGAGAAACAACTTTGAAGATAGGGCCTGGTTGGAATTAGTTAAGTTCCACAGGGCCTGCAAGATGGAGCTCTTCCACCAGGCCTATAGTTGTGGCCAACCGAGAATCATTAATCATCAATCGGGCCTCCCCCGCCCCTCCCCTTCTCCTCCTTGTCTCCTTGATTCCCTTGCTGCAAAGTGGCAGTGCCAGAAATGAAATGACAGCCATTTAAGCGTATTTTAAAACTGAAAACAATTTAAATTAATAGACAGTTTTGTATTATAATGGATTGCATTTATTATTATTGGATTGCATTTATTATTGTTCACTGCCCCGAGACAGCAAGTTCGAGAGAGGCAGTAAACAAATTAAAATATTATTAATAATATCAACAATAATATTAAAGAGAGGGGGGAGAGAATCCTTTCTAACGGTTCTGCATCGGGAGCCAAGCAGGGAGGAGTTGTGCTCAGAGGAACAGGAAGTCTCCAAGTCAGCTGATCGGGACATAGGCGGAGACTGAAAAATAGCAGGAAGTGCCTAATCTAACTAAGCTAGATCTCTGACGCCCCCTGTAGGATATTCTTCATATGCTTTTGAATCACGCACTTCATGTTCCAGCACTGAAAAGGCCCAACTTGCTGCGAGACAAAGCAACCCACACTAAGGAATAAACCTTGTCACAACCAGAGGGTCTTCAGATCCTTCAGGTTGCTAACGTCCTGCAAAAACCCTGAACAGTAACAGGATTGGACCGTTTATACTACTGTTTACACCGCTGGCTTTACCTCTACTGAGCCCGCTGTCTTCAGAACCGATCGTCTCCAACCAGAGACGGGCTTTAAAAATTGGGTTGGAACCAGGGATGCGTGTGACAATCGAGAGATACCTGAGAAGCACGAATGGTCATCTGAATCCACCTCCAGTCTCTCTCGAAGTCACAAGTGACCATTGTAGCACGGCTGGGAACTCTGTCATTTCGCACAAAGGGCTTTGGTGTCAGCAAACATTGTCGAGGGGCAAAAAGTTGCTGGGCGTCCTCCTTCTGCCAGAGAGAGTTGAGAGGGTCACGCCATCTTTCGACACAATAATACGGGTTTTAAAAGATCCTGACCGGGAAGGTACGGATGTCACTTTTCCTGCGATAATCACAAGGAAACGCACACATTTTCGTGCCTGTTTGGAGGAGATTATATTTCAGTAAACTGGAGAATCCCCAGCGGTCGGCTGGAGCCCAATTAATTTGAGTGTTTTGTCTGATCACGCACTTTAATGCTTGTGATAATCATACAAGGGGATTGCGCATGTTGGCGGCTCTCTGCCTTATAACTCAGAAGGGATGCAGTCCAACAGTTTTAGCCTGTGCCAGAAGGGACATCTGTGGAATTTAATTTTTTTTAAGTCGCTCTGGACAATAAATATCTCGTGGCTGTTTTGCTCCGGCCAAGTTGAGTCAACAAAAATCATATATGCATATACATATACATATACATATACATATACATATACATATACATATACATATACATATACATATACATATACATATACATATACATATACATATACATGAACCTCTTGTGGCGCAGAGTGGTAAGGCAGCGACATGCTGTCTGAAGCTGTCTGCCCATGAGGCTGGGAGTTCGATCCCAGCAGCCGGCTCAAGGTTGACTCAGCCTTCCATCCTACCGAGGTCGGTAAAATGAGTACCCAGTTTGCTGCTGGGGGGTAAACGGTAATGACTGGAGAAGGCACTGGCAAACCACCCCGTATTGAGTCTGCCATGAAAACGCTGGAGGACGTCACCCCAAGGGTCAGACATGACTCGGTGCTTGCACAGGGGATACCTTTACCTTTTTATACACATACATACATGCATGCATGCATGCATGCATACATATGTGTGTGTGTCTGTGTGTCTGTGTGTGTTTATTTTCCACTGACAGCTTAATAAGGAAATTCTTTGAAAAGACACTGGTAAATAATTTTTAAAAAATGGAGCAACTTGCAGGGTATTTCCTAAAATGGCACTAAGAACCATGTCATGAATCTTATTTATTCATTTTTGTTTGTTTATTCATTTATATACCCTTTCTTATCAAATGTGGTGTGGGAGGAGTGTTTTACAGATACCGCGGACCTCCAAAAAGACAAATCAGAGGGTTCTAGATCAAATCAATACAAAACCAAAAGGAGAAAACCAAAACCCCACCTAACCAAACCCAAAGTTTGAGCTGCAAAAATAATTTTTAAAACAGTTGTAAATATTTATTACATGAAGTTCACTAATACAAAATTTAAAGGAACATCTAAAAATCACATGGTCATCACAATTTTAAAACATCACCATTCTAACTACACAGGAAAGCTAGCAGGGGCTCATGGGCATTGTAGTCCATGGACATCTGGAGGACCGCAGTTTGACTACCCCTGGTTTAAACACTATATACTCACCATATAAGTGGCTAATCACAAGCTTGATTTAATGGCCTGCTACAGTAAAAGATCTGGGAACACCTGAGGTTGATGATGCTTCTCCATCAAGATTTGAATTTGGAGGGGGGGATGGTTAGAGAGGGACATAATAGAGGTTTATAAAATGATGTAAATAGTCAAGAGAAAAAGTTCTCCCTCTACCAAAATACTGGAACTTTGATGCTTGTAATGAGTGGATAAAGCCGTCATCTTGACATGGTGGTTAAGAGCAACTGCCTCTGATCTGGAGAGCTGGGTTTGATTCCCCTGCAGCAAGCCAGCTTGGTGACCTTTGGCCAGTCACAGTTCTCTCAGAGCTCTCTCGACCTCACCTACCTCACAAGGTGTCTGTTGTGAGAAGAGGTAGGAGAAGGAGATTGTAAGACACGCTTACACCCTTGAGCCTTGCTGGGTGACCCGGGGCCAGTCACAGTTCTCTCAGAGCTCTCTCAATGCCTCCTACCCGACAAGGCGTTCGTTGTGGGGAGAGAAAGGGAAAGGCGATTGTAAGCAGCTGTGAGACTCCTTGAAGTAGCAAAAAGTGGGGTACAAAAAAACTCTTCTTCTCTTTCTATAATAATTAGAAAATTCTTCTCAACGTCCAGTCTAAAGTGAGGTTTGACAAGCCATCGAAGTAAAACAGTAAATCTCAGAGGGTTCAGGCGAGAGACAGCTAGCTCGGGAAAACGGTGCTACTTTCCACCCAGAGAGGCAGGAGACCGCAGAATCCTTCCTTTGCCCCTGCCAAAAACGTCGCTCTTCAAAACACCGTGGCACAATGGAGAGACGTTTGAGTCACAGTCCAGGGAATCCCCTTCCCTTGGGAGGGGGAACGACACAGCTGTGTCCGTGCAGCTTTGGAAAAAAGAAACAATGAGATGACACACACACACTTACGTGGCAGCCGGACAACTTTGGAAACAAGGCAGGACGGCAGGCCACCCCCCGGTTCGGATGCCCTTGTGCCCCTTCTCTTCCATCCAGGTGACTCAGGGGCCGCCACTTTCCAGGGTGAGAACAGGATATTTTCCCACTCCATCGTCAAGGCTGGAGAGTCGCCCGGCCAGTCGACACACCTGCTTGAATTTCCATCACAGGGAGCCAGCGACCCATTTCCCACTAGGCTAGACCGGTGGTACTTTCAGGGGGGGACTTTCCTATGAGTCATCTGGAAGATCTGCTGCTCCAGTTTGCAATCAACACAGTGGCTGGATGGCGAATCCATTTGTCAAAAAGGACCGAGAACTGCAAACAGCCGAGGGTACACAGGGTACACAAGTGGGAACTCCAGGACACGGTCTGACCGTGACAGCTTGTAAAATAAAATCATTGGAGACGTCCCCCCTTCCTATCAAATTCCAGCCCTCCAAATCTGACATCTTAGTGTACTGGGTTTGATTCCCCGCTCTACTACAGCCAGTTGGGTGACCTTGGGATAATCACAGTTGTGGGGAGAGAAGGGGAAGGTGATTGGGAGCCCCTCTGAGACACTTTCAGGGGCGTGGCAGGGAGGGGGGGTGGCCAGATGACACCGTTTTCAGGGCTTCTTGAAACCCGAAAAGTTATTTTAGGGGTTCTTCCACGGTCAAAAGTTTACAAATTGCTGTTTTAAGGAGACGATTGAGAGGAAGATTTGGGATTGTTTCTTTTATTCTGGAGAAAATTAATTACTTTTATCATAAGCCACCCTGAAAGGCAGAGTGTAAATGGTTTAATCAATAAATAAAAAGGTAAAAGTATCCCCTGTGCAAGCACCGGGTCATGTCTGACCCTTGGGGTGACGCCCTCTAGCGTTTTTACAGCAGACTCAATAAGGGGTGGTTTGCCAGTGCCTTCCCCAGTCATTACCGTTTACCCCCCAGCAAGCTGGGTACTCATTTTACCGACCTCGGAAGGATGGAAGGCTGAGTCCACCTTGAGCCGGCTGCTGGGATTGAACTCCCAGCCTCATGGGCAGGGCTTTCAGACTGCATGTCTGCTGCCTTACCACTCTGCGCCACAAGAGCCTCTAATCGATCAATAAGTAAGGCCAAAGTCTCCCAGTGTCATGCTTGTGAGAAGAAACTCATCCAAGCGCATTTGGGAATGATATTCTTGACATACATGTGCTGTGAGTCAGATTGGGAATTCAGCTAATGAATGTTATTTTATTGAGCACTGATCCTCCACCTTGGTCCCAGGGCCCAAAACACTCTTGTCTCAATACCCAGGTGCCTTGAAACTCAGCACAACAAGCCAGGTTTGCCCAGGTGACTACCAGAAGTGCCTGCGCAGCTTTCCATGCTGGGTTTCAAAACACCTGGGGAACAGGAAGAGGTGACTGGATCCTCCAGAAAAGTGAACTTTGGAACTGAGATGACCCTTGGAAACAGCGGAGACTCAAAAAGCGCAGGTCTCCGGCTTCCATGACAATGCACAGTGACCAAGCTTCTCCTTTTCCCTCGCTCTGCTTTAGGCCCTTCTGAACGATCCCCTGTACATCGGCCTCAAACACAAGAGGGTTCGTGGGAAACAGTACGATGCCCTGATTGATGAGTTCATGCAGGCCGTCTCCAGCAAGTGAGTGGAATTTCGAGCGGCAAGCGAATGTTGTTCTCTTCCCCCTTAACCTCTTTGAAAGCAAAACAGCTGAAAACGAGGCAAGTAAACATTTAGCTTTCGGCTGAGATTCCAGCAGAGAAAATCATTTTAATGGGATGCTCCGTGGGTGGTCCGAGAGTGACCCTTTGTGCTTGAAGACTCTGAGTCATGATGATTTACATGCATGGAAATCTGATACGAGGCTAGCATTGCTTACAATTAACTGATATCAACACAGGCTCCCCCACAAGAGAGAAAGGCATCTTTTCCCCATAGAACCCACTGAGCATACAAGAACGTGTCTGGCTATGTACCACTCTAAGTGGCAATTTATGGGACTGAATTCTCCCCCGTAGAAAACAAACCTGTTTGCTAAGAAATCTGCACTTGATTTTGGTATGTGATGGTTCTTTGGGGTGTCCTGGTTTTCATAGGCTTTCTTGATGTGAGGCTTCCTTGTACAATATTTTCATCCAAAATGTAGCTCTCCAAAGTGTTGGTGCTCACCTTTAAGGCCCTAAATCAGTGGTTCTCAACCTGGGGGTCGGGACCCCTTTGGGGGTCGAATGACTCTTTCACAGGGGTTGTGGCAGGGGAAGCAGCTTGGCTGGGGGGGTGGCATCCACAAAACAGCCTTGCGGGGTAGATTGAGATAGAGCATTTGTCTGTCCGGAGCAGCGGAAAAGAGCGAGATCAGCATGGTGGGACAAGAGGCAGAACTGAACTGAGAAACCCCAGAAAAAAAACAATTTATATACAATCATGAACAATGGATCTTCACGCCATTGGTCAGTTTAGGTTTAATTTCTGTGAAAGAAAAACGGAACCCCCTGATCAGTCTGGCCTGGAAGAAATTCGCCTTCTGACCCCAAACTGGTGATTGGTTTTTTCTTGGACGTGCAAGAAAGGGCCATGAGAGCCAAGCTCAGACACAATCCCTTCTGCCCACCTGCCTAAGTTCACAGAATCAGCATTTCTGTTAGATGGCTCTCCAGCCTCTGCTTAAAAACTTCCAAGGAAGGAGAACCCACCACCTTCCGAGGAAGCCTGTTCCACTGAGGAACTGCTCTAACTGTCAGGAACTTCTTCCGGATGTTTAGCCAAAAGTTCTTTTGAATTATTTTCATCGCATTGGTTCTGGTCCGACCCTCTGGGGCAGCAGAACTCTGCTCCATCTTCTCTATGACAGCCCTTCATGTATTTGAAGTTGACCATCATATAACCTCTTAGTCGTGTTCTCTGCAGGCTAAACAGACTAAGCTCTCTCAGCCTTTCAAGAAGAAGAGTTGGTTCTTATATGCCGCTTTTCTCTACCTGAAGGAGTCTCAAAGTGGCTTACAGTCACCTTCCCTTTCCTCTCCCCACAACAGACACCCTGTGAGGGAGGTGAGACTGAGAGAGCCCTGATATTACTGAAGAAGAAGAAGAGTTGGTTCTTATATGCCGCTTTTCTCTACCTGAAGGAGTCTCAAAATGGCTTACAATCGCCTTCCCTTCCTCTCCCCACAACACACACTCTGTGAGGTAGGTAGAACTGAGAGAGTTCTGGGAGAACTGTGACTGGTCCAAGGTGACCCAGCTGGCTACATGTGGTGGAGAAGTGGGGAATCAAATCCGGCACACGAGATCAGAAGCCAGTGCTCCTAACCACTACACCACCCTGGGTTATTTATCTCATAGAATCATAGAGTTGACCGGGGCCATACAAGCCATCTAGTCCAACCCCCACTCAATGCGGCATCAGCCTATATATTATATATCACTACATATAACTAGGATTCTTGCTATTCTGGCTTTTACATTCAAGCCAGAACCACTGGGAAGCTCTGCTGCCAGCTCAGAGAAAAATTGATTGCCTCAAGATTCAGGAAAGGGAAGAAACTGAGGAGTCATTAGTCTAATTGTCCAGTCATTAGCACCATCAAGTTGCTGTTTGTGTTACTCTACAATCTGCTGTGTAATTAGCGACTTAATGATGGGGGCCCCAGGCTAGCCATGGTTTCCCCCCCCCAAAACTTAGCAGGAAATAGATTTTGTAAAAGCAATGTATGATGTGTGGTTATCATAGAATCATAGAATCATAGAGTTGGAAGGGGCCATACAGGCCATCTAGTCCAACCCTCTGCTCAACGCAGGATTAGCCCTAAGCATCCTAGAATCATAGAGTTGGAAGGCGCCATACAGGCCATCTAGTCCAACCCCCTGCTCAGCGCAGGATCAGCCCTAAGCATCCTAAAGCATCCAAAACTCATAACAATAACACAGGGCAGTTTCCCAAATAGAAAAAAGCAAAACGTTTCTAATTCCTAAGTCTCCATTTTGTACTGTGCTTGGTCCAAATCAGATGCCACTTTAGAGAAACATTTGGGCTGTGAAGAAACATCCTGCACCACGGTTGGAACAGGCAATCTTGCCTCCAGCCCCTGCTCAGCTGTGTGTGGGGGGGAGGGGGGCCTGTCTTGTAAGGTTGCCAACCTCCAGGGTGGGGAATCTTGTGGAATTACAGGTGATCTCCAAGCAAACTGAGAGCCAGTTTGGTGTAGTGGTTAGGAGTACGGACTTCTAATCTGGCATGCCAGGTTCGATTCTGTGCTCCCCCACATGCAGCCAGCTGGGTGACCTTGGGCTCGCCACGGCACTGATAAAACTGTTCTGACCGAGCAGGAATATCAGGGCTCTCTCAGCCTCACCCACCTCACAGGGTGTCTGTTGTGGGGAGAGGAATGGGAAGGCAACTGTAAGCCGCTTTGAGCCTCCTTCGGATAGGGAAAAGCGGCATATAAGAACCAACTCTTCTTCTCTTCTTCTTCTTCTCCTCAACATAGATGAGACTGCTGTGGATGGTAAACTAAGGCCATCAAAGTCTCTCCCTCCCCAAACCCTGCCCTTTTCAGGTTTCACCCCTCCCAAATATCCAGGCATTTCTCAACCTGGATCTGACTGCCCTATGCCAGCCCCCTTTCCTGGGGGGAGAGAGAGGCCGTCCGCAGAATTCTTCCACACAAACACAACCCAATTTAGTGCCCGTTGTATTCCTGCTGGTGCTGAGGCAGCTGCATTGGTTGCCAGTTCAATACCAGATCAGGTTCAAGGTTTTGGTGTTAACTTTTAAGGCCATTCATGGTCTGTGCCCAGTGTACCTGAGGGATTGTTTCCTTCCCTATGCAGGGCTCTTCACTCTGCGGGTTCAAATAAGCTGGAACTTGGCCTGGCCTTGATTAGGGCCAGGGCCTTTTTGGCTAAGGACCCTAATCGGAGCTGACACAGTTCTGCAAGGCCTGCAGGATGGAGTTCTTCGGCCAGGCATTTGGTTGAGGCCAGGCTGATAGGAGACCTTGATCCTCTCTCTGGTGCCTCCTAATAACATCATCTCTGGAGACTACGCAGATTGGGGGAGGGGGATGTCTGTGGTTGTTGGGCCTGGGCTTTTGGGGATTTATGTGTTTTATTATTGCTTTTATTTATCTGTTGTTAGCCGATGCAAACCGTATAATTATAAATAAACAAACTCCGAGGCAAAGGGCTGCTTCGGCTGATGGGTTATCTTTTCTCCTATCTTTCCTTCTGAATTTGATCAACAATGCCTGTTCTTTTGCCATCTCCAGGCTAATTCTGTGCCTCGCCAGCCCATGCATAATGTAAAAGCTTTATTAAACATCGATCGCCACGGACAAAGCTAGCAGCAGCGTGGGTCAAAGAGTTCCTAATGGCCCTGCTTCTCTCTTCAGAAACCCAAAATTTCACAGCATCTTTTTTTAATGAGCTTAGGATGGTTTACCTGGATAAATTGGAAGTCCAAGTTGTAGACCAAGATAATTCATCCCTCCAGCAATTCCGCCAGCCTGCCCATTTCCTTCCAACAGCGCTGGAGACAAATAAAATGACTAATGCAGCTAGATGCAAATTAATGGCCATATCCAGAACATGAGAACGTATTATAATATTAGCTCAGAACCCCCAAGGAATTTGGGATGAGGGGGAAAGGACTCTGTTGGGTCTGCAGCATAGTGGAGCGATTCAAACAGTGGGGATATTTAATACTATTGATCAGCACGCAGAATCCGTCCTGCCTCTACGTCATTAGGATGGCCCAGTTAGTTTGAACCTAGGGGCTCAGGCGTGGGCAGGAACCCTGGAACAGGGAGGGCAGCGAGGTGTGGTGGTTAAGAGTGGCAGCTTCTAATCTGGTTTGATTCCCTGCTTCCCCACATGCAGCCCTCTGGTTTATGTTGGGCTAGTCACAGTCCTGTTAGAGCTCGCAAAACAATTATCTCCGAGCTTACTCAGCCCCACCCACATCTGTTGTGGGGAAAGGAAGGGAAGGCGATTATAAGTGCTTTGAGACTCCTTCAGGCAGTGAAAACAAGGTTGTTATTATTATTCATAAATTTGGGCGGTAGGCTGTGTTTCCCAGTTCTCGGGTGTGATCTAAATAAAGAGCTGCTGTTTCGCTCTACCAGCGACACCTCGCCTTCTTGAAGCCACTAATCAAGAGTGACTCCTTTATCTCTTTCTACTTCACTTCTTTCCTCTGCAACAGACCACTCTTTGAAAAGAGCAGGAGAAAAAATGATTTTAAAAATTGGTGCACCCTTCATCTCTTGCACAAAAGCCCTTGGAGAAGATTAAAACAACAACAAAAATGTTAAGATGTAATTACGGTGTCCAAAAAAGGCTTACTTAGTAATGGAGGAAAGCTGTTGAACAGGAGGGCTTAGAAAAGGGGAAACGGCAGGCAATTTTTCACTGTCCGAGTAGTTCAGCAGTGGAATAGGCTGCCTAAGGAGGTGGTGAGCTCCCCCTCACTGGAAGTCTTCAAGCAAAGGTTGGATACACACTTTTCTTGGGTGCTTTAGGATGCTTTGGGCTGATCCTGCGTAGAGCAGGGGGTTGGACTAGATGGCCTGTATGGCCCCTTCCAACTCTAGGGTTCTATGATTCTATGATTCTAAGGAGAAGGAGGAGGAGAAGGAGAAGGAGAAGGAGAAGGAGAAGGAGAAGGAGAAGGAGAAGGAGAAGGAGAAGGAGAAGGAGAAGGAGAAGGAGAAGGAGAAGGAGAAGGAGAAGGAGAAGGAGAAGGAGAGAGTCCACCCCAGAAAGACTTGGCACAAGGGACAATGGGCCGAGCTTCATGCCTCTGCTAACTGCAGCCTCCACTGAGGCATCTATGGAGCCAAGGCAGGGGGAGGAGAAGGAGGGGCACCCCCTCCCCTGCTACTCCGGGTGCTCACCCTCTCTTACTTTCCCCTCTCTGTCCTTACCTGTCAAAAAGAGCCAGTCCTGCACATTAATAAGTTAAAATGGTGCCGTCAGACACTCAACATTATTTATTTATGCTTTGATTTATATGCTGCCTCTGTCCAGATGGTCTCAGGGTGGCTCCCATCAATAAATTAAAAACCCGCACACAAATTAAAAGCCTTAAAGGCTTTTAAAACCTGTTCACGCTCCTGGCAACGAAGCCCCTATAAGCCTGGAGATTAAGAGGTGCACAGTTGCTGGCCAGTCACCGAGTGCAGGGGGGGGGGGTTCAGCTGCAGGGCCCAGTTGATGGTAATCTTTGGCCCCCACCAGTTGCCTGGTAGAGGGCATATTTTTTAAAAAAATGGCTTATCACTTGAGGACAACTTGGATGGGGGCGAGAGTGTGGGAGGCAGGTGAACATGCCTCAGTTGGGACTCAAAACAGGGGCCGTAGTAGGGAAATAAATTCGAATTCCTCACTTGAAAACTACGAGTTATGATCTGAAGGGTGGGGTGGGGGTGGGGGACAATGCTGAGTCAGGGGGTACAACATTTGGATCTGCTCCCAGGGAGGCAAAATTTTGTCCAGAACTTTTTGTCTTGTTCGAATCTTTAAAAACATGGGTTTTGTTTTTTGTGCAGGACTGGTAGAAGACGAATAAGAAGAGTTGGTTCTTATATGCTTCTTTTCTCTACCTGAAGGAGTCTCACAGCAGCTTACAGTCACCTTCCCTTTCCTCTCCCCACAACAGACACCCTGTGAGGGAGGTGAGGCTGAGAGAGCCCTGAGATTACTGCTCAGTAAGAATAGCTTTATCAGTGCCGTGGCAAGCCCCAGATCACCCAGCTGGCTGCATGTGGGGGAGCGAGGAATCAAACCCCGTTCGCTAGATTAGAAGACTGCATTCCTAACCACTACACCATGCTGGCTCTCTACTGGTACTGGTTCTGGTTCCACTGAGCTAGAACCACTGGGCCTCACAGGATTTTTAAATGGCCCAAGTCTTCTAAAATGGTGTTGTGGGGCACAGGTTGACCCATGGCTGCCCTAGTTTCTAGTTTTGCTGACTATGCAACATTGCACTTCAAAGTTCAGGAAACTAGAACATGTTTTCTGGCCACGAGATCATCTTTTTGGCCTGCAATGTCTACTCTGACCAGCCTCTCTCTCTCTCTGCTCTGCTACATGGGATCCTTGAACATTGCCAGAGATTACGCATAAAATAATCATGTGGTGGGAAAAGAAAGATACAACACCAAAAGCATAGTTTGGATGACTCTTCATCCAGGGTCATTCAACCTCCTTCCCTCTTCCTAAATTTGAAATTCCTGAACTGTGAGATATCAAGTCACGCTTTAGCCTGCTCTGCTTCTCACGATTGGCTGCCATTGGGTGGGGTGAGATTAACGTGATGATGTCAAGTCCAGAGACAGAACTTTTCCCGAGACTTTGAATCCATGAATAAAAGTTGAACTTGTGGCTTTACTGGGCGGAGGGAGATGGAAATTCGAATGGGAATTAGAATCATAGAATCACAGAATCATAGAGTTGGAAGGGGCCACACAGGCCATCTAGTCCAACCCCCTGCTCAATGCAGGATCAGCCCAGAGCATCCTAAAGCACCCAAGAAAAGTGTGTATCCAACCTTTGCTTGAAGACTGCCAGTGAGGGGGAGCTCACCACCTCCTTAGGCAGCCTATTCCACTGCTGAACTACTCTGACTGTGAACATTCTAGCCTATATCGTTGTACTTGTAGTTTAAACCCATTATTGCGTGTCCTTTCCTCTGCAGCCAATTGGAATATATTGGAATTGGAATTGGAATATATGCAAAACTTCTTCCGTATCAAAGTGAAACTTCTTCCATTTGCGACAGCATGAAATGCATTGTTTATAAGCTTGCCTATAAAGTCGTTCGTTTTGGCATATTTATGAAATTTGCAAGTGCAAATGACTTCACGTTTTACAAGGAAAATTGCAAACATAGCCCATGCAGGGGCTGAGGCTCAGTGGTAATCAACTTGGCATCCAGAAGGTCCCATGTTCATTCCCTGGTATCTCCAGTAGGGGTGAGCGCTTCAGTGCGGTTCGGCCGCCTTGGCTGATCACCGAAGCCCGAGGCGGCCAGCACCGCAGGACAGAGAGGAGGGGTGCCAAAGCGGCCGAACCGCACCGAAACACTCACCCTTAATCTCCAGTTGCCCTTTTTGTAAAAAAAGCCAGTCTCCATCTCTGCAAACAGCAAATAAACACTAATAAATATCTTGAATTCCTGAAGGTGCATTTTTTTGGAAACAAAAATTCTTACAGTGTTAACAAAACGGAGAGATCAAGATGAGTAGTTGTGTTTCTTGGTGTGAGTAGAAAAGAGTCCAGATGCACTGCAAAGACTAACAGAATTGTTGGCAGGGTGAGTCCCTGCTCACTTCCTCAGATACATCTGGAATGTGGGTCTATCTTCCCTTATATCACAAAGTTGATGGATTTCCAGTCTGTATGGCTAAATTTATGTATTTATTTATTTATATACCGCCCTCCCCGGAGGCTCAGGGCGGTTTACATAAGAACAAGGAACAATACATAAAACGGTCTATAAAAACATGTGAATAACCTTATAATAATAACTAATAGTTGTAACCAGTTAACAATGTAACAGTACACTATAACAATACAACAATGTAACAGTACAAACAGGTCCAGGGCTTATTGGTGGAATTCTGAGGGGGGCAGGGGGGGAAGCAGGGGCCGTTCGGTCGCTGTTGATTACATCTGGTCTCAGCCAAATTCCTGGTGGAGGAGCTCCTTTTTGCAGGCCCTGCGGAACTGTTTAAGCTCCGTCAGGGCCCTGATCTCCTCCAGGAGCTCATTCCACCAGGTGGGGGCCAGGACAGAGAATGCTCTGGCCCTGGTCGAGACCAGACAGACTTATTTAGGGCCAGGGATCCTTAGCTGGTTGGTGGTAGTAGAGCGCAGAGCTCTTTTGGGGGCATAGGCGGGGAGGCGGTCCCTCAGGTACACTGGGCCCTGACCGCGAATGGCCTTGAATTACCAGAACCTTTAGTCTGATCCGGAATTCAACTGGCAACCACTGCAGCTGGTGGAGAATGGGCCGGTGGAGTATATGGTGGCTTCCCCCTTTGGCCACAATGACAGCGCTGTGATGAGCACATCAAATTCAGTGTTATCTACTCAGACCAACAGCAGCTTAGGCAGAGGTCTTTCCCATCCCCTACTGATTCCCTGGCCCCAGATCTCTGGGAACTGCTTGCACATGAGTCCGTTTGCAAAGCTTCACCTCCTATTTTCCTTGGCGCGTATTTGAGCGGGTCAACCCGGTTCCCCTCCCACACACTTGCAAACACTGTCGCCGAAGTCTCATTAAATTGTCAACTCCCCTCCTCCCTTCCGCATCTCAGCCCGTTCTGCGAGGGATAATTGTGAAAGCAGAAGCGCTCTCGGTTTATCAGCCTGTCCTCTCCTGACAGCCTGTGGGAGATTCGGAACGAGCCCGAGTTCTTCGGCGCTGGAACGTTTCTTTTAGCGGACGAGAGTGGGAAGAGAGAGAGAGGGGGGAACTGAAAAGCGACTTATGAGATAACAAGACAATTGGTATTTATTTAATCATTGGGCCACAGCGAAAGCTTTGCAGGAAGCCAAGGCAAACAATGCTGCCTTAAGCGCTGAGCCTAAGGAGGTGGTGAGCTCCCCCTCACTGGCAGTCTTCAAGCAAAGGTTGGATACACACTTTTCTTGGATGCTTTAGGATGCTCTGGGCTGATCCTGCGTTGAGCAGGGGGTTGGACTAGATGGCCTGGATGGCCCCTTCCAACTCTATGATTCTATGATTTTTATAGCAAGGCCTGTAACTCCAGAGAGCAGCTGCCAACCAGAGTAGGCCAATACTGAGGCAGCCTCATGTCTTCTTGAGGTCAAATCAGTCCAAACTGCTGCAGTGTAGTGGCTGAAGGCCTAATTGTGCTTTTCCCCTAGTCAGGACAATCCAAAGCGTGTTACAAGTTCTGTGCTGGAATCCCAGGCATGCAGGGTCCTGATCTGGACTGAGACCATGGCGTGCAGGGAGGGTGGGCTTATGCCTTCCCCCCATCATGCTCTTTTCTTGACCTGAAACAGCCCTGGAGGACAGCAAATTGTCCTATTGAAGGCTCTGAGTACACTTAGGTTTCCCCTGAGGGACAAATAGCACCTCCTTCACACCTCCTGGGGGATGTTTCAGGTTAATAAAATGGCTGGGAGATGGCAAGAGACTTAAGCTGTGTTTCCTCACATACCTGCGGTCATGATTTATTATTTGTGAGGCTTGGGGGGTGCTCCCTGGGGGTCAGGGCCTCCAGCTGTGGCATTAAGGAAGGAACCAGAGATCTGATGGAGGTGGTACACCCTCTGGGTGTAGCAATGTTTTATTGTAGGGCAGGGGTTTGGTAGAAGAAGAAGAAGAGTTGGTTCTTATATGCTGCTTTTTTCTACCCGAAGGAGTCTCAAAGTAGCTTACAATCGCCTTTCCTCGCCCCACAACAGACACCCTGTGAGGGAGGGGAGGCTGAGAGAGCCCTGATATCACTGCTCGGTCAGAACAACTTTCTCAGTGCCGTGGCGAGCCCAAGGTCACCCAGCTGGCTGCATGTGGGGGAGCACAGAATTGAATCTGGCATGCCAGATTAGAAGTCTGCACTCCTAACCACTACACCAAACTGGCTCTCTCTGGCTTGCCCCTGCTATCCCCTTGGCTGCCAGATCTCTCCTCTGGCCCTCTGCTGTATTCCCCCCAGCTGTCCTTCCAGCTCCTCTCCTTCACCGTCTGGCATCTCTTTCCCTCCATTCGTTCCCTTCTCTTCCATTCATGTTCAGCTCCGTAGTCTCTGTCTTGTGCGTGCTGCCTTTGCTCTCTTCTCTCTCTCTCTTTCTCCTTTGCTTTCCACCCACCCCTTGTGCTCGTTCCCTTCCTTCCTTTATCCTTCTCTGCTAACCCAGCTCCTTCCCTTGAATCAACACCACCCTCCTGGCTCAGCATTCTGACCTTCAGCCTCCCCCTCCCTCTCCATCTAGGCCATCAGCCAGGGGTAGCATGTCGGGCACTGAGCCACCCCTGGGTTGTCCCACCACCCCAGCAGACCCGAGGATCACCCCTCCCTGCAGAGTCCTTCATCCCAATGAAGAGGCCAGCGGTGAGGGGTTTGGTAGGCGCTCCTCAGACCAGGCCACTCTGTGTCTTCATGCTCCAAATAAATAAATGCTGACAGGAGCATCTCTGCCGCGTCTCCAGCCTCATTCTTCTTGTGTTGGTCTGGTGGCACAACTCTTGTGACAGGGGTTGGAAGCGGTGGGGGAGTCCCCCTCTGCAGTAAAGGGCCCCCTCTTTTCACTGTTTTTGTTGTTTTTGTTTTTGTTTTTGTTTTTGTTTTTGTTTTTGTTGTTTTTGTTTTTGTTTTTGTTTTTGTTTTTGTTTTTGTTTTTGTTTTTGTTTTTGTTTTTGTTTTTGTTTTTGTTTTTGTTTTTGTTTTTGTTTTTGTTTTTGTTTTTGTTTTTGTTTTTGTTTTTGTTTTTGTTTTTGCAATGTCCAGCCTTGTAGCCTGGAGACCCAGGAAAATTGCCAGCGCCAGGACATTTATTTATTTAAATTTATAGAATGAAGGAGGCCTGGCTGTTGCGCTGGGGGCACATCTGCCAAGCAACTGTGTTCATTTGTTCCTGGATGCCCAGCCCAGAGCTGTGCCCTCTCTATAAATGAGTGCTGATCCTTATAACCGACAATGCAATAAGAACAGACCAATCCTGTTCTTGCTAGCAGAATCACAATGCAAGACAAATCCGTTGTGGCAAAAATTTCTGTGTGCTCCCCAAGGTCTGCTGAATCTTAGCAGACTGTGGTTGATAAATATTCATCGGGACGCTTTGCAGAAATCCCCACGGAAGGCTGAGGCACTTGGGAATATTCAGCCTGGAGAAGAGGAGGTAGAGAGGGAACAGGATGGCTCTTCTGGAGTATTTGAAAGGCTGAACTTTAAAGGAGGGCAGGAAGTGGTTGACTTTGGCAGCAGAGGATAGGACCTGCAGTAATGGTCTTAAACTACAGGTAGAATGGTACCAGCTAGAGAGCAGGAAAAAAAACATTCACAATCCGAGTAGTTCAGCAGTAGAACGGGTTGCCTCAGGAGGTGGGAAGCTCCCCATCATTGGCGGTCTTCAAGCAGCGGCTGGACAGATCCTTCTCCTGGATGCTTGAGGCTGATCCTGCACTGAGCAGGGGGTTGAACTAGATGACCTGCAAGGCCCCTTCCCACTCTAGGATTCTAGGAATCTAGTTCAACAGTGGCATCGGCTGCCTAACGAGGGAGTGAGTTCCCCTTCACTGGCAATCTTCAAGCAGCAGCTGGACAGATCCTTATCCTGGATGCTTTAGGCTGATCCTGCACTAAGCAGGGGGTGGGACTAGAAGGCCTGTGTGGCCCCTTCCCACTCTACAAGGGGAATGGGTAGCTTCCCTCATCCAGAGACCTTCAAGATTCTCAGACACACTGTTGACTCAAGTTGACAACAGAGAACTCGCTTTTCATTTGTTTGCCATATATGTTCATTGCTCTCCCTAGTTCTGCCATATATGTGCATTGTTCTCCACCTTTCCCCTTCCCTTCCTTCTTTTCACAGTGCGTAGAAAGGCCCATTGTAAGAATAATTCAACCCCTTGAAGAAGAACAGAGTCTCAAATACGCCAACCACGTTGGGTGCCGTCCAACAGGCCTCAGCAGTGACTTGATCCCACTCCATTGTTTTCAGCAGGGCTTAGTTGGGATTAATGTAAATCCCATTTATCTCAGTCAAAGAAAGGCCCAGTAGCTACCCTTGGACTGAGCTGTCTCTTCAGACCACAGATAGACAGTTTGAATGCTCCTCCACAAACATACAGATTCCCTCCCTGTGGAAAGGTTGATGTCAGAGACAAGGGTTCTAGCCCGGCCTCCTTCCTAACTCAGTAGCTTTCTGTACACAGGGATTTTTTAAGTATGTGAGCCTCCCGCACACACGTGCACACCCACACAAGGTGAAGTGGCTCAGGCTGGATGCAGGTTTACCACTTAGAATCATAGAGTTGGAAGGGACCAGACAGGCCGTCTAGTCCAACCCCCTGTTCAATGTAAGTTCAGTCTAGAGCACCCGAGGCACTAAACCTTGCACTGAGCCCATTCAATTTGCATCAGTTACTGGCCATGCAGAAGAAGCAAGTGGTATAGTCCTCTCTGGACACAGTCCTAATTCAGACAAAATAGAAGAACTGCTTTTTGTACCCTACTTTTTACTACCCTACTTTTTGCTACCTGTTTACTTGTTCCAATGGTCCCTTCCCTACCTTGATATGTTAGTATGCTTGGTTGGCCCAGTATTTTTCCACAAACTGAAGGCTGAGTGGGGAGGCAGTTCTCTTAGAATCATAGAACTATAGAGTTGCAAGGGGCCACGCAGGCCATCTAGTCCAACCCCCAGCTCAACGCAGGATCAGCCCAAAGCATCCTAAAGCATCCAAGAAAAGTGTCTAGCCTATATCGTTGTACTTGTAGTTTAAACCCATCTTCATCCAAGAGCATTTTTAATTGCCTTGACCTTGCATACATATGGTCTAGGAATGTTTTGTGATATTTAGGTGATAGCATGTGCTTTGTTGGGAAACTTTGCCAGGGTATTTCACTCACTGTACCTATTTTCTAATCAGGGGGAGGGGTCTCGGGTAAAACATAAAAAGTATGCTTGCATATTTGCCCTTTAGTTCTAGCAAGGAAGCACCTTGCTCTCTGTTCGCCATCTCCTTCAATAAAGAGTTTTCCTTTAATAGCAAGTCTGCTTCTTGAGAGTTCGACAGATTCAATGGTAGGCGAGGCTGAGAGAGCTCTGAAAAGAACTGTGACTGGCCCAGGCCCACCCAGCTGCGGCTGCATGTGGAGCAGTGGGGAACTGAACCCAGTTCTCCCGAGTAGAGGCCACTGCTGGGAACCACTGCACCAAAAGGAAAAGAAAACAATCCTTTGACATAGAAAACAAGCTTATTAGGGGTCAGATCAAGTAGAAACTATTCTGTCCGATGGGCTAGCTTTCCACATGCACGGTCATGAGCTCTCTAACCTTGTAGTTTGAAGTTGTAGAGCCCAAAGTGGGCAGAAGCATGGGAGAATGTCAAAACTGATAGTTTTGTTGAGCGCTGGTAAGATCTAGGTCAGTGGTCCCCAACCTTTTTGAGGCTGGGGACCGGCAGGGCAACTGCCTGGCCATGCATGACACGCATGCACGGGCGCACCCACGCACTGCGCATGCACGACCGGGCCGCGCATGTGCCATGCGTGGCCAAAATTGCACATGCGCGGCACTTCCGCGCATGTGTGCATTCGCGAAAGTGCCGCGCATTCGTGATTTCATCCACGCATGTGCGCATGTGCCTGGCCGCGGCCCGCGGGTTGGGGACCACTGATCTAGGTGACCTTCTGTTTTCCTAATCATTTCTTAGTCTTTCCCCTCTCCTTGCTGACTTTTGCATCATGGCTAGCTGAGAATGTATGCTATTTTCCCCCCTCCACGCACAAGCTCGCCCTATTATTCATTTGTTCTGTTGAATCCATCACGCAAACCCAGGCGGCTCTTTTCCATTTAGAAGCACGAGTGAGGAGGCGAGAACTGGGGGAAGCCTCCCTGTTGCTTTGAAATACTCATCGGTCAGCAACAAGCATTCCGGGAGGGGTTTGGACATGAGATATTCCCTCCATAAATGTCAGCGCCTGCAGTGTGAAGAGTTTACCAGGGCAGTGAGAGCAAGCTTGACCAGGGGACTTTTCTTTTGTAGCTCTCCCAAAGTCTGCTCTGGTTTGGCCTCAGTTGGAGTCCTGTGTTCAGTTTTGGGCACCCCAGTTGAAGAGGGATGTTGACAAACTGGAGCGTATCCAGAGGAGGGCAACAAAGATGGTGAGGGTTTTGGAGACCAAGACCTAGGAGGAAAGGTTGGGGGAGCTTGGTCTGTTTAGCCTGGAGAGGAGACGACTGAGAGGGGATTTGATAACCATATTCAAGTATTTAAAAGGCTGCCATGTGGAGGATGGAGAAGAGTTGTTCTTTCTTGCCCCAGAAGGACGGACCAGAACCAATGGGATGAAATTAATGCAAAAGAAATTCCGTCTAAACATCCGGAAGAAGTTCCTGATAAAGCAGTTTCTCAGTGGAACAGGCTTCCTCGGGAGGTGGTGGATTCGCCATCTTTGCAGATTTTTAAACAGAGGCTGGAGAGCCATCTGACAGAGAGGCTGATTCTGTGAAGGTTCAAGGGGGTGGCAGGTGACAGTAGATGAGCGATTGGGATGTGAGTGTCCTGCACAGTGCAGGGGGTTGGACTAGATGGCCCAGGAGGTCCCTTCCAACTCTATGATTCTAAGAGATGGATTGCTTTGGAATCTGAAAGATTTGACATGGTTGGATGTTTTGAAACCTGATGTAGAGTGCAGGGCGATGCCATTTAAATGCCTTTCTTGTCTGTCTGTCAAAGACTGTGAGGCTTCAGTTAAAAGCCTCAGGATAGGAAAAAGTATAAGCTGTGGCAAATGGCACAGGTTCAAGACATCAGTGGAGAACTGGGGTCTGGGACATCACCTCCTATTATTGACAGGCAGCCAGATTGGCCAGGCTTAGTATAAATATTCCAGGGAGCAGACCAGCCTTTCTTATCATTGTAACCCAGCACAGACTGCAGGTGCATTACGACCTCCAGATTTTGAGCTGTGGTTATAGTGCTCCATGGCCATATCTTGAGCGCCAGCATGGTGCTGTGTTTAAGAACAGGGGCCTCTAATCTGGAGAACCAGGTTTGATTCTCTACTTCGCCACATGCAGCCAGCTGGGTCTGACCTTGGGCCAGTCACAGTTCTCTCAGAGCCTTCTCAGCTTCACCTACCTCACAGGGTGACTACTGTGGGGAGTGGAAAGGGAGGGGATTGTAAACAGCTTTGTGACTCCTTTGGGTAGTGAAAACCAGCTCTTCTGAGAATAAGCATGCAATAGTATTTACCAATAGCTCAGCACTTTCAGTCTGTGTCTACACATATGGTTAGATGTGGTATCATTAGGCTAGTGCAATCATTAGCGACTGAATTTTCCTGTGCGAACCAGATAATCCAATGGTGAAGGATAACTAAGCATGTGTGATTCAATTTGGATAGTTCCAAAAGTACCCAAATCAATGTTGATTCGGACACTTTTTGGACCAATCCAGTCCAAATTGCACTTCCCTTTAAGTTAAGCTCCCCAAATCAGCCATGGCTGAACCACAATTCGGGTGTGATTCAGCCATGCGGAGATTGGGCAGTTCAAAGACATCACATTTTCCCTTTTCCATCTATTCTGTGGTCTGGGGGGGGGGCGGGGTTTGAGGTAAAGGCACTCAATTTGTGGCACAGCTGTGGGAGCTTCTTCTCAAAAGAACCTCCAAGTTTCCAAAAGATGTGACCAAAAAGGAATCCTCCATCTGACCTCCGTTGTTTCCAATGAAGGGCAGGGGGGAAAGAACAGAGAATTTTTTCCTCTTGCCATTGGAAACAATAGTGATCAGACGTGATTTGGGTGCCCATAGGATTGGAATCAGACTTTGACCAAATGGCCAGTCTTTCCCCCTTCTTGGTGCCAGCTTGTAGTATTTAAGAGCGGCAGACTCCACTCTGCAGAACTGTGTTTGAATCCCCACCCCACCACGTGCTGGGTGAAAGTCACAATTCTCTCAGAGCTCTCTCATCCTCATCTACCTCACTAGGTGTCTGTTGCGAGGAGAGGAAGGGTAGGGGATGGAAAGCCACTTTGAGACATCTTCGGGTAGTAAAAAGCAGGGTACAGGAAAACAGCTCTCCTTCTCTTTATACCTCATTAAAAAACTTCAAATAAAAACGAAGGAAACAATGATTGTTCCTCTGATCTAGCCAACCTTCGGAGGATGTGAAAGCCAATTATGAGTCATAACTCTTCCACCGAAGATCAAGCGACCTAGATGAAACTTTATGGTGCATGAGGGTATTGTGGAATCTTAGCGAGGAGAGGACCTTTTTATAACATGTCACAGGAGAAGCTCCTGATAGGACCTTTACCTGTCTGAAGAATGAATGAGATAGAAGGAGGACTTTGCAGAAGACAAATTCTCTCCCCCACCCCCTTCCCTTTTCTAAGTAGGCCGGCTGGCAAAACCTGACTGAGTTTCTTGTCCGGATCCGTACGGAGAGACCGTAAACGCACCACCCTTTGTCTCCTTGCTGACAGACGCTTTTTAACACCGGAAAAAAAAAATGGTTAACAAATATGAACAAAAAGTCCTCCTTTCCGAGACAGGTAGACAAAAGGCCGAGGTCCTTTAGAGAGCCTCTCTGAATGGGCGCTTGGACAACCCGAGCACCAAGAGAGCACGGCGCGTCTGGGGGTCGGTTTCTGCTTTAAAGCCGCCAGTGTGTTCTGCTTCTTCGCCTCAGGTTTCTCAAGCGACCGTCGGGAGGGCTGGATGAGAAATTTTCCGCGCCAAAGTCTTCTTGCAAAACCGGGGTCCCCGGGGCAATATAATATTTATTTTAATACACTGCGGCCATTGAGTCTCCTTCCCCCCCCCCCCCACTTAGCTGGGTTGCCAGGCATGCTAATGACGTGAGTATCGGTTCCGCTGACTCGTCCGTTTAGTGCTTGCAAAGGACTCGTGCATTGTGGGAGGCTGTTCCTTTTTCTTTCCTCTGATGCGGCCAGCGAATGTACAAAGGCTGGCACCGGAGAACTCAGCTCTGAAGCCAATTGCTGAGCTCCGAAGGACACGTTAACCCAGAGATCTGTGATCAGGTTCCCCGACATGTCATTTACATGCCTTCTGCAGGCTAAACTGCATTCCTCTAATAATCTTCCAGGCAGCCGACTGGAGTGAGGATTTGTAGCATTCCTCTAATGCAGGGGTAGTCAAACTGCGGCCCTCCAGATGTCCATGGACTACAATTCCCAGGAGCCCCCTGCCAGCGAATGCTGGCAGGGGGCTCCTGGGAATTGTAGTCCATGGGCATCTGGAGGGCCGCAGTTTGACTACCCCTGCTCTAATGAATGGGGTCTTTGAGGCCACAAAAGCTTGCGCTGGAATAAAGGATAACGTCTCATTAGTCTCAAAGGTCTCAGAAGCCCGTTTCTGCTTCAGCCGGCCCCCGCGGCAAATGGAGCAGTGATCTGTTTTGCTGTCAGCTGTAACCTCTTTTGGCCGCCAAGGTGGTTTGGTATTTATTTGTTTCAGTTAATGTTTGTTTGTTTGTTGGACTGATTTCTGCATCACCCTCCCACCGGGCCAGCGCAGGGCAGTGTTTAGCTTCACAACAAACAATACTATAAGTGAAAATCACAAATAACACATTAGACCGATTTAAAACCATTTAAAATTACAACTGTGACTAAACACAGCATGGGTTATGGCTATTATTTCTAGCACCATCTATTTCCAAGTTAAGGTGTTATTGTGTGTTATTGTGTGTATGTGTGCGGTGGGGGGGGGGGGAAACCAACAAATGTGAACGTAGGCAGGCTCTAAGTGGGTGGGCAGAAGGGATTGTGTCTGAGCTTGGCTCTTGTGGCCCTTTCTTGCATGTTCAAGGAAATGTTGATCGTCATTTTGGGGTCAGAAGGCAGATTTCCTCCAGGCCAGGCTGGCCGGGGATTCTGGGGTTTTTTTGGGGGGGAAGGTATCATCTGGACATGAAATTGGGGTCACTATGGGGGGGCAGGGAATTGTGAATTTCCTGCATTGAACAGGGGGTTGGACTAGATGACCCTGGAGGTCCCTTCCAACTCTGTGATGCTATGCCCAAAAGAAATCTGCCCAAGAGGCTTCCAGTGGGCTGTTTTTTTTTTTAATGAGATATTAAACAAAACATCAGAAGAAGCTGTGCTACAAATTAAGCTGCGATTGTATAAGAGAGCCGTTTGGATCCCGCAGTACGTGAGCTAAAAATGTATTTGTCACAGTTCCAGGAGACAGTGGGTAGAGCAGAAACACAAATTGAATTTGGATCACTTTTTAAACGGCAGTAGTCAAGGCCAGCCAGAAACGATCGTAGTACGGATACTGGTCAGCTGGTATCCTGAGATCCAGCTGGCTGCATGTTGAAGAGTTGGGAATCAAGACTTGAAATTCATCTAAAGACTTGAAGTTCATCTAGCTCAAGACTGTCAGAATTGAGAGCCGGCGTGGTGTAATGGTTAAAGAGCAGCAACCTCTAATTTGGAGAGCTGGGTTTGATTCTCCACTCCTCCAAGTGCAGCCAGCTGGGTGACCTTAGGCTAGTCACAGTTCTCTTAGATCTGTTCTTGCAGCACAGTTCTCTGAGAGCTCTCTCAGCGCCACCTACTTCGCAGGGTGTCTGTTGTGGGAAGGAGGGAGGAAGAGGAGTTAGTCAGCTGCTTTGGGACTCCTTAGATAGTGAAAGTAGGGTATAAAAACCCAGCAGCTCTCCTTCGATGCTGTTAGACATCAGCTCTCCCTTAGTGAAACGTCTTTCTGAGCACCTGGGCCCATTCTGCACACATAGGATAATGCACTTTCAGTGTGCTTTGGCAGCTGGATTTAGCTGTGCAGAACAAAATAATCTGCTTCTAAAGTGCATTGAAAGTGCATTATCTCTTGTGTGTGGAATAGGCCCTGCTTCCTGACGCTCCTTCAAGAGGAGAAGGCAGAGATCAAACTCCAGAGCTTCCTTCCTCCAAAGCGGGTGCTCTAGAATTGAGCCCTAGCACTGTTTCACTGATTCCTTCTGGGTTCTGAGCCAGAACTTGCCAGAATTCCTGGCGGAGGTGGCATTCTGTTTCTTCCTGGGCAAAAAGACCAGCTGACGAGCAGCCCGTCATTTTACACCGATAACAAGGCATCCTCTCAAATATGTTTGTTTTGGTCCTCAGGTACGGGATGAATTGCCTCATCCAGTTTGAAGATTTTGCCAATGCCAACGCCTTCCGGCTTCTCAACAAGTACCGGGACCGATTCTGCATGTTCAATGATGACATTCAGGGTAAGAGAGAGCCCACTCGGCAGGCCTGAATCCCATGGACCCGTCCTGCTTGCAGGGGCCGTTGCCTGGCAGAAGATGTCTTCCTCCGACAGGCGAGGGTGGAAAGACACCTTGCATCCACGGAAGGGGCCTTGCACCAGAGGAATCCTCACTGCTAGCTAAACCTTTCTTAGAGAGCCGGCCCAATGCGTCTTTGAATTTGAAGAGCTACATTAGCCCAACCCAGTCCTAGGTTTTTTAGTTAACCCCACAAAACGCACGTCACAAATTTGGAGAAGTTGATTTTGGCACCAGATAATGCAAACCTAGAGCCTCTTGTGGCGCAGAGTGGTAAGTGGCAGAGAAGCTCTGCTCATGAGGTTGGGAGTTCGATCCCAGCAGCCGGCTCAAGGTTGACTCAGCCTTCCATCCTTCTGAGGTCGGTAAAATGAGTACCCAGCTTGCTGCTGGGGGGTAAGCGGTAATGACTGGGGAAGGCACTGGCAAACCACCCCGTATTGAGTCTGCCATGAAAACGCTAGAGGGCGTTACCCCAAGGGTCAGACATGACCCGGTGCTTGCACAGGGGATACCTTTACCTTTACTTTTAATGCAAACCTAGCAATAAGATGAGATTTCTCTTTGGACACAACCGTGATGTTGATAGCAGATGATGCACGACAACCATAGACTCGCCTTTATTTAGGATTTTTGTTTACCCCTCTTGATGATCTGTCCTTTGTAGGAATCTACAGTATGCCATGGAAACTTCCTGAGTGACTGCAGGCCGGTAATCTACTCTCCCCTTAACTTTCCTTGTGAGGATAAAACAGAAAGCGGGAGAATAATACAAGGAGGTCCCCACTGGGGGAGAAAGTGGGGTGTCAGTGAAATAAAGTCAGTGCTATGTCCAACTGGGAGCAAATTCCACCGTTTAATCACTTGTGGAGTCACGAAGGTATTTCCTTTAGTCAGGATGTAGTATTTTCTTGAGAGGAAGTGTGGTGTAATGGTTAGAGTGCTGGAGTAGGAATAGAGAGCCCCAGGTTCTTCTTTGGAGAGATCACCAAGGAATACAGGAGGTCATGACATGCAGGCAGTCAATGGGAAAGCCCCTCTGAATACCTCTTGTCTTGAAGACCCTATGGGTTCACTCTAAGTCAACTGCCGCTTGATGGCTTTTCCCACCATCAATGCGAGTTGTGCCTTTCCCCCTTTATTTCCAACAGATTTAAAGACACTTGCACTCCAGTCCCTCTGAATTAACACGCGGATCACAAAGCACCACAATTAGGGCCACGCCATCGGCCAGCCTAGCTCTGCTTCAGTAATGAAGTGAAGAAATGCTTAAAGTCAAAGCTTGCAAATCCGTGGAAAGCAGAGAGAGTCAAGTTTCTTTTTTTAAAACTCTCTTTAGCAGAGGCTGCGTCATGGCTTATTTATTTATGTCTTCGGAGCGACCCTGTGGGATTAAGCAAACATCGATTAGCCAACAGCTTGGGGAAAGCAGCTGCTGACCGTTCCTTGCTCGGAGATCAGCACATTATAATTCTGACAATAAAGGTCCTTCTAGGGCCAAGGCCCTATTACTTTTTGGTCCTGTTTTTGAGTCATTGCAGACAGGCAGAACGATTTGCAGAGACGAAGAAGGATTAGAAACATATTTGAAGGGAAGGAGGGCCGTTCCGGGCTCCGTATCGTTGGACAAAGGTCTCGTTTCCCTTTCCCATCCTATTTGTAACCAGGAGTAAGGATTATGAGTAATGGCACACCCAGTCTCACAGGGCTATGTGCTCCTTATAACCACATCGCAGTGGGGGCTGAGTCACAGCATCCACTGTTCTCCGTTCTCCCCCCCAACATCTTCAGTCCTTACGACCAGGAAAATTTCTTGAAAAGGGGTGCGTTGAGGAAGAAGGATTAACCTCTAGCGCCACCTAGTGGATAGCTGCATGGAGGTGTCAACTCAGTTTGCTGCAGCCATGAAGAAGGGTTAGGGGTGATCGGGAAAGGGGCTGCAAATAAGCAGGCCAATATTACAATGCTCCTGTGAAGATCTATGGTGCAGCCTCATTTCGAACACTGTGTAAAGGTCCGGTCACCGTAGCTCAAAAAGGATATCACAAAGCTGGAGATTGACCGGAATGATTAGGGGGTTGACGCACCTTCCCTAGGAGGAAAGGCCAAAGAGTTTTTTAAAGGATTTTTTAATCTTAAAAAAAAAAAAAACTGCTAAGGGGAGGCATGATAGGTAAATAAAACTGAGCTTTTCCTTCTTTCTCCCACTGTGCTAGAACTCAAGGGCTTTCAGTGAAGCTGATGGATGGGCAGTAGGTTCAGGCAGGAGAAAAGGAAAGATGTCTTTACAGAAAGAGAACGCGGAATCCACATTCTGCAGAATGTACTGATGGCCACAGGAAGAGACACCTTGAGAAGGGGATTAGAGAAATGCATGGAGAATAAGTCTCTCAGTGGCTATTAGCCATGGTGGGCTAGAAGGAACCTCCACGTTCTGAGGCACGAAACCTCTGAATCACAGAGCTGGGAGGCAACTTCAAGGGAAGGCCCCGGCCTCTATGCCTCGTGGTTGGTCCTCCATAGGAACTGGTTGGCCAGTGTGTGAGACAGGATGCTGGTCCAGATCGACCACTGGTCTGATCCAGCAGGGCTGTTGTGTTCTTAATGTTGAGGAGTGCACAACAGTTTTTGAAAAGATGTTTTTTTTTTAAGGAACTCCAGTTGTTGGGTTTTCTTTAAACCATTTAGCAGCCTGGATACTTTTAAAAATGGTTTTCAGAATTGCCTGATTGGTTTTCAGAGTGTCCACATAGGCATGACTGGGTTATTTATTGGCTTCACCTGTTTTTTCTTAGGCAGGCCTGTCTCCACGGAGCTTTCGGTTCTTGTCTTTCTTTCTTTCCCAAGCATATCTTTATTTATTTATTTTTTATTTTATTTTTCTTAGATTTTTATACCACCCTCCCACACGGCCCAGGGCAGTCTACATGGAAAATCACACCTTAAATAACAGTCACAACACAACATATCAATAACAGTTCTGACAATAAATATAAGTTTAACAGATGACCATAATTAATTCATTGAACAGTTTCAATAGACCAACTTTAACAGAACCCATGGGGAGGTGAGAATCAGTCAGATTATGGAGGCTCTGACTTGAGGGGGGACCAAGGATTGTGGGTAACCTTTTTAGCCCATTTTAGTTATATGTTATAGAAAGAAAAACTTGCAGAAGGTATTCTAGCCGGTTGCTCGCTAAGGACCAAGCTAGACGTGACCTCAGGTCCGTGAATGAATTTAATTTAAGAGTGGGTGGGTTTAAAATGGAATTAGAAGCCCTGGGAGAACTTTTCATTTTGGAACCTGAGGGAGGATGGTTATCCCTTTCCTTCACCCAGGTTCCCTCAGCCTCCCCCTCCCGTTTGCCCTGCCCCATTTTGCCCCACGAGGGAAACACGCAGGGGCCAGATGGGTCCTAGTACATTTTCCTGTAATGGCTCCAAGGGACCAGATGAAATCAAGAAAAAGAAGCTTATTAATTTTCTCCAGCCAAGAATTATTCCACCAGAGCAGCCCCTCCCCTCCGCCTCAGCTGTGCCTTTTGTTAATAAAAACCCATAGGAAATCTGCTCTCAAAATAAATGACCCTAAAAGTTAATGTCTTCAGGTGTTTTGGCCAATGAATTTAATATAATGTGTTTTTACTGATGTCTTTGCCCCCTAGCTTTCCATTAAAACTGACCAAGGTGGCTTCCCCGGGGGGGGGGGAGGAGGGGAATACTACCAAAACGACCAATGAGAGCCAGTGTCATATAGCCGTTAAGAGCTGTAGACTCTGATCTGGAGGTCTGGGGTTATTTCCCCACCTCTCCTCCGCACAAAGCCTGCTGGGTGACCTTGGGCTAGTCCCAATTCTCTCAAAACCTTCTTGCCCCCCCCCCTGCCTCACAGGGTGTCTTTTGTGGGGAGATGAAGGGAAGGTGAATGTAAGCTGCTTTGAGTCTCCTTCGGGTAGAGAAAAGTGGCATATAAGGATCAACTCTTCTTCTTCTTAGAATCATAGAATCATAGAGTTGGTAGGGACCTCCTGGGTCATCTAGTCCAACCCCCTGCACTATGCTGGACATTCACACCCCTATCGCTCATCCACTGTCACCTGCCAACCCCTTGAGCCTTCACAGAATCAGCCTCTCGGTCAGATGGCTGTCACTCTTCTCCAAGAGGATGCTGAACCATTAACAAGTACCCTTTGGGTACGATCCGTCTTCTACTTCTTCTTGCATTATAGCTGATTTTTCAGCCTGTGGAAATCGGCTCTCCCTGGAGAAAATAGCAGCTTCCTCGGGCAGGCCCTGTGATATATTATGGATTATAGTTCAAATTCCTCCCCAAACTCTGCCCTCCACAGAACCACCCTGGAACCTCCAGGAATTACCCAAGCGGGAGATGAGAATACGAGGTTCTTTGACAGCCACTGCAATATCAAGCAGGTCTGCACAGGAAGAAGGGAACCTTCGGTTGCCCAGGGCCAATTATGCAAAAATACAGTGACATCTGCAGGTGTTTAGACACAATTTGAGGGTAGTGTATAAGAGCGTTTGGTTAAGCACTATAACGTAATACCCATTCCTCTGTACTTTTGTCTAGCTTAGGGGTAGTCAAACTGCGACCCTCCAGATGTCCATGGACTACAATTCCCATGAGCCCCTGCCAGCAACCGTTTGCTGGCAGGGGCTCATGGGAATTGTAGTCCATGGACACCTGGAGGGCCGCAGTTTGACTACCCCTGGTCTAGCTCCTTGCTAGGGAAGTGAAAGATTTCAAATCCTCGCCTTTTCCTTAAAGCTTCCTTTAAGAACCTCAGGGCAGCTTTTCATGAAACCCGTCTCATTTTTATCCCCCCAGGAACAGCTTCCGTCGCAGTTGCCGGCATCTTTGCAGCTCTGAGGATCACAAAGAACAAGTTGTCGGACCATAAATTTGTTTTCCAAGGAGCTGGAGAGGTAGGCTTCGTATTCCCTCGATGGCAAAGATCACCAGTTCTGATGTTTCAAGCATCAAGCAGAAACTTAAATGCAGTTTTCGTATAGCTTGGGAGGGCAGGATAAGCTCTGCACGTGCTGTTATTCATTGAGGTCAAGATACGAAGCTGTGTTGGTTTCCAGTAAAAGAGCTGGATTCTCGTCCTTTAGCATTTTACAGGCCAACAAGATTTTCACAGAACGAAAAGTTCTTTGCCTCCCAGAAGCTTCTCTCCAGAAAATCTTTTTTGGTCTCTACTGTTCTGCTGGACTTAAATCTAGCTTGGTGTAGTGTTTAAGAGCGGTGGCTTCTAATCTGGCAAGCCGGGCTTGATTCCCCACTTCTCCTCCACGTGAAGCCAGATCGGTGACCTTTGTCTTATCACAGTTAGAGCTGTCCTTGCTGAGCAGTTCTATCTGAGCTCTCCCAGGCCCGCCTGCCTCACAGGGTGTCTGTTGAGAGGAAGAGAAAGGGACTCCTTTGGGGAGTAAAAAGCGGGGTATAAGAAAACCAACTCTTCTCTTTGTCGTCATCTTCCCTGCTCCTTTTTTGCCTTGAAACCCCCCCTTGTGTGTCCCTATAAGTTGGTAGCAACGATTGCCTATTATCATTATTATGATTAATAATAATTACGTTAATGTTATCCGTATTAGTATTGATATTAATATTATTAATTAGATTACACCACCAGAAATTACACCTGGAACTTGCAGTGCGAAAAGCATCGTCTTCTTTTTAATAAAAGCTTCCCTCTTAGGAATGCTAGAAGAGCTTGTGTGTCCTGGGTCCTTTCCTTCTCCCAGTTGAATGAGCGATTCTCTGGTTGCATTTTCAGGCCGCTCTTGGCATCGCCCACTTGATCGTAATGGCCCTGGAGAAGGAAGGCATCCCAAGGGAAGAAGCTATAAGGAAAATCTGGATGGTGGACTCCAAGGGACTCATCGTCAAGGTATTTCTGCACGCTGGATATCATCCAGCGCTTGAACTATAGAAACTCTGGCATATCTGCTTATGCCCCCTGCAAGTCCCTTCGCTTTGTGGATATGAATTTACTGGTTGTCCCGGGCCCCCGGGATATACACCTGGCCTCGATCAGGGCCAGGGCTTTTTCAGCCCTGACCCCAACCTGGTGGAATGAACTTCCAGAAGATCTACAGGCCCTGCCGGAGTTGTCAGTTTTCCGCAGGGCCTGCAAGATGGAGCTCTTCCAACAGGTGTATGGTTGAGGCCAGAGCAGTTCCTGGCATGGTCAGCTGGGGATCTCTAGCTGAAGCCAACTGAGTTCCTTGCTCACAGATAGAGAGTGATAGACCCATGCTGAACAAAGGGGGAGGGGAATGGGTTATATATTTATGATCTTCCATCTTGATATTGTGTATTGTGTTTTAATTATGTTTTAATGCTTTTTTTAATGGGATTTATTGTACTTACGGATTGTGTAAACATGTGTGGAAGGAGCCTAAGGCTCATTCCGCATGTGTAGGATAATGCACTTTCAGTTTATTTTTGCAGCTGGGTTTTCCTGAGTGAAACAGGAGAATCTGCTTCTAAAGTGCATTTAAAGCAGATTAACTAATGTGTGCGGAATGGGTCTAAGTGGGTCAATGGGTGGTGTGGCCAGGGCGTTTGGCACCAAGAGAGGAAATGGAATTTGGCAGGCGAAGTGGTTCCTTCCATCCTTACCTGGACGCACTTTGTGTTTCTCGCAGGGCAGGAGTCACCTGAACCATGAGAAGGAGATGTTCGCCCATGACCACCCTAACGTGAAGACCCTTGCGGAAGTCGTGCAGAAAGTCAAGCCGACAGCTCTGATCGGTAAGCGTCCTCGTATCCCTTTCACTTTCATCCTGGGATCCTCAGAGATGCTTTGGGAAGCCTTGTGAGGCTGATTAAGTAGGGTGTAGTCTGCATGGGGCTTTTTATCCACTCCCACCTCAAATCCCTCCCCTCAACACTGAATTCAATTTCCGTTTTGATATTGGGTGCGTTACATTTTCTCTTTGCAACATGCATAATTGATCCACAGTAATCCTACCTTTCCCCCACGATATCCAGAAGTGGATATAAGCCTCGATATTTAAACAATTGCCATCAGTAAGTGTGTAGATTTCTCCTTTTCGCAAATAAACATACTGCTCCGTGCCTCATAGCAAAGCAGTCTTCCCTGATTGGCCAGGGTGTCAGGTCAAAGACTTCCTGGTTGCAAGGCTTCCCTTAAAGTGACTGCGCTCCAGAAGCCTCAACTTCTCTCATCAGAGACTTGCCTCTTGGATTTATTTCCCCCTCCTCTGCTGTCTCCAATCCTCTCCCCGCCACCACCCCCGTTCAAGAAAAGAGACTCCTGCTGTGCTTGGCTCCCCTCCCTGCTCTGAGCTTCCCCGATCAAGTGCAGAACAGTTTCAGTTTCAATTGGGGGAGGAGGATAGAGGAAGACCAGAGTTCAAATCAATCTGAATTCAGTAGGATCCACAATAGAAAAAACAAAGTAAGTGTAGAATCAGCCCAGGTCTGGTTGCCAGAGGCAATTGTAGCAGCTGTACTCTTGCAGGAGATGGTGTCTGACTGTTCTCCCTGCTTTGAACTGGGACAGGGGTCGCTGCCATCGCAGGAGCATTCACGGACCAGATTTTGAAGGACATGGCAACATTCAATGAAAGGCCCATCGTGTTCGCCCTGAGTAACCCCACGAGCAAATCAGAGTGCACGGCAGAACAGTGCTACCGCTTGACAGAGGTAAGAGGAGGCTTGGTTCCTTGTTCCTGGTTCCCAAAGCATGGCTCCCCTATGTTCTCCTGGCACCTGGAAATTGTTTTGCACTCAGGTGCACATCCCTCCATTTCTCATCGCTTGGTCCCCATTTGCTGGCTCAGTGATATCTCCTTGGTCATCAGTATACCTGGTCCTGGCAGAATCACAGGATCATAGATAATCTAGTACAACCCCCTGCAGAATGCAAGAAACTCAGAACTACCTGCCCATGCACAGTGACCACAATTCTTTGCCCAGATGATGCTCCCCCCCCCCAAAAAAAAAGAAGCCCAGAATCCCTGGCCACTCCGGTCTGGAGGAAATTGGCCTTCTGACCCTAAAGTGGCGATAAGAATGTCCCTGGGCAAGCTAGAAAAAGCTATAAGAGCTAAACTCAGACACAATCCCTTCTGCCCACCCACTCACCACCTGCAGATTTTGCATATCCCAACACTCACTCACTCCTGTCCACCTCCCCGCCCTCCAAATTCATTTGAGTGTGCAGTGGAGATCGTGTCTGATCCTCTGCCAACCAAACCCTCCCTTGCTTTGTTGACAGGGCCGAGGGATATTTGCAAGCGGCAGCCCATTCCCAACTGTGACCCTGCCGAGTGGACAGACCTTCTTCCCGGGGCAAGGAAACAACGCCTACGTGTTCCCCGGCGTCGCCCTAGGAGTCATCGCCTGCGGGCTCCGGCACATCTCTGACGACATCTTTCTCCTCACCGCACAGGTTCGGGATTTTGCAGTTTCATAGAATCATAGAAAAGCGGCATATAAGAACCAACTCTTCTCCTTCTCCTTCTCCTTCTCCTTCTCCTTCTCCTTCTCCTCCTCCTCCTCCTCCTCCTCCTCCTCCTCCTCCTCCTCCTCCTCCTCCTCCTCCTCCTCCTTCTCCTTCTCCTTCTCCTTCTCCTCCTCCTCCTCCTCCTCCTCCTCCTCCTCCTTCTCCTCCTCCTCCTCCTCCTCCTCCTCCTCCTCCTCCTCCTTAGAATCATAGAACCCTAGAGTTGGAAGGGGCCATACAGGCCATAGAATTACAGAATCATAGAGTTGGAAGGGGCCACACAGGCCATAGAATCATAGAATCATAGAGTTGGAAGGGGCCATACAGGCCATCTAGTCCAACCCCTGCTCAACGCAGGATCAGCCCAAAGCATCCTAAAGCATCCTAAAGTTTGTGGAAGGGGCTCTCTGAAGTGGTGAGCGGAACCCCTCTTTGGAGGTCTTCAGGAGGCGCTGGAAGGCTTCCTGTTAGCCAAAGTTTTGGAGGCAGTTTGAACGGCAGACATCTTTTAATGGGGGAAGGAGGGGGGGAGATTTGGGGCTGGCCATTTTATTTTGGGTTTTAACTGAAAACGTTTTAGGCCAAGGAAAAACGTTCTGATAGATACATGCACAGTCGGGCAGTAGCTCTCGGTTAAGAACCTGATTGTCCATGAAGACGGAATCAAGATGCGGCTGGGGATACCTCTGTGAAAACATTGGCCAACAGTGGAAGTGAAATGGTTTAAGCAGTGGCAGAGCCAAAGAACTTGAACTTGGAAGGCCTTTCTTGAGATATCATAATGAAAATTTTGAGACTATTGATTGAGGACCCTTTCTCCCCCCGCCCCACCCCTCTAGTCAATTGCGGAAGATGTCACAGAAGAGAACCTTGCCGAAGGAAGACTGTATCCCCCTCTGAGTGCCATCCAAGATGTCTCCTTCAAAATCGCCGTTAAAGTAAGAAATTGCGGCCGTTTTGTCTTGGTAGCCGGCATTGATATATGCGTGGTGTAGCATTTAAGAGTGGCGTTTTCTTATCTGGAGAGCTGGGATTGATTCTCCGCTCCTCCACATGCAGCCAGCTGGGTCACCTTGGGCTAGTCACAGTCCTCTGGGAGCTGTTCTCACAGAGCCGTTTATATCCCATCCTTCCTTCAAGGTGGGCAGAATGGAATATATGGATGAGAAAAAGCTTTGCCTATGTCTATTGATTAAGAGCGGCAGCCTCTAAGCTGGAAAGCCGGGTTTGACTCCCCGTTCCTCCTCCACGTGCAGCCAGCTGGGTGACCTTGGGCTAGTCACAGTCCTGTTAGAGCTGTCCTCCCAGAGCAGCTTCTCTCAGAGCTCTCTCAGCCTCACCTACCTTATAGGGTGTTGTAGTGAGAAGAAGACGACTCCTTTGGGTAGTGAAAAGTGGGGTATAAAAACCAACTCTTAAACACTGAGTTTTGAACATCCACTAGTTATCATTTTCCCTCCGAAAAATGACACTTAAGTACCAAGACGAGTGACCTGCCATTAAAGGGCGCAGTCTGTCTCTCAGGGGGCAGAATTGTGGAAGCAGGAGGGGCTCGACCTATAGCTCAAAGCCCAGCCGAAAGCCTTCAGGGATGAGCATGAAGACACCCCTCTTGAGTGATCCCTCTCAGCACACAGTTGTACCACCAGAAAATAGAAATTGGGCCCTTTAAAAACAATTTCCAGCCACCCACTGAGCTATGGCTGTAATAACTAGTTAGCCCAGACATTCAAAACTGAGCAGATTCATGCTCCAAGCTCTGTTGAATTGCATGTCCAAGCCTGTGATGTAACTGTTTTCTCCTTTTCTCCTTCTTGAGAGAGAGCGTGGTGCAGTGGTTAAGAGTGGCAACCTCTAAGCTGGAGAGAAGGGTTTGATTCCCTGCTCCTCCACATGCAGCCAGCTGGGAGATCTGGGGCTTGTCACAGCCCTGATAGAGCTGTTCTCACAAAGCAGTCCTGTCAGAGCTCTCTCAGCCCCCGTAGGGTACCTGTTGTGGAGAGAGGAACCAGCTCTTCTCTCAGAGCTCTCTCAGCCTCACCTCCCTCACGGGGTGCCTGTTCTGGGGAGAGGAAGGGAAAGCGATGTTAAGCCTCTTTGAGACTCCTTCAGATAGACCGTTTATGCACTGGGAACTTCAGTGCCCCAGCTCCCATGCAGGAGCACAAATTGGAGGCGGATGAGGTGCCCCAGGCCAAGTGTTCCCCCATGTGGGTTCAGGAAGAGGTGGGGCAACCTGCTATGACTAAAACTCCAGCCTGCAACCTGGCATGAAACCTTCAGTGCATAAACGGTCATAGTGAAGATATAACATCCAACTCTTCTTCTTGTTGTTGTTTTAGATTGTTGACTTTGCCTACAAACAGAACTTGGCCTCCTGGTACCCAGAGCCGGAAGACAAAGAAGGCTTTGTTAGATCTCTCATCTACAGCCCCAACTACGACTCCTTTGCCATCGACCATTACAGCTGGCCCCAAGAAGCCATGCAGACTCAAAGCATCTGACCTTATTTCCTCCCCTCCCCCACCCCACCCCTTTGTCTTAAAGAAACTCTGACCCTTCCAATACTCCTGTTTTTACCAAAGTGGATATAAGCGAATCTTCGAGATCATCGACATAAGCGGAAGAGGGGTGAGCAGGAACCCACCTTCCTTTTGTGTAGCTGCCTTTTTATCAATCTGAGCCGGAAAACCGCACAAAATCAGCAGGGCCATTTGCGTCCTAAGGGAATGGAAGGACAGGCCTGTAGGGAAGGGAATCTCGTTTTCAGTTTAAGCACTCCTGGCAAGCATTCTGCACGAAGGAAACCACCCAAAGAACTTTTCCCATACCCTTCCATCCGCCTGTCTCCCTCTTCAAAGGGACCACAGGTTGCCGAACCCCCAGAAGTCCCCAGGAATACCTGGAACGGGGAATCTTCATGATCCCATTGGCTGTGTAACAATACATGAGACACTCAGCCATGGGTTACCATACTCTAGGACAGACTCTTTCAAACTTTTGATCATGGGGGAGCCCTTGAAATAAATTTTCAGGCTTCAAGGACCCCTGGAAGGGAGGTCAGCCTCCCTGCCACACCCCTGGGACTGGAATAACCATCCATACCCTTCGTCCTTCTTTCACTCCCTGCCACCTTTACTGTAGTTTTGCCACAGGTAGGCTGGAAAGACGGGTAAGAGCTGAGAAGACAGTCTGGGCCTCCCATACCATGCCACAACTGACTTTGGTTTTTACACCCATGGTCTGTCCATCAAGCCCACCAGTTCCCTAGCTTGTGGCCAAGTCCATTTAGGCAGCAGGAGAAAGGTCTCAGACTCTCTATGGTGCTTCCAAAGACCCTCCAAGGGGTCCACAAACACCTAGTTGGGAATCCGTGATCTAGGATTTTAAAATGTGAAGCAATGCAGTGGGGAAGTAAATATGTACTATATATTATTAAAGTTCTGAAGTGGGGCCTTCTAGAAATAAATTACGTTCCCACTGGAACATCAACATTCGGCTGGTCATCTGGGGCAGTCCTCTTGTCTTCCTGTGACTACACTCTGAGGCTTTTTCCTCTCTCATTTTCCTCACTTCTAAGTTCCTGTTTCTGTGGCAGAATGGGGATTGGCAATTCTAGTCTTAAAGACTAGCCACTGTATCGCACTAGCTCCCAGAGCATCACACTTTCTCTGATGCCTGGATCTGATCAGAGAAATGGTATACACATCCTCAGAACACAAACTGTAAGGGCCTCCCCCTAGGCCAAACCCCGGCTGATTCAATCAAACTGTGCTAATGCACTAGCCCACATATGCATTCAAAGTCTATTGCAAAGCAACAGACGATGAGATTCCACTCAAAGCAAATTCTACCAATACCTCGCTTTATAGCCATGTAGCCTCATGTGTGCGGTCACTGCTGGCTGAATATTTTGAGATAATTTCTCGATAGAGAAAATATCACGGCAGTCGTTACTCTGATTCTGCCAGCAAGCAAGTTTTCAGCAGTCTGTTAAGATTGATCATGAGTTTTAACAACTAGCTAGGCCAGACATTTCAATTTCCTATCCTTATAACGTATGCAAGGAGTGGAGCAGATTATGTGGATATTAACCCCTGCCCATTCAACACTGTTTTTGGCCTCTGGATGTGCAGTTCAGGAAATTACGCTCACAGCGTCCTTTCTTACGTGCACGGTTCTCCCCTTGGCACCCGTCCTCCGAGCGCAGCAGTTCTGCTGCTGTGGAAGTCATAAAGGCAATGACATTTCAAAGTTTCGAACCGCAGGCTTACAAAACGAGAGGGCTTTTGCTTGCCTCCACATGCACTTGAAAGCAGACTTTTAAACTAGCGGTCCCCCAACCTTTTTCCGGTTGAGGACCGACTCTGGGGTTGAGGGAAAGCTGCCAGCCCGGCCGCACACATGCATGTTTTCGCCAGCAGGTGGCGCTAACACGCATCCACAGAATAGCTGTGCATGTGCGTTTTCGCCAGCAGGGGGCGCTAAACACGCATGCGCGGCAACTCCACGCGTGCGCATTAGCGTCCGCTGGCATGCTGGAGGCCGCGCCTGCCTCTTCCCCCCATTCTCACATCAAGAAGCTCGCCAGACCTGCCGAGCTTCTTGCAACAGGGGAGGGGGGGGAGAGGCAGGTACGGTTGCTGGCGGCCCGGCACCGAGGCCTTCCAGGCCGTGGCCCGGGGGTTGGTAACCCCTGTTTTAAACAACAAAGCGGGGGGGGGAGTGATGGCCATTCGTTATGCCTCACTAAATTTTGTCTCGCTAGAATAAATGTCTTGAGGTGCTGAGGACATCAGCAGTAGTTAGCAATTATATCTCTTGATACCTCAGAAAATCGGTAATTTTATACCCAGGAGCAATAACACTTTTTGCCTTCTAACTTCAAGCAGGGGCTTTCTTCCATCACCACCCCTGCCAAGCATCCTTCGGTGTGGATGTGCAGAAAATCAGTTTTAATATCTAGGCCACAATGCAATCGTCAATATACTTTGAGACTCCTTCAGCTAGGAAAAAGCGGCATATAAGAACCAACTCTTCTTCTTCTTCTTCAGTAATATCAGGGCTCTCTCAGCCTCCCCTCCCTCACAGGGTGTCTGTTGTGGGGAGAGGAAAGGGAAGGCAACTTTAAGCCGCTTTGAGACTCCTTTTGGTAGAGAAAAGGGGCATATAAGAACCAACTTTTCTTCAGTAATATCAGGGCTCTCTCAGCCTCACCCACCCCACAGGGTATCTGTTGTGGGGAGAGGAAAGGGAAGGCGACTGTAAGCCACTTTCAGACTACTTTGAGTAGGGAAAAGCAGCATATAAGAACCAACTCTTCTTCTTCTTCTTCAGTAATATCAGGGCTCTCTCAGCCTCCCCTCCCTCACAGGGTGTCTGTTGAGGGGAGAGGAAAGGGAAGGCAACTTCAAGCCGCTTTGAGACTCCTTTTGGTAGAGAAAAGCGGCATATAAGAACCAACTCTTCTTCAGTAATATCAGGGCTCTCTCAGCCTCACCCACCCCACAGGGTGTCTGTTGTGGGGAGAGGAAAGGGAAGGCGACTGTAAGCCACTTTCAGACTACTTTGAGTAGGGAAAAGCGGCATATAAGAACCAACTCTTCTTCTCCTTCAGTAATATCAGAGCTCTCTCAGCCTCACCCCCCTCACAGGGTGTCTGTTGAGGGGAGAGGAAAGGGAAGGCAACTTTAAGCCGCTTTGAGACTCCTTTTGGTAGAGAAAAGCGGCATATAAGAACCAACTCTTCTTCTTCATCTAGTTTTGCCATGCCCTTTCCTAGTTTTCTTTGCATATATTCCAAGCATATATTCTGGCACAAGGCAGCCTTATAGCAGGATCCGTGGCAACCGCAAGGGAACCTGGCCATTAAGAGCAGAAGCCAGAGAGATTTCTATTTAACACCCTTTCTGGCTGCCACCCAGAGCCTTGTGATCCAAGAAGTGGCCATAGTGATAAATCATTCTGCATTTTCGCTTAGCGACCGAATGAATGTTATGTGGCATTAAAGTGCTTAGGAGACCGTATCAATGTTTTACTCCGACTACAATGAATGTGTTGCCTGTTTCCTTATAGACTGGGGGAAAGCACACAACTGTGTACGATGATGAATTCCCATGGGTTTTTGACATAACAGCCCTGTGTACTTAGTATGTGTTTCTAGGCCTGCGCGTGTGTGTGTGTGAGCGCGCGCATAAAAAAGTCTATTAAAACTCTGGTGACAAAAATGAAGTTATTTATTAAGATATTTGTATCCTACTTTCCTCCCTAATGGGAAATCAAAGTGTCCTAATGGGAAATCAAAGAGAGCCAGATTGGTGTAGTGGTTAGGAGTGAGGACTTCTAATCTGGCGAGCTGGGTTTGATTCTGCACTCCCCAACATGCAGCCAGCTGGGTGACCTTGGGCTCGTCACAGCATTGATAAAACTGTTCTGACCGAGCAGTGATATCAGGTTCTCTCTAAGCCTCACCCACCTCACAGGGTGTCTGTTGTCAGGAGAGGAACGGGAAGGTGACTGTAAGCCGCTTTGAGCCTCCTTCGGGTAGGGAAAAGCGGCATATAAGAACCAACTCTTCTTCTTCTTCAGTAATATCAGGGCTCTCTCAGCCTCCCCTCCCTCACAGGGTGTCTGTTGTGGGGAGAGGAAAGGGGAAGCAACTGTAAGCCGCTTTGAGATTCCTGGTAGAGAAAAGCGGCATCTAAGAACCAACTCTTATAACACCATTTGGCCATGTTCAGTTTAACTTTGTGATCCCCAGAAGGCATACAGTGACCACCCGAGCCCTGTGTGATAGGTATGGAAGGTGACTGAAGCCGCTTTGAGATTCCCTGGTAGAGAAAAGTGGCATATACGAACCAACTCTTCTTCAGTCAGAGTTGCAACTAGTTGGCCCATGGTTACCCACTCAAGCTTTATTGACAGAGCAAGGATTTGAACCCAGATCTCTCACTGTGATTCCTACACCGCACGGCCTTTCACGTCCCCACTCAGTCATCCTAGTCATGTCAGCCATCTTCCCACCGGCTCTCACGCCCTTCTTACCTACCCAACAGCAAACTCCACAAATGCACATAAATTCAGTCTGAACACTGCCTTGAACTGTATCATCATCCCTGTTTTTCCACGGGCGACCGCCATAACTAGATTGCAGCTCCTGGCTCTGCTTCAAGCAATGGCTACTGTAAGCCCTAGGAAAAAGGAACGTCCATTGTGCCTCCACCCATCCAGAACTCAAGTTGTGCGGTCTTCAAAATGGCAGCAGAAAGTATGAACTGCGTCGCCCATGGCAACAAGGACTTCAAGTAGGCCTCATGCTGGATCATAGATTGTTCATTCCTGCATGAATCATCTGTAGTTCCCACTCTGCCCTTCATTGAATTTAGGGTAATACAAGCTCACTTCCAGGAAGGGAATTCCCTTCCTTTCCCCCAGTCTTTCACTCTAAGGTAGGGGTCCCCCAACTTTTTATACCTTTGGAATTCCAACACAGGGCAGTGGGCCCAAACACAAAATGGCTACACAAAATGGTGGAGCCAGCTGCAAAATGGCCGCCCCAAGAGGCAGAGAGAAGCACAAATGTGAGAAAATGTGAGAAAATGTGTATACTAATCTCAGGAGGTGTTATATTTCACCGTCTTTGCAAACTCATTCAGGTGTATATTCCAATGACCTAGTTATCATTTTACTTCATGGGATCCAAAGAGAACCCCAGCAGACAACATTTTAAAAAAATTTTTTGCTTCTTTAGTCCATTGGGTGAGAAGTGATAGACACCAACTATTCGCTGCTTGAGCCCTATTATGGGCCCCTCTAGTTGGTGGGGGTTGGGTGGGGATTTTTCCGCCATGTTTGTGGTTCTTATGGCTTTTAATGAGGGTTTTAATGGGGTTTTTAGGACACTTGTAACCCACCACAAGCCAGCCTTGGAAGTGGCAGGAAATAAATCGAAAATACAGATAGAAGATAGACATAAAACAGAAAGGAAGTGAATTTAGATGTAACTCTAACAGTAAATCTTCAACGTTTCAGGTTGCAGCTCTGTTTTAACAGGATGCCTTTTAAATGAACATATTTTAAAGAAATTTCTCCTGCAGCCAGCTTACCTTCAGCCACACGGTGAAGACCGTTCTGCTTTGAAGGCAGATGAATCCACTGTTCTAAAGATCCACACAGCCAATCAATTCTCCAGTGGCCAATCGGAAGGTTTGCTGGATAAGAGTCCCAGCTGGCCCTGCCCACTTTTGTAACAACGCTTAGTGGGTACCAGAAAAGCTGCTAGTGGGCAAAACGACACCTATGCGAGCCATGCTGGGAACCCCTGCTCTGTAGACCAGGGGTAGTCAAACTGTGGCCCTCCATGGAATACAATTCCCATGAGCCCCTGCCAGCAAATGCTGGCAGGGGCTCATGGGAATTGTAGTCCATGGACATCTGGAGGGCCACCGTTTGACTGCTATAGACAGTGCAGTCTCTCCCCCACCCCCCACCTTAAAACCAAATTAGGGTGACCATGGGGCAGCCATTCTCTCACCCTAACCTACCTCGCAGGGTCCTTGTGATCCTGAAAGTAGGGTGTTTGCTGCCCTGAGCCCCTTGGATTTTAAGAAACGAAATGAGTAACCCTCCGCTGCAGTCTTCAGGCTCTTTACGGTATTAGGTGCCTTCACAAAGGGGCTGCTAATATCATTCTGCAGCCAGTTGGCATGAGCCGCTGGCTTTGGGCCTAATTACCCCATTTCTCTCTGCCGGCTTTATTGGCCGAGTCTGGAATTCCTCTGTTCCCCATCCCCTGCCTCCATTAAAAGGCACACAGGTTCTCGCTGTGTGTGTTGTTGTTTTTTACACTGTTGTTTCCAAGCCCGTTCAACAACTCCCACTGGCCAGCTGTCGGTCGGGCTGGTTTCCAGACCTGGCGGTCATGGAGCAGAGAGAACTCTGGCTTTTTTTGGCCCACTCCTGATATATGGTGATGCCTTTTCAATCCGGCCCCATGCGGCTCAACTTCTCTACCACCCTCCAGGAGGAGCTGAGAGACTGACTTTAAGCAATCTGATCATAGCAGGCTTTCTCAAGCAAGGTTTCGTGAAACCCTGGGGTTTCCTGACGGACCTGGAAGGGTTTCCCGAACGTGTGGGAATTGACTGATTTTTTAAAATATATATATATATTAAAAATATTAAACATTTATTGGGTGATACGACCATATCCTTAATCCTTAAACCACTCCCGCTGAAAGCCCAACACCTTTTAAAATAGCGATCCCCAACCTGTGGGCCGCGGACCACATGTGGTCCTTTGACTAATTGGAGGTGGGCCCCGAAGGACGCCTTCTCCCCCCCCCCCCCGGCCCTTTACTTCATCCCCCCCAGCCCTTTACAACACACTTCATTGTTGTGGCGTGTCTGTATCTTATTTTGAAGGGATGTTTAAACATTACCATAGCGATCAGAGAGTGCTAGGGCAGTGGTGGAGAGTAGAGGAGTAAACTACCCCCCCACCGGGCCTCAGTAAAAGGCGTTGAGTGGTCCCCGGTGATAAAAAGTTTGGGGACCACTGTTGGGGACCACATTTAAAGCCTGTATTTAGCAGTGAAGCAAGAAAGCTGCTCTCAGAAAACTTCCACATTCTTTTTAATTCAACATAATTCTCCGTAAAAACCTACCAAACCTAGAAGGGCAAAAATCTCAGGCTGGAAAGTGGCAGAAATCGCTACGGGGCGTGGCGAGGGTCAAACCGTAAGCCGTGGCCGGCGTTTTCCCCAAGACCAAAGGAGGCGTGGGAAGCAGCAGGGGAAGGCGAAGTTTCTTCAAACCATCAGCCGGGAGCCGGGGATATATTTACTGTCTGTCCATTCGTTGCCATCCCCGCAGTTGTTCAGGGCCCGCTTGCATTGGTAGCAACGCCGGTACTTTGCACACTGGTCCAGCAGAAAGAGCTTGTCTCCGGCCCTGCAGTTTGAAAAGGAAGGGGGACGTCAACCAACCAAAGCAATAAAAATCCTCAAGCATATTTGTCCTCCCAGCCCTGAAGTACCCACTGGACTGGAGCTTATGAGAATGGGAAAGTGCTGTGGCTTAGTGGAAGCAGAAAGTCCCAGGTTCAATCCCCGGTATCTACAGTCAAAGATCAGGCTAGGAGGTCGTGGAAAACAGTGGTCCACAACTTTTCTAGGGCTGCGGGCCGGCGGTGGTGGGGAGGGCGATCTCGTTTGCGCCATGTCCGGCCGGGCTACGCATGCGCGTTTGTGCCATGCGCAGGCGCAAACGCGGATGCCAGTTGGGCCAGTTGGTTCTCTCAGCCTCTCCTAGCCTACAGGGTTGTGGGGAAAGGAAGGGTAGGCAATTGTAAGCCACCCTGAAACTCCTTCAGGTAGTAAAAAGCAGAGTACAGAAAAAACTACTACATGGTGACAATTACGTGGAGCAGGGGGAACATTTAAATTGGTAAGACCTGATCACTGAAAGCAAACTAACAGTCCTAATGCAGTTTGATTGGTTCTTCTAGAGCAGTGGTTCTCAACCTGGGGGTCGGGACTCCTTGGCCGGGGGGGGGGGGGGGCGCCATTCACACAACAGCCTTGCAGGGTAGATCGAGATTGAGCGTTCATCTGTCTGGAGCAGCGGAAAACAGCAAGATCGGCATGGTGGGACAAGAGGCAGAACTGAGCTGAGAAACCCCAGAGGAAAAAAAAACAATTTATATACAGTCATGAACAATGGATCTTCATGCCATTGGTCAGTTCCGGTTTAATTCCTGTGAAAGAACCCTTGCATAATTTTATGGTTGGGGGTCACCCCAACATGAGGAACTGTATTAAAGGGTCGCGGAATTAGGAAGGTTGAGAACCACTGATCTATAAAGGTAAAGGTATCCCCTGTGCAAGCACCGGGTCATGTCTGACCCTTGGGGTGACGTCCTCTAGTGTTTTCATGGCAGACTCAATACAGGGTGGTTTGCCAGTGCCTTCCCCAGTCATTACCGTTTACCCCCCAGCAAGCTGGGTACTCATTTTACCGACCTCGGAAGGATGGAAGGCTGAGTCGACCTTGAGCTGGCTGCTGGGATCAAACTCCCAGCCTCATGGGCAGAGCTTTCAGGCTGCATGTCTGCTGCTTTACCACTCTGTGCCACAAGAGGCTCCTACTGATCTATATCCACACCCTATTGGCTGGTGCCCATTAAGAACTGGAAATGTGAGCCATTTGTCCATTTTCAGTCTCCTCCCTGGCCCTGGGACTGGCATGCGGAGGCAAACAGCAGAGCTCAAGGAACAAAAAGGGCCTCTTGGCCGTTCTTTACCGCTGAAAGAGTTTCTCTTCGTAATCCCGTTGCCTCTTCAGGCCCGCACTCTTCCGCCAGTCGTCCTTCACAGCCAGATTCATTTGGAAGATCTTCTCCAGTCGGGCGCCCTTCTCAGCAATCCACCTCAAAAAAGATTTGGTAGAGAGGGAGAGAACTTCAGAGACTGGCCTGGCTCAGTTTGCACAAGTAAGTTCCTCCCTGGCACACTATTAAACAAGCAAAGACAGAAAGAGCACTCAAGAAATAGAGAGAAGGGGAGGGGGGGGGCATCTGCCAAAGGCATCCGGGGCTGGACCTTTCTCCCTGAAGAGCTACGGGCCCTGTCCGAATTGTCAGTGTTCCGCAGGGCCTGTAAGATGGAGCTTCCACCAGGCGTATGGTTGAGGCCAGGGTGAGGTCCCGGAATTACCACCAGTGGATCCCTCCACATTGGTACATCTGGACCCTCCCAATGAGGAAGAGCTCTGGCCCTCTATAGTTGGCCAGAGGGAGAGGGTGGGGGGTCACAGGACTCTGCATCGCCATCTTTTAAGACTTAGTGTTCGTGTCAATTTTAATGGGGTCATACTGATCTTTATCGTTTTACTGTGAACCGCTGCAAGTCTGGATGGAATGCAGCGGTATATAAATACAAAAATAAAATAAAACAAATAAATAACCAGCCTGAGTAGCCGGTGGAGGGTGTTTAGGCAGATGGGGTGGGGTAGGGGAACTGGTTTTTGAACTGTGTTTTTATTACCGTATTTTATTACTATAAACCGCCCTGAGCCCACTTGCAGGGAGGGGTGATGAAGGAAGGAAGGAAGGAAGGAAGGAAGGAAGGAAGGAAGGAAGGAAGGAAGGAAGGAAGGAAGGAAGGAAGGAAGGAAGGAAGGAAGGAAGGAAGGAATCTTCTCGTGCCAGTAGCCGGGGGAGGGGGGGGAGACCTGGTAACTCTGACCCACATTTATTTGCATGTGTGCAATTAAGATAGGTGAGAGCTTACATAATAATAACAATAACAATAATAACAATTATTATTGTTATTATTATTTATTATTATTATTCAATTTATTCCCCGCCACTTCCGAAGCCAGTTCGCGGTGGGTTACAGAGTCTTATAAAAACCCCATTAAAAGACATAAAAATCCCCCAATTGGCAGGATACCCCCCCACCCCACCCCCACTACTAGAGGAGTGAGGAAGGAGGTCAACGATGTACTGCTCATGCCCGGGGGACGGGGGGGGGGGGCTTGACTGACCTCGCCATCCCCAGCCTCAACCACAGACCTGGCGGAAGAGCCCCGTTTTGCAGGCCCTGCGGAATGCCGAAAATTCCTCTGAGCTTCTACTTTAATGCCACACACATATCCACAGTAAATGTGAACGGGACAACCTTTCAATTCCAATACCAAGCAAGACTTCCCTACCCATCTCATCCTACCCATTGCCCTCACCCAATACACCATGCTCACAGCAGCTACGGTCACGTGCCTGCAAGCCTTTTCTTGAAGACCACCCATTTGCCATGTTGGTGGGGGAGGAATGGATACAAAGAAACGGAACCCAGCTCTACATTCCCACTCCAGAACCGCTGGCCGTCTGCCTTTCTATAGCTCCTAAAAAATGACGTTGTACATGCAGGTTGGAGGTAGGAAGTGTGAACGCAAGCACTCAGAATGCTAGTCCAGCAAGGGGGTTTATGGCCACACTGGGACTCTCCAGATGTCCATGGACTACAATTGACAGGCTGGCAGAGGTTCATGGCAATCGTAGTCTATGGACATCTGGAGAGTCACAGTTTGGCCACCCTCCATGGCCAAATTCTTACAATTTTTGACATGACCGAATCTCCCATCACTTGACTTGGGCACATGTCACTCCACTGTAAAATAGCTTTCCATGCGCACAGGACCGTAATTCGGATCAGGATCATCATGTGGGGTGAAGAGGCTTTAGCTTTCCCTTCCTCCGGCCATCTTCCTGACCCCAAAAGCCCAAGGAGGCTCTATATACCTGGGGGGCAGGTATATGTATACCTTTCAGATGCTAGTTCAGCCTTTCTCAACTTTTTTACCCCTGAGAAACCCCTGAAACATTCTTCAGGCTTCGAGCAACCCCAGAAGTTGCACGATCGTGCAGAACAGGGTTAGGGATCATCCTGGGGGCCCTCCCCTTCCCACCCCCTCCAGGCCCATCATTGGCCATTTTGGGAGGGGGGGTCAGCAAGTCCATATATGGTCCTATCACCTGATAAATGCTTAACAATTTTTAAAAATATATAAATATTTCCGCTCCTACTGCTTCCTTGCCCTCTGGAACACTTCTTCTGCCTTCCTCTGTTCTACCAGCTGGCTGAGGATGGCGGCTCGTTTCCGGTCTGCGGCAGCCTGCAGCTGATGTCTGGAAAACTCCCGGGAGCGCTTCCGCCTTTCCTCCATCTTCTCTTTGCTCATGTCGTTCTTCCCGAAGATGGCGGAATCGGGCTCACAGTGAGGCAGCGGAGCTGGCTTCATCTTGATCTGGGTCCAAATTCGGAAGGACATTTTAATGAACGGGCCCCAGCGTCAGGCACGGCTGCCATATAAGCAATGGGTCAAAGTGGGCGTCCATCCAAATATTTCTTTCTGCACGTTTCGCTATGTGTCTATGGATGTGGGACCCAGGCATGCTTCTCAACGCATGGGCATGCAGTAGCCCTGTGCATAAACATGCATGTGCAGTGGGAAACACAGGCGGAGAGCCCACAGGATTGAGTGCACTGCATGCGCCACCCACCAACCTGAGCTTGCTCATGCAATATGTGCGTGCATGTGCTTCCTTTCCGTGAATGGGAGCACCAGAAAACCAATGTTCCTCATCAAAGAGACCAGAGTGGCTTCCAATTTTCCACACAAGTCTCATTGACACTGCTACAGTTGCCAACTCTGGGATGGGAAACACCTAGATATTTAGGGGTGAACCTTGGGGAGAGCTTGCTTTATTTGTTTGTTTGTTTGTTTAGATTTCTATACCACCCTTCCATAAGGCTCTCTCTTAATAAAAAACCTTTCCATTTAATAAAAAATAAAAAACTTTCCAGTTAAACACCTAGATATGGTATGCAGGGACAGAAAATTACAGAAGCCTAGTTTATTGCCATATATTTCCATAAAGATGTATATGTATGAAATGAAATTACTAGAGTTGTCAACCTCCAGGTAACAACTGGAGATCTCCCACTATTACAAGTGACCTCCAGGTGACAGAAATATCCCAACCCGGAGCTGGCAACCCTAGAGAGCAGCCAGCCTCACAGACTAAACACCACCCCAATTAATCTATAATCAAAACCGCCCTCACTCCAAATCCTTACCTGCAAATCTAGCGCCTTCTTATAACACTGCGTTTCGGCCATCCTGTCCTTGAGAGACTTTGCCCTTTGGGCAGCTAATCTAGAAAATGAGAAGACCGCCTGTTGAAATCGCAGCCTCTTCTCTCTGAGAAAACTAACTTCTGGCTTGGGGTGATTAGAGGGTTCCTCCCATCCCCCCTGGCCACCAGCAGGGGGGGAGGGGGGTTGCCAAATCCTGGGATGATTCTGCACTTACTTTGTATATTACATTGTGGATCCTGCTGAATTCAGATCAATTTGAACTCGGGTCTTCCCCCCCCCATTGAAACAGAAAAGTATTCTGCACATGATTAGGGAAGCTCACAAGGGGGGAGGGGGGAACCAAGCACAGCAGGAGCCTTTTCCTTTCTTTTCTTGAAGGTGGGGGAGACTGGAGACAGCAGAGGAGGGGGAATAAATCCCAGAGGCAAATCTCTGCTGAAAGAAGTTAGGGCTTCCCCTTTAAGGGAAGCCTTGCAACCTGGGAACCAGGAACTGACGCCCTGGCCAATCAGGGCTTTTCTACAGCTTTGGAGGCTCGAGGCAGCAAGTTAGTTCAGGGAAAGCAGAGCGCTGCACACTTTCTCATGCTGATTTTTCAAATATCAAGGGTTATATCCACTCCAGGATATTGCAGGGGAAAGGTCGGGTCACTCCAGATCAATCCTGCTTGTTGCAGATGAAAAATTTAAATCACCCCAAATCAAAATGGAAATCGCATTCAGTGTGGACAGCAGGAACTGAATCGACCTGGGATTGGAATAAAAGCTCCGTGCAGATTCAGCCCTGGTTTCCCTCTAAAGCAGCCCAGTGGTGCTTTGTTAGCCTGATGCAAGCAGGTGTGCACAAACAGGCCAAGGAACGCTAGCAGACGGTTGCTAAAGCAGGTCTGTCTGCAATGACAGGAGAAACCCGTCAGCAGCCAGTTGCTAAAACGGAAAGGTAGTTTGAAAATGGTGATCTGTTTTTATACATGCTCACGTTCAGATGGACATTCTGCTAGGCGGCTTCCGTGTTCTACCCCTTCATTGCGCTTCTGAATCTCTATGGTGTGAGACAGCCTTTTGGTCTGATCCAGCAAGGTGTGAAAGAGCTGGTTGCACAACCAGCCCTTTAAAAGTTGCGTCAACATTTAGAGAAGAACCACCAATCCCGATATTATCTTCCAAGCGTCAGACTTACTCTTCGGCTAAGCGCACTTGCTCCAGACGGTCATTAAGGTCCTGATCCTGCTTCAGCTTGGTTTCTCTCGCGGTCTTCTTCTCCATATGTTTGGCCAGCTGTTGTGAGTATTCCTCCTGCTTCTGATGAAGGGAAGCGCTCGAGGGCCTTTTCTCAAAAATGTAGGATTTCTACAAGGGAAGAGGCGCGTCCAGTTGGGTTGCGATAAAAACGAGGAAGGAATCCTGTGGGACCTTCTGGAAGGGCCGTCCTTCACGGCGGTGGGGACAGGACAGGCCCTTCAAATGTCCTTTTTTCCCCCGTATCCAAGATTTTAAAAATCTGTCTGCATAGCCAAACCCCCAGAGTGTGCCAGGGTCTCAAGGGGGCTCCGTTGGAAGACCAACATAGGTACCCCAAATTTTTCCATGTTCAATTGACAGCCACCTACCAGGATGACCCCCCATCCCTTCCAGTTGCTCCAGGAATTGAAAAAGGCTGCTTTAAGCCCTGGTTGGTCTGCCATTGTCTGTCTCTGTGCAACAACTACCGTATACACTCACGTATAAGCCGAGTTTTTCAGCCCTTTTTTTAAGCTGAAAAAGTCCCCCTCGGCTGTCATGAACCCCGATTCATGCCATCCTGAATCTTCCCAGCTCTGCATATTTTCGCACCTCCATGCCCCTCCGGCCGGAGCTAGCCAAGGCCGTAAAGCAATAAACCTGTCCTTTGAGAACTTCACTCCCTTCCTTTCCCAGCGGGTGAGGCTCCCATCTACATGTATCAATCTCACTGTAAGTGTCCTTGCGGAGACAGCGAAGTCTCAACAAGTCTCAACCTTCTGATAAGTCCTCCGGCCATCTGGCAGCTTGGGAACAGAACTTCTCTTGTCAACTCTTTCTGCTCTCCCGCCGAAAAATCCTCAAACCCCCTCCCCTATCTGGTGTGCCCTATAACTACCCCACCTGATCCCTTGGTACTTGGTACAAGATCTTTGCGTAGGAAGATCTTGGCCTGCCTTAGCTTTCTGTGGACTTTGCCTAATAAAGCTCTTCTTGGAAATTTGCAACCGGCTGTTGGATTTCGGATGTGCTTTCACTTGGGACTCCACAGGCTGGGCTCAGCCTGATTCCTGACAGGCTTATAGACAGGTTAAAAAAAAAAACAGCTGGAAGGTGGGAGACAAGTATGCTTGCTTGAAGAGCAGAAGCAGCAACAAAGGAGAGACACAGCAAGCTCGGGAGGGAAAAAACAGTCTCTGCCTGCCCCTCTCCCTGCCTTAAGGAGGCCAGCATGAGGCCAGCATGTGCAGGAAGCTGCAGGAAGCTCTGAAGCTCCCTGGGCAGAGAGCAAAAAGAGGAAACGCCCCCAGAGGAAGGCATGGAAAGTGGAGGGACCAGAACACCCGGCTAAGAAGAAGGACGGGAAGCAGCACAGGACTGGGTATCAAAAGGCAGGACTGTTCAGAGGGAAAGAGGGAGGAGGAAGGTGGGAAGAAAGGGGAAAAAAAGTCCTGCCCAAAACGGGAGGGGGGGGAGAGGAGGGAAGGAGAAAAAGCCACTACCCAAACACCACCCTAGGCTTATATGCGAGTCAATAGGTTTTCCAGCATTTTGGGGTGAAATTAGGTTTATATATGCGGGTCGGCTTATATGCGAATATATACGGTAATCACTTCCTGGGTGGTCTCCCATCCAAATAATAACCCAAGTACTACCCTATTTAGCTTACAAGGTCAGGCTAACCTGGGGCAGGGATAGCCGTGTAAATCACACCCGCAAGGTGTTGCGGTTAAGAGTGGCAGCCTCCAAACATGGTTTGATTCCCCACTCCTCCTCCACATGCAGCCAGCTGGGTGACCTTGGGCCAGTCACAGTCCTGTTAGAGCTGGTCTCACAGAACAGTTCTCCCAGAGCTCTCTCAGCCCCACCTCCCTAACAGGGTGTCTGTTGTGGGGAGAGGAAGGGAAGACGATTGTAGGCCACCTAGAGACTCCTTCAGGCAATGAAAACCGGGGTATATAAACCAATTGCTGCTTCTTAAAGGCCCTATACACAGAGAGAGAGAGAGAAGATCTACTTTGACTGGAGCAGTTGGGATCTTGTGACGTGCAAGACCTTACGTAAATTTCCGGAGCTTTTTCATTCTTCTGGCTTCTTAAGGCTTCAGCGATCCCTAGATTGAACGCGGCGATCTTTTGGTTCTCCTCTCTGCTTGCCAAGGCTCTTAGCTGTCGTGGGAAAATGAACAAAGAGTCAGCCAAGGTTTCAAAAACTGCCAGAAGGAACCGGGTAAATTATTCTGACAACCAAAAAATTCTGCCCCGCCCCAGCTAAATAGCCTTCTCCCTGGTGCAAGACAATTTCCTCTCAGAGGGACAGAGGGTGTCTCTCACATTTCTAAAGATGTACATAGCTGTCAGTTCTTGGTTATATTTCTTGCATACCCCAGGAATTGCCGAGGGCCACTGTGGGATGGTAGGTGAATTTCATCCAGGCCAAGCTGGATTCTGGAGATTTTTGGTGGGGTGGGGGGATCACTTGGACACGAAATTGGGGTCACTGTGGGTGGGCAGGTAGCTGTGACTTCCTGCCTTGTGCAGGGGTTGGACTAGATGACCCAGGAGGTCCCTTCCAATTCTAGGATTCTGTGATTCTTTAGTGCAGGGCTAGTCAACCTGTGGTCCTCCAGATGTCCATGGACTACAATTCCCATGAGCCCCTGCCAGTGTTTGCTGGCAGGGGCTCATGGGAATTGTAGCCCATGGACATCTGGAGGACCACAGGTTGACTACCCCTGCTTTAGTGCATTTGTGTTTCGTCCCCACCGACTTCTCAATGAGAAGCTTGGCATATCGGCAAATGCAGTTTATTGATAAAGCAAAGCAGAGCTCATGATACTTCTCATCTGATGCCCTCTACGAGATATTCTTCATATGCTGTTGAATCATGCACACTACAAAGTTTGCCCATTCCAACAGCTGGGGACGGGATGCAGGCAAGGAGCTTGCGTCCCATCAGGGAGAAAGGCGAGGTATACGTAAAGTAAATTAATCAATAAATCTTGTCCCCTCACTACCCACCCCCCCTCCACAAATCTACCTGATTCCCTGATTCCCCCCCCCCCCCAATCCAAGTACCTGCTGCTTCTGCAGGGCATCCTGGTCTTTCAGGGCTTGGTACTGCGCCAATATCCTCTCCTCCTCCTTCTCTTTTCTCCTCTTCTCTTCATTCAAGTAAACGGGGATGATCCTTTGAGCACGCTGCATACACAAGTAGCACATTTCCTGGAAATGCAGAAGACCCAGAGTTCGCATGGAAGAGACTAGATATCAGCCAAGAGTGGCTGTACTATTAAGAAAGAATCATAGAATCATAGAGTTGGAAGGGACCTCATGGGTCATCTAGTCCAACCCCCTGCACTATGCAGGACACTCACATCCCAATCCCTCATCCACTGTCACCTGCCACTTCCTTGAGCCTTCACAGAATTGGCCTCTCCGTCAGATGGCTCTCCAAACCTCTGTTTAAAAATCTCTAAAGATGGGGAACCCACCTCCTCCCGAGGAAGCCTGTTCCACTGAGGAACTGCTCTGACTGTCAGGAACTTCTTCCGGATGTTGAGACGGAATTTCTTTTGCATTAATTGAAAGGACAACTGCTTGCATCCAAGGAAGTAATTCAGGGGTGACAATAAAAGTTAGTCCTGGGGTTTCCCCCCCCCCCTTCCTTATGGTATTTTAGCAAAAATAAGCCCCTGGTGATCCATAAGCCAGTGTGAGTTTGGGGGCACCGTGCAGATTTTCTGATATGGGCATCAACACATTTCAAGTTATCTGTGGTCCTCCAGTTAGACAATTTACACAGCCAGGCAGCGTGAACTCTGTTCCTGGCCCCAGAGAAGTACAATTGGCCTCAACCAGGTCCAGGGCCTTTTCAGTCCTGGCCCCAACATGGTGGGATGAGCTCCCGGAAGAGCTACGGACCCTGTGGGAGCTTCCAGTTTTCTGCAGGGCCTGAAAAACAGAGCTCTTCCGTCAGGTCTATGGTTGAGGCTGGGGTGATGTGGAAGATCAGCCCCCCCCCCCCGGTCAGAGTCTCACAATGTGACTCTCTTTCCAACCCTCCATAGATGGAGGGAAGGGGGGCAAGGGGGAGTTTTTCTGGACTTTTTACTGCCATCCTGTTGGGTTTTATTGTACTTGTCTGTCTTAATGGGTTTTTTACTGGGATTTTATTGGACATCTATAACCTGCCACAAGTTGGTTCGAGAGTGGTGGGTAATAAAATGAGGAGGAAATAATGACAATAACAATAACAATAACAAACAAACTTGAACAAATTCATGTATGACAGTGGTTCTCAACCTGGGGGTCGGGGCCCTTATGGGTGGTCAAATGACCCTTTCACAGGGGTCGTGGCAGCTTGGCCGGGGCCGGGGCCGCTCCTCCTGAAGGCACCCGCCCATTTATATACAATTAATAACCAATTTATATACAATCAGGAACAATGGATCTTCACGCCATTGGACAGTTTCGGTTTAATTTCTGTGAACGAACCCTTGCTTAATTTTATAGTTGGGGGTCACCTCAACAGGAGGAGCTATATTAGGAAGGTGGAGAGCCACGGATGTATGACGTATATATATTTTATAATGTGGATGCAACGGCACATTTCAAGGCTTTGGGAGAGAAAGATCAAGCTGTGTTCATCTTTCTGTAGCTGTGTGAGTTTCCCCGCAGAAGCAGAAAAGAGCAAGAGTCCTTTAGCACCTGAAAGCCTACAAAATTTGTGGCAGGCGAGGAGCTTTCATGAGTCACTGCTCACCTCTTCAGCTGTATGACTGTCCTGCCTCACTTTGAGCTACTGAATTCTTGTTCTTTTAAAATTATTATTATATTTGTACTCTACCGCTCCCGGCCTGCCATCTCGTGGCGACTATCAACAATCAAACACACAATAAAATCATATAAAAATACAATCTATAAACTCCCAGAATCCTAGCCCCCCTCCCATACCCAACCGACCAAGTCAGTACCAAGCCCAAAATCTTCCAGGGGTGATGCCCCAATGAGAACGCCAAAGGAGGGATAAGACCTTCCGTCAGCCTGGCCTCAACCGAAGGCCTGGTGGAAGAGCTCCATATTGCAGAACTGGGGCCGGGGACGAACAGGCCCTGGCCCTGGTTGAGGCCAGGCAAACTTCTCGCGGACCAGGGATCACCAATCTATTTGTATCCACAGAGCTAAGAGCCTCTTGTGCAAAGATGACTCTGCAGGGTTTTCAGGCAAGGAGCGTCCAGAGACGCTTGGTTGTCTGTGCATTGCAACCCTGCACTTTCTTATTGACCTCCCATCTAACTATGAACCAGGGCAAATTTTCACAACAGGAAACGGCTGGTTTTTTAGATACCAGTTAGGCATGAATGCACAAGAACACACATGACTCTTCCTTATACTGGACCAGACCATTGGCCCATTGAGGTCTGTTTTGTCTACTAGACTGGCAGTAGCTCTCCAGGGTCTCAGGTGGAGGTCTTTCACAACACCTGCTGCCTCAGTCCTTCCACCTGGAGATGCCAGAGATTGAACCCGGGATCTTCTTCATGCCAAGTAGATGTTCTTTCACTAAGGCCCAGCCCTTCCCCAATTTTCTTGGGGAAGGAGGTGGGAGATACATAGTTTGGTGTAGTGGTTAGAAGTGCATGCCAGGTTCGATTCTGTACTCCCCCACATGCAAACAGCTGGGTGACCTTGGGCTCATCACAGGACTGATAAAACTGTTCTGACCGGGCAGTGATCTCAGCGCTCTCTCAGCCTCACCCACCCCACAGGGTGTCTGTTGTGGGGAGAGGAATGGGAAGGTGATTGTAAGCTGCTTTGAGCCTCCTTCGGGTAGGGGAAAGCGGCATATAAGAACCAACTCTTCTTCTTCTTCGCTCCTGAAAAGTAGTCTTTGATGGTTATTTTGAAGCCTTATATTGCCTGCTCCTTAGCCATGTAGAGAAAAGCTTGGCCGACATCCAACTTGTACGGTCTAACTTTTCCCCACTGCGTTCCTCTGATGTCTTTTACATTTATGGAATAGGAATGCAAAATCAGGACATGTTCAGAGGGCTACAGGTCTGTATTATTACTTACACCGTTTCTTATTTCTTTCTTCACAAAATGAAGCCAAGACAAGTTGAGTTTTCACACGTAGAATAAATCCTCTTATTTCCTGGTCAGTTTCATGTGGGCCACTTGGTGGCAGCTGAGACACTTGCAAAAGATCTGGGGAATCTGGATCCCATGCACATGAAATCGACCAAGCTTTCACATGAAATTGACCAGGCTTTCACATGAAATCGTCCAGATTGTCACATGAAATTGACATGAAATCATCCAGATTGTCACATGAAATTGACCAGGTTTTCACATGAAATCATCCAGATTGTCACATGAAATTGACCAGGTTTTCACATGAAATCATCCAGTTTGTCACATGAAAGTGACAAGGATTTCACATGAAATTGACCAGGTTCTCACTGATAAACCACTACAGGAGGGGTGACAAAACTGTGGCTCTCCAGACATCCATGAACTTAAAAAAAAAGAAGAAAAAACATGCTGTTGGGGGATCATGGGAATTATAGTCCATCGGCATCTGGAGAGTCACAGTTTGGCCACCCCTGCACTACATTCTGACCATCTTAGGTTCAGTGAAGCAGAGTGGGACATTGCATGATTAGTGGCATGCCCTTTGTTACAGAGTGTGCACAGTATATGCATCCACTATATGTCAGGAGTGGGATGCAGAGGAAAGAACAGTGTGCTCCACCTTTTGGCCAAGGATGGTGGATTCAGTGCATGCAGATAACCAAAATGGGGAAGGGCGGAACCAGCCGTTGTCCAGACCCTTCTCTCCTCATCTCCTTCCAAACAATATAATCCCAAGCACAGTTCTACTACGAAGCCTTGTGGAGCAAACAGCTTGCCATGCCTCATGCAAGTAAAGTAATCCGCAAAGTGGTATCTGTAGGCACAGCGTTGCCAAAGAGGGCTGCCAAGGCCCCCCATTGGGGGCAGGGAATCACCTGCCCCTGGCTTCCGTTTCCCAGCCACTGCTCTTTTTAAAAGACATGGCTGCATTGCATGCATGCTCCACCATGTCTGGGAAAATTGTGGAAGGGACATAGGGTAGCGCTAGGAATTGCCAGAAACCGAAAGCTTTTGAGTTCTCCAGAACTCTTAGAATCATCATAGAGTTCGAAGGGGCCTCCAGGGTCGTCTAGTCCAAGCCCCTGCAACTACCGGCCCACCCACAGTGACCCCAATTCCATGCCCAGATCATGCCTTCCCCATACCAGAATCCCTGGCCAGTCTAGCCTGGAGGAAATTCATCAGGTCAATTTTTTTTCATATGAAAGCCCATCATCTTTGCAGGATTCTCACAAACCTTCTTGGGTTGGTATGCTGCATAAAATATAATAAAGCGTTTGAGAGAACTGGAAAGCTTTCTTGGTGACTTTTCATTAGATTAATTCAGTCCGGTCATTTCAGCGACCCATCCAAGTGAGGGAAGCCCCAGTGGGCCAGCTATCATGCTACATCCCACGTGTAGGAGGGACGTTTGGTGCAGGGCTGGTGTTTTGCTTGCCATTTTCAGTTCTGCAGTTTCCATAAATGCCACTCCAAACAGTTTCTAGATCATTGGAAATGCTATCGTGTAACCAAAAAGCAAAGCTCCACGGGGTGGGCCCAGTGGTAAAAGGTAAAGGTATCCCCTGTGCAAGCACCGGATCATGTCTGATCCTTGCGATGATGCCCTCCAGCGTTTTCATGGCAGACTCACTACGGGGTGGTTTGCCAGTGCCTTCCCCAGTCATGACCGTTTACCCCCCAGCAAGCTGGGTACTCATTTTACCGACCTCGGAAGGATGGAAGGCTGAGTCAACCTTGAGCCGGCTGCTGGGATTGAACTCCCAGCCTCATGGTCAGAGCTTCAGACAGCATGTCGGCTGCCTTACCACTCTGTGCCACAAGAGGCTCCTGGGCCCAGTGGTACAGATCCACAACTATGGCCCTTGGACTGCCTGATGCCCAACATAAATGCCACCCAGGGAGACGCCATTATCTACACAGGTGTTGCTGGGAAATGAAGAAGAGCCACATAGTTATACCTGTCCTGCCCTACCATGATCTTGACAAAGCGGGGATGGAGTCCGAGATCGAGGAGCAGGAACCGGAGCAGGAACCGGAGCAGGGTTGGCATCCTGTTCGGCCTTCGGATTCGAAACGGGGGCTGGCAGCCTAGAAAGCATAACATGTGATTGCTGCAAGTCTCTATGGAACGCCAAGATAGCTGTAAGTCTGAAATGTTGACAACGATCGCAGCGGCTCAAGTTCCTGAGTCGTTGGGAGAAAGACACTCATGCGTGTATCTGACTGCCTGTCTGTGCATCTTTCCTCTCCCACTGCCTTAGCATCGCCAGGGCCCTCCTGGCAACTGGTTAACTGGTTTACCAGGAGCAGGACTGAGGACCAGGCTGCACTGCCGGCTACATGACGACATCCAACTTGTGCCAGAAATGATGTCATCATGCTGCGACGCTGCAGTGACACTCTGAAATCTGGGCAAAAACTCTTATGGTAAAAATGGCTTCAGCCCTAGTTTTTGCCCAAATACTAGAGCGTCATTATAATGGCGCCGTCGTGATGATGTCACTTCCGGTACAGGCCAGCTAAGCATATAGCCACTTAGGTATTATTGAATTCAGTGGGAGAAATAACCTATTGGTATTAAGGGGTTTTAAGGGCAATTCAGGTGGGAACCCTACGTATGGATAAGTCACCACCCACCATGGTGAGTGGTTAAGAGCAGCGCCCTCCAGCCTAGAGAATCGGGTTTCATTCCCCACTCCTCCATAAGCAGTCAGCTGGGTGACTGAGGCCAGTCCCAGTTCTCTCAGAGCTTTCTCAGCCTCATCTAATTCACAGGGTGTCTGTTGTGGGGAGAGAAAGAGGAAGAGTTGGTTTTTATACCTTGCTTTTCACTGCCCAAAGGAATCTCAAAGCGGCTTACGGTCACCATCCCTTCCTCTCCCCTCAACAGACACCCCGTGAAGGAGATGGGGCTGAGAGAGCTCTGACAGGATTGCTCTGTGAGAACAGCCCTATCAGGGCTGTGACTGGCCCAAGGTCACCCAGCTGGCTGAATGTGGAGGAGCGGGGAATAAAACCTGGTTTTGCAGATTAGAAGCCACCCCTCTCAACCATTGCACCACGCTGGATGGGGTAGGGAAAGTGACCGTAAGCTGCTTTGAGACTCCTTTGGGCAGTGAAAAGCAGGGTAGAAAAACCACCTCATGGAGACCCCAGCAAGGGATTTGCAAGACAAGGGAGAAGCAGAGGGGCTTTGCCATTACCTTCTTCTGCAGAGCCTTCCTTGGTGTTCTCCAGGCCAGGGCATGGCCGAACGACATGTAATTATTCCCAAGATCATTTCCCCTGACGCTTGGTTTAGAATCATAGAATCATAGAGTTGGAAGGGGCCATACAGGCCATCTAGTCCAACCCCCTGCTCAACGCAGGATCAGCCCTAAGCATCCTAAAGCATCCAAGAAAAGTGTGTATCCAACCTTTGCTTGAAGACTGCCAGTGAGGGGGAGCTCACCACCTCCTCAGGCAGCCTATTCCACTGCTGAACTACTCTGACTGTGAAATTTTTTTTCCTGATATCTAGCTTATATCATTGTACTTGTAGTTTAAACCCATTACTGCGTGTCCTCTCCTCTGCAGCCAGCAGAAACAGCATCCTGCCCTCCTCCAAGTGACAACCTTTCAAATACTTAAAGAGGGCTATCATGTCCCCTCTCAACCTCCTTTTTCTCCTCCGTTTCTCTCCCCCTCTCTCGTAACAGAATGCAGCTTCTAGGGCCGGGTTTTTCAGGACGAGGGAAACCTAACTCCGTCTCCCTGGCCGCCATTTCAGCTGAAAATCACCCCCTGCAAAGCCGCTTTCCCTTTCCCTGATGAAACTGATTTTCAACGAGAGAAGGGAAAGGAGAAACGACACCTGCCTGGTGAAGACGAGGACGCCACCAGCGCTGGTGTCCTCTCCTCCAAAGGAAACACAACCCCATGAAGCTACGCCAAGAACCTCTCACCACTCAGCTAAGCGGAGAAGGCTCAAGGGTATTGTCTCCTTTCAGAGGACCTCAAGCGGAAAGAGCCAGTCATTCTATCTGCTGGTTTTTCTTTTGTCATGTCCATGGTGGACACCATTAGGAAGAGCTTCTCTGAGCAGGCCACTAAGTTAACTCGGAACCAGCCCCACAGACAACAGAGGAGGCGTCTGGTTCATCTCCTCCGGTTTCCTTTTGGCCCTGCTCGAAGAGACCCTTCCAGCTGGAAACAGAAGGTGCTCCTCCATGCCCCGTTGCCCGCGACTCAGTTCTTGGGTTGTGTTTGCCCGCCCCCTCTGAGAGCGCAAGGGCTGGCATCCTGCACACCTCCAGCTGACCCCTAAAACATTTAAGAACCCATTCAGCAGAGAGGACCGCAGCAGCTGTTTGTCGTCCAGAGGTGGGATCGAGTTCTCGTGAACGGAGAAAGAGGATCCCCAGCCATGGACATTGTATTCGTGGGGCAACTTAGATCAGGGGTATGCTGGCAGGGGCTCATGGAAATTGTAGTCCATGGACATCTGGAGGGCCGCAGTTTGACTACCCCTGAATAGATGATATTTGACGGGGTCCTCCTCCCAAGCAGACCCCTGTGAGGGGGAGGGGTCTGATGGGGAGACATTTAAGGTAAAGGTCTCCCCTGTGCAAGCACTGGGTCATATCTGACCCTTGGGGTGACGCCCTCCAGTGTTTTCATGGCAGACTCAATACGGGGTGGTTTGCTAGTGCCATGGAGGGGGAGGGGTCTAATGGGGAGACATTTAAAGACTCTGCCAAATGGTTGAACCATCCAGCTGTAAACTGGGATTGGGAGGGCAGGAATCTGACAAGTTAGCTCTGTGCCTGGGTTCAATCCCCGCACAGCCTGGCAAACAGCTGATCTCTGGAGAGGCTGATCAGCTGCCCACCAGCTGATTCGGCCAAATGGGTTCAAGTTTTCCTGCCAAACTTGAATCCAAATACTGAATCAGCGATTCGGTTGATTCAAGTTTTACCGAATCAGGAAAACTCTAATCTGAAAAGTATCAAATCTCCCACCCCGTGCAGATCCCTAGATCTCAGTTCTGCTCAAATGTGGTCTTGCAATATTCCTTCTTTTGGAAGGGAGTCATGACAGCTGCATCTAAGACACCGCAGGGGCCAAAGGACCTTGTGTGGCGTCCTCAGGCAGAAGCAAGGATGCCATGACCGAAAATGCAAATAGATACAAAAGGGACGGTCTGTAGTGTCTACAACCAAAAAGAAACAAAAACCTATCCCAAGGCTACTAGCAATGCTTGCAAACTTTATACAGAATAAAGAAAAAATAAGATAAAAGGTCCCCTGAAGACCAGAGATGAATCAGTTGGGGGTTGACCACGAAGACATCAAAGGTGTGCTCTTACCTGGGCGGGGGTGCTCTGCCAAAGTTCTTCTCAAACTCTTCTATCAAACTGATCCCTGTCACTTTGGCGGGGGAAATGGTTTGGCGGCAGAGAAGACGCTTGGGAGGAAGGTTCTCTGTACAAACGAGAGCACAGGGTCTGTAAGAATTCCCCACGGCAAAAGCAACCAAGGAAGACATCCAGCCTAACCGATACCGGATGCTCTAAACCTGCACTTGCTTAATAATGTCGTTATTGGTTGTTAACTGATAACTAGAAATAAGGCTCAGCTGCTTGGTGGGGGTCATTAACTGCTTCCCGCCCGACCCTTCTGAAATTGTGGAGAGGGCTCTCCCCGCAGCCTCAGAAAGGGGACAAAGACCCTGCCAAACAGTTGACTCTGAGGCTCAGCTGTTAGGTGGGGGTCTTTAAATGCTTCCCCCAACCCGGCCCAACCACCACTGCCCAAGATTTTTAGATTTATAGACCACCACTCTCGGCCTGGTCGGCTCATGGCCGGTTTACATTAAAAATATTAAAAAGCCATTAAAACCAGATACAATTAATACAGTCAAGACAATCAGGGGCAGCAACAGTCAATGCCCAACTCTCCCCTACGGAGCCTTGACTCTTCTGCTCGCAGGTGTAGTGATAGAAGAGATGACCCCGGGCGATGTTGGCCTAGGGGGGCACAGATTGCAAAAGGAAGGGAGTGGACCCATCCTACGATCCCGGTCTCCAGCCCGGCCTCAACCAAATGCATTATATCTTTTTGGCCTTATACCCCATTGAGGTCCTTGTCCTCCCCAGGCTCCATCCCTAAAATCTCCAGGTGCATCCTAATCTGGACCCGTAAACCCTACCCCCTACCCCCCACCCCCAACAAGGGGGGACCGGGGAACCCTGGTATGACAAATCTACTAGCAATGAAGCCTGTTGTATGGGAAAAGACAATGGTGTCTAGACCAGGGGTAGTCAACCTGTGGTCCTCCAGATGTCCATGGACTACAATTCCCATGAGCCCCTGCCAGCATTTGCACTGTCTGGGGCAGTGAGGCTCTGTATATTTGATGCTCTGACTCCACTGATGACACCTGGGTTTTGGCCCCTGTGTGACACAGAAGGTTGGACTGGACGTGCCATTGCCCGCCTCTCATGTTGAACTGGACGTGCCGTTGCCCGCCTCTTATGTTGTATGTTGACTCGTTCCATGTATCCCCTATGATGTTGTATGTAAACCGCCCTGAGCCATATGGAAGGGCGGTATAGAAATCAAATAAATAATAATAATAATACATACAGCCCATTCTGCAAAGCAGCTATTTTCTTCAGGGGAACTGATCGTTGTGGTCTGGAAATGACAGTGGGGGGGCTGGGTGTGATGGGGACCCTCCCCCTCCCCCTCCCCCAATTACTAAGCATGGCTGTGGCACCAGCAGAGCCCGGGAGCTGCATCCAGCCTGGATCAGTTCCCAGCGTCTGATTCAATTGCTACGAAGGGACATTCAAAGACGTAACTTCTGCACTACCTTTTTTGCTGTTCTCTTTTTCTGCCTCGTTCGTCTTCTTGCTGGGCTTCTCGTCCTCTTCGGCAATCGTTTCGAGCTCCTTTATCTCCATCCTGCCCCCACCCAAAAACAAGAGCAAGAAATAGCGAGGGGTCTTTAGCACAATGCTCAAGACAGCGGAGCTTCGGGAAGCTGCCTTGGAAAACAGCTGGGAGACTTCCATTGGTTCTCTACAATGCAACTCCCGGGTTAAAGTCATAGAATCATAGAGTTGGAAGGGACCTCCGGGGTCATCTAGTCCAACCCCCTGCACTATGCAGGACACTCACATCCCTCTCGCTCATCCACTGTCACCTGTCACTCCATTGAACCTTCACAGAATCAGCCTCTCCGTCAGATGGCTCTCCAGCCTCTGTTTAAATATCTCCAAAGATCACCACCTCCCGAGGAAGCTTGTTCCACTGAGAAACCGCTCTAACTGTCCGGAAATTCATCCGGATGTTTAGAGGGAATTCAGAATCATAGAATCATAGACTTGGAAGGGACCTCCTGGGTCATCTAGTCCAACCCCCTGCACTATGCAGGATACTCACAACCCTATCACTCATCCACTGTAACCTGCTACCCCCTTAAGAATTCACAGAATTGCCTCTCTGTCACATGGCTCTCCAGCCTCTGTTTAAATATCTCCAAAGATGGAGAACCCACCACCTTCCAAGGAAGCCTGTTCCACCGAGAAACCGCTCTGACTGTCAGGAACTTCTTCCGGATGTTTAGACGGAATTTAGAATCTTAGAATCATAGAGTTGGAAGGGTTCTCTTGGGTCATCTAGTCCAACCCCCTGCACTATGCAGGACACTCACATCCCAATTGCTCATCCACTGTCACCTGCCACCCCCTTGAACCTTCACAGAATCAGCCTCTCTGTCAGATGGCTCTCCAGCCTCTGTTTAAAAATCTCCAAAGATCACCACCTCCTGAGGAAGTCTGTTCCACTGAGAAACCACTCTAACTGTCCGGAAATTCATCCGGATGTTTAGAGGGAATTCAGAATCATAGAATCATAGAGTTGGAAGGGACCTCCTGGGTCATCTAGTCCAACCCCCTGCACTATGCAGGATACTCACAACCCTATCACTCATCCACTGTAACCTGCTACCCCCTTAAGATTTCACAGAATAGCCTCTCTGTCACATGGCTCTCCAGCCTCTGTTTAAATATCTCCAAAGATGGAGAACCACCACCTCCCAAGGAAGCCTGTTCCACCGAGAAACCGCTCTGACTGTCAGGAACTTCTTCCGGATGTTTAGACGGAATTTAGAATCTTAGAATCATAGAGTTGGAAGGGTTCTCTTGGGTCATCTAGTCCAACCCCCTGCACTATGCAGGACACTCACATCCCAATTGCTCATCCACTGTCTCCTGCTACCCCCTTGAACCTTCACAGAATCAGCCGTCAGTTGGCTCTCCAGCCTCTGTTTAAATATCTCCAAAGATGGAGAACCCACCACCTCCCAAGGAAGCCTGTTCCACCGAGAAACCGCTCTGACTGTCAGGAACTTCTTCCGGATGTTTAGACGGAATTTAGAATCTTAGAATCATAGAGTTGGAAGGGTTCTCTTGGGTGATCTAGTCCAACCCCCTGCACTATGCAGGACACTCACATCCCAATTGCTCATCCATTGTCACCTGCTACCCCCTTGAACCTTCACAGAATCAGCCGTCAGGTGGCTCTCCAGCCTCTGTTTAAATATCTCCAAAGATGGAGAACCCACCACCTGCCGAGGAAGCCTGTTCCACTGAGAAGCCCTGGTTGAGAAAGCCTTCCCTGAATAAACCATTAAACCCCTTGATGTGTAACTAATGGCTGGAGATGGTTTGTGCCTCCCTCACCGGGTGAATCAGTAAAGAGATCGGATAAACAGGCTCACCTTGGGAACAGGACGACGTTTCGGGAAAGTGGCCCCGTGGCTTCCCTGCTCGACAACACGGAATCGCCAGTCCCTGGCCTCTAAATGGAGAGAAAAAACAAGTCACCCCATGCAACATGGACTTCCGGCGTTCACAGCTGCAAGCATGCCTGATGGTTAAGCTGCCTGATGGAGGAGCTGTCTGTCAAGAGGGCAAAATGGCGCCTCCATCATCAAGGCAGTGGGCCTCTGAATGCCAGGAGCTGAGCAACCTCAAGAAGAGGTTTTGGCCTCCATGCCTTTCTTGTAGGTTTTATCTGAAAGGAGCCACCTTGAACTTCCTGGTGATTTTCAAATTATCTCCTTCAGCCTCCTGATTGGCCCAGCAGGGGGATTCTCACATGTTAAAGCTACACTCAAGAACACCAGTTAATTAGTCTGTAGGTCTCTCCTCTTTCTATTCGTAGTCATTTCTCTTCTGAATAAAACCTGTTTTGTTCTTTAAGCAGCCTGGGGATCCACCCTCTCTGCATATTGAAACGCTGCCAACAAGATCGCCTAGGAAATCCGGGGGTACTACAGAGGCAGGCAATGACAACCCTCCTCTGTTTGACTCTTGGCTTGAAAACTACAGCAGGATGGGCCAAATTATGGCTCTCCAGATGTCCACATACTACAGTTAACATGAGCCCCTGCCAACTGGCCATGCTGGCAGGGGCACATGGGAATTGTAGTCCGTGGACATCTGGAGAGCAACAGGTTGGCCAGCCCTGCACTACAGGGTTGCCGTAAGTTGGCTGCAATTTGATGCACCCCCACCAGATTGTTCTGGGTTTGCAAGAAGACAGTGAGGTATTCCGATCACCTTATTGCAGTATATAATTGTTATCTATGTCAGCAGTAAAGTCTGTATACTGTTGATGTGCACCTGGAAGGGAAGGTATGAACCAGGGTTGCCAACCTCCAGATAGTGCCTGGAGATCTCGGGCTATCACAACTGATATCTAGATGACAGAGATCAGTTCACCTGTAGAAAATGGCCACTTGGGAAGGGGGACTGTATAGCATTATACCTTGCTGAGGCCTCTCCCCTCCCAAAACCCTGCCCTCTTTAGGCTCCACCCCCAAAATCTCCAGTTAAGGCCACTCCCCTCCCCAGACCCTGCCCTCCTTAGGCTCCACCCCAAAATCTCCAGTTAAGGCCCCTCCCCAAACCCCGCCCCCTTAGGCTCCACCCCCAAAATCTCCAGTTATCTCCCAACTCAGAGCGAGTAACCCTACGATGGATTTACGTTTGAAAGCGCTTTTAGCAAATTTCCGCTCCCGTCCATGGCCTGAAGGAAGTCCTTGTAGAACTTCATCTTCACTTTGTTGTTCCGGATCACGAGGACGCCGATCCCCTTGAAGGTGAACTCCACGTTCTGCTTGTTGGCGATGGACCGCGAGAAGAACAAGAGCGTCTCCCGGACGCATCCTTCCACAATCTCCCTGTTGAAGGGGCCCTCCAGGGAGAGCACGATGAAGTTCAGCTGCACAATCGGGATATCACCTGGTTGGTGGAGTGGGAGGGAAAAGACGAACGGCAGGGAGAAAGGTCCCTGGCATGAGATGCAGCGCCTCACAGGAACTGCCACAAACATGCTCATGTAGAGAGTGTGGGGCCCACTACCTTCTCCTTCTTTGGGGCTCCTCTGGAAAAAGCCCCACTCACACCTGCCTTCAGCATTACGGCAGTGCAATGGTTAAACATGCTCAGGATCTGTTGGACAACCCCGGGTCCCATCCCCCCACCTCCCCAGCCACATAGTGAATAGTTCTTTTGTAAATCCTGTTCACACACGCGGAAGAATGAGGTGTTGGAACAGACTGCAACATTGGAGACTATGGAGGAATGCTCCCATATGTACAAAACCAGCCCAGCAAGAAAAAGGGAGGTGTAGAAACGTATTCCTTGCAGCGCTAGCTTTCTGCTTGCAAGAAAGTGTGCATGCAGAGCAGGGTTTCCAGCCTCCAAGTGGGGCCTGCAGTTCTCCCAGAATTACAACAGAGGCCAGCTGCCCTGAAGAAAATGCAACTTCAAAGGACGGAATCTATGGTATCGCATTTCCTCTGAGCTCCTCCCCCTTCCCCAGACCCCACCCTTCCCAAGCATCGCCCCCCCAAATCTGCTGGAACTGGCAGCCTTAATGCAGATGGACATTGGATCCCAGATTTCACTGTCTGCAACGAAGCCATCCATGTTAATTTTTCCCCCTCCACCTTGCCGCACAACAACGACAACATTTTTAAACAGCTTGCAGATTTCTACTGCAAAAGGTCTGTAATTGCGGTGGTGGTTGATGTCACTAGCGTTAGCCAGTATGTGCTTGTCACGTCATTTCTACGGCTCAGAACCATTTCTATGGTGCAGAACTGAGACCGCGATGGGGAAAAAAACTCGAGCGTTCTGAATACAAGTGTTTTCTGAATCTATGTTTGTCAAAAGCACCTCCAGCTGGCTTCCCAAAGACCAATTTTTGTTCTGCGACCCAGCCAGGCGCACAACAATGCTGCCACCCTCAGTGCCTCCACCCTCTATCCCTCCTGGCCGTTCAGAGAAGTTCTTTGCCCTTGCGGGACGCCGGTTGCTTAGCGACCACCAGCTTCCGAACGTTCCCTGCAGATGCAGCCGGAGAGGAAAGCTGAATCTCTTACCAGGACTGTGTACTTTGTTACGCTTCAGTCCGTGAATCTGCACGAGTTTCTCAGACAGAAGGAAGACCGGCCTTTGGACGAGGATGTGCTTGTTGGCGCCCAGCTCAAGCTTCTGCCTGAAGAAGGAAAACGTCCCCAAGCCAGGGATTGAGACGCCCTAGAAAAGACGATAACGCCGGATGGGGGAATCGCGTCAGTTCGGAGAAGCAAAATGAAATAGGAACCCAGGGACACAGGCTGGGACGGGTCCTGGTTGCGGGGGATCCTAGCCAGAGAGTGGCCAAGAGCCCCTTTCCATTGCCTGCCACTGTGCCCCCGGTCTGTAGCCCCTCTTCCTGAGCAGACACCCTCAAGGATACATGGGCACATGAAACCACCCAATACTGAATCAGACCAGCTGTCCATCAGTTAATATTGCCCACTCAGACTGGCAGCAGGGTTTCATAGCCTTCCGCGTCTGCTATCACCTCCGCTGGAGATTGAAGCCGGGTCCTTTGTGATGGTTATTATATTTGTTACCCACCCTTTCTCAACAGACTCAGGGCGGGGTACATCAAGCAATATACAACAGATAAAATGCATAAAGATATCATCTACAAAAAGAGCCTCTTGTGGCCCAGAGTGGAAAGCAGCAGAAATGCTGTCTGAAGCTGTCTGACCATGAGGCTGGGAGTTCAATCCCAGCAGCCGGCTCAAGGTTGACTCAGCCTTCCATCCTTCCGAGATCGGTAAAATGAGTACCCCGCTTGCTGCTGGGGGGTAAAATGAAACAAGTTGACTTACTTGCCTTTTCTCTTAACGGTGGGCACACTGTGGCAGCTTTCACAAGAAAACGGAGTGTGCGGTTTTTTGTATCCCACTTTTTACTAACTGGAGGGGTCTCAAAGGGGCCTTCCCTTCGTCTACTCTCAACAGTCATCCTGTGAGGCAGGTGAGGCTGAGAGAGCTCTGATAGAACTGTGACAGGCCTCCGGTCACCCAGTAAGTCTTATATCTCAGAGAGGCTGGTAATTGCCTTCCACTCCTCTCCCCACATCAGACATCCTGTGAGGCATGTGGGGCCAAGAGAGTCCTGAGAGAACTGTAACTGGCCCCAGGTCATATTGGACAAAAGCACACAATATTCTCCAATATCCAGGAGAGGAATAAAAAATATTTGCTGGCTGAGAATCTTCTGCTAATCTTTGCAGGACCAAAACTAGCCATTAATAGATCAAATAAGTTCCCCCTCTGTTGAAAATTGTAAACATTATTATTTACTTAGTTATTTACTTCTCTGTGCATCTATATAATTGACCTGTGACGAAGATCTATATGATCAAAACGTGTTAGGACAAAGTCTAAATTTCTGGCATTATTGGCATACTCACTTGGATTTTTTTGTGTGCCAAATAGAAATTCTTTTACGGTTTTTAAACATTTGAGCTCCAATAATAAATTGTTCACATTTTTCTATAATTGATTTTACCCCTAGCCTTTTTGGTTCTCGCCTGTTTTTCAGGTTGAGTTTTTGTTTCCCTTTCTGTTACTTGTTCATGTGTCTCAAAGCAGCCAACAATCACACCTACCCTCCCCAAAACCTACCTCCCATTCCCCAAAGCAGACACGCTGCGAGGAAGGTGGGGCTGAGAGAGCTCTGAGAGAGCTGTGACTAACCCAAAGTCATACAGCTGGCTGCATATGGAGGAATGGGAAATCAAACCTGGTTCTCCAGATTACAGGCCATTTCACTTAAGCACTATACCAGTCTGACTCTTTTATGAGAATTCTCGAGTGTTGGAATCACAGAATAACACAGAATAGGTATTTGATTTCCAATTTCTACTGTGCACTGAAGATCCCTCGGTGACCTTGAGCCTGTCCCTTTCTTACCTTAACCTGGGAAGGTAGATCGAGGGAAGGGCCACATTTGCATTCCTCAGCTCCTTGAAGGTACGGTGAGATTTTAAAATCTAGTAAATGAAACTGCAAAGAACGGAATACCCAAGAAGGCTCACCTTATTCATGGAGAGTTGCTTTTCAACAAATTCAGAAACCGTGTCCCAAATGCTGAAGACCTCTGAAACGGAAAAGGGAATGCAGGTATTTATCATGCATTATAGAACATCCTCTACCTGGGAAAAGAGATGAAACTCCTGTGCAAGTGTTACCGGCAGCATCTCTTGGCCTATCTACGGCTCCCCGTGCATCCAATTTCAGCTGGATATTTTAGGAGAAGGGGATGAGCCACCTCCATATCATTTTTAAAATGTGATTTATGGACTTGAAAGGTTTGCCGCTGAGCCTGGTCCTTCCAAATGTGCTTATTTTAATGCCACATTTAAAAATCATAGGCGAGTAAGATGGATACACTGTAAGACGCTGAGTTGCTCAAACAACCAAGTGTTGATAAGCAGGATAAACTTTGCAAGAGATCAGGTGTGGCTCAGGTAACCACAGAGTTTACAAAAAGCGTGTGTATGTCTAAGAGCAGGTTCTGTAGGTTATCTCAGGTTCCCTGTTTAGCCATTCCAGTATCTGCAGGCTCACACATGAACTGGATAATCAGAGATCTGTCAGGATGCTTCTAAGCATGACCCGGAAAACCCTCCTCCCCCCCAGGCCCTACCCCAAAAAATTTCACTTATTTCCCAACCCAGATCTGGCAGTCCTAGGACAGACCTACATGGGGCTGGGGATGCATCTTCCTAGAAAAAGAAGATTGGTTATGTTTTATATCCTGCCTTTTATTATCCAAAGGATAATAAAGGTGGCTTACAATCTCAAGGTGGCTTACAATCGCCTTCCCTTCCTCTCCCCACAACCAGACACCCTGTGAGGTAGGTGTGGCTGAGAGAGCTCTGACAGAACTGCTCTGTGAGAACAGCTCTAAAAGAACGGTGACTAGTCCAAGGTCACCCAGCTAGCTGCATGCGGGGGAGGAGCGGGGAATCAAACCCAGCTTTCCAGATTAGAGGTTGCCACTCTTAACCGCTACGCCCAGCTGGCTCTCCTACTGAAACCCACCCCTCCCGTGAGATTCGTATCCTTTTGGTGGAAGGGAAATACCAAAAGAGAGCACAGGCAGCTTAAGGGTAGCATTTTTTCAGCAGAGAGAAAGCAGGTGAGGAAAGGGTTAACGTCCCTCTCCCACTGAAAATGGCCCTCATAGCTGCATTTGAAGAAGGGGAAGGAAAGTAATAAGAATCCACACTGAGCTTGGGGGGTGAGCTTCACATCAACTTAGGGTGGTCTGAAGCAGCAGAACCAAGTCTGAGTCCAGTAACTCGTTTAAGACCAACAAAATTTAATTCAGGGTATAGGTTTTCATGTGCATGCACCCAGTATGCATGCACAAGAAAGCTCATACCCAGAATTAAACTTGGTTGGTTAAAGTTTTATCTGCCTCCTGGTGTGTAACCGTATAAACAAACTTGACCTGACAAACATATCATGCCCCTGGACTCAAACTTCATCAATGATCCTTATAAGTCAGACTTTTGGGACTTGCCCCCCTCCAAAACCAATTCTTCACTCAGATTGAAACGTTTTTGGTCTTAAAGGTGCCCCCGGAATCAGACTTTGTTCTGAACATGGACATGCGTGTCCTTTTACAGAGCAAAAGGGGGACAGGTCTCTGCCCCAAGGAATTTCCAGATTAAATTTTAACAGAAGGGAAAATATCATGGAGAGAGGGAAGGATGGCAGAAGAGGCTCACAGAGAGGTAAGAAGACCTATCAGAGCATCCTTGCTGTTTATTGCCAGTTTTGAGTAGAGAAACACAGGCATAGGCTGTGCACACAGGATGGGATGGCTCCGTTCTATTGAGATAACAGCTGTCCTTATAGGCATGATGAGCAATTTTTAAAACAGAAGCTCAGGGATAAAAGGATTGCAAAAGTACACTTGAAAACTCCCTTTAGAAAATTATTGAGCAGATGGGAGGGGGATCATCTCAGCGCTGCAGAGGGACTTAATTATGACCCACTGCCCCTAAAAGAACGCCCACCCTCCCCCACTGCCTCCCCCACTCCAGGACACCTACACCGTGCCCCCTTTCTCTCCCCAACTCCCTCCACCCCTAAACTCTCTTTCTCTCTGCCCTCAACCCAACTTCTTCTCTGTTATGAACACTTATCCCGCTTTCTTGAGAATGGACAGCATCTTTCCCACCTAGGGCTGCCAACCTCCAGGTGGGGCCTGGAGATCCAGACCCTCACCTGGAGAAAAATGGCAATTCGGGCAGGTGGGGTCTCCCTTCTCCTCCTCAAGCATCGCCAGGCCCACCCACCGCCGTTCAGGACACTCTTTGGGGGTCGCTTACCCTCCGAAGTGAGCTTGGAGAGTGTAAAGAACAGGCTCTTGCCACCGGCCTCCAGGATCGCATTGTGGATGCTGTCCAGCATTTTCGCATCCTCCCCCTCGCCGAAGCCGAACGCCGCCGCCCCGCGGGTAGACTGCGCTGCTCCGGGGATGCTCTCCCAAGGAAGAGGGGCTGTCCGTCACATGCCAAGCTGCCTGTTCACCGCGCTTCCCAGCAAGGCCAGGGCCAGCTCGCCTCCATGGCCGTCCCCGCGCCTCCCTTTGCCGCTCTACACCGTGACCCCAAAGTGGAGATCCAAGCCGAGCCGAGCGTGGAGAAAGCCAAGCCTCCGAGGGGGCGGGCCCGCGAAGGGGAGGGGGCGGGCCGTCGCTAGGACGCCGGCCGACCTCACAGTTGCTAGGGGAGACGTCATAATAGCCCTCCGGGCTCGAACGCCGCGGAGGCTGGAAGCTCATTGGCCGTCGCGGTCTTGAAAGGGCTACAGCGATAATGAGAACAGGCGACTGGCAGGGAACGCGGCGAATCGGGATGCGGCCGCCAGCCAATCGGAGCGCAAGCCGGTCGGACGCCTTCCTTTGAAAGCCTTCGGAAGAGAGGCGGCCGACCTGAATCAAAAGATTGATTGTTCGCGGCGCCGCTTTGATTCTGTGGGACAGGAGGGGTCACGTGATCAGCTCCTGGCAAGTCACGCTCGTGCGGGAGAGAATCTGATAGCGCAGGCGGGGGGCCAAACTGTGGCTCCCCAGATGCCCATGGACTACAATTCCCATGAGCCCCTGCCAGCGACTCATGGAAGTATTCACAGTAGGAAACAAAATACTGGGGCAGAGGGAGCTTCAGTTGGGCCCAGCAGGTGACATAAATGAGTTAAGTCTCAGCTGATTTACAATGACCCCCTGTAGTCTAGGCCTTTTGCCATTGGCTGCCTCTGGATGTCCTTGGTGGGGCCCCACCCAAATACTAATGAGATTTGATGAGATCGAGCTAGCATTGAAAAATTGCTTGCATAAAATCACAAGGACAGGAGAAGCACAAATACCAGACAAGCATATCCCTTGGGTCTTGCAAACTGAGGGCCGCAGCTCATTGACTCGATCCATCTTGCAGTGGGTCTTCCGTTTTCCATGCTGCCTTCCAAATTTTCCTTGCATTGTTGTTTCCCACTGACTCCTGTTTTCTCCTACTGAGACCAAAACACGATGCATCTAGGAGAGCCTTTCTTTACTTTTTTTGCCATTGAAGAACCCCTGAGACATTCTTCAGGCTTTGAGAACCTCCAGTAGTGGCATGCTTGTGCAGAGTATGGCTGGGAAGCACAGCTGTGGACATGCCCACCCAGGGCCCTGTCAGGTTTGTTAGAAAACCCTGTCAATTAGCCTGAATATCTCCATGACAGTTAGATTGAACTTTGCTGCTTGGTGCCTGGGAGCTCCAGGCCCCTATATCATGCATGCTTGTTAAAAGTGAAACTATGTTGATGTTGCCATTATCTTTGAATGTTCTTTTCTTTGAGGCCTCTCAGCTGGGCCAGCTTCTGGTAACCATAACACCTTATCTAAACCTGTAGACAGCCAAGGACATGTGAAAGTAACACTGTTTTTAATTGTATCTGGCTCCTCTTCCTTCCTCCCCTCCCTTGGGAACTTTCAAGTTTTGGGCGGGAGAACTGTATTGATAAGGAGGAGTAAATCTGTCCTCAGGCAGATTTGACTTCTCTAGTCTAGGTGTATGAAGTACTTCTCAATAAACTTTCTATTTCTAAGAAGTTGGTTGTGAGTCCTTGCAACGTCTGACAGGCCCCTCCAGGCCCATCATTGGACATCTGGATAGGGGTGAGTGGTCACATCACCCGATAAATGTTTTTAAAACTTTTTTTTAATCTAAATTAACTAACTAAATTAATTAACTCCTATCCATTCAGGAAACCTTTCCAGGGCCATCAAGAAACCCCAGAACAAGTCAAAAACGGTATGATTAAATGGATGCAAAATTTAGGTTTTACAATTGCCATGGAAGAATGGGAATGCGCATGGACTAAAATCCCTAAACAAACTAACAGTCAGATTTTAAGGGAAAATTGGTATAAGATGTTCTATAGGTGGTACATTACCCCAAGGTTGTTGCAAAAATTTCATCTGGGTTTGACAATAAATGCTGGAAATGTAATAAAGTAACTGGTTCTTTTTATCATATGTGGTGGAATTGTGAGAAAGCAAAAACGTATTGGGCCAAAAGACATATGGTGTTACAGGAAATATTGAAAATGCGGTATCCACTGAATCCTGAATCTATGTTGTTAAGCTTTCATCCAAGTGTTTTACCGAGTTCTTCTAGAATCTTCTTCCATGCAACTACAGCGGTGCGGTTGGTGTAGACCAGGGGTAGTCAAACTGCAGCCCTCCAGATGTCCATGGACTACAATTCCCAGGAGCTGGCAGGGGCTCCTGGGAATTGTAGTCCATGGACATCTGGAGGGCCGCAGTTTGACTACCCCTGGTGTAGACGAAGCACTGGAAGGCGACTGAGACTCCAACTATTTCTATATGGCTAGACAAATTAGCGGACCTAGCAAAAATGTTAAGACTTACTAATATGGTTAATAATAAACCTGAAGAATATGACGAACAGTGGTGTTATTACTTGGACTCTCTTAAGAAAGATAGTAGTAATTTTTAGGTCAAGACCAATAATGCGATGGGAATTGACCACATATTTCCTTAAGACATTATCATACTATTTTCTCCTATGTAATAATAATTGTTTTGCTAGCTGGTTTTTCTTTCTTTGTTTTTTTACTTTTCTGTAAACGCTTTATATATAACAAAAATAAAAAAGAATAATTAAAAAAAAAGAAACCCCAGGGCTTCACAAAACCCTGGTTGAAAAAGCCTGATCTTGGGAGAGTTCACAATTGTTTTGATCTAGAAGCTACAGATGTGTCTTTTTGGCGGTCCAAGGTAAAACTCTCCCTCTAACCTCTCATTTCAAAAGAATCACCTTTCTTCCAGGCAGCTTTCTTCATTGTCCAACTTTCATACCTATGAATAGCCATGCGGAATACTACAGCATGAATTAACCTGACTTTTGGTTGCCAGCCACACCTCTGTACAAATATGCACCTTTTCTAGCACCTTCACGGCTGCCCTTCCAAGCCTTCCCATAGGAGCGGGGAGGGGGGGAGGGAGGGCAAGGCATAGAAAACCTTGGAAGTTTCAACTTCCTCACTGTCAGCATCAGAGCTGTGCAATTCCCCACCGTCGGTTACTTTTGTCCAACTATCAACGACCACAATTTAGGAAAGAAAAAAAAATCATGGGCTTCTACCAAAAATTTACTTACAGATTGTGTATACCTAATATGTCAGACCCAAAGGAATCAAAGAAGACTCAGGTCGGGAGCGATCTTGTTTGTTTCCTCGGTTCGATGGCACAAATGTCATAATTTTATCAATACCGAATAATCCGTTTGTTTTTGTTGAGGCTCAGGATTTTCGGCAACAGCAAAACACCACCCGACCTACAATGGCTACTTTCAAGGGCTTTAACTTTAAACCAAGTCCCAGGGAGGTTCTGAAAGCTGAGCGTTCCCGTCCGCTTGGCCTTGCGATGATTCCACGGCTTTCTTAGATGGCTCCCTTTGTTTGTTTCTCACGATGCCATTATGTCTTCCAGAAGAAAGGGTTCTGAGTTAGTCGTCTCTGGAAATTCTCATACCTGGAAGGAAGAGGGGACACCACTCAAGCTTTTGCTGTGCTAGTGATTACGATGAGATTCAGATGTGCAACGAAAGACAAACCACAAGTTACAGGCGTGATCTTCCCCTTTCTGTAAGCACAGAGGGGATCCCTGTTGGCTAGCTGAGACGAGCCCAGTCTTTCCCTGTTACTTTTGGACTTAAACAGGTACCGTATTTGCCGGCGTATAAGACGGCTTTTTTTCCTCTGAAAAACATGTCTCCAAGTGGGGGGGCCGTCTTATACGCCGGGTGCTCTTCTGGCGAGCAGCAAGCGGCGGCGAGCGGCGGCGAGCGGCGGTGGGCGGCTCCCCCCTACTGGGTGAGCTGCGCCGGCGGGCGGCGGGTGGTGGGGAGCGGCGAGCGGCGGCGAGCGGCTCCCCTCCACTGGGTGAGCTGCGCCGGCAGGCGGCGAGCGGCGGCGGGGAGCGGCGAGCGGCTCCCCCCCACTGGGTGAGCAGCGCCACGGGCGGCGGCGGCGGGCGGCGGTGAGCGGCGAGCGGCGAGCAGCGGGCGGCTCCCCCCCCACTGGGCTCACTCAATATTTTGAGTTGAAATGTTGGGGGGTCGTCTTATACGCCCAGTCGCCTTGTACGCCGGCAAATACGGTATATGCCTGTGTAAGAGACACAACGCAGTTCCCCCAGTCCTTCCAATGAGCAGTCTGAACCAGCTTGGTGTAGAGTTTGAGAGTGGCAGCCTCCAATCTGGAGAACTGGGATGGATTCTCCGCTCCTCCTCCACATGCAGCAAGCTGGACGACCTTGGGCTAGTCACAGTTCTCTTAGGACTGTTCTCGCAGAGTTCTCTCAGCCCCACCTACCTCCCAGGGTGTCTGGTGTGGGGAGATTAAGAGGAAGGTGATTCATGAAGCATGGGCCTGCTGCTGAACTGAAAAGGCCGGGATAAAACTAAGACTGTTGATGCATCGCTCATCCAGCCCTCCAGGAGATCTTGCATTATTCGAGAGCTGAGATGAGCTTTCTTTTCTCTTACCATTTCAGAACTACGTTGGCAGGGATGAAAGCTTCAGTCGGGTTTGGGGTCATCTGGGCTTGAGTGACGGCAAACGACGAAGCGAAGTTATAAAAATTGTCTAGCATCTTCTGCGTGAACTGAAAAGGGGGGGGGGGAGAAGTCACCAATTAGAATGTCCTCAGCAGTCTTGCAGCCATTAAAAAAAATTCACAAAAGGAACTAAAAGTATAGTGAAAAGGAGGCATTATTTTTATTATATATATTAAAGTAATTCAAGGGGGGGAAAGAACAAGGATTTCAGTAATTTACTATATTACTTAAAGACATTTTCAGATTGTAAGATAGGAAAAATGATAATGTAATTGGAGACTTGGGATCATAGAATCGTAGAGCTGGAAGGGATCTCTAGGGTCATCTAGTCCAACCCCCTGCACAAGGAAGATTGTCAAGTGCTGACAAAACTCACAACAAAACTTCTATGAGAAGAAAGCTTTAATTGGTAGTAGATCAGATCATTATAATGTTCGAAGTCAAATCTGTTTGATACAAGAACAGCAGGCACTTATCAATACTTTTCTCCCGCCCAAAACTTGAGCGTTCCCAAGGGAGGGGGGAGCCCCTCACCCAGGTGTCATCCCAGGCTTCCTGCCAAGGTGTTGAAGTTAGCGCGGCCTTGGTCAGGCCGGCGCCTCAGGCTAGTTGATAAGCTGTTTACAGGAACGGGGCAACATTGCTTCACAATAGGGGGGAATATGCAGTGTGAAAATGCAAGGATCAAAGCATGGGGAATCAGAGAAAAACTACAAGCAGGGACTTTGGATACATGAGAACGTTTTGGTTACATGGGAGCGTTCCAGCAAAGACACAGCACAGACACAGCATACAAGATGGAGTCAGACAGGTTCACTGAGCAATAATCATGGCAGAGAGCAGGGACTGATCCTGACACAGATGAGTAATGGATTTAAACTGAAATAGAAATGGCGTTTTCATAAAAATCAGAATAATGAAGGAAGTTGCTCTGCAGAGGCAAGAATCTCTGTTTGCCTCTTGCCTTGAACATCTTATGGGAGATCACCAGAAGTCAGTTGTGACTTTACAGCTCTTTCCGACACCACTACTAATACGGCTATAAGATCTAGACCAGTGGTTCTTAACCCTTGGGGGGCGCAGACCCCTTTGAGGATCTGACAAAAGCTATGGAGTTCTCCCCACCAGAGAAAAATGTCACAGCAAGGTGATTCTACGTTACCTGCACGCGTACAGTGGCATCCTATGCCCGCCTACATTTGTTTGGTGAAACATTACTGCAATGACATAATTAAGAACGTTGTTCACAAACACAATTTTCAAAGTAACACGAAGGAAATCAATGGGGGGGGAATCATGGTTGTGCCTGGTTCACAGACCCCTCCACCGAAACCCATCTGTGGACCCCCCTAAGGGTCCGTGGACCCCAGGTTAAGAACCCCTGATCTAGAGATGCAAAGAGGTTGCTTTGCTAACAGCGGCTGGAAACAAGGACGATTTCCGATTACCTCGGTGAATGAATTGATGGACGATGCGGCAGCGCTGGCTACAGGGGTCTGCTGGGCCAGGACCTCAAGCAGCTCCACGGAAACCCCAATCTGGGCCACTGACGGCATTTGAGGGATATTCATGGCTCCAAAGGGATGCTGGCTGCCTTTCCCTATGGGGGAGGGGGGAGAAAGATGTCAGAAGTGGCCCTAAGGTCTCGGTTACCTGCAGAAGCACATTAAAGGGACATGTACTAACAAATGCCCCATCAACACATTTTTCTTTGGAAAAGCAGTCGCAGCTAGATTGCTCATTAGCCAATGCCAGATGGATGGAAGGAAGAGGACAGAAGAGAAACAAAAGGAAAAGGAAAAGGAAGGAGGGAGGGAAGCAAGGAAGCAAGGAAGCAAGGAAGCAAGGAAGCAAGGAAGCAAGGAAGGAAGGAAGGAAGGAAGGAAGGAAGGAAGGAAGGAAGGAAGGAAGGGCTTTATGACAATCTGGAATGGTTTTATAATGTATCTGAGGGAATGTCGAATATATGTCATTAAGAATGTTCTGTAATCATATGGAAGCCTTTTTAAAAATTAGATGCATATAATATTGCAGGGGTGGCCAAACTGTGGCTCTCCAGATGTCCATGGACTACCTATGAGCCCTGGCTCATGGATATTGTAGTCCATGGACATCTGGAAAGCTACCATTTGGCCACCCCTGTAATACTGCTTACAACTGGATTCAATGATTTTATGGAGAACTAATGCCAACTTGGATGGGAGCCCCCCACCCCCCAATTCTTTTCTGTTTTTCTCATTCTGTTTTGTTTTCTTGCCTACCAAGTCCTTCTTTACTAGTTCATGATGGTTTACTTCTTTATGCATTATCAGATGATTTTCTTCTGATGCCGAGAGACCAATGGCTTAATTCCATTTAAGACCAATGTATGTGTTCCCATAGTTTTGCTCTGTCAGTCATTTGAGACAAATGCGAATAATAACTGGGTGCAAGTCCACATCAGAATGAAACATGCTGGCCGCCTTCTGCCTCAGGCCTCTAGTTTTCCTAGCTCAGCATGATCCACCCTATTCAAGTGATCAAATGCAAAAGCTGAGTTCTGCCACTGAACCGTGGCCCTTCCCACTGGGAATGCACGGCTGACATCAGAAGCTGCAGAGTCAAGTCTTGCAATATTCTAAATTGCGCAATAGAAGAAAAAGACGGTAGCTGGTTTCTTATACCTTATACCCTGCTTTTCACTACCTAAAGGAGTCCCAAAGTGGCTTACAATCGCCTACCCTTCCTCTCCCCAAAACAGAAACTCTGCGAGGTAGCTGGCACTCCCAATTCTTACCAGATTTGAGGCTGGAAATTTTGAAGATGGCACTTGGTTTCTCATTGGTCACGAAGCCTAGTAGCTGCCACACTGCCACCCCGTTCTCGTCAGGAAAGCAGAAATAGACTGACCCGCCCATGCCCTCAGGGAAAGGCACGGTCCCCAGCATGAAGACCACCACGTGGTTGATGCTCTCATAGTCGGGCAAGTCGAACACAAACTTGTCTTCTGCTACCTGCTGCGCCACAGTCTGCACCTATAAGAAGAAGAGTTGGTTCTTATATGCCACTTTTCTCTACCCAAAGGAGTCTCAAAGTTATTCGCCTTCCCTTTCTTCTCCACACAACAGACACCCTGTGCGGTGGGTGAGGCTGAGAGAGCCCTGATATTACTGCTCACTCAGAACAGCTTTATCAGTGTTGTGGCGAGCCCAAGGTCACCCAGCTGGCTGCATGTGGGGAGTGCAGAATCGAACCCGGAGTGCCAGATCAGCACTCCTAACCACTACACCAAACTGGCTCTCAAAATGAAAGCCGGTTTCTGCTGGGAGCTCTTGCCGCGTCCATGAGTGATGACACCTCAACTAAATGGCAATCTTTTCTGGATAGCAGGACGAAAGAGCAAGTCAACATGCCCTGACTCATACTGGAAGCTAAGGACACCACTGGGGAAAATGAGAACTACCTGGAAGGCCTTCCCTGAACACATGAAGTTACCCTATGCTGCATCAGACCAAAGCCAGCATTATCTACTCAGGAGAGGTTGAGACACTTGCAGGAGTAATCAAACTGCGGCCCTCCAGATGTCCATGGACCACAATTCCCATGAGCCCCTGCCAGCGAAACTGTGGCCCTCCAGATGTCCATGAACTACAATTATCATGAGCCCCTGCCAGAATGCTGGCAGGGGCTCATGGGAATTGTAGTCCATGGACATCTGGAGGGCCGCAATTTGACTACCCCTGGTAGACTTTTAACTATTTACTGTATGAATTTATTATCCTCAGACCCCTGCATAAGATTTTTAAAAGGGAAGGGGAAGGTTTACAATACATTCCAGAACCTTGGAAAACTTAACAGTGCTCGAATTTTACACTCTTTTTCTATCTCATACCATTGTTTTTATGTATTGTACGTAGCTTTTTGTATTATTTCTTCCATCTAACCTGGGAAAGGATTTGCTATCAGCAACTGATTATATATTTGCTCACTGCTCTCCCATTTATTGACCCCCAAGGTATTTCCCATGCAATTCAATCTCAAGTGGATACAAACCAATCCAAATGGCTGCTTTCCCCTCTGGAAGCTGTTAGCCATTTCCATTATGCTGTAGTTTACCCTCCCATTTTCCTTCGAAACATGCACGCATCACTTCCATCCCATGACGTTGCATCTGCCACAAAATCTCCTACCGTAAAACAAAACTTTTTTGGCTTTAAAGAGTCCCCCTAGATTCAAAATATGTTCATTAGCATCATTTATTGGTGGTGTTTAGACGCTGCTTTTCTCCTGGAACCCAAAGAAACTTCGAGAACGACGAATCCCCATTCATTTCTACAGATCCCCCTCCCCCGCCCAGCTCAGGCGTTGTCATGGAAACCAGCGCTTCTTCCTCCCTCCCCAGCGATCAGCCGTTCCCAAGGCTACTGCGGCTCCCGTTTCCATGGAGACCGCCCCCACCCGCTCCGTCTTCGGCCGCCACTCACCAGCCGCCCGGCCACCAAGCAGCCAAACATGGCGGCGCCGCCCCCCACTCTTAAAGCCTCCCGCGGCGGATTCTTCCACTTCACTAGCCCAGGAGAGCGCTTTCACGCCCTCCGTCGCCCCGAAGTACATCCGGGGCAAGTGGAAGAAAGGGACGGCCAGGTCGCATTCTCCCATCGTACGAGACTACGTGTCCCAGAATGCATTTCGGCCGTTCCCACGAGCACTTCCGTTCTAAAGCTAAGCCAGGCCGCCGCATCATAGAAAAAAGGCTAGAGCGGCAGCCCAACGGAGGTCGCGCCCCAGGGGCGCTTGAGTTTCGGCCGGAAGTTGAGGGTGTTTGGCTGGTTTCCAAAGCTGAAATGCACGCAGGCCGAGGCGGAAGGGGGACCCGTGGCAGCGCACTGTGGATACTGTGGCCCTTGTGTCTGGAGCATTTTTCATTGCCTGGCCTGATGTGTTAAGATGCCTTCATCAAGGATTGCTGTTTTTAAAATTAATGCACACTGAATTAATCAGGGCAACCTTGTTTGTTGAAGCAAACCAAGCAGAAGGGTTTGGGGAAGACTTATCAGATTGATTATGGTGAAACATGAGCTTTCATAGGCTAGATCAGGGGTAGTCAAACTGCGTTCGCTGGCAGGGGCTCATGGGAATTGTAGTCTATGGACCTCTGGAGGGTCGCAGTTTGACTACCCCTGGGCTAGATCTTGTCAAGCTAGCTGTATTATTTACTAGTCTTTAAAGTTGTCAGCACACTCAACCTTACTATCCTGGAGCAGAGTTGTACATCAAGCTGTCAGTGCTAGATTGAGCTGTCAGGCTCTTTCTCCTCAGCAGGGAAGCTTTTGCTTCACATGAGCTAATAAAAGCTTTCCCATAAAAGGTTATTTTTTAGCACGGTTCAGCTTAAAGGTAAAGGTATCCCCTGTGCAAGCACCGGGTTATGTCTGACCCTTGGGGTGACGCCCTCTAGCATTTTCATGGCAGACTCAATACGGGGGTGGTTTGCCAGTGCCTAACAGCATCATCCTGAGAAGAAAACAACAACACTGATTTACGATGGACAAGCTAAAGCTCAGATGAAAAGCACGCTAGCCACCAAGCAGAAGTGTTTCCGCATGGTCCAGCATTGGCAGAGAAGCTTATTCACAATTAAGAGAGTAAGTTATGAGAGGACTCCAATAACACTGGCTTCCATGTCAAAAGGCTGCACAAGTCATAAAAGGTAAAGGTATCCCCTGTGCAAGCACCGGGTCATGTCTGACCCTTGGAGTGACACCCTCTAGCGTTTTCATGGCAGACTCAATACGGGGTGGTTTGCCAGTGCCTTCCCCAGTCATTACCAGTTTACCCCCCAGCAGCAAGCTGGGTACTCATTTTACCGACCTCGGAAGGATGGAAGGCTGAGTCCACCTTGAGCCGGCTGCTGAGATCAAACTCCCAGCCTCATGGGCAGAGTTTCAGATAGCATGTCGCTGCCTTACCACTCTGCGCCACAGTTCAGCTTAGGCAGATTGTAAATTTAGGCAGATTGTAAAGGCAGAATTTTGAGCTTGGCTCTTGTAGCCCTTTCTTGCATGCCCATGGGGCTGGGACGCAAATGTCCTCCAGGCCAGACTGGCCAGGGATTCTGGGTTTTGGAGGGCATCATCTGGGCATGGAATCAGGGTCACTCTGGGTGAGCCAGTAGTTGTGAATTTCCTGCATTGTGCAAGGGGTTGGACTAGATGACCCTGGAGGTCCCTTCCAACACTATGATTCCAAGTGAGAGAAGGAATTGTATGGAGTGTGAGTAGTGCACATGCACACTTGATAGGCTTACTGCCCTCCACTGTGCAGACATGCCTTCAGGACAGCTTTGATTGTAACTGTAGCCAACCAATGGAGTGAGTTGTATGTGTGTGAAAGTTCCTCTGATATTTGCATGGGATGATCTAGACTAGATGATCCTTAGCACACAGCCGATTCCTGCAATTCCGAGGAGCATGTGTATCCTGTCTACAGCAAATTCACCCAGCCTAGCATGTTCTATTGGCCATGGACTGTCACAGCAGGCATTTCCTAAAAAGAACCATTTCCCACTCTTCATTTATGCCCTCCTTTTTTCTCAACAGGCAGCCACAAAGTGGCTTACATTGTTGTACTCCCCATTTTATCCTCACAACAATCCTGCGAGGTAGGCTAGGTTGAGCGTGTGTGACCAGTCACCCTGCAAGACTTTCATGGCAGTGAGGACTCAAAGCTGCGTCCCCCAGATCTTAGCCCGACACCAGCTACTACACCAACACTGACAGTAAATTAACAAGGCATTTGGTTGTGCTAAACAGCTTCATAATGCTGCATAATACACACACACATACACGATTCCATGTTGCTTGTGGTTTCACTTAATTCATTATTGTTAATATAAGGTATCTGTATTGTTTCTGTTCTGTTTAATGTGAGCTGCCCTGAGCCTTCGGGGAGGGCGGTATACAAAAATATTACATAAATACATAAATAAATAAATCTGATATTTCATTGTCAGAGGAAGCGGGCATGAACATATGAATTCACACTTTGAATAAAATTTTCTTGATCCTAAAGGTGCCACTGGACTAAAACTTTGTTCAACTAAAAAGCAACGGAGATTTTTGTGAGATCACAGCTTTACAATTGGACTTCCTTTTTTTTTTAATCAGCTAAAAGGAGCAGGACACAACCTATTACAGCAGGACATGACAATGGCAGGTAGGTTGGGGGGGGGGGGGGAACAAGGCAGCAGCAGTGGATGCAGGGTGGGGAAAGAAACAGAGAACAACCTGAGAGACTTAGAGCAGAAACACTTAGGATGGGCTTTTTGCTCCAAGCCTTTATTATGTCAGAGGTCCTCAGTGAGCTGATGTAGGGATACGTACTGTACATATAACTCTGCCAATAGTCACCCCAAAAAAGGATGTGGTGACACAGAATATCCCTTGGGGGGAAAAACCTGACAAGGCTCCCAAGTGTTCATATTGCACTGAAAATGGACAAGAAACCAAACTTTTACAAAAATATTTTTATTAAAAAGCAGCAGATTCCCAAACAGGACAATGCTAACCCCCCCAAAAAAATCAAAATGTAAACACAGCTAGTTTGTGTTGGTCGTAGGGCGGCTGGGAGAGACTACTCAAAGCAGGCAGCTAATTGCCTTGACACAAAAAGCAATATATATATAGATATATATAGAGACGCGTTTTGTACTTCTCCATTCGAAGTCGGTCACCGCAGCCTGTCCCAGCGCCAGATACTGGCGTCGTCACACACGGCTATGAGGATGCTGCTGTCTCTGCTGAAGCTGGTTTGTCGAATTGCAGCGGCGCATTTTGGATGGGTAAGAGTTGTACACCTGTTGCAAAAAATTAAGTTGGAGAGAATCGGGTCAGAATCGTTCGCCCTCTGGGTAAACAGGCTAGTTCAGCCTTTCTCAGTCTTTTGACCACTGAAAAAACCCTGAAACGTTCACGCTTTGAGAGACCACAGAAGTGCTGTCAGCAGGCCATACCTCCCTGCCAGAAGTGACATCACCCAGACAGTCCCACTGGATGTGACATCATGCTCCGTCACCCCCTCCAAGATCAGAAACCGCTCAGCTGCCTACTCCACTTGGCCAGGGCAGGCATCCACCACTCCATCGGCCCCTGCAAACCACTCACCCAATGCAGTTAAGTTAAAATGAGAGTATTCTCCTCTCTGGACTCCAGTTGCAACCACGTGTGACGAGCCTCAGCCAGCAAGGATTTTTATGGCCAGGCCCTCCCCTTTCCACCCCTTCCAGGCTCTTCATTTTAGGGGGGTATAACCATATATGGAGCCTCTTGTGGTGCAGGGTGGTAAGGCAGCAGACATGCAGTCTGAAAGCTCTGCCCATGAGGCTGGGAGTTCGATCCCAGCAGCCAGCTCAAGGTTGACTCAGCCTTCCATCCTTCCGAGGTCGGTAAAATGAGTACCCAGCTTGCTGGGGGGTAAACGGTAATGATTGGGGAAGGCACTGACAAACCACCCCGTATTGAGTCTGCCATGAAAACGCTGGAGGGCATCAAACCCCTGTTGAGAAAGCCTGGCCTAGTTACAGGAGGGATGAGCAATACGGAACGCTACAAATACAGGCCCAACTTTCACTATCACAATATCTGTTTGCTTTCCAGAGGGGGGACCCTTCTCTCTCACCTGCTTCTGAAGCGTCCCTGAGTTCTCACACAGCTAGTAGAGAACTCGCTTTTCTCCCAGCTAGGTTAAGGATCCCCTGCAAAATGGCGGTTTGCTATAAAATATGGCTAGCTTGTAGAACTAGCTTAAAAGATATCCCCTGTGCAAGCACCAAGTCATATCTGACCCTTGGGATGACACCCTCTAGCGTTTTCTTGGCAGACTCAATGTGGGGTGGTTTGCCAGTGCCTTCCCCAGTCATTACCGTTTACCCCCCAGCAAGCTGGGTACTCATTTTACCGACCTCGGAAGGATGGAAGGCTGAGTCAACCTTGAGCCGGCTGCTGGGATTGAACTCCCAACCTCATGGGCAGAGCTTTCAGGCGGCTGCCTTACCACTCTGCACCACAAGAGGCTCTTTTTAGAACTAGCTTACAATCACTCAAATTGTGGGTTGGCCTGACAAATGACAGGTTTGCTGCCTTCTCACCATTCTCCTGTTAAGCAAGAAGTCAGTTTATGTGCAGTGAGCTTGTGGGTGATTCTTGCGCCCTTGCACTAATTTCTCCTGCAAAAGAAAGTAACCCCCCCCCCTTGAAAAAAAACAGCTTTGTATACCCTTGCAGTTTTGCACATGAAAGCAAGCTAGTCAAATCTACTCACTTGGCCTTATGAGGATCTTCTATTTCTAAGTCCCAAACGTAGAGTTTGCCCACTTGATTGCCCAGCGCCAGCATCTGCAAATGGACAGAAGACGTGTGCAGCCAAACACTGAAGTGGAAAACGGAAGCCCTCAAGCGATCTAAGAAAATCACCCCCTAGAGCTGTTGCAAGACCGCCCTCTCCAATGAGGCTTGGGGCAGGGGAAGTCAAACTGCGGCCCTCCAGATGTCCATGAACTACAATTCCCAGAAGCTTCCCAGAGGCTTCTGGGAATTCCCAGAGGCTTCTGGGAATTGTAGTTCATGGACATCTGGAGGGCCGCAGTTTGACTACCCCTGGCTTGGGGTGTTGCACGTCAGTCGTCAATACAAAATTCTGCTCCCGTTTTTCTCTCTCGCTTCTCAGACAACTACAGTATTTGCTGGTGTAGAAGACTACTTTTCCTCCCTGAAAAACATGCCTCCAAGTGGGGGGGGGGTCGTCCTATACGCCGGGTGCACTTCAGTTGGGATAGACATAGCTGCCCATAGTGGCCCATAGTACTGTAATGTAATGTAACAAACTCTATATTTTGAGTGGAAATGTTAGGGGGTCGTCTTATATGCCCAGTCATCTTATACGCCAGCAAATACGGTAGTTTTGTGTCAGCTGCCTTGGGAGACAAAGACATGGACCCTGCGCTTTGGCTCACAAATCAAAGAAGATGTGCACGGAAAGGAGAAAGGGAAGGAAATTGAGAGCAGTGGTGGTATGAAGTCAGAATTCTGCTGTTGCTCTTGCATGGAGGTTCACTCAGGTGGGTAGCCTCCAACCTTGACAGTTCTTTCCTTCCCTGTGTCTCCCCCAGAATTAAACCCAAACAAATGGAGACCATATAAACTAAGCTTGTTAACCCAGTATGGTCCTTGCATCTATCAAACACCTGCATTGTGCTGTATGCTAATTTGCTGCTCTCCCTCTACTTATACGGATGGACTTGCAACTTCCGTTTCAATGTACAGAACAGTGTGTGCACACAGTGGCTTATGCCATGAATAAAACTTGGTCGGTCTTAAAGGTGCCACTGGCCTCAAACTTTGCTTTGTGGAAGTTAGTGCACCTTTTCCCTGAAATCCTTTATTCTGAGAGCTGTAGGGAAGGGCGATATGAAAATACAAACAAACAAACAAATACGTTCTATCAGAGCCAAGAGACCGATTCCCCTCAGGTCTGTAGCCCTGGAACCATGGAAATTGATAACTGAGCAGAAGGATCTGGCAGAGGAGAGAGGAGTTAAGCAAGATGGCTGAAGTTGCACCTATAGGCAGACAGAACAATCTTCCCCCTCACCACGATAATCTTCCCAAGTAAAAGAAGAGGTTTTTATACCCTGCTTTTCACTGTCCACAGGAGTCACAAAGCAGCTGACAATCACCTTCCCTCCCCCCCTCCCCCAACAGACACCCTGTGAGGTAAATGGGGCCGAGAGACCCTGCTCGGTGAGAACAGCACAATCAGGGCTGTGACGAGTCCAAGGTCACCCAGCTGGCTGCGTGTGGAGGAGCGGGGAATCAAACTGGGCTTACCGGATTAGAGACCACCTCTCTTAACCACTACAACATGCTGGGATGACACCTCTCGCCCGACTCCACCCCATTATTTTGTTTTCTAAATCCAGGTAAAGCTTTCTACTCCAACTCCCGGAGCCTGGCTTGTCCTCACTCTGAACCCTTTCTCGTCTAGAATCAAGCTTTGTAAAAAGACCTCGTGCCCGAACTTGCCTCCTACTCCGCAGCCACGGTCCTTACCTTCTGCCAGAAATCCATCGAAAACCTCATGTACCATATATCGCACTGACTGTAATCAAATCGGCCTAGAATAGTCACATTAGATTCGCTGGGCTTAATTTTATCTATATCGTCTTCCATCTTGCCAGGTTTCCAGCACACAATGGCATTTTCACAGGACTGCAGATAAACAAAGTGGGGAGAAATTCTATGTCATTCAGGAAACTCTCAAACTTATCAGTGATGTAAACCGCCATTCCATCTAAGCCAGACTTTCTCAACTTTTTTTACTTTCAAGAGCCTGAGCCTTCAGGGACGGCAGTGAATGAATGAATGAATGAATGAATGAATGAATGAATGAATGAATGAGAAACCCCTGAAACATTCTTCAGGCTTCAAGAAACCCCAGAAGTGGCAGGATCATGTAGAATATGATTGGGAAGCAGAGCTGTGAACATGCCCACCAGGGGCCCTTCCCCTTCACACCCCCTCCAGGCCCATCACTGGCCATTGGGGGGGCGAGTTGAAGAAGAAGAGTTGGTTCTTATATGCAGCTTTTTTTCTACCTGAAGGAGCGGCTTACAGTCACCTTCCCTTTCCTCTCCCCACAACAGACACCCTGTGAGGTGGGTGAGGATGAGAGAGCCCTGATATTCCTGCTCGGTCAGAACAGTTTCATCAGTGCCGTGACGAGTCAAGGTCACCCAGCTGGTTGCATGTGGGGGAGTGCAGAATCAAACCCAGCATGCCAGATTAGAAGTCCGCATTCCTAACCACTACACCAAACTGGTGATGGTCATATAACCCAATAAATGTTTAAGAAATTAAAAAAATATATTAACTCCAACCCATTCAGGAAACCCTTCCAGTGCCATCAAGAAACCCCAAGGTTTCATGAAACCCTGGCTGAGAAATCCTCCCCTAAGCTGTGTGTATGAACAGCTGCTCCTTAATACATGGCGCCCTGCTGGGCAGCAATCTGGAGCCACGCAGGGTCTTGAACTGCTCATTGCCCATTTCAATATTACAGCAGTTATATCCTGGTCAGCATGCAAACTGCTCTGCTCAGTAAAAGTAAAGGTATCCCCTGTGCAAGCACCGAGTCATGTCTGACTCTTGGGGTGACGCCCTCTAGCGTTTTCATGGCAGACTCAATACGGGGTGGTTTGCCAGTGCCTTCCCCAGTCATTACCGTTTACCCCCAGCAGCAAGCTGGGTACTCGTTTTACCGACCTCGGAAGGATGGAAGGCTGAGTCAACCTTGAGCCGGCTGCTGGGATCGAACTCCCAGCCTCATGGGCAGAGCTTCAGACTGCATATCTGCTGCCTTACCACTCTGCGCCACAAGAGGCTCTTTAAAGGTAAAGGTATCCCCTGTGCAAGCACCGGGTCATGTCTGACCCTTGGGGTGACGCCCTCCAGCGTTTTCATGGCAGACTCCATATGGGGTGGTTTGCCAGTGCCTTCCCCAGTCATTACCGTTTACCCCCCAGCAAGCTGGGTACTCATTTTACCGACCTCGGAAGGATGGAAGGCTGAGTCAACCTTGCTCTGCTCAGTAGAGGGGGGGAAATTAGAGGGAACATGAAACATCTGTAGGTTACAGACTGCTGGGTACAACCACATTTTGAGAAGAACAGTACAAAATAACAAGGCCGTCTCATTCATCCCCCCAAAAGCTCTTGCCCTATCAATGCATTTGCAGTTTCTCTTCTGCAAATCAAATACAAAATGGAAACAGCGTTTACAGGCACAAAGTCTTCGTACCTTGGAAAGGATCAGATCCCCCAACCATCGCACGCAGTCTACATAATTCCTATGTATATCTCTGGTAGAGAAGTCCGGAAAGTGGATTTTTTGAGACACGAACGGCCTGAGGAGAAGGTGGACATTTCCGATTAACAAGCAGGGAGGGAACAACTGCAGAGGCTTGAGATAAACAACTCCTTCCAGTTATTGAAACAGAGGCTAGATAAACCCTTAATTCTCAATGACAGACCGTTCTCTGAGTAGTTATCCTGCTTTAGATAACTCCAGAACGATACTGCAGTTCTTCAAAATATTTCAGTGAATCGGCTGAATGGTGCTACCTATTTTCACCATCCGATGCAAGGCCTTGATCTATTCTTTCTCATGTGCACCTGCTTCCTCATAGCTCAAAGTGCAAAAGATCCTAGCGCACCGGCCAGCGAGCACAGAAGGCTACTTGGACATTTGATCCCAGTCACCCGGTCCTGTCCCTTCAACGCCCAAGAGCACAAGCCAAATGGATTGCCAGCTTCGCTTTGTGCCAAGCTTAAAAATCAAAGAGCCAGAGGAGTTAACTAGCTGGTCAGTTCAACGTGCTGACCAGAAACCATCTTTCCCATCCTCTCTAATCCTTCCAGATGGAATCCGCTGAACTCCCTGTCTTAAGTCAGCTGCATTGGCTCCTAATTGAATGCTGGATCCGTTTCAGGGTTATGGCATTCACCTTTAAGGCCATATGTGGTCTGGGCCCGGCATATCTGAGGGACTGCAGGACTTACTAAAACCCTCCAAAGGGTGGTGTTCTCTGCCAGCTCCAACAGGTTGGCGATCCCTGGCCCAAGACAGGTGCGTCTGGCCTTAACAAGAGACAGGGTCTTGGTGGACTGAACTCCCAGAAGAGCTGCAGGCTCTGTCAGAACTGGCTCAGTTCTGCAGGGCCTGCAAGAAGGAACTCTTCCACCAGGCATTTGGTTGGGTTGATGAGCATCAATGCCTTTTGGGTCCCCTTTCCATCCACATTCCCTGAGACCAAACTGAGTGTCTCCTGGCAGCACCAAAAAGAATACCGTCAGATGACGGCTTATTACATTTGTATTATGTGAACTGTGTAACGTTACCTATGTTGAAAACTGCTCCGAGTTGGCTTGTCAAGAAGGGGCGGTCGAGAAACCCCAGAAATAAACAAAACAGATAAACATCCAAGGAAGGAGACTCCACGCCCACCCGAAGCACTCTGTTCAACAGTTTGCATAAAGTGGGAAATCTAAACTAACCCGCCCTGTCATTTATCTAGATCCCTCCCTTTTTCTTCCCCTCCCTTTAAACGGGATGATTTTTAAAAACACTTACCAGTCTTGGATGATACTGATGTCCTGGAAGTATTAGCGGCGGGGGGGGGGGGGGGAGATAACACCATATTAGGACAAGCATTGTGCATACCTGTTGGTTTTATTGGGGTTGTACTCATAGGATTCCTTGATGGCATTCATCATTCGCTTTGAATTGATTCGCCAGAGTTTGAGGGAGTGATCCATGCCGCAAGACATGATTTTCTCCCCGAGGAGATCATAATCCTGCGTATAAGCAAACCAAGGCTCAATACGGCTGTCGCGCTCGGCATCCAAATGTTAAAATGCAACCCGTGCTGAACCCTTCCCTCCCTTCTCAACGATGGCTGGAATAAACTGTACAATTGCACACACATATATCATTATATTTCAATTTACTACCCGCCACTCCCAATTGGCTCGTGGTGGGTTACAAAGGTCTGAATACAGCCCCCCAATAAAACCCCCGTTAAAACCCCAGACATGAAACACAAGTCCATACACAATCAAGGAAAGATACGGCGGAAAACACAATGCAAACTACAATTCATCCCCCCCCATAAAAAATCCCACAGAGGGAGGAGGGAAGAGGGGGCAGATGGAACCCACAGCCTCCATACACATCGCTCTAGCCCGGAAGGGGGGCCATACAGATCTTCCTTGTCGCGCCGGCCTCAACCACAGACCTGGTGGAAGAGCTCTGATTTCAGGCCCTGTGGAATGCTGAAGCAGGGCCCACCACATGTATGCATACATTTACTAAACATAATACATTTAGGTTTCAGGTCGCTGGTAATTGTTTGGCGAGGAAGGGAGGCAGGGAAGGAGGCAGAGAGATGTTTTCAAGCCTCTGGGACAGTTTCCTACTTACTGCGCTCAAAACTTCATCCCGGTGCCCTTCGACTCCTCCGAATATCGCAACCAGTGTATCGGTCTGGATGTTCCACAGTCGCAAGGCGTGATCTAGGAAAGCAAAGGCACGCTCGAAGTCAGCATTCCCTCATGTCACACCGTGAAAGTAACAACCAGCGGGAAAATGAAATGTTTAACTAATGGTTTACCCCAGGGGTAGTCAAACTGCGGCCCTCCAGATGTCCATGGACTACAATTCCCAGGAGCCCCCTGCCAGCATTCGCGAATGCTGGCAGGGGGCTCCTGGGAATTGTAGTCCATGGACATCTGGAGGGCCGCAGTTTGACTACCCCTGGTTTACCCTGTAATAAAAAAAGAAGTGTCATGGAGAGGTCCAGCATTTGAGGACATCTCTCTCTCTCTGTCTCTCAATCTCTCTCCCCCTCTCTCCCCCCCTCTCTCTCTCTCTCTCTCTCTCTATCTCTCTCTCTCTCACACACACACACACACACACACACACACCATCCATAAGTGCAAATGCCTCCTGTGGACAGCAAAGGCACTTAGCTTTTACCATGAAATGCATGTCGGTCTCCTAGGAAGGAGTAATAGAAAAAAAATGCAGCAATACTCATTCAAGCAACAGATGCTGGATGAAAGCCCTCCTCCTCAGATGCCTATGCCAGGTTTTGAACAAACAACAAAGTCAACTATTGCAAGATGGGCCAGATCAGCCTTTCTCAATTTCTTTACCATTGAGAAACCTCTGAAACATTCTTCAAGATTCGAGAAACCCCAGAAGTGGAACAATCGTGTAGAATATGGGAAGCAGAGCTTTGGGCACACCCCCCCAAGACCCCTCTCTTCTCATCCACCCCCCCCAGGCCCATCATTGGCCATTTTGGAGGGGGGGGGATAGGTCAACATGACTAGATGTGGTCATATCACCTGATAAATATTTAACACATTTAAAAAATATATTAAAAATTATTGATTGTTTATTATTATTATTACAAAACAATTATTATTGTTTCATGTATTGTTGATTAGTTTAATGTAAACCGCCCTGAGCCTTCGGGGAGGGCGGTATATAAAACTAAAAAAAAAATAATAATAATAATAATAAATAATTAGCTCCCACCCGGGAAACCCTTCTAGGGCCATCATGAAAACCTGGTTGAGAAGCCTGGGTCAGATTGATGGTGTCCAACATTACAACTCCTGAAGAGTATTCACACATCGTACGGGACAGCTTGTGCAGCCACAAGTTCCAGACTCCGCTGCCAGCCACAGGTGACATGTTTGTGCTAACGAGGCCAGTAGTTTAACATCTTATCCGCCTGTCAGACTCAGAAGCCTGGCGTCTGAAGCACCACAAGCTAAGTTTCGATATTACTCTATCAAGAGATTCCTTAATAAGTTGAAGTTGGTCCTTAAATATAAAAACCGTCCCTTGAAAAAGCTGTGAGGCGAAATGCATCGGGACTTGTGTGAAATAAGAATTAAAGAAATATTGAAGAGAGACGATTCTATGTAAGTCCAATTTGGATATTTTATTGCCATGTTGGTTTCCCAGTGTGTCTGTATTTTTCTAGACTCAGAAGCCTGGCATTAATTTGAATCTCTTCCAGCCCAAATTTCAGAGAATTCGTAACAGCGTAGAACAGGGGTAGTCAACCTGTGGTCCTCCAGATGTCCATGGACTACAATTCCCATGAGCCCCTGCCAGGGGCTCATGGGAATTGTAGTCCATGGACATCTGGAGGACCACAGGTTGACTACCCATGGCAAAGGAGGACAAAGTTGGGATCCAGGGGCAACTTGAGACCAGCAAATTCTGGCAGAATTAAATGTCCTTGGTGTTCTAGATGCCGCTGGACCCCAATCTTGTTCTACTGCTTCAGACCAACATGGTTGCCCCCCTGAATCTATCTCAGCGGAACAGTACGTGTTGCAAGAACATTGACAAAACAGCCAACCGATCACCGTATTGGCTTTGATACTTTTGACTTCTGATGCCTTCCAGCTGCTTTTATTCACAAGAAATCGCAAGAAATTTAGACTTCAATGCCTTCCGGCTGAACTGTAAACACTGCACGTATTGCTTGCCCTCAAGAAAAGTATCTTTTTCATTGGTAAAATTATTGATAGTCGGACTCGAGGTGGATTACGTCGATTGAATCAGTACAAGCAACCACACAGGACATTCATTCCCCAACTGCACTGGCTTCGAGTGGGCAGCGAGGTTGGTCGGAAGCAGCAGACCAAATCTTGAGTCCAGTGGCACCTTTAAGACCCAACAAAGTGTTATGCAAAGATAGGAGCTCATATGTACTTTGAATGAAACGGTGTTGGTCTTAAAGGTCCCACTGGACTCAGGTTCGATTCCATTAGCATTTCAGAAGTCTGGAACCACCAGAAAGAATGGAAGCACAGCAGAACTATTAACATATCCATAGGGATCGCATAGAGCCTCTTGTGGCGCAGAGTGGTAAGGCAGATGTCTGAAAGCTCTGCCCATGAGGCTGGGAGTTCGATCCCAGCAGCCAGCTCAGGGTTGACTCAGCCTTCCATCCTTCTGAGGTCGGTAAAATGAGTACCCAGCTTGCTGCTGGGGGGTAAACGGTAATGACTGGGGAAGGCCCTGGCAAACCACCCCGTATTGATTCTGCCATGAAAACGCTAGAGTAGCGATCCCCAACCTGTGGGCCACATGTGGTCCGTCGACTAATTGGAGGTGGGCCGCCTTCTCCCCCCCCCCCCGGCCCTTTACAACGCACTTCGGGTGTCATTGTCTCCCATCACTCCCAGATGGGACTATCTGGTTCCAGAGAAACAAGCTCAGGGTTCCCCTTGATTTGTCATTGTCATGAGTTAAAATTTCCATGAAAATAAAATGTTCCTTATGGTCATTGTTGTGGCGTGTCTGTATCTTATTTTGAAGGGATGTTTAAACATTACCATAGCGATCAGAGAGCGTTAGGGCAGTGGTTGAGAGGAGAGGAGTAAACTACCCCCCCCCCACTGGGCCTCAGTAAAATTGTCAAGCGTTCAGTGGTCCCCGGTAATAAAAAGGTTGGGGACTACTGTGCTAGAGGGCGTCACCCCAGGGGTCAGACACGACCCAGTGCTTGCACAGGGGATACCTTTACCTTTACCTTAGGGATCGCATAACTAGCAGGCATGCTAGAGTTTCGTTTGTTATCGGAATTAACCAGGCTCACTGCTCCACCAACTGCAAAAGCCCCCTCACTCGGCCAGGACTGAGAAAGAGCTATCAGTCTCTTGATCCTTCACCTGAGATGCATCACAGAACAAAATCTGAGCCTAGGGGTGCCTTCAAGACCAACAAAGCTTAAAGTACTCCCTGCAAATTTTTTTTTCCACCACTGGGCGGACCGTATCCCTTTTGTGCTTCTCTCTCCCACCCTTTGGTTCGTCAGAGCTTAAACCTCCTATGGAATATCTCACCGAAAACATTTCTCATACCTTTGCTCACAGACAAGAGGAGATTTGGATCCCTGGGGTGAAATTTCAGTTCGTTGATTGCATTTCCATGGCCCACATAGTGCTACAACGGAATCCAGACAGCAGTGTTTATTTCCAATGTCAAAATCGTCACAAGCTTGCCCCCCCCCCCCCGTCCGCGAGAGGTCAACCTCACCTTTATGCACTGCATGGTTATAGGATTAATTATCCTAATGATGCCTCTGGAGCCAGCCACAGCCAGCAGCGGATGGCTCGTGTTGCTGTCGTAGGTCCATGCGCAAGTGTAAAAGTTTTCATCTGCCTGAAGAATAAAGTCAAGGGCTATACAAACAAGCGGAGGACCTCCTTTGGTCAACTGAGCGTTTAATCCAGTGGTCCCCAACCTTTCTGAGGCTGGGGACCGGCAGGGCAACTGCCCCGCCCGCGCATCGCGCATATGTGAATGTGCCATGCGCGACCGAAATAGCGCATGCACGGCACTTTCGTGCATGCGCTAATGTGCAGCGCCTACACGATTTCACCCGCATGGCGCATGCGCGGCCTTGATTCCCTCTCCCTGCCCTCCCGCAGTAAGAAGCTTCCAGGGCCGCAAGCTTGCAGCCTGCGAAGTTTTTTACTGCGGGGGGGGGGCAGGGAGAGGGAGCCGCGGCCCAGCGCCATGGCCTTTGCAGCCCGGCACCGGGCCGCAGCCCGCAGGTTGGGGACCACTGGTTTAATCTTTGTGCATTTGGATAATTCATTGCTGGTGTGCAAAAGGCCCTTTATGCACTGGAGGTTTCATGCCGTGCTGCAGACTGGTGTTTTAGTCGTGGCAGGTTGCCCCAGCAATTCCTGTACTCACACGGGGGAGCATTTGGCCTGGTGTACCTCATCCACCCTTGATTTGTGCTCCTGCACAGGAGCTGGGGCAGTGAAGTTTCCAGTGCATAAATGGTCAAAGTCACAACTCAACAGAAGGAATTCCCTTAAATAAATGCCACAACTAGTTCTGTATGTGGCACAAGAAAAGAACACAGAACAAAGCCAGCCTGGTTGAGAGAATGAATGGGGAGAATATACAGGTGCTAAACAATGGGGCTCAAAATAAAGGTACAGCAACTGGGGAGAGGTAAATAGAGGCAAAGGGATCACGAGCTACCGTACTTTGAAATGTCAGGCAGATAGAACTGGCCAGAGACTCGATGTGCCTGCCGCCTGGGGTTGCTAAGTTAACAAAGAGATTTGGTGCAGGGGCAAAACAAAAACTAGAAAATTAAGAGACAATTTCAAAGACATAGTAATACTCCCTTGTCTTTCCCACTCTTTCTCGTGCTTTCTTTGCCTTTAAAACACATAGATGTGTTACGCATGGCAGGATCCCTGCCTTATGTCTTGGCACACTGTCTTCTATAACCAATGGCACCCCACAATAGTCTAGGCTTAAGCCAAAGCCATGACACTGCTAGGGTCAGCCAAGCCAGGCCAGACTCCATCTTAGAAATCTTGCTCTTTGCCTTAGGTTTGGAATGACAGCCTTTGCCTGACCCAGAGGTGCCTCTGGACTCAAGCTTGCATCAGCTCACCCCCCCCCCCCCCATTGTATTTCTAAGTGAGTGGACTGGCTTCCTCCTGTTTGCCTAAGGGCTCCTAGGAAAATCCTTTGTCTTGCAACATTTTTCACACTTGGCCCCTCTGCCAGGGGATATTTCCTCCCCACACCCTGCCAGCTAGACCTGATGGCTCTCTTCCTCAGAGCCATTAACACCTTTATCCAAATCCATTTACGGCCATCACCCCCCCCCCCACTTGGCCAGGTATTGTCCTAATCTCTGGGGACCCTGGAAACTTCCAGCACATGCTTACCTGAGCCTTGTCACATAGCCCCCTTCCCAAAACCCCATAAAAACTGTGGCTTCACACAGCCACTCGGAGTGTCTTCCAACCCGGGACCTCCCACGCTGGTTCGTGCTTCTTCCTCTGACCCACCACTCCTTGGACAGGTAACTATCAATCCTTCCACTCTTCCTCCCCCTTCTCTATATGACTGCTTGTATGTGTGTTAGCTATTTATGTGTCTTTTTGTTATTTTCCTTTCAATAAAAGCTTATATTACTATTTTACCATTTAAATCTGTGTTTGCCTTGAGTTCCTACGGGTTCAATCGACCCTCGTATACAAAGGTAACGATCCGATAACGCTAAGTTACCCCCCTCTCGCAGCATTTGAGCTAATATTCCCCACAAGCTCAAAGATACGTGTTTTTAGGACACGTGTTCAGCAATTTGGGTAACAGATGGGCATGCAAGCTCGCCTATGCGTAGCCCTCAATGCCCTGAGCTCCACCTGCACGCAGGCATTCTGTTGCTGGCTTGAGTGACAAACTTAGCAAGGAAAACTCTAGCCAACCAAAGCAACTAGGAGTCCCATCTAAGGGCACATCTCCCCTCCCTCATAGAATCATTGGACTGGAAGGGGCCATACAGGCCATCTAGTCCAACCCCCTGCTCAACGCAGGATCTGCCCAAAGCATCCTAAAGCATCCAAGAAAAGTGTGTATCCAACCTTTGCTTGAAGACTGCCAGTGAAATGGAGCTCCCCACTTCCTGAGGCAGGCCATTCCACTGCTGAACTAGTCTGACTAATCAGTTTAATGGGGTGTAAAAAGGATACAAATAACTCATCTCAATTCTCAGTCCGCAAAGCATGCCCTATCAGTTCCATGGACTCTATGAACTAGCAGACAAAACTGGCGACTGATTTAGTAATCGCCGGTGATTCATCAGACAGCAGTTAGTCAACTATGACTGTATTGTTTGCAGTTATTTGCCCTGACCCAAATGTCACCAGGGGGAAGATGAACCGAGCTCAGGATTAAAGGAGAATGTGAGTTCAGTTCTCATTTCTAACCACAACGGTTACCAAATGAAGTGGGCCAGGGAAGGCCCGTTGAGACCTGAATGCCAACATCTGGTGTGCAAGGACGAGTCTCAGTACGAGCCCACAAGCAAAGAAATTGCTGATGCCCTCCAGAAACCAATCCTAGAGTTATATGAGAGAAAAGGATACATCAGCATCCACGTAAGACTGCAACAACCGGATTTCTCCTTGGGAATGACATTCATATAAAGTAACCTGAAGACAGAGGATACACAAGAGGTTAGGTTCAAGCACTGGAAATCAGTTTGGCTGTAGGAGCCAGGAACTAAAGGCATTATCGAAATTAACTCTCTCCTCTTCCTCCAAATACAAATATGCTTTAATCTATGCATTCTCGGACATAAATAAATAATCAGGCCAGGAATGTCCTGAAGCAGACCATGAACCTGTTGGGACATCATGTTTCACCCCACCCCTGGCACTGCCCACAGAGAAAGCTGGGGAGAGGGCCTTGGCTTTGCAAGCTCCCCAAGACAGCAAGGGAAGAATGAAAACGTAAAATGTGCCATTGAGTCGCACTCAACTCACAGCAACCCCATGATGGTCCAGCACAGGGGGCTTTCAAGGCAAGAGATGAGCAGAGTTGGATTGCCACTGCTTTCCTCTGCACAGCAACCCTACTCGTCCTTGGTGAACTCCCATCCAAGTACCAGCCCTGCCTCATTTGTGAGTTCTGATGCGACCAGGCTAGGCCAGTGGTTCTCAACCTCGGGGTTGGAATGACCCTTTCACAGGGATCCCTCACCACAACACGGGGGACTGTATTGAAGGGTCGCGGCATCAGGAAGGTTGAGAACTGCTGCTCCGTAGTATACTATCAAGGCTACGAGAAACAAAAGTCTTAGAATCACATCACATCTCCACTGAGATGTCCCAAGTCGGGAATTGTCAATCCTCTTAGGAGGGTAAACAAAAATCTGATTCCTGCCCTTATCTTTTTGAACTTTGTAACACCCATCCTGATGAGCTGCCGTGCACATGGCACAAGGCAGATTTGGAGGGCAGACTCTATGGCAGTGGTTCTCAACCTGGGGGGTCAGGACCCCTTTGGGGTTCGAACGCCTCTTTCACAGGGGTCACGGCAGGGCAAGCAGCTTGGCTGGGGGGGGGGCGCCATCTACACAACAGCCTTGCGGGGTAGATCGAGATACAGCGTTTGTCTGTCTGGAGCAGCGGAAAAGAGTGAGATCGGTATGGTGGGACAAGAGGCAGAACTGAACTGAGAAACCCCGGGGGAAAAACCAATTTATATACAGTCGTGAAAAATGGATCTTCACGCCATTGGTCAGTTTCGGTTTAATTTCTGTGAAAGAACACTTGCCTAATTTTATGGCTGGGGGTCACAACAACATGAGGAACTGTATTAAAGGGTTGTGGCATTTAGGAAGGTTGAGATCCACTGGGCTAGGTTATTAGGGCCACTGCACAGAGAAAATACACTGGGAACATGAATGAGCCCACAGCCGCTAAAACAGTGTTCCTTTGTAACAGACAAGTCAGCTGATCACATAGCTCCTCCATGAGCAACCTTGTCACCATTTCATTAAAAGGCAGCAGTTAACAGGAGGCTGGGTTTCCGGAGGCCTGTGGCAGTTTTGTCATTTCTCCTTGACCTTACTGTTCTCATGCTGCTTAAGCAGCTATTCAGTCACTGCAACATACCCCTAGTATTATATGTCCTTGGAAAGTCAATAAAAAGCCTGAGGATGAAAGAAGATCCAGGTGTTAAAGTGCACTCACTCTGTTGCTGCCAACCGTGGCAAACACAAGAGGGTCACCTTCCTTGCTGTGCCAGTTGAACTGCACCCCAAACAGTGGCTGGCCGTGGTCTTCCTGAAAAAAGGCAAGTCGAAGATGAAGATTCAAAGCACAAGCAGAAGATGGCCAACGTTAAACAGTTCTGGCAAAAATAAATTTCCCAGCGCAGCCAATACCTTTTTATATATCTGACAAAAAAGGCAGGATTTTGGGGCAGAATAGCCTGGGATGGTAAAAAGGGACCACAGCAGAAAACAGATTTTTTTTCCTGACCTGCCTCTCTTGAAAGTCACATTTTATTATACTCACTCCTGAAACCGCATACGATATTTACGGATGCCTTTTGTTTGGCCAGTGGAGTTTCAACGGGCTGGGCAGATTTTTTAAAACCACAAGTGTCTTTAGTGCATGATTAAAGGCACACTGTGCAAGAAATCTTTTTAAACAACATGTTAATTTTCAAAGACCCTCTGTTGAAGAGTTGCTATTACAGTCGGACATCACTCCTCGACGTTTTGTGGATGGCTTCGCCTTGGGTAGCAGCCATTTTGTGGTCTGGCCCACCACCCTGTGTTGGGATTCCAAAGCTGCCTGACGGGTGTAAAAGGTTGGGGACCCTTGATGTAAGATGGCTTAAAAAACCAAACACAATGCAATAAAATATTCCTAAAAATGCAAATTGTGCTAATTAAAACAGCATAAAGCAAGAGCCAAATCATAACAGGACAGGCAACCATGAAAAAAACCCAGAAACCAACTGACCTACCCCCAAAATGCTGCACCCCGTTTCACTAAGTGTGTGTTAAACTTACAAAATGGTACAGCATAGGAATAGAATCAAACTCTCAAAGTGGCTTACAATCGCTTTCCCATCCTCTACCCACAACAGACACCCTGTGAGGCTGAGAGAGCCCTGATATTACTGAAGAAGGAGAGTTGGTCTTATATGCTGCTTTTCTCTACCCAAAGGAGTCTCAAAGTGGCTTGCAATCGCCTTCCCTTTCCATTCCCCACAACAGATACCCTGTGAGGTGGGTGAGGCTGAGAGAGCTCTGACAGGACTACTCTGTGAGAACAGCACTATCGGGGCTGTGATTAGCCCAAAGTCAACCAGCTGGCTGCATGTGGAAGAGTGCAGAATCAAACCCAGCTTGTCAGAATAGAAACCGCCGCTCTTAACCACTACACCATGCTGGCTCCCAAGTCCCCCAATGGATATGCTGGAAAGTATAAAGAATGGGGCTACTTTCGAAGCCGTAAAGAATAGCAGCCCAGCCATGTCATCCCCATGCATTCTTTCCAGTAGAAAACAAATGTTCATGGAATAGAATCATATAGTTGGAAGGGACCTACGGGGTCATCTAGTCCAACCCCCTGCACTATGCAGGACACTCACAACCCTCTCGCTCATCCTGCCACCCCCTTGAACCTTCACAGAATCAGCCTCTCCATCAGATGGCTATCTAGCCTCTGCTTAAAAATCTCCCAAGATCGAGAACCCACCACCTCCTGATGTTTAGACGGAATTTAGAATCACAGAATTGGAAGGGACCTTCTGGGACATCTAGTTCAACCCCCTACACAATGCAGGACACTCACAACCCTATTGGTCACCCACTGTCACCTGCCACCCCCTTGAGCCTTCACAGAATCAGCCTCTCCATCAGATGGCTATCCAGCCTGTTTAAAAATCTCCAAAGATGTTGTTCACAGAACCTCAGGCAGAGGGATGCATCTATATTTCCCCCCAGTAATCTTTTCCGAGTAACATGAAGTCTTAATTACCAGGTAAGAATCTTTGCTCCAAAGAGGTACTTCCCCTCCTGAACAACTCTTTCCTATACTATCTGTATTTTAGTCCTCTACATTGGTGGTTACCTTTTCTTTTCTTTTTTTAAAGTCTGAAAGGGCGGGGGGGGGCAGAAAGACTCCAAACCCTTCAATTTCCTGTTAGTCGAGAAAATATAACTCTGCTTTCCTGTTATTTAAGTTTCAATGGAACACACACTCCCAACAAATGAGCACGACTTTTTTTAGAACCGCTATTTCAGACCAATTTATGACAAAAACGGTGTTTTAGGCCTCTAAAAGGAGCACTTCTCTTAAAACACATCAGGTTCAAGTTCTATATGTATAGCATGTGAAAACTGTTTTATTCCAGGGATCACTAATTGAAATTTCTCCTAAAATTTCCTGTTTGCGATATACAAGAAGAGTTGGTACTTCTATGCTGCTTTTTCTCTACCTGAAGGAGTCTCAAAGCGGCTTACATTCGCCTTCCCTTTCCTCTCCCCACAACAGACACCCTGTGAGGGAGGGGAGGCTCAGCAAGCACTGATATTACTGAAGAAGAAGAGTTGGTTCTTATATGCTGCTTTTTCCCTACCCGAAGGAGGCTCAAAGCGTCTTACAGTCGCCTTCCCATTCCTCTCCCCACAACAGACCCCCTGTGAGGTGGGTGAGGCTGAGAGAGCCCAGATATCACTGCTCGGTCAGAACAACTTAATCAGTGCTGTGGCGAGCCCAAGGTCACCCAGCTGGCTGCACATGGGGGGGGGGTGCAGAATTGAACCTGGCTCGCCAGATTAGAAGAAGAGTTGGTTCTTATATGCCGCTAAAATCTCCTAGTCCAGCCGCACGTTAAAGGCTAATGAAATTTGTGACAGGGTATGAGCTTTTGAGAGTCACTGCTCATTTCTGAAAAAGTGTTACAGAGCATCAGGTCCATCCAACTTTTACAAGTACTCATTTTCTCTCAGATACCAATAAAATGTGCCTAAGATGTGCTGATGGCAGCTAACCTGGAGAGAGGGGAAATTGGACACGTTCTTGGAGTACGTGTAAAATGTGTTAGCTGTAATAGCTATTCAAGACCCTCTCTTTCAGCGTCAGCCTCCCTGTTAATGGAAAATACTGGCAATTAGTATTTTGATAAAGCCCTGCTTGGGAATGCCCACAGCCATCCAACAGGCTGCTGCAGGAAACAAAAGGTGGTGTTGAATACATTCTTCGTCTGATCTAGCACAATTCTTCTCCTTAGAAGCATCGAATTAGAACACAAATCTACTAGCATCTTTAGATGTCAGCACGCAGCAATGAAACCACTGAGAGCCAGTGTGGTGCAGAGGTTAAGAGCGACACCAATATGCCATGTGGCAGAATTTGCTCATTACAATAAGCAACAAATAACAAACTTGTCACAGCTTCTTCCTCCACTGAAAATACTTATCAGCAGAATTTGCTTAAAGACAAAAGAACTGGAAACGTTTCGGTGTGTACCTTCTTCAGTTCAGCTCTGTAAATCTATTAATGAACAATTCCACCAAGTAGCAACTTAAACAAAAGGGAAATTTTACACGAGGATATAAAATAAGCAAGAAAGCTCTATTCTGCCACACAGTATATTCCTTCGTTTCTTTCCTATGTGTAGTGGTTAAGAGCAGCATATTCTAACTTGGAGAATTGGGTTTGATTCCCCATGTCTCCACATGCAGCCAGCCGGGTGACCTTGGGCTAGTTACGGTTCTCTTGGCGTTGCTCTTGTAGAGCAGTTCTGTAAAGAGATCTCTTAGCCCTGCCTACCTCACAGGGTGTCTGTTACAGGGAGAGGAAGGGAACGGTGTTCGTAAGCTGCTTTGGGATTCCTTCAGGTAGTGAAATTGGGGTATAAAAAACCCAGGTCTTCATTCCAAAGCTGTCACACAAAAGCAAACATCTCAAGACATCTTTGATGGCATAACCGCAAACATCTCACGGATTTCAAGAGCACAGATACCTTGAGGCTGTTGACACACTTGAAGGAATATTTGCATTTCTTCGACTTCCATTTTCCTTTCCCCCAGCTTTTCCTTCCTGGAGCATTGGGGGTGTTTGTTGGCGTATCAGGGCGTTCGGTGTTAGTACCGCTCTCTATACTAACAGCATCATCCTGAGAAGAAAACAACAACAACACTGATTTACGATGGACAGGCTAAAGCTCAGATGAAAAGCATGCTAGCCCCCAAGCAGAAGTGTTCCCGCATAGTCCAGCATAAAAGCTTATTCACAATTAAGAGAGGAAGTTAAGAAAGGATTCCAATAACACTGGCTTCCATGTCAAAAGGCTGCACAAGTCATAAAAGGTAAAGGTATCCCCTGTGCAAGCACTGGGTCATGTCTGACCCTTGGGGTGATGCCCTCCAGCATTCTCATGGCAGACTCAATACGGGGTGGTTTGCCAGTGCCTTCCCCAGTCATTACCGTTTACCCCCCAGCAAGCTGGGTACTCAATTTACTGACCTTGGAAGGATGGAAGGCTGAGTCAATCTTGAGCCGGCTGCTGGGATCGAACTCCCAGCCTCATGGGAGTGCCTTACCACTCTGCGCCACAAAAGGCTCACACAAGTCATTAGGGTTAGACAATTCCAACTGAGGTGTCAGTTTCCAGTTCCTATTTCATGAACATTCTGCCTACAGATCAACACACCACAAAGAATCTGATGGCACCTTCAACCCAAACCAACAAACATACTGTGGAATTAGCTTCTGCTTCATGTTCATCAAAGCGGTCGCCTAAAAACGCAATGCAGACAAATGACTTCATGGCAGGAGAGTTACATTTCTAGGCAGGGCACAAAGGATCTGGCAGCAGAAAAGAGCTACCAGGCTACAGAAAGCCTTTGACCCGGAAGTGTTCCTGCCATCTTTCTTGCCCTCATGCCTGACCAGTTAAATGTGTGAACTAACAGCTGATCTGAAGAAGGGTGGGAAGCATTCTTTTCTACCTGGCTCATTTTCATTCCACCATTCCTTGCAAGGAGTTCAGGGCAGCATCCCTGACTTCATTCATCCCACTTTATCTTCATAATAAAATAACAACCTTGTGAAGGAGACTAGGCTGATGAGCGAGTATGCCTGGCTCATGGTCTTCCATTGAGCATGTTGGCTGAGTGGAGATCCTTAGTCCAAGACTCTGCCCACTACACCATGCCAACTTTACCTCCAAAGGATCCCAAGGCAAGCCCAACCCTCCAAAAGGCAACTCCTGCTGTGTAAGACAGGAGAAATCCCTCTCCTTTAGATGCTACCTGCAATCCATGAATGCGTGCTGGGGACCTGTTTGCGACAAGAAGAAGAGTTGGTACTTATATGCCGCTTTTTCTCTACCTGAAGGAGTCTCTACCTGAAGGAGTCCCTTTCCTCTCCCCACAACAGACACCCTGTGAGGTGGGTGAGGCTGAGAGAGCCCTGATATCACTGCTCGGTCAGAACAGCTTTATCAGTGCCGTGGCGAGCCCAAGGTCACCCAGCTGGCTGCACATGGGGGGGGGGGGTGCAGAATTGAACCCAGCTCGCCAGATTAAAAGAAGAGTTGGTTCTTATATGCCGCTTTTTCTCTACCCGAAGGAGTCTCAAAGCAGCCTACAGTTGCCTTCCCTTTCCTCTCCCCACAACAGACACCCTGTGAGGTGGGTGAGGCTGAGAGAGCCCTGATATCACTGCTTGGTCAGAATAATTTTATCAGTGCCGTGGCGAGCCCAAGGCATGCCAGATTTGAAGTCTGCACTCCTAACCACTATACCAAGGGACACACAAGCTAAAACAACACACAAAATTCAAGGCACAACCATAGGGAGCATTAAACCCCCCTGATCTAACATAGCATTAAAAATATGTATCATGTTTTAACATGGTATTTGCTAAGAAGATCTCATTTCTCCACAAATTCCCTGGCCTGGGAGTTGGCACGCATCACCTTGTAATATATTAATTATGCCACTAGAGCAATTTCCCAAATGCTTTTAAAAACCATTCTGTTGCTACTTGTGCATTATCTTTCTTCCAGTAAACAGCAATACAAATTAGAAGGACAAGTCCCCCAGGCAGAGTATGGAGAACCAAGAGCTCTATTCCTATCCATCACGGATAACAGCTGATTGCAAGATGTTTGGTTTTCCACCACCTTGGGGACTCTGAGTTGGATGGAAAGGTGCACAGAAATATTTCAAATAAATAAAATGTATCTGCAGAGCAGTGCAGCATCAGGGAGTATTGAAAGAGGTGGTCCACATGGGCCTTATCCCCATGGCAATTTGATCCTGAATGTCTATTTCATGGAGACCCATTCTGCTCAGGAGCAGCACAGGGAGAGGACGGGATTCTACTTTTCCTTTGCACTGTGTTTCTAACTCAAAATGATACTGGAGGCAGTATTTGCCGGCACCTCTCTCCTTCCCGGTCACTTCAAGGACATGTAATCCTGAACAGTATCAGGCTCCCCACAGCATATCAATCAGCTTTCCCTGAAGGGATACCCCCAGCACAAACTCGAGGACAGGGTCTTGAGTTTAGCCAACAGTCTATGATGAGGTTAATAACCTCTGGGCTGCACCTCTTGTGGCGCAGAGTGGTAAGGCAGTAGACATGCTGTCTGAAGCTCTGCCCATGAGGCTGGGAGTTCGATCCCAGCAGCCGGCTCAAGGTCGACTCAGCCTTCCATCCTTCCGAGGTCGGTAAAACGAGGACCCAATAATGATTGGGGAAGGCACTGGCAAACCACCCCATAGTGAGTCTGCCATGAAAACGCTGGAGGGAGTCACCCCAAGGGTCAGGCATGACCTGGTGCTTGCAAAGGGGATACCTTTACCTTTTAGGCTGCACCCAGAGATCTCCCAAAATGACAGCTGATTTCCAGACAACAGAGATCCATTCCCTGGAGAAAATATCTGCTTTGGATGGTGGTCTATCTGCCAATCCTGCCCTCCCCAGACGCCACCCGCAAATCTCCAAAACTTTCCCAAACCAGAGTTGGCAACCACAACCTGTAGTAGCAGGATGACATTGAGAATCCCGCATGACCATGGAGACCACCAAACCACAACTATCTGAGAAAGCAAGCTTTTAGACTCACAAAAGCTTACACTCTGGAAAATTTTCTGGTCCCTGAAATCCTGCTGGGCTCAAGTTTTGCCCGAACTGTGCTCAGAAGAGTCAGGCACCAAGAAGCATGGCCATTCCTTCTTGATCACATGGAATGAGCCAGTGTGGGATATATAGCAACCAACACATGAGCACATGTTGCCGCCTTATACTGAATCAAGATCCTTGGTCTAGCAAGGTGAGTATTGCCCACTCAGACCAACGGCAGCTCTCCAGGCTCTCAGACTGAGGCCATTCCCATCACCTGCTACCTAATCCTGTCAAATGGAGTAACAGGCGATTGAACCTGGGACCTTCTGCCAGCCAAGCTGAGGTTCTACCACTGAGCAACAGCCCCTTTCCACCGCTTTCCCGGGTCTAAGGCAGAGGTCTTTCCCCTCACCTACTGCCAGTGCTTTCAACTAGAGATAATAGGGATTGAACCTGGGACTCTCTGCAGGCCAAGCAGAGGCTCTGCCAGGGGATCATGGCCCCTCTCTAAGACTACATTGGGGGATTGCTAGTCAAAGAGGAGCTTCAAACTCTGACTTCCTTGGAAGAATGTGATTCTTGTTGCCAGTTCCCATTCAGCCACTAGCAGGGGATGGGGGATAGCGTTGCCAGATTCAGGTTGGGAAACTCCTGGAGATTTGGGGATGGCGTCTGAGGAGGAAAGAGATCTCTGGAGAATCCATCCTCCAAATAAGCCATTTTCTCCAAGCAAAATGTCTGTTGTCTGTGGAAGCCACAGGTCCCACCTGGAGGCTGGCATCCTTATGTCACGATGAGGTGAAGCCTGATAGGTCAGCTCTCTCCTGACTCTAGCTGGTGAAGCTGCGTTGCCCCATTTCTCAGCAGAGTTGCCAAGTCCAGCCTGAGTTGGGCGGGGTTTGAGGGATCTCAGTGTGACGTAATGTCGGAGAGCCCATCCTCCTAAAGCACCAATTTCTCCAAAGGAACTGATATTTGTAGTCTGGAGATGAGGTGGAATTCTGGAGGATCCCATAGCATAAAATCCGCCTTCCAAACCATCATTTTTCTCCAGGGGATCTCCAAAGCCCACCTAGAGCCTAGCAGCACTATTCTACCCTCCAAGCAGCCCTTTCCTCCAGGGGAGCAGATCTCAGTTGCCTGGGGATGGACTGGAATTTCAGGCCCCACCTGGGGCCTGGCATCTCTGGTCCACTCTCCAAAGCAGCCCTTTCCTCCAGGGGAGCAGATCTTGGTTGCCAGGAGATGAGCTGGAATTCCAGACCCCACCTGGAGGCCGGCATCCCTGGTCCACCCTGCAAAGCAGCCCTTTCCTCCCGGGGAGCAGATCTTGGTTGGCAGGAGCTGAGCTGGAATTCCAGGCCCCACCTGGAGGCTGGCATCCCTACACGGGATGGAGGAAACGCACTCCAAGGACAAAAGTGAGCGCCGCCCTAGCAGAGAATTCAAACGCCGCCCGTTCCCGCCGGGCCCCCCACGAGGCCGACACGATGCTGCCTGGTCCCCGCCCTCCTCCACGCGCCAAGCCAGCGCTCTCGGAGGCAGCCCCGCCCTCCCGTTGCTAGGAGACGCGCTAGGCCCGAAGCCTGTCCCCCCCCACCACGACCACCACCACCACCACCACCCGGCGGCCTCCTCACGTTCTCGTCCCCGGACAGGTCCCCGGGGTTGCTGTTCTCGTCGCTGCTCAGCTTCTGCTTCTTGGCGGGCATCTCCCCTCCCGCCGCCCCGCAGGCCGCCGCGTCTCCCCGGCCTCCGCCGCCCCGCCGCCGCTCAGACATCTTCCCCGCCCCCCATCCCCGGGCGCTGCCGTAAAGCGCCGGACGCGGCATGGGGAACGAGCCCGACGAAGCCGCTCCTCCTGGACCGCGCATGCGCGGGGCAGACTGGAGGGCGGGGCGGCCGCGGAGCTCGCTCGGCCACACTGCCGTGAAGCGCGGCCGGCGGGTGTCGTGAAATGGAAGCCACGCTGCTGAAAAAGAAGCAAGTCGAGGAGAGGGGCGGGGGAAGCGGCGCGTTTAGGACCTAGGCGCGGTTCCACCGTTAGGGGGCACCCGTGGCTGGGGATTTTAGGGGCTCGGCTCGGTTGCCAGCTCTGGGTTGGGAATAACCTGAACACTTTGGGGGTGGAGCCAAGAGTGGGCGGGATTTGGGGCAGGAAGGGACTTCAGCGCAGTATAATGCTATTTGGGGGCCAAACTGTGGCTCTCCAGATGCCCATGGACTACAATTACCTGGAGCCCCTGCCAATTGACCTTGCTGGAAGGGTCTCATGGGAACTGTAGTCCATGGCCATCTGGAGGGCATTGCACCCTGCTCTGATCTAGGCTTGCCATCTCTGGGTTTGGGAGCGGAGCCTGAGAAAGGCATGGTTTGAGGAGGGGAGGGAATGCAGTCTGGAATAATGCCATGTTGTCCGCCTTTCCGAGAGCCTTTTTCTCCTGAAGAACTGATCTCTAAACTCTAATCCTAGGAGATCTCCAGCCACCACCTGGAGACTGGCATCCTTGTTGGGGTCCCTCCCCAAACATAGGACAGCTTCCCTGGTTGTAAGGAGGTAGGCTTAGCGGGGAACACGGAGGGAATTGTACGAGGATTGTTTTAATTGTTTTTATTTACTACTGTTTTTTTTACCTATTGCTGTTCATTTATTATTGTATTTTATCGAGCTATGTCGCGGCCTCATTTGGAATGCCGTGTGCCGTTCTGGTCTCCATACTGCATAATGCAGTGTTGGAAAAAGTACAGAGGAGGGCAGCCAAGATGACTAAGGGACTGGATCTCCTTTCCTATGACAAAGAGCGGGAGAATCTAGAACCTTTCTATCTAAACAAAACAAAAAACTGCTGAGGGGAGACGTGAGACAAGTTGTTGGTAAAATTATGCACCTAGCGGTTACACGGCAGTGCTTTCTCCCTTTCCCACAAGGGGCATCCGATGGGATTGTTTGAGAAGCGGGTTCAGTATTGGCAAAAGAAAAAAAACTACTGATTCAATGTAAAATTAAACAGTGAACCTACTCATCCACTCTTAGGCCACCCCTCCCCGCACGTTCTCTTCGCAGAATGGCCTTGGGAATGTTCAGCCTGGAGAAGAGGAGGTTAAGAGGAGACAGGATGGCTGAAGTATTTGAAAGGTTGTCACCTGGAGGAGGGCAGGGAAAGGTTCCTGTTGGCAGCAGAGGATGGGACCTGCATTAATGGGTTTAAACTATGTGTAGAAAGATATCAGCTAGATATTGGGGGGGGGGGGGAAATTCACAGTTCAAGTAGTTCAGGAGTGGAATGGGCTGCCTAAGGAGGTAGGGAGCTCCCCGTCACTGGTGGTCTTTAAGCAGCGGCTGGACAGATCCTTCTCCTGGATGCTTGAGGCTGATCCTGCATCGAGCTGGGGGTTGGACTAGATGGCCTGGGTGGCCCCCTTCCCACTCTAGGATTCTATGGTTTGTGGCTGGAAGGACATTTCCAGATCCTAATCTGACCCTCCTATTTGAAATATTTTAAAATCTTTTTTTCTCTTTTCTCTTTTTAAGCAGCGATTTGAAATTGCCCGGAAAGATCCCCTCAGGCTACAAAGGAAAGGGAATATATATACCTTAAATAGGAATAATTTTTTCATCATCTTGAATGAGTAATTTTGGAAACATCTGGAGACTAAAAAAAAAGTCATCGTCGATGCTTCCTTTTTTTCGCCCCAGGCACATTATACGCCCCCACACATTTGTAATGGGATATTAATGCTACTGGTTAGAAAGCAGCGATTTTAACCACAGGGCTTCTATTCCGGGTTGCTTTTGCACAGCCAAAGAACAATGCAGGGTGCTCTGTCTGCCCCGCTCAAAGCAGCTGCCTTATACTCCATGGGGATGATGCAACATCTGGTTTGGTTCCCTCTAAGGAGGCTGATCTAATTCTGACTCCTCACTCAACATTCTGGAACTCCACAACCTTCTGAGATGCACATCTCAGTATCAGCCTGTTCAGAGAGACCGGTCTGGATCCATTCCACAAAGGTCCTCTGGATGGATGTCCCACGATGCATGTGTACTTCCCTAGCACATGGTATTCAGAGACTCAAGTTCTGCTAGGAAAAGAAGGAAATTGGGATGAGGAACAAGAGAAGGAGGAGGAGGAGTTGGTTCTTATATGCTGCTTTTCTCTACCTGAATCTCAAAGCGGCTTATATTCGCCTTCCCTTTCCTCTCCCCACAACAGACACCCTGTGAGGGAGGTGAGGCTGAGAGAGCCCTGATATTACTGAAGAAGAAGAGTTGGTTCTTTTATGCCGCTTTTCTCTACCCGAAGGAGTCTCAAAACGGCTTATATTCGCCTTCCCTTTCCTCTCCCCACAACAGACACCCTGTGAGGGAGGGGAGGCTGAGAGAACCCTGAGATTACTGAAGAAGAAGATTTGGTTCTTTTATGCCGCTTTTCTCTACCCAAAGGAGTCTCAAAGCGGCTTACAGTCGCATTCCCTTTCCTCTCCGCACAACAGACACCCTGTGAGGTGGGTGAGGCTGAGAGAGCCCTGATATTATTGCTCAGTCTGAACAGCTTTATCAGTGCTGTGGCCAGCCCAAGGTCACCCAGCTGGATGTATGTGGGGGAGCGGGGAATCAAACCTGGCTTGCCAGATTAGAAGTCCACACTCCTAACCACTACACCAAGCTGGATTCCAAACTTTGATTGCATCTGCGTGTGTGTGTGTGTGTGTAAATGCATGCCAACTAAGCTTGCCAACCTCCAACTGGCAGCACCTGTTAAGAACGGATAGGGAAAGAAGCAACCTTAACAGGGCCAGTTTATCCCTATAGTACATGCAGCACATACTACAGGCCCTGCACTTTCAGCGGTCCTGCTCTGTGCCTCCCTTCCCCCCATGGATCAGGGCTGTGGCCTCTCCCCTCCCCAACTTTCCCCTCTTTAAGGACACTCAAAATAACACCCCTTTTCCTGCTGCCCCTAGTCTGGCATTTCGCGCTGCAATTGTACTCTGCTATGGTACCCGCAGTAGTTACCAGGAATCCTTAATCTGGCTCTGGTGCTAAGGGCCCTGCGAATCCTTAAACCAATCCTGAACCTTAATTGTTTAAATGGATGCATCAAAGCCCAGGAACAGAGGAATCTCCCGTCTTCAACCCCTTTGCCACATTTACCTTCATTTCGCAGAAACTCACAAACCCTTGCGGGGAAAATCAATTCCTGTGGTTCCAAAGTATTTCGACAATGCAGGCTGGTGGGGGGGGGGGGGGATGCCACTGGTAATAACAGCAAAGTGGCCCAGGAAACAACAAAGGGATTTCTTTCTGAGTGGTCCCAGATGGAAGGTTGGACAGTTCAATCTGGCAGGACGAAGAGCCAGCCACGGAGACGGTGGCCAGCCTTATGCAGATCATAGATGGAACGAGAATTACCCTCAGGCAAGGAGATAATTGCCTCTCCGGTGTTTTGCATTGCTGCCTACCACAAATATCTTGTCTGCTCCTGCTGGTGCTGAAGGAAACCATTTGGCTGTTCACACGGGGGAAATGAGAGACGTAGAAACTTCCCATCGGGTAGCCGTGTTTGGTTTGAAATATCAGAACAAAGTTTAAGTCCAGTGGCACTTGGGAGGTTGGTCTTAAAGGTGCTACTGGACTATAGAATTTTGTTCCATAAAGAAATCCCATGATTGTGTGGGCTGGGGAGGGAAGGCGGCATGGCATAGCTGTTGGCAAAGCATAAACATGCAAAAGAGCAAAGCACCAGCTGCTTAAAGAATAAAATAGTTTTATTAAGAGAAACATCTTTGTAAGTATGAGAAGAGAAAGAGAGACCTAATAGTCTAACTCAGGGGTAGTCAACCTGTGGTCTTCCAGATGTCCATGGACTACAATTCCCATGAGCCCCTGCCAGCATCGTAACAATATAGTTGGTTTTTCATCTATCATCATCAAATAACATTTGGTTTGAAAATAACAGCAAATAACATTTGTTATTAGCCCCTTATAAAATAGTTTTATTCCATCCAAATATAAAAATTATAATGCAATATAGAATTAAATGTTTCATGTATTGTTTATACATTTTAGGTAAACCTCTCTGAGCCTCTGGGGAGGGCTGTATATACATATAATAAAATAAGTAAACAAATAAACAAGTTCCTCAGGTTAAATAAGTAACACAATGATTTGAAAGGATTCTCAAAAAAAATGAACTAATTCTATAATGAAAATTAACTTGATTTGAATGATATATTCATTGCAAGACTTGTCTAAGACAAACAGCACAAGAACTTACTCTTACATCAGTGGTGCTTTTCCAAGCTGCACGTAGCCTGCTCTATGATCCAAGGAATCATATAAAAGTCCTGGTCTTTTCCATTTACTGTGTACCCGTGTTTTTGTTTGTTGTAGCCTCCAGAAGATTCGACAGCTTGGAACACAACTAACAGTTCAATACTAAGCAAACAGAGTTGTCAATTTCCAGGTGGCACCTAGAGATCTCCTACGGTTACATTTCCATATAAGCAAAACGAATTTCCTTGGAGAAAATGGCTGCTTTAAAGGGTGGAGCCTACTGCAATATGCCCTGCTGAGGCCCCATCCCAAACTCCTCCCTCCCCAGACTCCACCCTTCCCAATCGCCTGGTATTTCCCAACCCACAGCTGGCAGTCCTAGAAACAAGGCTACACCCTTCTAAATCCACTAAACTTTATGAGCTTAGAAGGGTGTAACTTTATTTGGGACTGCATTGTAAAGCTGACACAGGTGAGTCTTATCCCTTAGTTCCTGTAATTATTATTGTTTACATTTTTATCCCCCCATCGAATTGCAAAGTGGCACACATCGGTTCCCAGGCATGGACTAGATCCAGGCCTGTTTAGGTAACATAAAGAAATGAAATGATTTAGTCCAGGGAGGATGGAGTCCATGAATGGAAGTCAGCAGCACAGGAAGTTGTGTACAATGGGTTTAAACTGTGTGTAGAACGGTACTGGCTAGATACCAGGGGGCAAATTCTGCACAGTCAGAAGAGTTCAGCAGTGAAATCGGCTGCCTAAGGAGGTGGTGAGCTCCCCTCTACTGATGGTCTTTAAACAGCAACTGGACAGATAATTATCATGAATGTTTTAGGCTGATCCTGCATTGAGCAGGAGGTGGGACTAGATGGCCTGTATGGCCCTTCTAACTATGGTTCTATGATTCTATTTGTTAAGTATGTGGACAGAATAGTGCTAGCACAAACCACTATGCAAGTCAGGACTTAACCAGTCATAGAATAGAACTGCTGGGACTCTATGGACCAATCAAAGGGCTTCATTAAGAGCCAATCAGGGCTCTTGGCTGGCCAACAAAAGCATATATAAGTTCATGGTTTTGCCCTTGTTCCTTGTTCGGTATTGTTCATGCTGGCTGGTGCTGACTTCAATAAAAGAGCTGGGTTTTTTAAGAACTTTGGTGTCTGAGTCTACTAAACCCGCAGAGTTTCTATTCATGGGCTCCTTTCACCTTGTATAAGGTAACTGAAATGTGTGTACGTGTGAAATGCCAACCAGAAAGGGAAGAGTACATTTAGTATGCCATTATTGTTGAAATTGTATATGGTGGCCAGGCCCCCGCTAGGATGGGAGAATCACCAGCTCTATGGCCGTAATCGTTGGCAATGTGGTGACATCACTTCCTGTGCACACTAGAAGTGATGTCATTGTGTCCCTGGCTATACAAGGACGCTCTGCTATTCAGGAAAAACATTATTATTATTATTATTATTATTATTATTATTATTATTATTATTATTATTTAATTTTTAGACCGCCCTTCTCCCAATAGGTCTCAGGGCGGTTTACAACATAAATAGTTAAAACAATAAAATCCCCATAAAAACCCCAATTAAAAGTTACATATAACATATCACATAACATATAGCGGCGGTGGTCACAATTCTGATCTTAGTTCAGCCTGGTGGAGAGAATAATGTTCAGAAGAGGGTGGCACCAATACAATACATCTAACCATGATCTCGGTGTTAGAGATCTCAATATTGGAGGGGATCCTCTGATGGATTAGTGGGAGAGCTGCCCTGGCCTCAACCATATGCCTGGCGGAAGAGCTCCGTCTTACTGGCCCTGCGGGTAGAATGACTTATTGCACCTATTCGCCTTGATATGCCCCCATGTTGCCAGCGACATAATGACCTCACTTCCCATGTGCACAGCAGTTTATCAGGATGGGTGTTACAAAGTTCAAAAAGATAAGGGCAGGAATCAGATTTTGTTTACCCCCCTAAGAGGATTGACAATTCCCGGCTTGGGACACCTCAGTGGAGATGTGATGTGATTCTAAGACTTGTTTCTCGTAGCCTTGATAGTATGCCATAGAGCAGTGGTTCTCAACCTTCCTGATGCTGCAACCCTTTAATATAGTTCCTCATCTTGTAGTGACCCCAACCATAAAATTATGCCAGTGTTTTTCACAGAAATTAAATGAAAACTGACCAATGGCGTGAAAATCCATTGTTTCTGATTGTATATAAATTGTTTTTTTCCCCGGGGTTTCTCAGTTCAGCTCTGCCTCTTGTCCCACCATGCCGAACTCGCTCTTTTCCGCTGCTCCAGACAGACGAACGCTCTATCTATCTGTCTATCTGTCTATCTGTCTATCTGTCTATCTATCTATCTATCTATCTATCTATCTATCTATCTATCTATCTATCTACCTACCTACCTACCTACCTACCTACCTACCTACCTACCTACCTACCTACCTAATCTATCTATTTCGATCTACCCCGCAAGGCTGTTGTGTAGATGGTGCCCCCCCCAGTCCTGCTGCGACCCCTGTGAAAGGGTTGTTCGACCCCCAAAAGGGCCCTGACCCCCAAGTTGAGAACCACTGCCATAGAGCCTGCCCTCCAAAGTTGCCATGAAAATACAAGAAGGGCCCTGCTGGATCTGACCAGTGGTCCATCAAGTCCGCATTCAACAACAGGGCCTCGAGGATAGTTCCTCCAGATGAACGGATCTCTGTTGCGCACCTGGAAGCTTCCTACCCTGTTATATTGTGACTTCATCTTACAAGCATCCTCTGTGCAATGCAGGCCAGACAGCTTGAGTCACCCTTTTAGGGATTTCATGCGTTGGACCGTCCAACAGGATAATAAGCTGAAACTATAAGCTGCAGAGGCCTTGGCAGCACAAAACAAAGGCTGGCAGCAGGCCACGTAGCAGATGTGGTTCCTTTGGCTCCACTCCACCAAGCCAGAAGGTGCGACTGCTCATACAAGTCATGTTTTACTAACAGGATTCCCGCATACTTAAGGGTGTGTTCCTAGGTCTATTTGGCAGTCTCACTCCGGTCGATAAAGAAGAATTTGTCTATGAAGGTAGGGTTGCCCTCCTCCAGCTGGTAAACAGCGAAGAAACTGCCAAGCAGGATTGTACACTGTGAATCTTCTATCTTTACTTTGGAGCATATTCTTCTTACAGTGTAGACCAGCCTTTCTCAAATTTTTTATCGTTAAGGACCCCCTGAAACATTCTTCAGGCTTCGAGACACCCCAGAAGTGGCGGCATCATGCAGAATAGGGTTGGGAAGCAGAGCTGTGGACCTCCTCACTGCCCACCCCCTCCAGTCCTGTCATTGGCCACTTTGAGGAGGGGTGGGTGGGTCAACATGACCATATTTAGTCATGTTGTTAGTTGCAAAGTCATGTCCGACCCATCGTGACCTCATGGATAATGATCCTCCAGGCCTTCCTGTCCTCTACCATTTCTCGAAGTTTGCACCGACTGCTTCAGTGACTCCATACAGCCACCTCATTCTCTGTCGTCCCCTTCTTCTTTTGCCCTCGATCGCTCCCATCTTTAGGCTCTTTTCCATGGAGTCCTTCCTTCTCATGAGGTGGCCAAAGCATTTGAGTTCAGAATCTGGCCTTCAGCAGTCAGGGCTGATCTCCTCTAGGACTGACCAGTTTGTTCGCCTTGCAGTCCAAGGTAGTCATATCACCCAATAAATATTTAACAAATTTAAAAAATATATCAAAAATTAATAAGCTCCCATCCATTTGGGAAACTGCCCAAGGCTGTCAAGATTATATAAATTCCAGTTATATAAATTCACATTTGCAATACTTTCCCCAATAGCAACTGTAAAAATAAACAACACAATGTCACACAAAGAGTTGGCAATGTACAAAAAAGGTTATGTACGAAGCGCCTCTGATACGTCAGGCCACCGGTAAGGGAGCTACTGCGAGCCGCGCACAGTGCGGCTCGCGGTTGCTGCCTTGCCGGCAGCCTGACATCCTCCCTTACTGACGCCCTGCCGCCTCGGGGGCCCCGCACTGGGCCGCTCGACCTCAAAAATGGCCGTCGACAACAAGAACCCGCCGAGAAGCCGCCGCAGGAACTTCGTCGCGCACATCGCCAGGCCGCCAGGGAGCCGCCGCAGGAAGCCATGGCCTCCCTCCTCAACTCCTTTCCCCGGCCGCCGCCGAGACAAGGCCGCCGCTCCGCCGCTGCCCGCCCTCGAAAATGCCTCCTCTTTCAGGTACGCTTCCTTCCCTCACGCTGCCCTCGCCTGTCCCTCGCTCTGCCCCCGCCTGCTAGCGCCAATTGTATTTTTTATACAATGGGCTTTTTTCCTAGTAACATTATAAAATAAAAATTGTGAGAGACTCAGCTCAATTCTTACTGGACCCAGTGGGTAACTGATTAGTGTTGGTCGTGGGGGGGGGGAGCTTGGGGGCCAACTGGAAGCGGTGGTTTGGTCGACCTCAACCAAATGCCTGGCGGAAGAGCTCCCTTTTGCAGGCCCTGTGGAACTGTCTAGGTTCTGTCAGGGCCCTGATCTCCTCTGGGAGCTCGTTCCACCAGGTGGGGGCTAGAATGGAGTAAGCTCTGGCCCTGGTTGAGGTCAAGCGGGCTTCCTTGGGGCCAGGGACCACCAGGAGGTTGGAGGTGGTAGAGCGCAAGGCTCTCTGAGGAGTGTAGGTGGAGAGGCACAACACCAAAGAATCACCCACAGAGAAAAAAAATTCCAGTACCACGGCCACTGCTCACTTCTTCAGATACCCAAGAGTCCAGCAGAACCTTTAAGACTAACAGTAGAAGCCAGGCTGAGAAGGATCTCTAGCTCCGCCTCTGATGTTCCAAAATAGGACACCTTCCCTGGATCTTTGGCAGGCGGGAGGTAGGCTTAGCGTGGGTTGGGAAGGGTAGAAATGATTTTGAATGTTATAGTTTATTTTGTATTTTATTGTTATGAATTATTGTGAGCCGCAGTGAATTGGCTTGCCAGGAGTGCTGGCATATAAATTCAACTAATAAACAATAAATAAATTTTGTGGCAGGGTAGGAGCTTTTGTGAGCCACTGTTCCCCCCAGATACCAAAGAGTCTAGCAGCCCCTTCAAGACTAACAAAATTTGTGGCAGGGTAGGAACTTCTGTGAGCCACTGCTCACTTCTTACATTTGCCCAGGAGTGCTCTATTTTACTACCCACATAAACATCTGTGTGTGTTTATAAGTGTGCCATAAAAGAGAGCCAGTTTGGTGCAGTGGTTAGGAGTGCGGAGTTCTAATCTGGCATGCCGGGTTCAATTCTGCACTCCCCCACATGCAGCCAGCTGGGTGACCTAGGGCTCGCCACGGCACTGATAAAGCTGTTCTGATCAAGCAGTGATATCAGGGCTCTCTCAGCCTCACCCACCCCACAGGGTGTCTGTTGTGGGGATAGGAAAGGGAAGGTGATTGGAAGCCACTTTGAGACTCCTTCGGGTAGAGAAAAGCAGCATATAAGAACCAACTCTTCTTTTTCAGTAATATCAGGGCTCTCTCAGCCTCACCTTCCTCACAGGGTGTCTGTTGTGGGGATAGGAAAGGGAAGGTGATTGGAAGCCACTTTGAGACTCCTTTGGGTAGAGAAAAGCGGCTTATAAGAACCAACTCTTCTCCTTCTTCAGTAATCTCATGGCTCTCTCAGCCTCACCCACCTCACAGGGTGTCTGTTGTGGAGAGAGGAAAGGGAAGTTGATTGTAAGCCGCTTTGAGACTACTTTACATAGAGAAAAGTGGCATATAAGAACCAACTCTTCTTCTTCATATAAATGAACCACAGGCAACACATCTGTCTTCTGTTTAAATGCTCTGCTCCATTTCGTTTCTTACGCCGGTCCAAATTTATCTCCTGGGATTTGAACTGGTCTCCAGATGGCAGAGTTCTATTCAGCACATGGCCTCCTTGGAAAGCAGAGTCTCCAGCATGGTACCCCATAGAAATCCCACCTGTCCCCAAAACTACCTTTCTAAGGCTCCACCCTCAAAATCCAGGTCTTTTCCTACCTGGAGCTGGGTACCCCATGTGAAAGGGAAATTTTACTAGGTGCAGCAACAAAGCTGGAGGGGGCAGAAAGATCCTGTCCCTTTAAGAGACTTAATAGAATTTTATGGTATTTACGCTTCCTAACATTGGCTGCCCGCACGTTAAGCATCTCTTAAGGGGACAGGACCTCTTTCCCCAGGTCTGGCGATGACCCTAATTTCTACCCCAAATGGTTACACTCGCAAGAAAAAGTGCACTTTGTGGAATTTTCCCTTTCATATGCATAGCGAAATTACAGGAGCTCTCTTGGGGGCCCAAATTCGTTATGATTATTCTGCCATTATCTCTGCCAGGAACCTGAGATGACTTTTGTGCTTCTGTGTTTAACACTTTGCCCAGGATTGGAATTCAGCTATTTGTGTGGAAGGAAGCACACCAGATGTTCTGCACATGCCAATAAAATTGCTCAACTGTATTTAGGAAGGGAAATTATCTGGCTAATGTTACAGAACAAAACAAAACAGAAAAAAAAAAGAAAAAAAAGAAGAGGAGCAACCAAAGGATTCTTTTTAAAAATCCAATTCTACTGGGAGCTTTAAAAAACCTTTTTTGTAAGGCCTGTCTCAAGCTGAAATCTCTGTAACACAATTATTATTTCTTTAATCCCCCCCAAAGGCAGTGGAAATTTACCAAAAAATCCACTAGGGTGGCTAATCACCAGGTGGTTATACAAAAGAACAAAATCCACTGTCTAAAGAGAACACATCAAGAATTGGTATAATATGAAGAAAAGCTTTATTCAGTACTTTGACAGCACAACCCATTCATAGAAATACTGCAAAGATATTAAGCGGTAGGAAAATCCAAATCCAGACGAGGAACCAGTAAATCCTGCATTTCGCTCATGAATGCTTCCTCAGTGGACCCTAACAATTACAACATGGACTCAGGAATACAATCAGTGCTAAATGACAACAACCAAGTTTGCATGAGTCCTCAATATTAAATATATAATGATGATCCTTACCCCCAAAAAACTTTACTGCACACGTGCCTAGAGGCCGGTAGATTATATTAATATCTGAATGAATTCCGTCATAGTTCTACATACAAAAATAAAATTTCAGGAATACAATAATTTTGCACATGGCTACATTGGATGGCAGATTCTATACCCATGCTGAAGTCCCTCCCCATAACTCACCCTCCCCACGCTCCACCCCCGAAATCTCCAAGTATTTCCCAACCTGCTGCTGGCAGCCTTGCTTGGGAGTCATGTCTCGAAATACACCAGGTTTTAAATGCAGTCTGGGATTTTTAAAACAGTTTCTCTGGTCCATGGAACACACATTTATAAAGTTGGGACAAAGTTCCGTCTGCCGTGTCCCACTTAAAGTAAACATACATAGATGTTTTCAGTTTTAGGTTCCAGTGACATAGCTATTCTTAGCTGCTCGGGTAGTTTGCCCCAGTGTCTTTGATGTTGAACTCTGAGAAAGCCATGACTTTTCCCCCTCTCTCCGCCAAAAATTCATGTGAACATATTTCCTATTCCCTTCTGGGTCATTTGTCTTTTTGACTCACAAAAAGACTCACTTTTTGACTTCCGCTAAGAGCAACTCATTTTTGATGCAGACAAACTGGAGCGTGTCCAGAGGTGGGCAACAAAGATGGTGAGGGGTTTGGAGACCTAGATGAATGAAGAAAGGCTGAGGGAGCTTGGCCTGTTTAGCCTGGAGAGGAGACGACTGAGAGGGGATCTGATAACCATCTTCAAGTATTTAAAAAAGTGCCATATAGAGGATGGAGCAGAGTTCTTCTCTCTTTCCCCGGAGGGACGGACCTGAACTATTGGGATGAAATTAATGCAAAAGAAATTCCGTCTAAACATCAGGAAGAAGTTCCTGACAGTTGGAGCGGTTTCTCAGTGCAACAGGTTTCCTCGGGAGGTGGTGGGTTCCTCATCTTTGGAGATTTTTAAACAGAGGCTAGACCGCCATCTGACAGAGAGGCTGATTCTGTGAAGGTTCAAGGGAGTGGCAGGTTACCGTGGATGAGCGATAGGTTTGTGAGTGTCCTGCATAGTGCAGGGGGTTGGACTAGATGACCCCGTAGGTCCCTTCCAACTCTATGATTCTATGATTCTGACACACACACAAGGCCTTGTTGGTAGCCATGCCTTCCTTGGCCTGATTGCTTATCAGAAACAAAGATGGAGGACAGCAGCCGCTTTTCCTTCTTGCACGTTGAAAGGCACACATGGGGCATCTCATCATGGAATTACAGCTCATCTCCAGACAACAGAGAAGAAATGAATGCTTTGGAGGGTGTACTCTATGACATTGTACCCCATTGGGGTGAAGGCACCAAAGTTGCAGTTTACCTAGGATAGCAAAATCCCTTGGGTTAGCCCGGGTTTGTTTCAAAGTAGGCATGTCTCCACCTTCTTATCTTTTCAGCTAGAAAAAGATTATTAAAAAGTTGCAAACCAGCATCTTGGGCACCTTGGAGCATGCAGGTATGGCCCACCCAGGCTTACAAACCCCCAAAACCAAGAGTCTTCTGTTTAGTCTGACAATTAATTAAGCAAAGTAGCTTAACGCTTCTCTCTCTACTGACTTGGAAGTCGAAGCAGCTTCATCCTGAAAGGCACGTTTTCCAAAAACAAACGGGAGTTATCAAGACTCAGCGAATACCACCCTTGCTTTAAAGCAGACAGGAGGTTTCTGAATGGAGGGGCTCGGAATTAGTGTTGATGCCTTTAATAACAGAGTCTCCGTTGCCAGCCAAAGGGGAGCAGAACTGCAAGTCCAGTGATTTGCAGCTAAGCTCTGCTGAAAGCACTGGGATTTGCCTCTGAGGTGGCTGCAGAGCTGAGCCCAGATGCATGCTTACTGGAGAGTAAATCCTATGAAACTCTTATGGGGCTTGGTGGTAGAAACGGCGGCCAGACTTATAGGCACCCTATAGGGATTTCAAGAGGTGTTTTCAAGGTGAATCAAGATGGGTAGTCATGTTAGTCAGCACAGTGTAGTGGTTAACAGCGGGGGCTTTTAATCTGGTGAGCCAGATTTGATTCCCTGTGTTGTGACTGTAAACCTGCCGAGGACCGAGCTTAGGATACGAGGCAGGATCTGTACTGCAATTAACCAATGCATGGCTAGATTCCAACTGCAGGATCCAGTCAGTTTAAAGTGGAACTGACCAATAGCATGTACTAGTGGGAAGCTCCTGTTGTGTGTGCATGTATATAACTTGGGGTTTTCAGGGAGGGGTGGTAGTGATTCAGTTCTTTCTTCGTCTTGTATCATGCTGGCATCTTAATAAAAAGGTGAAATGAACCCTCAGTGTCCTGACTTCCTTGGAGAAGAAGGAGAAGGGGAAGAAGAAGAAGAAGAAGTTCTTATATGCTGCTTTTCTCTACCTGAAGAAATAGCTTCAGGTAGAGAAAGTGGCTTACAGTTGCCTTCCCTTTCCTCTCCCCACAGCAGACACTCCGTGAGGGAGGTGAGGGTGAGAGAGCCCTGATAGAGAGTTGGTTCTTATATGCTGCTTTTCTATACCTGAAGGAATAGCTTCAGGTAGAGAAAGTGGCTTACAGTTGCCACCTGTGAGGGAGGTGAGCTGAGATAGCCCTGAGATAACTGTTGGTTCTTATATGCCGCTTTTCTCTACCCGAAGGAGTCTCAAAGTGGCTTACAATCACCTTCCCTTTCCTCTCCCCACAACAGACACCCTGTGAGGGAGGTGAGGCTGAGAGAGCCCTGATAGAGAGTTGGTTCTTATATGCTGCTTTTCTATACCTGAAGGAATAGCTTCAGGTAGAGAAAGTGGCTTACAGTTGCCACCTGTGAGGGAGGTGAGCTGAGATAGCCCTGAGATAACTGTTGGTTCTTATATGCCGCTTTTCTCTACCCGAAGGAGTCTCAAAGTGGCTTACAATCACCTTCCCTTTCCTCTCCCCACAACAGACACCCTGTGAGGGAGGTGAGGCTGAGAGAGCCCTGATATTATTGAAGAAGAAGAAGAGTTGGTCTTATATGCCGCTTTTCTCTACCTGATGGAGTCTCAAAGTGGCTTACAATCGCCTTCCCTTTCCTCTCCCCACAACAGACACCCTGCTGAGAGAGCCCTGAGATAACTGTTGGTTCTTATAAGCCGCTTTTCTCTACCCAAAGGAGTCTCAAAGTGGCTTACAATCGCCTTCCCTTTCCTCTCCCCACAACAGACACAATGTGAGGGAGGGGAGGCTGAGAGAGCCCTGAGATTACTGAAGAAAAAAAAGTGTTTCATTAATATCTCTCCGCCGCCACCAAACACTAGATTGGCTTAGCGTCTTCAATTGGTGATGGGTCATTTTCCGGATTCTGGGCAGAAGCTGATGGTGCTAACTCCAGCCTTGGTGACCCTCAGCCCAACCTTTCTCTCCTCCCCTTGTGTCCAATTCTATCCTCTCTTCTCTTCCAATTCAGGATTATTTCCCCCTGTCAGAGACTCTGTAAAGCAGTATACATCAGCGGTGTCATTGATTTATTGGCCTCTTAGGAAGAATGCTTCATCCCTAGATTGTTAACAGCAACTGACTTTATGTACTCTGCAGCCTTGTAAAGATAAGGTAGAGGGTCATCAGTTCTGCGTTTTTTTTCAAATGGTGGTTTCCTTTGCCTCCCTTCCCAGGGATTTTTGGGTGTGATGATGATGGATATCTAGGTTTTTTGTTGTCGCTGTAGTTTCTCTCTCTCTCTCTCTCTCTTTTTTTTTTTTGCTGACACCAACTCTCAAGATAACAGTTCCTGCAAAGTTTATGTGGCAGCTTTATCACTGCCAAGACTGCTGAGGTATCGCCAGGAAGACAGGCATGGAAAGAAGAAAAGCGGCAGAGGTAGGGAAGAGTAAACAGAGAAGAAGTGATTACAGATCAGGGTTTAAATCCCTACTCACTTGTGTGGGGTTAGAGGTCTCCTGGGAGGGGACATCCTTCTCAAACAAGACCCCAAGTGACCTCTCATATCAGAGACACTGAACCAAAGGCAGTTTTGCTTTCTAGCTCTGAAATCTTATTCCTATAGCATTGTTCACTGGGGTTGTTTCATTTATTTTATATTAATTTATCATTGCATTGCTATCCTGCCACTCCCACAAGGGCTCGTGGCGGCTAACAATTATAAAAACCCCAATACATAAAACCTCATAAAACCCATAGCATTGTAAAACACAACTCAACCATCCCCTTAAAATCCTCCAATCGGCGGTAAAAAACATCCTAAAAACCTCAGGGTGGACGGAGGGGCTTTTAATCCGCTCCTGGGATGGCAAGAGCGGCGGGGGGGGGGGGTCCGCAATGACCCTTTTATCTGCACGGAATTTCCTCGATTTCACATAAAAATCGGGCTCCTCTGGTGCAGAATTGGAGTTCAGCTTTTTGGAGTTCAGAAAAACAGTTGGGGAGGGAATTCACGGTAATCCAGTGCATGTGGTCAGCATTCAAAGTGGCCTCTCTGTTCTTTCTCCACCCTCAACATGCTTTCATTAGCCTGCAAGCCTGCCTAGCTAATTCTCTGCCTCCCATTTCGTTCCCTCTGCACCCTTCTGCCCTTTATTCATTTATTTATTGTATATCTGGTTGTTAGAAATTAACACACCCTCAAAATAAAAACCCTTATCTCAGCTGTACATTGGCATGGCCAGGGGATAAGGAGAGCTCCTGTGAAGACTCATGCAGGGCGTGCAAGTCTGTCAGCTCTCATCCTGTGAGGAATCAGACACGTCCTCCAGCCTCTGGTGATAACACGCAGCCAGCTGGGCACTCCTTTGTTCAAGAAGGAAGTGGACGATTCCAGGAACACAAACAAGAGGGGGGAAAAAGAATCTGTCCAATGGCTTGTTGGCAAGGGCTCATGGGAATTGTAGGCCATGGGCATCTGGAGAGCCACTTTTTGGCCAGCCCTGCTGCAGAGGCTCCGTTCTGCTCAAGGCTTCCCGGCGTGTGCTGGGCCATGGTTCCTTTCCTCCTTTAAATCATCACCAGCCTATACAGGCTTGGCTGGCTGGTTTCCTTCGCGGTGTTTCCACTCCTATGTTTACTGTGACAGAATAGGACTGGTGCACATTATACCAACTTCAAGGCCTGCATGGTCATGGCCCCAATTCTCTAGGTAGGCCACTGCCTATCATTACAGTTCTGATTCAATTTAGGACTCACACGTTCATAGAACCACTATTACCAGAATCTTAAAGATCTTGGTGATTTAGTCAAGATTCCACAACATGTGGTGTAATGTGATCCTGGGTTGGCAGATGGAAAACATGACAGAGGTTTATGAAAAAGGGGATGGTGTGAAGATAACAGGGAACGAGACTTAAAAAAATTAATAAGCCATGAATTTTACTGTCACCTAACCGGCCTGTTTTGAAGGGATGCTCAGTCTATGCTGTGATGAGGCCAAAGTATTTAGTTATGTTTGCTTTATTTTTTTAAAATGGTTTTGGTTAAGACTTCTTTTGTCTGCCAGGAATTTTTCATTTCGTTTCCCTTTTCCATAAAACTGGGACATTTTGTACGTCTGCTGGTGACCGAGTCAGTCCTGGCCTTCTTTCAGGTATGCCAGCTAGAATAATGAAGACCATCGGCAGCACTGTTTTTATCGGTTTGTATCAAAGAAGATGACGCGCTGGTAAGGAAATCTACAGCAAAGCAGATTCATCTTTGATCATTATTTATAATTGAATTTTATAATTTATATTTATAATTGAAGTTGAATTTCTATACCGTGTCAGGGCGATTATTGGTGTTGCGGTACCAAAAGTGAAGAAGAGTGGGTGCCTCTACCCCACTTTTCCCTCCCCGAAGGAGTCTCAACGCGGCCAACAATCGCCTTCCCTCCCTCTCCCCACAAAAGACACCCTGTGGGGTAGGTGAGGCTGAGAGAGAGCTCTGAGAGAACTGTGACTGGCCTAGGGTCACCCAGCAGGCTCCGTGTCGTGGCGTGGGGAATCCAACCCAGATCAGAGACCGCCACTTTCAACCATAACACCAAGATGGCTGACCTTGCTGATCCAGATTATCACCAGAACACACCTCTCTCCAAGCTACTTACGAAAGAAGCTAAGGTACACCATTCTGAATAATTTGGTGTCATCTGCAAACTTAGCCACTACATATCTTTCCAATTTCCCAAGTTCCAGCGTTCCACAAATGGTGAATACGCCTTAGTTGCTTCAAGCCTCGTTCATAAGTATGCTCACACACAACTCCCATCAGTTGAAATGGAATATTTACTGCTTAGGAGCTCTTTGAACTAAACTCAGCATGGGCATTTAAGCAAAAGTTGTTTCTTGTCTAATCTTGCTCTAGGTTTGTGAGCAGGAAACAAATTACCCTTGCTTGAATCGTTCAAACGTGGATAACCTAATGGACTGCTGTTAGAATCAGCAAGGCTTGTGGATGTTACAAACATACTCTGGTGTGTTTGCAGTCCAGATTGCAATCTGAAGGCAGTCCAGATTCATAGATAAAATTACAAGTCACAATAAATGTCTCAATAGTATTCGTAGTAGGTTCCTTGCTGGAGAAGACTCTTGCGAGTCCCTTGGACTGCAAGGCGAACAAACCGGTCAGTCCTAGAGGAGATCAGCCCTGACTGCTCTTTAGAAGGCCAGATCCTGAAGATGAAACTCAAATATTTTGGCCACCTCATGAGAAGGAAGGACTCCCTGGAGAAGAGCCTAATGCTGGGAGCGATCGAGGGCAAAAGAAGAAGGGGACGACAGAGAATGAGGTGGCTGGGTGGAGTCACTGAAGCAGTAGGTGCAAACTTAAATGGACTCCGGGGAATGGTAGAGGACAGGAAGGCCTGGAGGATCATTGTCCATGGGGTCGCGATGGGTCGGACACGACTTCGCACATAACAACAACAGTAGGTTCCTATTATGTAATTTTTGCAACCGTTAATGCAGCCTTTGTCAACTTTTTGATCATAGAGGAGCCCTGGAAGTGATGTCCGGGGGCCATGCCTCCATGCCCTAGCCGCCAGAAGTTACATGACCCAGAAATGATTGCACCACCTGCATTAACAGGCAGGCTTGAGAAGGACTGAGAAGGGGAGAGACAGGAGGCAGTTTAAGGCGGGAATAGTTGTGTAGGCTCTGTTCCCTCCCTAGTGTTGAAACCGTGAATGAACTCATTCATGCTCAAGAGGGGAAGCAAAGGAACTGCCCCCTTCTCTAGCTTGTGGCTCAGTCCATTAAGGCAGGAGGGGAAAGCCGCAGACCCTCTACAGAGCCCCCATTGATCCCCAGGGGCCCAAGGATCCCTGGTAGGGATTCCCTGCCTTAATGTGTCATGTGAATACTCACACTACATTTTCATTCCTTCTGGTGATTTCAGACTTCTAGGAGACTAATGCATTGGTTAGTCAATGTTCTACTAAGTGGTACTGTATTAACTCACCATAGGGATGCCAGGAAGGGAAGGTGATTATAAGCCGCTTTGAGACTCCTTCAGGTAGCGAAAAGCAGGTTATAACAACCAACTCATCTTCTTTTAAATAATAGTGTCATTGTACTTAATTTTTGTTTGAAAGGAATGAATTTATTATTATTATTTATTTATTTATTAGATTTTTATACTGCCCTTTCATATGGCTCAGGATGGTTTACATATAACATCATGGCGGGATACATGGAACGAACTCACATATAACATAGTCAACTACAACAACAATAATCTAACAGTGGCTCTGAATAACACAATTTCAGTGATCTTAAACAAAAGCAATATAGCAGGAATTGTAACTTAGATAAGACCTCCAGAGAGGTCAGACTGGTTCAGGCCATCGAGGGGATGTCTGAGGGGGACCTGTGGATATTATTTGGGTTTGATTGGTCTCAGGCAAATGCCTGGTGTAGGAGCTCCGTTTTGCAGGCCCTGTGAAATTGTGGGAATTAAGAATCTGATTGCAATTGTAATAACTTGATTTGTTGGTGAATCCTAAATATACCCTGAGTGTCATGGTAAAAAAATATTTGCTTTAGTGATATCCTTCGGTAGATTAGTGGATTTCTTTCATGGAGACATAAATCACTAGAAGTACCTTTTTGTCTGCCTTTTGCCTCTGTTCTCTACATCCTTTCCCCCTCCTTACTTTTGATACTGTTATAGATGGCCGCTATGAGTAATGAAACATAAATTATTATGGGGTCTTATTTCTGAGGCAAAGGATATAAAACTTGGGTTTAAACTGTTTCGACTGCCCTAAGAATCCAGGACATCGTAGCCTGATAGAAATCTCTTGATTTTTCCTCCTTCCAGAAATACAATTCCCAGAATTACTTAGGGAGAAGGTAGTGATGAAAAGTTCTGACAAGTCGCAGCTGATTTACAGTGACCCCATAGGGTTACCAGGTCAAGATACGCCCAAAGGTGTTTTGACATTGCTTGGCCCTGTGCAGCGAACCCGGACTTTTTCGGTGGTCTCCCATCCAAGCACTAACTAGGGCTGACCCTGCTAAGCTTTCTAAATTTGGTGAGATTGGGTTAACCTGGACCATCCAGCTCAGGAAATAGACAAAGATCTATGGATATTCCCCTGCAGGTGATAAGAATATCTGTCAGTCCTAGGAGAACATCAAATATCAGTGCAGTTGGTGGGGTCAACAGCTAACTAGATAGAATCTCCGGACAATTTCCAAAGCCACAGCTCTTACCTTTTGATCATCTTTTCTTCAACATCAAAGCCATGTCTACCGAAGCCGCAGGCTTAATACCAAATACTTTCAGTATTTCTACCACCAAGAGCCCCACTAGCGAGAAGTCCAGCTTGCCAATTAAATCTGGATCAATATGAAGGAAAGAAGCATTGCTTATGTATTAGACATGAAGTAAAAGCAGCTTTCCCTCTTCCAGGATTTTATAAAGCCCTGCAAAAGTAACAGACAGCTGCAGCAGGCTAAGAGTATGACTATTTTGCAAGGCAATAGAAGCTGGCCATTATGAATAATCAATCACATTTGACATTTATGGAGGACATCATGAAGATTCAAGGTGTGCTGTGATTTCCTTCTAGCCACCAACTTAAGAGAACCGGGTGTTAGAATTTTCAAATTGCACATTGGAGGTGGGAGGACATTCAAAAGAAGAAGAATTGGATTTTATATCCCGCTTTCCACTGCCAAAAGGAGTTTCAAATCAGCTTACAATTGCCTTCCCTTCCTCTTCCCACAACAGGCACCCTGTGAAGTAGGTGAGGCAGAGAGAGCTTCTGACAGGACTGCTCTGTGAGAACAGCAGTATCAATCTGCCTCCGGTAGTCCCTGATTTCAAGGATATCTTACTCAGGACTTTACATATAATACATATATCAAAGAAACGGATGAAATATATCTTTGTCTAATTGCTTCCAAGGAGAATCAGTCTTCCATTTACCCAAAGGAGTTTTCCTGACCTCAAACATTTTTTGCCAAACCACCCCCCCATTGGCAACCCTAAAAGTACAGGCAGCGAACATTGGATATGTTTGGCCCAAATGGGAAACATAAAGAGCCAGATTGGTGTAGTGGTAAGGAGTGTGGATTTCTAATCTGGTGTGCCAGGTTTGATTCTGCGTTCCCTACATGCAGCCAGATGGGTGACCTTAGGCTCGCCATGGCATTGATAAAGCTGTTCTGATGGAGCAGTGATATCAGGGCTCTCTCAGCCTCACCCACCTCACAGGGTGTCTTTTATGGGGAGAGGAAAGGGAAGATGAATGTAAGCTGCTTTGAGACTCCTTTGGGTAGAGAAAAGCAGCATATAAGAACCAACTTTTCTTCTTCAGTAATATCAGGGCTCTCTCAGCCTCACCTACCTCACAGGGTGTCTGTTGTGTGGAGAGTAAGGGGAAGGGGATTGGAAGCTGCTTTGAGACTCCTTTGGGTAGAGAAAAGTGGCATATAAAAACCAACTCTTCTTCTTCTTCAACAGTAGCTCTGCAGGACAGTTTTGCTCCTGGTAAATGACATGGGCGGGGGTGAGAGACAGGGATGCCCTCATTCCTTTCGCCCTGATCTTGACCCAAAGACATGTCCTGCTTAGCTGCTATTTGAACGAAAGGAAAATATGCTCGGGAGCTCTGACGATGGCATTCCCAGTGTCATGTGCCATTTGACTCTTAAGAGAACACGAAGTCCGTTGCTCCCTTTCTGTTCCCCACCCATAACTGCCTTTCCAGACCACACTCTGTTGCTGAATGTATTCGTGCTGCAGCAGCTGTTTTGTAAGAACGATAGAGATTGATGGAGAGACATGAAAGTATTCAACTTTCTTAAGTGTTCTTTTATAAAATGGAAAATTATGGTCAGTTTAGCAGTAACGTGCTCGGGAAGCCGCTACGGGAGAAAGCTGATGCAGAATAAACTCAGCAGGCAAAAATTAGACTTCTATATCATTAAGTATGGGTGGGAAAAGTTGGAGGGGGGTATTAGGCAGTGTGGAGCGTTACAGGCATCCCCTAATTTCATCTGAGAAGTTTTGGCACCCTTGTGGTCCTACAGAAATGTCTGTTGTTACGAGAGTTGCTAGCTGCAGTTTGGGAAATACCTGGACATTTGGGAGGGGGGGTGAAGCTGGAGGAAGGCGGGGTTTAGGGAGGGAAGGAACTTCAATGGGGTCTAATGAGCAAAACAAGGGAAGTCCATGTCGCGGACATGTGGTCACAATGAGAGTTGGCTTGGTGTAGTGGTTAAGAGCGGTGGCTTCTAATCTGGAAAGCTGGGTTTGATTACTTGCTCTTCCACATGCAGCCAGCTGGGTGAGCTTGGTCTAGTCACAGTCCTTGTTAGAACAGTTCTGCTAGAGATCCACCTGCTTCACAGAGCGTCTGTTGTGGGGAGAGGAAGGGAAGATGATTGTCAGCCACTGTGAGACTCATTTGGGCAGAGAAAAGCTGGGTATAAAAACCAGCTCCCCTTTCTTCTTCTTGTATAAATTCTACCTTTCAAAGCAGCCATTTATAATCACATTAGATCTCCAGCTACCAATTGGAGGATGGCAAACCTAGATCACATGCTAGAATCTCTTAGTCTCCTCCCTAATTCACATTACATACAGGAATCTGCCTTATATTAAATCAGGTCATTGGTCTATCAACCTTAGCGCTGTCTTCTCAGACTCCCAGTGGTTCTCCAGGGTCTTGGGCTTTCACATGTTCTTTCTGGCCCTTTTAACTGGAGATGTTGGGGATTGAACCTGGGACCTTCTCCATGCCAAGCAGAGGCTCTGCCACTGAGCCATGCCCCCTTGGTTTATGTTGTTCTATGGCTAGCTACGATTGATCGGGGTTAGCCATTTCTGTGAGGTCCCTTGTTGTGTCTCTCTGAATTTTTCCAGAGTATGGTTTCGGCTTCATTCCAGCATCACTACTGAGTTCAAGCAGCTCTATTTATATCCTGCTTTTTCTTTCATGACCCCAAAGTGGCATTTCCCAGGGTCCAAAAATGAGTTCATGGCTCAGTGGGGATTTCAACCTAGATCTTCCAAATCCTCATCTGACACTAACCTTTATCCCTTTCCGGCTATCCAGTTGCTGCAGGGATAAAATGGAGAGACAGTAAAATAAAAAGTGTGTTGAACTATAATTGGTTAGGAGCACTTCTGAGAGTTTCCTAACCAGCTCTACTTACTGCATTTGCTGGCGAATAAGGCTACTTTCCCCCCCTGAAAAACATGCCTCCATGTGGGGGGCTCGTCCTATACGCTAGGTGCACTTCAGTTGGGATAGACATCGCTGCCCATAGTGGCCTCCCGATGCCCGCCCACCTCATTCTACATTACATCCAGTATCACGAGGAATCAAGCACGGCCGCGGCAGGTCATCAGCGTGGCAGCGGCGAGCATCAGCAGCAAGACGGGTGCCAGCCTTTTCGGCGTGACCGGCCCGTTCTGCTCGACGGGAAGCAGCGGTGCTCCGGCCCGCCCCTTGTCTATGCAGAATTCTCACATGCGCACTTGCGCACTAGTGCCGGTCACAGAGAGATGCAGGGGTGGGCCGGAGGCACTGCAGTCGCGCTGCGGCCATACAATGGTGACAAACTCTATATTTTGAGTGGAAATGTTGGGGGGTCGTCTTATACACCCAGTCATCTTATACGTCGGCAAATATGGTCATTTGGAACGTGCTTTACAGTCTAATCATTGTAATGACACAAAAGTCTTATCAGGGAGTTCACTAATATTCTGACTTTACAAATGAAGAACTCAGGCTGAAAAAGAGAGTTGAGCTAGCCACAAGCTCACAAGCTGTAGCAGACCTGTGATTCGAATACAAATCTTATACATCCAGATAACTTCTGAATTATATTGCCTCTCAGCAATGCAATGCAGATTTTTTTTTTTTTTGGCTTGGACTGGCGTTTGAGGGCAAGAACAAACACGGAATTCGTTAGTGGTCTTCCCCACACATTTCAAAAAGGTTTTCTTGGTTTAGTGTTTAAGAGCAGCAGCTTCTAATCTGGGGAATCTTCCCCACTTCCACATGCAGTCAGCTGGATAACTGTGGGCTAAATACAGTATAGATTGTTCTGTTCTCACAGAACTCTCTCAGCCTCACCTACCTTCCAGGGTGTCTGTTGTGGGGAAAGGAAGGCAATTGTAAGCCGCTTTGAGACTCCTGCAGGTAGTGAAAAGTGGGCTACAAATGCCAACTTTTCTTATTCTTTTCTTTTGGTTATGTGTTTCTGGTGGAAACCGACATTTATAACGTTGTGCCTTGGAATGTGAGTCTAATGGTATGTAAACTGCTGCCTTGTCGTGAGATTTGAGGGTTTTTTTAAATCCAAATAATAAAAAAAATGCTTTTGTTCATTGTCTGTGCTTTGTGGTTGACTGACTGTTAAAAGAGTGGCACAGGGGATGCACATGGGCACATGAAGCCGCCTTATAGTTCTTCAGAACTTTGGTCCATCAAGGTTAGCTTTTTCTGCTCTGGCCCAGTCCTTTGTGGTTGAAGCCTTTCACTTCACCTCCTGCCTGATGCTTTTAACCAGAGATGCCAGGGATTAAACCTTTTGCAAGCCAAGCAGATGTTCTTCCGCTGAGCCGCAAACCCTTCTGTTTATGATCGACGTGGCCTATATGTGAATGATTGGCACGGATCATTTGAATCTACTAACGTTCAGATTTTATCAATGGCATAAAACATAACTCAGCTGTGAGGAAGAGAGAAGTCTCAATTGCCAGTTTTGTTATCCCAACTGGGTTATGATAGGCTCGGTGTCCTCCAGCCTGTACACAAGAGCTGCTTACAGAGATCGACTGGAAAAGCACTCTTGCTCCAGGATTTATGGGGCCTTGAAGCTGAAGGAGCCTAATAAGATGCAGAAGATGAGGGAGAGCCAGCAGGGTCATGTGGAAACGGGTTTGGGCCTGGTTAGAGTCACAGCTGAGGATAATAGATAACAATGGCAGATTATTTATTTATTTACTTACTTTTAGGGATTAACAGATGGGAGCCAGACAGGCATGGGCCTGGAACGTTCTAGACGAGCCTGTCTCAGTAGCATCATCATCTTTTCCAAGGCACCGACCACCCATGAACTTTCGTCCAGATGTCCTCACGAAACATTCCCAGCATTTCATCTTTTGTTGAACAATTTTCAGCTTCAAGCAATGGAACTTCCTCCACTTTTTCAACCCTTCCGTGTCACAAAAATGTGCAACCAAAAAGGAGTTACTCAAAGGCAACGCTGGACCCTTTAACTCTGATTTGAATGACTCATACCTAGCAAGCCGCATGAAAATAGTTATATAACGCTCATCATGTGGAATATATTAGAGCCTGTGTATGGTTTTCTTATGACTAATTAGATCATCTTGATGGTCCTGGGACTTTAAAGGGAGACTCCGGCATGAAGTTGGTGAATTAGGATTCTTCAAGGAGTTTCATTCCATCTCCCAAGGGTTCTATAAGGACTTGGGATTCTTCAAGTGTTAATGACTTGAACGAAACTAGGGAAGTCCATGTGGTGGACATGTGGCCACAATGTAGACTTTGGATCAGCTGGCGACTCAGTTCCCAGAAGTGTAGGGTCACAGGGACAAGAGGCTTAACCCTTTTTCCCACATTGCATTTTCTGAATTGAACACCTCTGCTGCCTGAGCCGTGCTATTTGATCTATTGGGGAAACTTCTACATACTGAAGGGCTATATTTGAATTTTGTCAACAGAGCAAATAGCTGCCCCCTGGGCCATCCAACATAATATAATGGTTAAAAGCAGCAGACATTAATCTGGAGAACTGGGTTCGATTTCCCATTCCTCCAGATGCAGCCTGCTGGGTGACCTTGGGCTAGTCACAGTTCTGTAAGAGCTGTTCTCGCAGAGCTCTCTTAGCTTCACCTACATCACAGGGTGTTGATCGCAGGGAGAGGAAGGAAAAAGTGTTTGTAAGCTGCTTGAGACTCCTTTGAGTAATGAAAAGCAGGGTATAAAAACCCAGCTCTCCTGCTGCAATAAGACTTGGTGCAAAGATTGACTTTGACTTGGTGCAAAGATTAATTCATTGAAAGAATTCATTGCACCTTGACTTGGTGCAAAGATTAATTCATTGAAATAATTTATTAGACCTGATCAATATGCAATAGCACTGAGGCATTTATATCACTTCCCCCTGCCAGTCCCCCCTGGTCTCAGTTTTGAGCAGCAAACGGGCTATACAGAATCAAAGATACAACAACTCCCTGTGAAAAGAAAAGCTGAAGGGAAGGGAACCAAATATGTTGTCCAAAGAAGCAGTATTATAATTATTTGCCAGAATAAGTCCCGTGGGTTCAATTTACTTGATCCTTCTATCTGTCCTCTTGTGATCCCTGTCCCATTGTCTGAGGAAGTGTGCTTGCACACGAAAGCTCGCACCCCAAATAAAGCTTTGTTGGTCTTCAAGGTGCCAATAGACTCAAACTTGTTGCTGCTTCAGACCAACACAGCTACCCACTTGAATCTATCTAAATAGCTTATTGTTTTGGGGTATTGTTTCTGCCAGGCATTTGGTTGAGACGAAACAAAACCAGCAGCGTCTATAGGGTCCCTGCTTCCTCCCTCCCAGAAATACATTCATGCATTCTGCCCTGGACCTGTTTGCACTGTTATAGCCTGTTTCCTGTTATATTTATTAATGTCAATATTATTATTGCTAGATTCAAGTGGGTAGCCGTGTTGGTCTGAAGTAGCACAATAAAATGAGGGTCCAGTGGCACCTTTAAGACCAACCAAGATTTATTCAGGGCGTGAGCTTTCAAGCGCAAGCACTCTTCCTCAGACTGTGGGAATAATTATTACTCCTGTTATGAAAAACTAAGTTCCATGTACGGTTTCTACAGCCCAGATAAACCGCCCTGAGCCTCATATGTATATACATATACATAATGCAAGGCGTCCTGATGGCACGTCTTGCGGTCGCGCATTTTGTCCATTTAAAAAAAAGGATATACGCGTCCCTCCCTCAAGCGCCACTTTTGGCGGGAAAAACAGCCAGGCGATAACTCCCCTCAGCACCGCCCCGCCCCGCGGAGCCATGGTGACGTCAAGCCGTCGAGACGTCGCGAAGCCAGGGCCGGGGGGACGCTCGCGCGGCGCCAGCTCGTCACCTTCGGCCCCTGTTGCGCGCACAAGAGGGCGGGGGGGGGGAGGAGGTCACATTGGCCGAGGCGGAGGAGGGTGGGCGGGGAAAGAGAGAGTGAGAGAGAGAGGGGGGGAGGGACAAAAAATGGCCGATCACGTGGCGAGGGCGGGCAAGCAACCCGCCCTCCGCCTCACCGTCACGTGACCCCGGCGGCCCGGAAAGATCTGAAGAGGGGGGGCCCTCCGTCGGCCGCCATTTTCCTGCGGCGGTCAGCTGTCGGTGGGAGGCTCCGGCCGGGGCGGCGGCGGCTGGGCAGGGCGAGGCAGGCAGGGCCCTTCTTGCCGGGTGAGCGGCCCGGCTGTTCCCGCGGGCGGGGCGTCTGGGGGTCCAGGCGGCGGCGTGGGGTCCGGCCGGGCCCGCCCTCCCCCTTCCTCCCCGCCTCCCTCCGCCAGGTGAGGGTCGTCGCTTGTCGTCGTCGTCTTCGGCGGCTGCCGCCGGCCTCGGCGTCGGGCACCATGTCTGGGCAGAGCCTGACCGACCGCATCACGGCGGCGCAGCACAGCGTGACCGGCTCGGCCGTCTCCAAGACCGTCTGCAAGGCCACCACGCACGAGGTGATGGGTCCCAAGAAGAAGCACCTGGACTGTGAGTCGCCCGCCCCGTTCTCCCTCAGCTTCCTCTCCGTTCTCCCCCAGGCACTCCCAGTGTCTCTCCTTCTGGGGGGGGGGTGGAATCCGCAGCTGCTTAGGTGGGAAGGGCGAGGTCCCCGTAGATGGGAGTCCCTCAGTCTCTCGACCCCCCCCCCCCCACGGGTTTCAGGGTAATGCTTTCAGGGAGGCTGTGATAAGGGCCGGATTTAAGGGCCTCCCCTGGGAGTAGGAGTGAAAGCTCGTGATTTTACAGGTGGGAGCAAATTGTGGCTTAGCTCAAAGGTCCTTGGCTGTTTAAAGGTAGCATGCCCCTCTGAGGGTCTAGCAACAAGAATAAGGTTTTTAATTTTTTAGACTGCTCTCACGGGATTTTTCAGGGGAGGGGTCATGCCAGTCGTAAAACAGCATGCAGAAATAGGTTAGAAACATTATTAATGGAGTTGTGCCTCCATCCCTGACCCCCCTCAGACTTCCATTGCCTCTGTATCCATAAGCCAGTAATTTAAGGTGGCTAGGTTTTAACATTGGTAAAGCAGGATGCCATTGAATGGGGGGGAGGGGGGAGTCTTGATTTAAAATTTCGTCTATATGGAGCAACAAAAAGTTTCATAGAAGGCGAAAATAGTGTTGTAATATACATATTTTTAAGTTTCAACATAAGTACAGTTTGCCAGGTACCCCCGAATGCCCCTCCAAAAGTGGGACAATCGGGTCACCTTACAGAAATTACATGTTAATGGTGCTGACAAGTGTTTTTAGTCATTTTTAAAATTGGTAGCTTTAGAGGGGTTTTTTAAAATAGTTCATTTTAGTTGGCATTTATGCTGCTCCTCCCCAAGGAGGCCTCAGTGCAGCTTACAGTTTCATAGAAACATGTCTCAGAATATAAACACACATAAAATATGACATGGAATTGTTTTCCCACTGCCTCGAGATGGCTAGTCCAAAAGGGTGGTATACAAATTAAACTATTAAACTTTAAACTACTAATAACTAATTCCAGACTTTCAGGGAGTGGGGGGTGGCCTCCAGGAGTTGATCTTCCTCATTCCCAGGGGTGAGACTACCATTGATGGGTGGTTGCCATTTTGGGCCCAACCATAAGCCAGGTGGGAAGCATTTTAATGTTTTCGAAACTTTTATCATTTGATTTTAAATCATGTAGGTGAAATGTTTTGCACAAAAGTAATGCCACTCTGTAGCAGAATGCCTGTTTTGAATTTTCAGTGCCAGGATTCTCCAGATAGAAGATTTCAGAGAGCGCGGTAAGAAGAGTCATTGCTCCTGTGATGTGCTGTGTCTGGAATCCTGGCACTGAAGAATTCCTACACTGCAGTCTCTTTATAATCCAATGTTTAGATTGTGCTGCACTATGTTATTATTTGTATGTTGGATGTTCGATTTGTAGATCACCTCTCCCTACTTGCAGTCTGGGGGCGGATAATAGGTTGTTATTTCTAGCCTGCCCTTCCAATGCAGCACAGAGCAGGTGACAGCATTGTTAAAAAAACAGGTTAAGTTAAAACATGAGCATTATCTAATTTCCCCCAACTAATACATAGCAGGTGGGGGGGATGGTTCTAGAATTTGTGAACATAAAATCCTGCTAGTACATCGTTAAAACCATAAAAGCCTGTGAAATCTACACATGAATAAGAGTAAAATGCTCCAGAGGTTTACAGGTGGGACTATAATACTCAGTCATTCCCAATCCCAATCTGATGTTACTTCCCTTGAGTCTATTGAAAAGGGTGGGCTGCAAGAATACATTTATCATTCTTTGTCATGCCCTGTTTTCCTTTTCTAAGCTCATGTCACAACGAATGAGGTTACATACAAGGTGACTCTTGAGCCCTGTTCACCTTAAAGTGGAAACATGCCCAATGTGGGTATGCTTGATTTTTCTTCATTATACACCTTGAGTAGTAATTCTTACTTTACAGCCAGCATTCAACTGTAGTTGAATGTGTGATTCCAAATCCAGGTGCCGATTCTTTGGCTTTACTGTTAAAATGTGCACCACGTTGGCCATTTCTTACAAAATAGGAAGTACTTGCATCTGCTGTAAGGTGAAGTCAGGTTTTTGGTGTTGTGTCTGTGTGCCTCTCAGGTGAGCCTTAAATTGCATTTAATCCCTGCAGTGCAGAAAGTATCCTTTAAATCCCATGGCTACTTTGTTAACTTTTTCTCATGAATACTCAAGGTGGATGTGTGTGTCTACTTTAATACATGAACAGGAATAGTTTCCCTTCAGCTCCTGGGGGAAAGAGTGAATAAGTCCTGCTACAGCTTGCTTGCTTTTAAATTACATTTAGTTTAGCGGAACTGATTTTCCTAGTAAGTTATTTTAGGTTTGCAGTTTTATTCCGTAGGACTGTGTTCTTAAGACACAATTCTGTTGTAAAAGATCTTGGCCTGAGACCTGGAAGAACTGCTACCTGTCCGAAGGCCCACTACTGAGGTTGATAGGCCAATGGTCTAGTTCAGTAGAAGGTGGTTGCGTGTATGTTTAAGAGTAATCTGAACAAGCAGACTCTCATCATCAAAGACATAAGCTAAAATAAAACTGTCTTAGTGTTCAAGGTGGCACTAGCCTCCTCCTGCCTTTCTGAAAGAAAGGTTTTTCCCAGCACACTTGAACTTGGCCCCAACTAGTTCCTGGAAGCTCACACCCAAGTCTTTTGGTTAGTCTTTAAGGTTGCAACATTAAAGCTCATTTTTTCGACTAGATACAAGCCTTACTTATGTGTAAACCTGCCCCTAAACTGCCACATATACTAAACTGCCCCAGCCCCATAGTCTTTTTTCTTGGCTCTTTTGGAGACCCTGTCCAGACTTGGGCCATACATTTTCTGTGGCTGTTGCCCTTTTGTTTGTCTCTTCCTTTTATATTATTTTCTTTTAAAAGATCTTTTAACTTGCTGCATCTTCTACCTCCAATTATGACATATTAACCCCTACATCACGTTGGCTTCATGACGTGTATGTGTATATATATGTATATGTGTGTGTATATAAATGTATACATATGTATATGTATGATATAAATAAAATATAATCAATGATGATGACATTGGGGCCACACCATAGGAGGAGTACCACCTAATTAAGCCACACATAGTCAGGACTGTGCATTTGTTTAACTTGCTACCAGCCGTAGAAACCAGGGAGTGGATGCAGATTTCTTTATTTTCCGATTGTGTTCTAATTCTCAGAGCAACTTACAGGTGTTCTTGGTTGCTCAGGAAGCTTCCAAATAACTGACTTGAGCCTCCGGGGAGGGCGGTATATAAATATAATAAATAAATAAACAAATTGCACAATGTCTAATGGAGGGGCAGCAGTTAGAGAATGCTTCTAGTTTCTCACTTACTACTTGTTTCTGTGATTCCATTCACTTTCTGTGAATCCCCTGCTCCACCCTTACAGGTGATCTGAACTCAATCTGTTTTCTTGGATTCCGTTTCCTTTGGACATCATTCCATTCCAAACCCCTTGCAAGTCACTAGTTTTAAAGAGATTGTTGGGGGGAGAGGATGGAACTTGTTGCATATACAGTATTTTGGTTACAGTATTCAGAAGCCAGCCAGGAGAACCAGTGTGGTGTTGTGGTTAAAAGTGGCGGCCTTTGATCTGGAGAACCAGGTTTGATTCCCCTGAGCGGTTCTGTTAGAGCTCTTTAAGCTCCGCCTACCTCACAGGGTGTCTGTTTTGGGGAGAGGACAGGAAAGGTGTTTGTAAGCCATTTTGGGACTCCACTGGGTAGTGAAAAGGAAGGTACAAAAATCCCCGCACTCCAGTGCTCTTGTTTTTCCTTGGCAGAGCTCTTTAATGGTTATATTATAGATAGCAATGGTTATTATTGACGTTATAAGGGGCTGCAAAGTAGCTTGAAGAGTTTACAGAAGAACTGGCTGGCATGCTCTTACGTGAGCTTAAGAGCATTCTTTTCCGCACGGACTTGAATAGCCAAGGAACAAGATGTGTGTTAAACATTTTCCGTTGAAATATTTGCACCGCATGCAGGGAGGAATAATGTTTCTGCTTGGATGACTGGTCTGATGCTGGCGTGTTCCCGCTAGCTTCCTCCCTCTGCTACTCTGTGGAAGCCCTGGGCTCCACTTTAGATATTTTTGCAGTGGGCGGACGGACAAGGGAGCATCTTACCAGAGATCTCTCCATGACCCAACTGCAGAAAATAAATGGTCAAATTTGTTCTTTTTGCATGTGTCAAAGTCATCAGCAGTAACACAACTTGTTTGTGGTTTTGGACTTGGTGTCTGTAGGTGGTGGGGAGGGTTTTCGGGGTTGGGGTCCATAGGTGGTGGTGGGGATGTTCAGGGTTGGAGTCCATAACTGTTTTCGGAAAAGCTTGGTCGATCAATTATGCTTGTACTTGGGGGGTCTTTCGGAAATCTTCTCCCGAGTATGATCGTCGAGGTTTTGGAAGAACAAAATCAGAGTCCAGTAGCACCTTTAAGACCAACAAAGTTTTATTCAAGGCATGAATAATCTGAGGAAGAGTGCTTGCACGCGGAAGCTCACGCCTTGAATAAATCTTCTTTGGTCTTAGAGGGGCTACTGCACTGTTTTATTGTGCTACATCAGACCAACACGGCTACCCATTTGAATCTATCCTTATGGAAGGTTTTGGAAGCTTAGCGTAGACTCTAGTACTGTGTATTTCTTGGCTGGTTCATTTGTGAAATCAGAAGGAGCACATACAGTTGGCTTCTAAAAATAAAGTTGTACTCTGCTGGTGATAACAATTGTGGCTATAGCATATGAAGACTATGGAAAGCTATTCAAGACTGTTCTGCTTTCCAGCAGGAAGTGGAACTAGTCTTCTGGTTCCCTTAAGTTCTCTTTTGCTATTGCTTACACATAGTACTGATAGAAATGATTCTTAGTGTACATCCCGATGCTGCATAAATATTTCTGATTTTGCCTTTCCATAAACTTGACAGTGCTGACTGTGCGTACAGCAGAACTTCTCTGTTTTGTGAAAAATACAATGTACTTTCTTCTTTCCTCTTAAGATAAGGGGGTTGGGGAGAAATGGAGACAATTACTTCAGACTACAAGAGTTCATCTGGACTCAGATAAGCAGCCTTGCAGCCCATTAAGTTTCTTGAATCTGGGATCATAGGCCCCAAGAAGAAACATTTAGGCTATAAATTCTGCAGTACACTGTACAGAAATCTGACTTCCCGTGGTTTCTCTTGCAATTCATCAGCTTGCTTCTTTAAGCAGCATGTGGATGGTAAATAGCTAATCCCTTCTTTTGACATCATTCATTCAGCATTAGTATTGAATGCTTTTGCTCCTGTGCTCTGTCTGAGATCCTGGCATTGAAGAATCCCCTACACCAGGGGTAGTCAACCTGTGGTCCTCCAGATGTCCATGGACTACAATTCCCATGAGCCCCTGCCAGCAAATGCTGGCAGGGGCTCATGGGAACTGTAGTCTATGGACATCTGGAGGACTACAAGTTGACTACTCCTGCCCTACACTGCATTCTGTTATAATCCCACACAATTCCTTTTCCTTATTTTCCAACTCTTTCAACACATTAGCGTTAGGTTGTGGAATGAAAAGTACAGTGCGTGCAGAGTATGCTAGGGATTGCCTTGTGTCTCAGTTCTAATTGCTTTGTGGCTTGGGGTGGGAGGGAAGATCTAATTTTGGATGGGAGGTGGTGGAGAATCTCTTGCCGAGGGAGTCTGGCAGAGACAATTGCTCTGGCAGGCTTGCGGTGTTGCTTTCACAGGGCTTCTCGCAACTCGGGCCAGACTTGAATTGTATAATTTGGACACTGCTGTGGAAGTCTGGAAGGATTGTATAACTAGAGACCTCACACACTTTGTACTTATTTAAATTACAGCACATAGCAACCGTGGAGTTTTAGACTGACAACTATATAATTTTTGCTTGCTGGGTTTTATGTAGCTTTCCTAGAAGACACGTAAGCCTGTAGAAGCTAGGGCATGGATCTAGTTATCAGCTCTGGGTGGCTGATAAATAGTTCAGATAGGTAGTATCTCTAACAGAGTAGCTGCAAAATGGCAGGCACCCTTTTGGAGTATTACCAAAGACCCAAATCATAAAGAAGACACCATGTGAGGGAGAGGAGGCTGAGAGAGCCCTGAGATTACTGAAGAAGAAGAAGAGTTGGTTCTTATATGCCCCTTTTCACTACCCGAAGGAGGCTCAAAGCGGCTTACATTTGCCTTCCCTTTCCTCTCCCCACAACAGACACCCTGTGAGGTGGGTGAGGCCTGATATCCGTACTCAGTCAGAACAGCTTTATCAGTGCCATGGTGAGCCCAAGGTTGCCCAGCTGGCTGCATTTGGGGGAGCGGGGAATCAAACCCGGTATGCCAGATTAGAAGTCTGCACTCCTAGCACTGCACCGAGCTGACTGTGGAATCAACGTCTAGACTGCATTGCATACAGAGTAGTGACTGAAAACTAGACCTAACTTTGGAATATGAGGCAATAGCATTTCTTTTTCGTATTAAGTACCGCAGTTATAGGAAGCAAACGTTCTCTATGATAGCTCGTCTCAATGCAAAAAGCATTTGGAGGAAATGCACTTTCATGAAATTGAGTGGGATCTTTGTGTGCTTGTTCTTGAAAACGGAAGAAAGGTAACTTTTGGCATTCTGCTACTGAAAAGTGCAGCTTCCTAGGAAGAAAGCTGCTGAGGTGTAATTATATCTGCTTAAGAGATCTTTTACCCTAACGATATTTCTGGGCTTGCCAGCCTGCAGCTCACTTCTTTGGCTCAAAACGTGAATCAAAACATTATTTAACTTTTAAAGAATGAAGCCTGCTGTTGGGCTCTTCTGTACTGAGCGAAATAAAATTTGTTTTCTCTTGGCAGCCGCAAAAAGCCAACAGAACTTTGCAGTCAGTTCTTCTCCCGAACTTATATTTCCAATTTTGTTTAAAAAGCACTGTACATCTGTTTGCAGCTGTGCATAGTTATCTTTTATGATGTCAACTTGCAGTTGAGTTATTGACAGCCCATTAGGGCTTTATTGGCAGGAGATTCCAGTGGTTTGCCCATTGCCTGCCTCCATGTAATGACCCTGGCCTCCCCCGGTGGTCTATCTAAATCAGGCTTTTTCAACCAGGATTTTGTGAAAACCTGAGGTTTCTTGATGGCCCTGGAAGGGCTTCCTGGATTGCTGGGACTTAATTAATTACTTTTATTTATTTTTATATTACATTTATGTACTGCCCTCCCCTGAGGCTCAGGGCGGTTTACATCAGGGGTAGTCAACCTGTGGTCCTCCAGATGTCCATGGACTACAATTCCCATGAGCTCATTGGAATTGTAGTCCATGGACATCTGGAGGACCACAGGTTGACTACCCCTGGTTTTACATGAAACCTAGGGGAACAATACATCAAACAATAATTATATCAGCTAGAAATGACAATAATGGTAACAGTAATAATAAAGAGACAGAGCCTCTTGTGGCGCAGAGTGGTAAGGCAGCAGAAATGTTGTCTGAAAGCTCTGCCCATGAGGTTGGGAGCCGGCTCAAGGTTGACTCAGCCTTCCATCCTTCCAAGGTTGGTAAAATGAGTACCCAGCTTGCTGGGAGGTAAACGGTAATGACTGGGGAAGGCACTGGCAAACCACCCCGTATTGAGTCTGCCATGAAAACGCTGGAGGGCGTCACCCCAAGGGTCAGACATGACTCGGTGCTTGCACAAGGATACCTTTCCTTTACCTTTAATAATAAAGAGAGTAACATTCGAACAGAATAACGGTCAGAGACCCATGGTTGGTCAGTTTGGGTGCATGGATTTATGGGAGGAAGGTTCGGGAGTCCAGCAGGTGTTGTTGGTTCCAGTCGACCTCAACCAAATGCCTTGTGGAAGAGGTCCCTTTTACAGGCCTGTGGAATTATTTTAGTTCCTTTTGATATATTAAAAAATGGTTAAATATTTACCTGCGATATCACCACATATGGCCGTCAGCCTGCCCCCCCCCCACTGCCCAACAATAGCCCTGGAAGGGGAGGAGCCCCGGGTGGGCATGGACACGTCTATACTTCCCAACCATATTCTGCACAATCGCGCCGTTTCTGAGGTTTCTTGAAGCCTGAAGAATGTTTGAGGGGTTTTTCAATAATTAAAATAGCTGAGAAAGGCTGATCTACGTAGTGACCAGGACTGACCCTGCTCAGGTTCCAAGAGCCAATGAGATCGGGCTAGCCTATTTTATCCAGGTCGGGGCACATGAACTGTACAGGAATATGTAATAGGGGTAAAATCTGATTTGGAGTGAGAATATGTCATTTTAAAGTATTGGGACAGAAGTAAGTGGTATAAAGAAGCCCCATTCAACAGACTTTTCCACTGGCTTCATTTGGAAACATATTTCCATGTATGTTGCTCCCTGTCTGCCTAGCATGTTTGAGGCCCCCACTTGTAATATCGCTTGGGAACCCATGGCCAGAAGGCATCCTTAAGCCGGTAAGATGACACAGCAGAAATGCTTGATCACACATATCCATTGTGTTGAATCCATCTGGAAGCCCTTCCGGTATATAGTTGTGTGTTGATTCTGAGTTGCACTGCCCTTTGCAGTCGCAGCCTCTCCTGTTTCCTGGGAAATTGAAACCTGACTAGTGTTATAATAACTGCCGGGCTGGAAGGTTTCCGTCTCAAGTGTCAGAAATAATTGCTGCCGTTTTACTACGTTTATTGTATTCCTGAGTGGGGAACTTTAAGGTTGGATTGTCGTTTGTAAAGCTCCGGACTGAACTCACCCAGCACAGGTACAGATCTTAATCGAAATACTCGACCATTGTTGGCTGGCGGTCTGCCCTGTTGCAAAAAGCAGTGTGGCTCAGCAGAGGAGGAGAATTGAGCTTGGGGGGGGGGGGTTTGCGGGAGAAGTGGTTCAAGTTGAATTTAAGGTGTCGATAATTTAGTGTCGAATAGGCCCCTTTCAGCCTCAGTTTCACATCTGTATAGAGATAGTGATAATTAGTGAATAAATAACAATAGAATTGTGCTTGCTTACAAGCTCCAGTCAATGCAGGCTTTCACAACCAGGGGTTCAGGAAACCCTCAGGCTTTGTTGATGGCTCTGGAAGGGTTTCCAGAATGAGTGGCATTAATTAATTAGTTAATTTTATTTTTAAAAAAATTTGGTAAAACGATTACCAGGTTATATGACCATATATGGTCATGTTGACCCTCCTCAATGGCCATTGCTGGGCCTGGAGGGGTGGGGAGGGGCCCTGGGTGGGCGTTTCCACAGTTCTGCTTCCCAGCCATATTCTGCATGATTTTGTCACTTCTGGGGTTTCTTGATGCCTGAAGAATGTTTCAGGGGTTTCTCAATGGTAAAAAGGTTTAGGGGCCTTAAAATATTTTTTAAAATTTAAATATTTTAAAAATATTTTAATTTTTTTAAAACATTTCTTGGGTGCTATGACCATATGAGGTCATGTTGACCCTCTACAATGACCAGTGATGGTCCTAGAGGGGATGGGAAGGGGAGGGACCCGGGTGGGACTGCACACAGCTATGCTTCTCAACCATATTTGGCATAATTGTGATATTTCTGGGATTGCTTGAAGCCCTGAAGAATGTTTCAGGGGTTTCTCGATGGTAAAAAAATCTGAGAAAGGCTGAGCAATCAAGGCCAAGCAAATCAAGCAATTAAAAAAAAAATTCCATAACAAAATAAAAACCAGCACAGTACCATTAAGACCTATTACATGGCTTTTGGTTTTCTAAGGTTTTAAGTTCCAAGCCAAAGTAATATGCAGGCCTTTCTTTTTCCTCCTTGTGTTCTTAAGAACTGAGTATTTGCTTTGCTCTTTGCAGTTGTCCAGCTCCTCTAGGCTTCTTTCCAGTAATATTTCACCTTAGTGTACCTTTCTAGTCTGATGGCAGGAACATTCTTCTGCAGGGTAATGTTAGCTAACAAGAATAAATTAGAAGAAGAAAAGAGCTGGTTTTTTACTACCCCTCTTTCCACTACCTTCTGGTGGAGTAAAGTGGAGTATAAGAACCAGCTCTTCTTCTTTTTCTACCTGGAAAAGCCCCAAGGAGACTTACAAACAGCTGTGCCTTCCTCTCCCCACAACTGACACCCTGTGAGGTAGGTGGGCTGAGAGAGCTCTAATAGAACTGATCTGAAAAGCTCCAAGAACTGACAAGCTCAAGGCCACCCAGCTGGTTGCATGTGGAAGAGTAGGGATTACCCAGCATCAAAATAATCTCTCATCTGTGAACCTTTGTGTACAGAAACAGTGTGAAATTCAGAGCTCGTATTAAAGGACTAGAATTTTTGAATATCTGTAAATGCTATAGTTTTAGTACAGTATTATGTATCTGTGGCTGCAGATTCCAAATAGATGGATCGTACTGCACAAACATTTTTGCTCAATCTTGTTAATGAGCGGAGCTGTTTGGATCTAGCCCACTTGTTTATTTATTTAGTTATATATTTCTATACTGCCCTCCCTGAGGCTCAGGGCAATTCACGTAATATGTAGGGTTATTACAGTTTAAAGTCATAGCATAACGTCATAACATCACAACATCATAATGATAACAGACTGAAGACAACAAGAATTACAACATTTCATAATAACAGCACTAACCGCATTAACTTCTAACCCTGATCCCCTAGGTGGTCAATTTGAAATCAGATCGTAGGGGGGGACGGGGGGGGGACAACCTATGCTGTTAGATTGGTCCGCCTCAACCAAATATCTGGCAGAGGAGCTCCCTTTTGCAGGCCTTGCGGAACTGCGGGAGTTTAGGCAGGGCCCTGATCTCTTCAGGAAGCTCATCTAGTCAGGTAGGGTACAGCAGGAGTAGTCAACCTGTGGTCCTCCAGATGTTCATGGACTACAACTCCCATGAGCCCCTGCCAACAAATGCCCAGCAAATTCTGGCAGAGGCTCATGGGAATTGCAGTTCATGAACATCTGGAGGACCACAGGTTGACTTACCCCTGGGGTACAGGACAGAGAAAGCTCTGGCCCTCATTGAGTTCTGACATGTTTCTTTGGGGCCAGGGATCACCAGCCAGTTGGATATGGCAGGGCTCTTTAGGGGGTGTAGGCAGAGAGGCGGTCTTCAGCTACACTGGGGCCCAGACCATATATAGCCTTGAAGGTGATTACCAAGATCTTAAGTATGATCTGGAATTCACCTGGGAGCCAATGTAGTCTTTGGAAGAAGGCCTGATGTAGAACCTCCACAAAGTACTTGTGAGGTTTGCGGCTGCATCATTCTGGACCACAGTTGTTCTTTCCAGGTCAGACTTAAGAGCAGGCCTGTGTAGAGCAGGTTACAAAAGTCTAGTCTAGAGGCGACCATTGCATGGATCACTGTGGCTAGGTGTTCTGGGGCCAAGTAGGGTGATAGTAGTTTGGCTTGGTGTAGATGGTAGAAAAGCCTGCCATGCTACTCTCGTGACCTGTGCCTCCATAGAAAGGAGGCTCTGCCCAGGTTTCTAGCAGAGTAAGCTGTTGATAGCCACATCCCATCCAGGTTGGGTAAATGCGCTTCCTTGCTTGGACCCTCCCTGGCCAGCCACAGGACCTCCATCTTTGGTTGAGCTTCAGATGACTGCTTGAGCCACCTCGTTGCTTCTTCCAGACATCTGGCTAAGGCTTCAGAGGGAGAAGCAGGGCAGTTTGAGGTATGAGCAATGCTAGACAGAACTTCTATGATACCAATAGAAAAGAAAAGCCTTCATTTCTGTAGGGAACTGCCCAGTTAGCTTAAAATGATACCATTGTTTTTGTGCTTTTTCTGACACAAGTCACAATTAAAATTCCAAAAGAAATAGAGATCGCTTCCAAATCAGTTCAGGCAGCCAAAGCACTCTTTTGTTATCAGGTGGAAGCAAATGGCCAGTGACATGATCATACAATTGTTACACCAATAACTTTAATGCTGACTCCTTAATAAATAGTGTAAATCATCAAGATCTTCTAGCCATCTTGTGAGTTGACTGCTGAATAGCTGATGCTTTAACTGATGCACAGCTTGCTGTGCATATAAACTATTGACCTTTACCTGCCAACACCTTACTCCCTGGGAACTGATTAATAATGTTAATATCCTAAGTGGTTGGCTCTTTAATGGTGGGCAAAACTGGCTCAGTTTCTCAAGATCTGTTTTCTGTACATTCTTCCCTTAACCAACACGTCAGAGTCCTGATAAACCTCAAGGGCTGTTTTTGCTGACGCCTCACAAGATCAAATTCCACATTGTTAGCCACTTTCACCTTAGTCCCTAAGGGCACAGAGCAGATCCTCCAAAGAGGCTCTTACTGTGTAGGTAGGTTCATATAGGAATGAATATAAAATCCTGGGCCCTGAGCAGAGAGAGAGGGCACTAGCCCTTAGAATTGTGCTTGGAACTCATTTGGATGAAGTACATTAAATGGATCAGGACTTCATAGGGAATGGACATACTGTTCACTTGTGAGCCTTTTTGTTGGAGAGCTAAACATGGTGGCCAGTTCTCTTTCAAGTAATGCAAGTCAGTAACTTTACACCGCAGTAAAGAGAAAATCTCAGAGTCAAGTGGGTAGCCGTTTTGGTCTGAAGCACCACAACAAAATTTGCGTCCAATAGCACTTTAAAGACCAACAAAGATTTATTCAAGGCATGAGCTGAGGAAGTCTGAGGAAGTGTGCATGCACACAAAAGTGCAGGCCTTGAATAAATCTAATAAATCTTACAGGTGCTATTGGAGTCAAATTTTATTGAAAATTTCAGAGTGGCAGGTGGGTCCTGGTCTGTAACTATTAAAATAGTTACAGTGTTAATCTAGAATTTTTTCCCCTTAAATATATATGGAGTGATTAAATTAACGTGTGGTAATATTCCGGTGAATATGAATGAGGATAAGGAGTGGCCCATAGAACAGTAAATATAATTAAATACTAGTTAATGGTTAAATCTCCTACTTCAAAGCAAACCAGTTTAGGCTTTAAACTAGCTTCTGTTTTTTTTGTTTTGTTTTGTTTTTTGTGGGGGGGGGTATTAATTTCATCAGTGTCTCTAGAGGAGGGGTCATGGCTTAGTGATTAGAGCAATTTAATCCCCTCCTTCACAAATCACTATGTTCCTCCTTACTATCTCTATACTTTCCTAAACCGCTCCCATCCCATACCCCTGCCACAAACACACTACCAGACAAGACACTCTCCCATCCACCCTTTCTAGCACCCGTTGTATTTACAAGTACAACGGGTTTTAAATCTAGTAACACCATAAAAGGACTCTTGTGGAGAAAGCTTCCAAATGCCCCCTTTTCCAGAGAATTTTCTCCTTAGGTTCAGGTTTTGTTTCTAAACTTTATCAGCCCGAAGAACCTATAGAAGAGCCCTGCTGAATCTGAGCAGTGGTCTATCTAGCCTAGCATCTTGTCTCACACAGTGACCAACCAGCAGAGCAAGAGGGACTGAGACCTACCAATAGAATTCCAGATCAGGCTTAAAGTCTTGGTAATCACCTCTAAGACCATACGAGGTCTGGGCCCTGTGTCCTTGAGAGACCACCTCTCTGCTTATGCCCTCCAAAGAGGTATATGCTCCTCAAGCACCAACAAACTGGTGATCCCTGGTGCCAAAGAGGCGTGGCCTTCTCTGTCCTGGCTCCCACTTGGTGGAATGAGCTCCCAGACAAGGTGACGGCCCTGATTGAGCTAAAATAGTTCCGCTGCGCCTACAAAATGGAGCCCCTCCACCAAGCCTTTGGTTGAGGCCAGTGGAACGATACCAACCCAGAAGTCCCCTCCCAATCACGAGCAGAAACCACATAGGGCGACAACTGACTGGCCACCACATGTTCTTGCAGTCAAGTTCGCAGTTGTTACAATCCAGGACTGTTGTATATTCTGTACTGTTAAGTTCAAAGTGTTACAAATTCTAACTGTTATTGAACTCTTGTATTCTGTGTACTGTGTATTGTGAGCTGCAAGTTATAACATTTGAAAGCTGCAAACACTTATTGTAAACTCAACCTGAGCTGTAAAGGAGGGCGGTATAGAATTGTAACAAATCAATCAATCAATATTCACCCCATTCTTCCCTGCTGCTGGCTTCCCTCTGCCTTGTGGCATCGTCAAACCTTCTTGATTTTTGCTGATCGCAGGGCTGGTTGCGGAAAGCAGAAAGGATTCGGCTTTACAAAGAGCAAATATAAAACTATTAAATCTGTAAACTGTTCGGTTTTGTCTGTATGCGACTGAGTTTTAACTGGGTATGTTTTTGATTGCTTTTTTGCCTGAGAAGTTGGGATAGACATATGTTAGTTCACACTTAGAACTTTCTTCCCTTGTGGGACTCAAGGTGGCTTACGTAGGACTTCCCAAGGAATCCTTGGTTGCTGTCAGGATGCCGGATCAAGGGCCTCCTGTACCTTCTCACCAACCTGTCGATTAGCTGGTATTGCTTGCTTTGCACTTCACTTATTCGGTTGTTGCTGAAGACTGGACAACCTTAATGTGATCATCACTGGCCTTTGGCCTTGCCCGGAGATTAGGTCTGCTGCATGCCATTTGAGCTTTTAATGTACACGTTTAGTCTCATTGATCAAATGACTCTTTTTGCCACTTTGCTTTACAATTATCCACACAGACAGATTCAAATGAGTAGCCGTGTTGGTCTGAAGTAGCACAATAAAATCAAAGTCCAGTAGCACCTTTAAGACCAACAAAGATTTATTCAAGGTGTGAGCTTTCGAGTGCAAGCACTCTAGTGCTTGCACTCGAAAGCTCACGCCTTGAATAAATCTTTGTTGGTCTTAAAGGTGCTACTGGACTCTGATTTAATTATCCACACAGTTCATCTTCACTTGACTTTTTAACATCAGTCTGTGGGGTATACACAAGCTTGCAAGAAAATTTAGCATGTCATTACTGAAATAGTGGCGCTATTCTGTCTTGCGCTCTGTTCCCTTATGAGAACTCTGCATTAACGCTTGCGTTGCTTCTCAACGGACTTCCAAGAGGGAGTAGCCTGCACCAGCAGTAAAACCATTTGGGCACAGAAGAGCAAGAGTCCAGTAGCACCTTAAAGACTAACAGAATTAGTGCTAGGGCCTGAGCTTTTCTGAATCACTGCTCACTTCTTCAGACACCTGTACCTGAAGAAGTGAGTGGTGTTTTCAGGTATCTGAGAGCACAAACGGTCTTGGTTTTTAAGGTGCTATTGGAGACTCACTCTTTTCTGCCCCTGCAGGCCAACTAACACAGCTGCCCATCTTGCTTGGCCATTTGGATATAAAGCATTGAATTCCAGCCAAAACTACCTTTTGTACACCTTCATTTGTTAGGTAGAAAGCACACACCGTGTAAATGGTCCGTGCAAAAATCCTGGGCCTTGGCTCAGTCTCCATATTCCAGATCAGAGGTGTGCAGGGAAACAGATTGCTTAAAGCCACTGTTGAATTCATGCTTGAAGACAATGGGGGCTTCTCAGTTCTTTCCTAATCTGTTACGCCAAGTCTGCCCTCAAGAATTGTGCGTGGCCCGAAACAATCCGGTAAAATGCCTGTTAAGCTTGTAATGTTTAACTTCAGACTAATAAGCTGACTTCATGCTTTGCTGACTTGGCCAAACAAATGCCTTAGAGCTGATTTAGGTTTTCAATTTGAACAGCCAGGCCAGAGAGAGCTGTAGAGTCAAACAGTTGGTCCTCATTACTTCTATTGCACATAAATACTACTTTTGCATACAGAGACTTATGATTTTCTATAGAACAGGGGTGGCCAAACTGTGGCTCTTCAGATGTCCAGGGACTACAATTCCCATGAGCACACTGCAGTTCTAATTAGGGAGCGTGTGTGGGGGGAGGGTAGCATTCTTGGGACAAGGATGTTTGCCGCTGCCTTCTGAGTTCTGTCCGACGTGTATCCATTCTTTAAGACTTCAAACCTGTTTGGCTTTGAAGCATGGCTTATATTGCTCTGGAATTCCATGAAAGATGCAGTGGCTGATCTGAATTGTCCTACATATCCCATTTCTCAATATTCCCTCCATTGTCCTAATCTCTTAATGGTAGGGTTCAGTCATGACATGAAGACATAGCAGGTTGCCTACCTAAAATTACTAATTTGTGAATTTACCATAGTTTTCTAACAACAAAAACACCTGTGGTTTATATTTGTACCGATAGCCACAGTCCAGTTGTTTGAAAAACAAGAACTATGTGTTTTGCGCTTAAGATGTTTGATAATAAGTGCAGCACTTCTAATAACATCTATCCGAAATAACGTCTAATACATTGGGGGTGGTATCTTCTCCCCTAAAAAAACTCGTCTCTGATGTGAGGTAAATGTTTTTCAGAAAGATCAGTTTGTCACTAAGGGCTCTATGTTTCCAGAACACCTTAGAACAGTGGTCCCTAACCCCTGGTCTGGGGACCGTACCGGTCCGTGGTCCAGTCGGTACCGGGGTGCGGCTCTTCCTTGTCTGCCCTGCCACTCTGCCACCAGCTCACCTTTGGTGCTTTCTGGCGGCCACCATGGCTGGGGCTCTCCCTCGGCGTGGCACTGCGCAGCTGCTGCTGGCAGTGCCCCCCAGCTGATAGAGCTGTTCTGACTGAGTAGTAATATCGAGACTCTCAGCCTCACTTACCTCGCAGGTGTTGTGGGGAGAAGAAAGGGGAAGGCCATGAACCATTTACAAGCACGCTTTGGGTGCGATCTGTCAACCAGTTCTTGATCCACCTAAGTAACTGGATCCATACCGCATTTTACCAACTTGCCAATATCATGTGGTACCTTATCAAAGGCCTTACTGAAATCAAGGTAAACAAGGCTGCCATATAGGATGGAACAGAGTCGTTCTCTCTTGCCCCGGAGGGACGGACCAGAACCAATGGGATGAAATTAATGCAAAATAATTTTTGGCTAAACATCCGGAAGAAGTTTCTGACAGAGCGGGTTCCTCAGTGGAACAGGCTTCCTCAGGAAGTGGTGAGTTCTTCTTTGGAAGTTTTTAAGCAGAAGCTAGATAGTCATCTGACAGAAATGCTGATTTTCTGAATTTAGGCAGGTTGTGAGTGGGTGGGCAGGAAGGGATGTGCCAGGGTTTGTCTCTTGTGGCCCTTCCTTGCATATCCAGGGAATTGCTAATTGGTGCTGTTGGATGGTAGGTGAATTTCCTTCAAGCTAGCCTGAATTCTGTAGATTTTTGGTGGGAAGAGGGGGATCACTTGAGCATGAAATTGGGGACACTGTGGGTAGGCAGATAGTTGTGAATTCTTGCATTGTACAGGGGGTTGGACTAGATGAACTTGGAGGTCCCTTCCAACTCTGTGTTTCTAAGGTGATTGTAAACCACTTTGAGACTCCTGGTAGAGAAAAGCGGCATATGAGAACCAACTCTTTTTCTTATTAGTAAGTTTAGACATTTCCCGAGAGGAAAACATGCTTTTGTGTAAACTGCCAAGTCCAATGCTTGTGTAAAGCAGCTCTCTGGTTTCACCTACATAATATGGCAAAAAGGCTTTTACCTGCCAAGTGATCTCCAGTCTGGGTACTATTTTGGTAAACACTCCCTAGAAGCATCTGCCAAGTTGTTATTGCTGGAAGTAGCAAGTAGATGGGTACAAGTTGGGTCTCCTGCCAATTATTTCCACATAAGAAGGAGGGTATTTGATGTAACACTCATTTGAAAATAGTAACATGACTCTCATGTCACAGAATCTTGGCTAATCATAATTACCCTCTGGAAAAGGAGCCACACCAGTTGCAACACAAAGACTTGCACAGTGTCAGTAGAAAGACTCTGCCAATCTTGATATTCTCTTGGGTGCTTGTTGAATCGGTCTAGGGAATTTTGTATGAACTCTGTTCTTCGAGGCTCTCAAGATAAAGACTAGGGCTGTGACACGTTTTGTCTTCCAGTTTGAATGAGCAGAATGCATTCCTGCATTTTAGGAAGCCAAGTTTAGGTTCTTATGATTGGGTGAAATCTGCTTCCAAGTTTCTCACATCTGAAATTGAAAACTTGAACCAATAACTTGTTCACAATGTGCAGTGAAGTTCTGCCATATATATTTATTGGCTTCATGTGAAATTGTTGTCCAAGGGTACTTGGTTTCTGTGCCTTCCTGTATTCTCAAGGGAGCTGTCCTAGCCTCCTACAGGTAGCCTGATTTGTTGTTGGACCGTTGGTTGGGAATAGGAGCAGAAAAGCTTCCTCGTTGGCTTGCTTAAAGGAATTCATCAGGATCGTGGCCTTAATGTTGCGTGTTTTTTGTTTTCTAAAAAATTATTCTGAGGGTGTTGATGGAGAATTCCTGTAAACAGCATAGTTTGGCCAATACTCTTGCATGTTCTCCCGTATAACTGTTGGACGGCAAGACTCAGTGTTGTATTACTTCCAAGTCAAAGCATTTATGTGCATTGGGCATAGATGATAGCAGAAGCTTCCAAAGTACATGACTTGGGTTGTTGGGTGCATGGCACAGGGTAAGCAGTGGCAAGCCAGGCATGGCACAACGCATAACAAACATAGGAATGGCGCTTTCCCTTAAGAGCTCTTTCCAGTTTGATACAATTAGTCTTAGAAGAAGAAGAAGAAGAGTTGGTTCTTATATGCCGCTTTTCCCTACCTGAAGGAGGCTCAAAGCGGCTTACAGTCGCCTTCCCATTCCTCTCCCCACAACAGACACCCTGTGTACATACACCCACTCTGCAAAGCCCAGTTCCTTGTTTGACACCCCCAGCTTTCGGCAACCCACCCATTAAGCTTCGCCTGTATGTCACCATCACTCTAAATAATGCCTGTACAAACATGTTTTCAGGTAACCCTGGATCTATATATCCCATGCTCCTTCGGTTTTAGCGGCATATATATTAAATGTTTCTCCCAAGAGTAAAGTAATTCTGTATTTACTGTTGAGCTGTAGACAAACAACGGGAGCATGCCCGTTATTTATTGTTTATTTGTTTGAATGTTTATTTGATTTATATCCTACCGCTCCCCAAGGGCTCGTGGCGGTTTAAAATTCATTAAAACCCCAATAAAGTCATAGAATCAAAGAGTTGGAAGGGGCCATACAGGCCATCTAGTCCAACCCCCTGCTCAACGCAGGATCAGCCCTAAGCATCCTAAAGCATCCAAGAAAAGTGTGCATCCAACCTTTGCTTGAAGACTGCCAGTGAGGGGGAGCTCACCACCTCCTTAGGCAGCCTCTTCCACTGCTGAACTACTCTGACTGTGAATTTTTTTTTCTTGATATCTAGCCTATATCGTTGTACTTGAAGTTTAAACCCATTACTGCGTGTCCTCTCCTCTGCAGCCTACAGAAATAGCATCCTGCCCTCCTCCAAGTGACACCCTTTCAAATACTTAAAGAGGGCTATCATGTCCCCTCTCAACCTCCTTTTCTCCAGGCTGAACATTCCCAAGTCCTTCAACCTATCTTCATAGGGCTTGGTCCCTTAACAGTAAAACAATCTCACATAAAACCAACAATCAGTAAGAGGATCTGGCGGAAAACCTTGTCCCACTTTAGTCCACCTAATACCATCTCTAGAGGATAAGGAAAAAAGAAGAGGAAGAGTTTAAAAAAACAACCTTGAGGAAACCTCTGGGCTGGTGCAAGCGATAATTTCAGCAAGGTAGCTGTGCTATTCTGTCGTAGGAAATCAAAACAGGGGAGTCGGGCAGGAGCTTTCTTGAGTCGCAGCTCCTTCAGGTGCGATGGGATGAAGGAAAATGGAAATGAGCAGGTGAATTCCCCCCTCTCTCTTTAATCTTCTACAAATAATATATGGTTGGGTGGAGGAGGATTGGAAGAGGATTTGAATTGGGACCATCATAAAAGACTTTTAGGCCTAGACTTGCATGATTAAATGCAGCTTCAAATGGGAGCGAGGAGGTGTTCAATGAGGTAGTTTTGCTTTTGGTGTTTCCCTGTATTTTACATCCTCTAGGTTACTGTTAGTCAAACTGCGGCCCTCCAGATGTCCATGGACTACAATTCCCATGAGCAGAGGCTCATGGGAATTGTAGTCCATGGACATCTGGAGGGCCGCAGTTTGACTACCCCTGCTCTAGGCGTTTTCCTGTATCTTTGCGTTTTCCTGTATTTTACATCCTTTAACGCAGGGGTAGTCAACCTGTGGCCCTCCAGATGTTCATGGACTACAATTCGCATGAGCCCCTGCCAGCAAATGGTGGCAGGGGCTCATGGGAATTGTAGTCCATGAACATCTGGAGGACCACAGGTTGACTATCCCTGATTTAACGGGGAAGCCCAAGCTAGTGCCCCTGGAAGCATATTCTGACTAATTTGATCCCTTCTGCCTTTGTACATGAAATTATGTGTCAAACATGCCTTCAGGCTAGTTCAGCCAGGCAGTACATTTGTAGACCACAAAAATGGGACAGTATAGGGAAACGAGAACGTTCCTGTGTACAAGACAGCCTCAAGCAACTGTTGTCACTTGAGAGATGCGGGAGTTTCTTGCTCATGTCATTTGCTCAGGAGGTTTAATGAGATGCATCTGCCCTGACCTGCCTGTGATCAGGAAGCATCAGGTTTGAGCTTCCCCAGCCTGACAGCTTCTAAGCTTTAACAACAACATTTGAGTCCAATGGCACCTTTAGACCAACAAAGATTTATTCAAGGCGTGAGCTTTTGTGTGCACGCACCCTTCCTCAAACAATGCATGCACACGAAAGCTCACGCCTTGAATAAATCTTTGTTGTTCTTAAAGGTGCCATTGGACTCAAATTTTGTTGCGCTACTTCAGACCAACACGGCTATCCACTTGAATCTAAGCTGTAACAGTTCAGCTGTTGACCTGTCCTGCTTCCTTAGCATTCTCAGTCAGATCATAGTCTGACAAAGGGAGCTTGCCCTCGAAAGCTCACTCCTTGAATCAATCTTTGTTGGTCTTAAAGGTGCTACTGGACCCTGATTTTATTGTGATATACTTCAGACCAACACAGCTACTCATTTGAATCATAAGTTTGACTATATATAAGTTTGACAGTATAAGTTTGACTATGAATGAAGAAGTGAATGGACACCTTACTCATAGCTGTATCACGGTGTACATATTTATGTAGCTGTCAGCAGAGTGTCTTGGGCTGTAAGTACCATTGATTTCAATGGGGCTGCCCTGCTGAGTAGAGCTCCCTGGGATCAGGCTGTTAATGTATTTGCAGATCTAACATGAAAGGAGCTGTCCTTTCCGTTTGCCTGGATTCTGACTGCTTGTTTCCTGTGCTCAGTTGCAAGTGCTTTTTTTTCTTTCCTGTTCGTGTACCTCCCATAATATCCTGAGAACATCTTGGTAATAACTTCATTCCCAGGCAAACTTGAGCAGCGTTTTTCATCCGCTTGAGGCCATTTACCCCGGATCACTGAACTGCAGCAAGGAAGTTCTTCGGTGAGAGCTGAGCTAATAGATGCTTTCACCACTGACCCTTGGCTATGGGATATCTGAAAGCATGACAAGAATTTGTTCCTTGCTGAAAAGGGCCTGAATTTTGAAAAGCAGCAAACGAGTCACATGGGAAAGCTGGTTCAGAAAGCCACATAGTGTCCTGGCAAGTTCGTCACTGTTTTTTCCATACAGCTGTATATAGACCTCATAGCTCAAGCAAGTGTGTGATTTGTGTGCTTTATACAGTCGGGAATTGCTCTTGCAGCTTGCTGTAGTTCATCCAATAGTCATTCCTTAACCCCGCCAGAAGCAAACACTGTGATAGGGCCTTGTCTTCAAAATTCATCATCTAATTGAATGCAGTGAAGGTGGCTTATAAGCCAAATTGGACTCAGCTATGCAATAGCGAGCCATAGGGAAGTGGATAAGAACAGCAGATTCTAATCTGGAGAGTTGGGCTTGATTCCCCACTCCTTCATAGGAGGCCTGCCAGATGATCTTGGGCCAGTCACTGTTCTCTTGCAACTCCTTGTTGTGGGGAAAGGAAGCTGCTTTGGGGCACGTGAAGCCTGCTGGGGGACCTTGAGCCAGTCACAGTTTTCTCAGAACTCTCTCAGCTCCACCTGCCTCACAAGGTCCTTGTTATGGAGAGAGGAAGGGAAGGCAAGTGTAAATAATTTTGAGAATCCTTAGGCTAGAAGAAAGCTGGGCATAAACATTAATTCCATCATATTTTGTGATGTGGGCAATAGAACTGCAGTTGGAAGGGGGTATCCCTGTGCTGTCATATAGATGTGGACAACATATATCTTAGAACACATTGGCATTTATGGCTCTTATTGTGATCTCCAGTTAGAATCAGTTTCCCTCTGTTGTTCCTGCCCCCACCCACTCCCTTTGGTGCCATTTTGTGTTGCAGCCACCAAGGCCTTTTTTCTCAGGTCTCTCTGTTACTGCCTTTGAAGTTTTTAATCCCCCCATTTTGTTCTACATGAGTTCAGTTGCTCTGCACACCTGAGTTTCCCATGAGTTTGCAGCTCTGTGTACCCTAACCCAGCCTTTCTCAACTTTTTTGAACCCTTGAGAAACCCCTGAAACATTCTTCAAGCTTTGATGAACCTCTCAAGTGGCAAGATCATGCAGGATATGGTTGGGAAGCATAGCTGTATACCCACCTACTTGGGACCCCTCCCCTTCCCACCCCCTCCAGGCCCATCATTGGCCATTTTGGGAGGGGGGGAGGTCAACACCATATGTGGTCATATCACCTAATAAATGCATAACAAAAATTTCTAAAATATAAAAAAATTAACTCCCACCCATACCGGAAACCCTTCCAGGGTAGTCAAGAAACCCCAGGGTTTCACGATACCCTGGTTGAGAAAGCCTGCCCTAACCCTAGCCAATATTCTACACTACGACCCTGTCACTCCACCTTGCTGTGGCCGTGAAACACTTTCCCATATTGACTAGCGTCTTAGTTTTTTGTGTAGTGAAAGCAAAAGTAATTGCATCCCCTGTCGAATGTACTAAAGCAGCTTTGGCTATATTTAAATCCATTCCCCGTTCTCAGGGTTTAGAGCAACGCTGGGGTTATCTCAAAGGATGAAAGCTGTGGTGTAAGAGGCTTATAAAGCCGCTGTAGCTGCCCTGCTTATCCTCTGCTGTCAAATACCTATTCAGATCTTTCCTGGAAAATGTTTGGGTTTCGGTTGACCTCTCGAGCAGATCTACACAAAGAACAACCCCCCCCCCTTCCTTCCAGCTACAGCCTCTTCGAGGAATTCAAAATGCCTGTGGGGTACAGTTAATTCCTATTGCCTTTATAGATCTTCTGTATAGAACTGCTTTCTTTGCAACACACCAATAGTGAGTGTGAGAGAATGTTAGTCTTCTTGTGTTGCTAATTTTTCCACCCTGTTGCAACCACTTTGGAGTGAATGAAAGTCTTGCTTGCCATTACCATGGAGCTGAACAAGGAGATAGAGAGAAGGGGGGGGAGTTAGGGGAGCAAGTGACTTCCCCCCCTCTCCCTCCCTCCCCCCAGAAATCCACCAAGACTTCTGGACCTGTTGTATTATTGTTTTACTAGTAATCAAGCCCGCTGTACTCATAATACAGCGGGCGCTAGGCAAGGGAGCAACTGCGAGCCGCGGTATGCGCGGCTCGCAGTTGCTCCCTTGTTGGCAGGGCGGGAATTGGCAGGCTTCGCGCCTGCCGATTGGCCCTGCCGATGGTCTGTCCGGAGGAAGGGGCCAATCGGCACCCTTCCTCATCCCGGACAGAGCCCGCCCTAACTCCTCCCCCTAAGCCCTTACAGCTTTGGGCGGGGTTAGGATTATTATTGTTAAATGTTATACAGTTACTTGTTATCATCAGTTAATAATATTATAATTAGTTATATGTAATGTTCTCTGTATAGTTTCCTTCAGTTCCATGTAAACCTCTCTGAGCCTTCGGGGAGGGCGGTATATAAATGCGGAAATAAATAAATAAATAATAAATGGGAGGGGGGAGATGATGTGCGTATTACCCTTGAGGAGTAGTGAAGTAGTGGATACGGTACAGACAAGATGGTATGTGCAGGGAGAGAAGGGGGACTGCGTTGGGAGGGCACAGACCTTACGGGAAGAGATAGTAACAGGGATGTGAATGCAGACAGAACCAGCATTCAGGCATCCAGCTAGTGCTATGATGCTATTATAGCCCTGCTGTCTGCTGCCTTGGCACATAAGAGCCGTGGGTTTGTCAGTTACTTCTAGCCACAGTAGTCAAGTCTAAGTCAGCGGTTCTCAACCTTCCTAATGCCCAACCCTTTAATCCAGTTCCTCCTGTTGTGATGACCCCCAACCATAAAACTCTGCCAGTGTTCTGTCACAGAAATCAAACCAAAACTGACCAACGGCGTGAAGATCCATTGTTCATGATTGTATATAAATCGTTTTCCCCCCGGGGTTTCTCAGTTCAGTTCTGCCTCTTTTCCACTGCTCCGGACAGACAAATGCTCTATCTCGATCTACCATGCAAGGCTGTTGCATGGATGGTGCCCCTCCTAGCCAAGCTGCTTGCCCTGCCATGACCCCTGTGAAAGGGTCATTAGATCCCCAAAGGGGTCCCAACCCCCAGCTTGAGAATCACTGGTCTAAGTGGTCAAGTGTCCTCTGAATACTACATATAGCTTAGCCTCTTTCCTTATCCACCAGAGGTATTTGTTTGGCTGCTATTAACAACACAGTGTTGAGCTCCAAGAGGGAATTGGAGAAACATCTGAAGCAGAGGTTCATCAGTGCCTTTTTAATCCTTAGGCATAGATGGAGCACTATCTGGGGGTACTGATGCTCTGTAAGCCGCTTTGAGACTCCTTCTGGTAGAAGAAAGTGCCATATAAGAATCAACTCTTATTATTATTGGTGCTTGGGAGGGCTTCCGAAGTTCTGGCACCACTGGTGGACCTCCTGATAGTATCTGAGTTTAGGCCACTGTGTGACTAGATGGGCCATTTTCCTGATCCAACTTCTCTTATGTTCTAATGAAATTTCTAAGTGCCATGGCAACCAGAGTTTTTGCCGAGTTTTCCGTTGTGATCAGAGGCTTCACATCGCTGATAAAGGTCATATCTTCTTCCTTAAGGCAGACATAAAACTTACTATATGGCAAATGTCCCATGTTCCTAGTGCTGGAGGCAGAAAGGTGTTCAGGCATGAATTTTACAATTCTTCCCCATTGCATTTATACCAAGTTTGATCGTGTATGTTTGTTCCACTGGCTCAAGGCTCCTTGTATGGGCAAAAGCTTCCCCACTGGCACAAAAGGTAGTAGGCAGTGATTTTTTAAATGGTTTTTTCCCTATCTCCCTGCCGCTCTTGTGTACCTCCCTTCCGTCCCCTGGCACTGCCTTTATGGTGTTCAACTCATAGAATCATAGAGTTGGAAGGGGCCACACAGGCCATCTAGTCCAACCTGCTGCTCAACGCAGGATCATCCTAAAGCATCCAAAAAAAGTGTGTTATCCAACCTTTGTTTGAAGACTGCCATCCTCAGGGATTTCCTTTATGCCGCTTGGGAAAGGACAGATCTGTTTCCTCTCAAGGTGCATAAGTTGTAGCCCACTGAAATCACTTGATAGTTTGAACTTACTGTCTTCATTATTCCATAGAAACATTGGGGCAACCGTATGAATACACACTCACAGAACTGCCTTAATGCCGAGTCAGGTTCATCAAGGTCAGTATGTGACTGGGTCGCCAGAGTCTCAGGCATTGGTCGCATCATATACCACCTGACCCTTTTAACTGGAGATGCTGGGGATTTAAGATGGGACATTCTGTATACTAAGCAGATGCTCTGCCACTGAGCTGTGGCCCTTCTCTCAATGCTGAAGAGGCAGTCCTGCACAGATGGGGGACTAATGCTGTGAAGAGTTTTCTTGAATTGAATAATACGTTAAATTATTGAATAATACCTTGAATTGAACCAGGTAACAGATGGGCAGCCAGTGGAGGGACTAGAATGGTTGTAAGTATGTGTGTTCCACCTAATAGCCGGATTGTGGCATTCTGCACCAGGTGCAGTCTCTGAGTTGACTTCCAGGGAAGACCTATGTAGAGTGCATTACAGTAGTCTAGTTTCAGTGTTTCCATAGATTGTTCTGGTGATTCCAAAGCTAATCTCATGACTGGTGAAATAGACCCATGCAGATATTTGAAGAGAGTAGCATTTGTTTCTCAGATATTCTTATCCTTTCTTCTGAGGAGCTAATGGCCATGTGTTATGAGCTATTTTATTTTTATCACTACTTAGTAGGTTGGACTGGGAGTATGGCTGGCCTAAGGTCATCACACAGAGTTTTATGACTGAGCAGCAATTTGAAGCCATGTCTCCTTGGTCAAGGTCCTAGCCCATTATACAACACTACATATTGTCTGGAAGGGTGGGGCTGCTGCTCACTGGCAGAGCATCTGCTCGGCTCGCAGATGGTCCCCGGTTCAATCCCCGCCGTCTCCAGTTAAAAGGATCAGGTAGGAGGTGATATGGAAGACCTCTACCTGAGACCCTGCAGAGTTGCTGCCTGTCAAAGTAGACATACTGACTTGATGCACCAGGAGTTCCATTCCGTATGAGGCAACTTCATGTGTTCAAGCTCTGCTGAAATTCTTTGCCACAAACAAGTATTATAACATTTTTGCCAGTGTTTAAATCGGCCAGGATTTTCTTGAACTGATTAACATCTTTGAAGAAACATGTATCCTTAACGCTATTTCGCTCCCTTATATATTTGGGAAACAGCCTCCTGGGAGGGGACTGTCCAGGGCCCTGTCCATCCAGGTCCACCCTGATTGGCCCTTCCCCTACAGCTCCCACCCTCCCTCCTTGCCTGCTAGAAGCCTTGTGGTTGCAGCCTCCATTGCTGCCCACGAGGAGAGAGGCAGCGGCAAGGGCTTTGCGGCTCACAGGTACGCTCCTGCTGGGAGGGAGTGGGGGGGGGGAATTTTCAGCCTCCTTGTAAGCCGCAAAGCCCTGTCACTGCTGGCAGAGGGGAGCGGCTTTGCGGGCTAAAGGGAGCTGCGGCTACCCTCTCATGCCCTCCTGCCTGCCGCCCCTTTCAAAGCCCATTTTTAAGTTACGGAGCAGCTAACAGCAACACGTTTGATCACGTTCATCTTGGGATCCTATAGCATGCATACTTGAACTGGTTTTGAGGTTTGTTTCTTTGCCTGGGAGACAGGCACATTCCCAACAGTAAGCTGTAGTGTGCAAACAAGGGAAAAGTAGAATTGTTCACGGTTCCGCCTTCCACAACATTCCGTGGGTAACACACTTCTGTCATCAGCTCTCTTTTTTTGGTGACTGTCAAAATAAAGGGCTGAAAAGTAAGCAGTATATATTTTATGTTTGTGATATCAGATCTTTTCAATACCGTAATTGTTAGAATTTGTAACGAGTTATAAGAGAGAAATGTCTATTGGGGTGAGAGATATTTTGTATGCCTTGAGAAATGTGACTTTCCTTCTTTTCTACTCTGTACATTTATGTAACTATTTTGTTTTAAAATGAACAAAATAAAATTACTTTAATATAAATAAAAATAAATGGCTGAAACTACTGTAAGGTTTCAGTGTGGAGGGGGGAGGCTTTGAGAACATAAAGACAAGCCATGTTGGATCAGGCCAGTGGCCCATCCAGTAACAAGAACTAAGTACAAGAAGAACAGTAAGAAGCCTGTGGCTCAAAGTTTACAGCCTGAGAATAAAGCTCCTTTTAGAGCAACAGAGTATTTTGAGTTTTGCATGAGCGCATAGTGTTCTTGTGGGCATCTCTCTCTTGAAGAGGTAGAATGTGTTGGGCGTGGCATCGCTGCCCTTTAAACAGTTGCATCCTGTAATGAACTTGGCAGGCTCATATCCTCCCTCGTAGGCGGGCTCTTAAAAAGAAAAAATCAGGGTGGAACCCAATGAATAGGGTCAATAAGTTTAAAGTCCCAGATGGGATGGCAGAGGGGGAGTGATAAGGACACTGGGATATACTGGCCTTTGTTCTTTGTTAATATGCTGTGTAATTACATGGTTGCCCATTCTCTGCCCAAACCAAGTCCTCCCATTCAAATAAGTTGCTGTCAGGTTTAAACGCTGCCTTGGCTTCTTCATGTCCTTCGGATAGCTTTGAAGGGTTGATGCTGTGTGTTGAACTGTAAGCACTCAGCGCCTCACTGCTGGATATCCAAGCCTCTCTTTGCAAAACCATAGACGCTACAAATGAGCTTTTAATTGAAGTAGAGGTAGGGTTTAGAGTTCAGGGCCCAGTGTCCTTCCTGGTCAACAGCTGGCCTGGCAGAGTGACATGATAGATGGTTACCTCTTCACCCTACCCGGCAGCCTCCTTTCCCAAAATAATCTGCCAGCACACTCCATTACCATGGGCAAGGTGAACTGAAATGTAATTTTTCAAGGGCCAGGATTGGTCCTGAGGGCCCACAGTTGCTGTACTCTTGTCTGCTGGTTGTCTTTCTAGCTGTCTTTGTGGTCATATGTATATGGGAGTAGCACAGTGGTTAGTGTATGGGGAACGTGGATTCAGTTCCCCACTTGGCCACAAAACTCATTGGCCAGTTTTGGACCTGTTGTTCGTTTTGAATATAGACTGGAGGAGGAGGAGGATATTCACATATACTGTCCTGAACCCGGAGGAAGTATATGTTTATTATTGGATTCATACACCAGCCAGCTTGGGGCAGTTCACAACAATGAAAAATACAATTTAAAACAAAACCAGAAAAACAACAGACCACCTGGACCAACAGACCAATGGCTGGAAATCCCACCTCCCAACAAAGTTGAGTTGGTTCAAGGTGGGAGCCCAATCGATGTTCTGCCATCCAGCCTCAACCAGATGCCTGATGGAACAGCTCTGTCTTGCAGGCCCTGTGGAACTTCAAGAGCTCCGTCAGGGCCCTTAGCTCTTCTGGGAGCTCATTCCACCAGGTTGAGGCCAGGTGGACCCCTTTTGGGCCAGGGATCACTAGCCTGTTTAGGTTCGCAGAGTGTAATGCCCTGTTTAGGGGCATAAGGAGATAGGTAGTCCCTCAGTTACCTTCAGATTAAAACCTTACAGCCTCATGAGCTTCCCTACAGATTTATTTAGTGGAAAGGAGGGGTAGGCTTGATCAATAGTAATTATTCCAGAAATATTTATTAAATCAAACAGCAGTGCTGCAGTGGAATTTGGTTTGTAAGACATTTAGAGCTGGCAAACAGAAATCGAGTTATCTCCCCCGCCCCCTGCTTCGTCTGACCTTTATGCCCAATTTGGTAATATAGAATTGCGCATACGTTTCCAGAGCAACAGTTTGAAATCAGGACGGAATTATTAATTGAGCTATTAAAGCTCGTTTCAGAGGGGCGTAGTACAATTAGCAAACACTTGGCTCAGGATGACAGCGGGTTGAAGTGAAATATGGCTAAGCTGCAGAAATTGAGCTCGGTGAGGAATCACCAGTTCAAACACCAGAAAAAGATGCACCCAAATTTTTCATCCTGTCTTGGTTTCCCTCCCTTTCTCTGTAATACGTAGATAAAATTTGCCTGGGTTGTAGCGATAATATGCATTGGGAGATAGGGGCAGGGTAAGAACGCCAGCCTCCAGGTAGGGCTCCGGGATTTCCAGGAATTAGAGCTAATCTCCAGACTACAGAGATCAGTTCCCCTGAAGAAAGTGGATGCCTTGGAGGGCGCACTCTATGGCAGGGGTAGTCAACCTGTGGTCCTCCAGATGTCCATGGACTACAATTCCCATGAGCCCCTGCCAGCAAATGCTGGCAGGGGCTCATGGGAATTGTAGTCCATGGACATCTGGAGGACCACAGGTTGACTACCCCTGCTCTATGGCATTGTGCCCCACTGATGTCCCTTTCCTCCCCAAATTTCCAAGACCTTTTCCGCAGTTATCATTTGTTGGGTTGTCTTCACCGTAACAGATTCTAAATGAAAACTCCCAACTGTGCACCTGGCATTCTGCACCTGTGGTTTTCTTTAGTCGTTGGGACTCCAATCGTGGCATGTGTTTTGCATTTTTGTTGGAAGAGTGGGTGGTCCCTCCACTGGTCATGCCTCCCCACTTTTTTGGGGGGGTGGTCAACCCATGTGCAGTAACGCAGTCGTGTCTTAGCACAATTTTAAAAAGTCAGCCACAGCAATTCAGCATGCTGACGCTTGCAGGCCGTGAGCCCCCCATGCTTGAAGCGCAGATTTTTTTGGGGGGGTGCTTTTTGTTCCCTTTCAACACGAGGCAAGACATCTCACACACACGATGGCACTCAAATCACCCAAGCTGGTGGAGAGGGGGGAGGGTGCTCATGTTGATGTGCGCTCACTCACCAAGCAGTGTGTAACCAGTGCAACCATGCCCCTGAATTGTTAGACCTTGGATTGTAACGAGTGAAAACCATACCCTTTGAGCTGTATTCCATGGTGCCAGAAATCCTGGATCAGCACCTATGCCAACTCAGTTCGGGACAGTAGCACTTGTGTGCTTCTTCACCTAAGGCTCTGGACTTTGCACATTTGCAGTAGCCTAAGCGAAAGTCAGGCTTACCTTTTTCAAGAGAGCAGCTTGACATGACTGGCTGACGTCATGAACTCATCATCCCCGCATCTGTGAGAAAACGCACACACCGCTCTGGCAGCTTCAAAGAGCGTCCTTCTCCATGCCTCCCCCCCCCCACACACACACACACACTAAACGGCAGATCTCAAACATTTCTTTACCTTTGAATTCCCTTCTGATCCATTCTGAAATGCCAGAATGCCAAGAGTTTCATGACTGTATATGTCAAACCAAGTACCGAAGTTTCCCAGATCATTCTTTGATCACGTTTGATCCTGGACTTCCTGGATCAATCAACCTTTTGTCACCACATCAAAAGGGGGCATCTGCATTCTTTGTCGGAAGCCTTCTTGACTTTTTGCCACGTATCTGGCCAGGGAGAAGGGCACCATGAAAGTGCATTTAGGTGCCGGAGGGGGAGGAAGGCGGAGGAATGTGAAGTCCTACTTCTGGACAGCCCTACAACTCCACAAACAACGACAAACATGGTTTCTCACTTGATGGGACCTTCTCGTATTAATAGTGGGGAAAAATCAGGCAGCGAGCAATACTATATAGGTTAACTTTCTGGAACATTCCCAGAAAGCAGGCACTATTGTTATTCCAAATTGTAATAATAATAAAAAGTTTAAAAAATATATGGAGGGAAGGGGTGGGCGGGCAGGAGGAGAAACAGTGGGCGGAGCTGTTATGTGTCTGTGACATCACTGGAAGTGGGAATGGAGGAAGGAGCAGACGAATCGTGAGTTTCCTCATTGGGCAACTGTGAATTGCCTTCCCAGTGGAGGGGGAGAAATCATAGTTTCTGAAGATTCTTCAGTCATGGGGCAAAGAGTGATTGCATTCAGAACTGCTCCTTAAGAGCCAGATTTTTGTGTAAAAGGTTTGTTATTCCTCAGGACTTGAGGAAGGCTAAAGTGGCATTTTTCACTACTGCAGAAACATTCCAAGAGTTTGCAGCCTGGATCTGCCAATCCTACTGCCCATCCTCCGCCAGTGGCCAGGAGGGACCTTGGGCAGGACTTTGGCTTTAGGTGCACATGCTTGCAGCAGCCTTGGCATTATAGGACGGAGGGGGGAGCTATACACAGTCATGTTGGACCATCCAGCCATGAGCATAGGTGTGTAGTTTATCTCTAATTCTTGGCGTGCAGGTCCAGACCACTGCAGAGTGTCTTCACGTCGAGTTTGAACAGCAATAGAATCTAGGGTTGAGCGCTGTGGTGCACTGTGGCGAGCATTGACACTCGAAGTGTCCACCGCCGCAGTACGGACACATGAGCTTGCGTGCCGCCGCCACCCCTCTCCTCTGCACTGCTGCGGTGGCTGCTTTGAGCATCAGTGCTCGCCCAAGCATGCCAGAGTGCTCAGTGACTCCCTAGACTAGGGTTTTCAAGGACAGAGATGTTCAGAGGTAGCTTACCGTTGCTTGCCTCTTGGTAGCAACTCTGGACTCCATTGGTGGTCTTCCCAGCCAAAAACTAGCCAGGGCAGACCCTGCTTGGCTTCTGAGAAGGTTTGAGACCAGGCTAGCTGGGCCATCCACAGGTGAGGACGCTCAACTATATGGAGCTTTTAATTGCTGGCGGTGGGATTGCATCATGGGCTTCTGAAATGTGAGTTTGGTTTCCTTGAAACTGTCCAGAAGGGAGGCGGAGGGCACCTGCACAGCTTCCTTTCCAGGGAACAGTAGTTTTCAAAACAGTGCACAGATTGGAAATGAAAGGGGTCATTGTACGGTGCGAAATACGGAGGCTGCAGTGAAAACACCGAAAATATGCAGACGCCAGCCACAAAACTAATAGCTTTGGCTAGGCCTGATGTGGGCCTGTGTAGGTGCGAATGATGTAAACCACCTAGCTGCGATCTATGTTGTTAAAGCCAAAAAGGCTCCAGATTCCCTCACTTTTTTTTTTTTTTAACCAGTCCTCCTATTAGCGAAGCCACGCAGAAGTAAAGTAATATGCACAGCTAAGACTTGGAGGTTCCTGCGTTTTAGCTTCCTGAAAAAAATATTTGCACAATAGCACATTTTGAACACACACACAAAATTACAGCCAAACAGCGGTTGGATTTGTTCCAAGTCGTTTTTGCTCACAAAGTGGAAGCCAGCATTTAGTCGTGAAAGTGGAGTTCAGGAAGCGATTTTGGGCTGGTTAAGGAAATGTCAAATACTTTCCAGTATGCTTTTAGGGAAGGTTCATTCCCGAAACTGCATTTACCAAAGTCGTACGTCATGCTGAAACATAGGCACCGACTTCCCCTTTTCTATGGGCCATTTGTTGTAACCTCCCCTCTTCCTCTCCCATCCCTGCTTCTTTTCCTGGGCTCTATAACAGTAAGACCATTAAACTAAAGCCTTGGCAGCCAAGTTGGCTTAAATGGCTGTAATGCTGCTTTAACATTTCTAATCTGCTAAATCACTTAAGCATTTCTGTGGCTGCCAAGTGCAAGTCTCTGACTTTGAAGAAAATCGCCTTGTAGAGTTTGACTTTTATTCGACAGACCATTTTACTGACCATTTCCTTGACCTTGCTTGTGGGGGTCACCACTTGTGGGCTCTGGGCCATAATCAGTCACGATTGAGTTCCCACGTGCATGAGACCTGCATTACTGTTCAGAACACCTGTATCATAACATTGAGTGTAGGAACGGGCACAAACCAATTTTCCCCGCAAAAAATGCCCTGCTTGGTGCCCCCCTAACTGAGGTTGAGGGGAGATGCCTCCCCCAAACATTTCTCAGACCTTTGTCTGGTTTGGTTTGGGGTTTCAGCTAGCAGCCATTTGAAGCTGACAGCAGATGGGCAAACCTGTCAGGATAAAATGGCCTCAAACCATTGCAGCAATCAATTGCTAAGTGGGAGGAAGTGAAATGGACCACTGAAATGGCTGCCAGCCATTTCAGGCAGACGGTGCACCTACTAGCTGTTAGCTTTAAATGGCTGGCGGTAAAGCAGCTGGCAGTCTGGAAAAACTGACTTGGAAGTAGCTCTCAAGGCTGTAAACAGTGGTGCATGGGTCTAAGGTTGGAAGGAGCAAAAGGTGGGTTCCTCACTTACTGTAACCGAGTGCAGATCTTGGCATTTTTGTGGTGGATCAGATTAAGATCAGCATGGAATCTGTCAATCCGGTCTACATTTCTCTTCAATCAAGGGGCAGGGAGCTGAGTGTTCAGGGATTTCCCCCGTTTCCCTGTGGATTCTTTGTTTGAGACTTAATGTTTTTGAATGGGCCAACTGAATGTTCTTCGGGATGTGGGATTTTGCTCCTTGTGAAATGACTGAAGAGGGAACGGTGCTTCCTTTCAATTAGTACCCCCTTTGTTACTTGGAGGCTTAGCAGCATAGAATTGACCTTGCTGTCACAGGGCTTGGATCCCCTGGATCACTGCAGCAGATTTGACTGCAGAATGTGAATTTCTCCCCCTTTCCTGCACAGGGCAGCCCCTTCTTCTTGTTGTTATGTTGTTGTTATTAATTGGATTTCTTGACCTCTTCTTGACCGCTTCTTCCTCTGTCAGCAATCTTTTCCACCTCAGGAAAGTTTACCCACCTGAAAATGCCTCCCTGAAGTGGTTTTTGAGGTCCTCCTGCTGTCAGGAGCAGCTCCTCAGAACATTTGGGCTACAGTGGGAGAGGTGAAGCAAGAAAATCAGTTGAAACGCACATTGATAGTCTCTGAACAGGACCGTTAGTTGGTCTTCCAAGGGAACCTATGCCCCACAGAGAGCATTATGCTCCACCAACATCAATGAACTGATGATCCCTGACCTCAGAGAAGCTCTCCCGACCTCGACCAGAGCCAGAGCTTTCTCTTTCCTGGCCCCCACCTGTTGGAATGAGCTCCCAGATGACATCAGAGCCCTGCCAGATCTAAAACAATATCTGCAGGGCTTGCAAACTGGAGCTATTCCACCAGGTGAGTAATCTGTCAACAGCCGGAGGCTCTCCCCCCCCCCCCCCCACGACCAACTACACATGTAGAAAAATCTGAAGCAGCAGTGCAATTGAATCCCATTGCGAACACCAAACTGAAGTGACAAAGACAAATTGTTCTTATTACGGTACTATGAAAATTGTGCAAGTTCTTACTTTTTACTTGACGTTTAAAACGTTATGTATTTTCAAGCCCAGGTGTTATATTGTATGATACGGAGTTCCAGTGTAAGCTGACCTGAGCTGCGAGGGAGGCCAGTATATGTTGTTGTTGTTAGGTGCGAAATCGTGTCCGACCCATCGCGACCCCATGGACAATGATCCTCCAGGCCTTCCTGTCCTCTCCCATTCCCCGGAGTCCATTTAAGTTTGCACGGACTGCTTCAGTGACTCCATTCAGCTACCTCATTCTCTGTCGTCCCCTTCATCTTTTGCCCTCGATCGCTCCCAGCATTAGGCTCTTCTCCAGGGAGTCCTTCCTTCTCATGAGGTGGCCAAAGTATTTGAGTTTCATCTTCAGGATCTGGCCTTCTAAGGAGCAGTCAGGGCTGATCTCCTCTAGGACTGACCGGCAGTATCTAAATATAAACAAACAAGCAAACTCTTTGGGTTGGATGCAGAACTATGAGGCTTCCTATGATTCTATGATTCCTGGTTTCCCCCCTCTTGCCCATAGTTCTTGTCAACCTGACCAAAGTTTATTTGTAGGATCCACAAAACCCATATGGCAGAATAGCCCCCCCCCCCCCGTCCCCCCTTGGAAGGCTGCAGCAGGGAGGGAGGTGAAATAGCTCTCTTCCTCTACTGTGCTCACAGAGGAGGCAGGAAGGGAGCACTTTTGCCCCGTCCCCATTGGAACCTTCCAATCTGTATAGCTGTTACTTCATGTGGGTCCTTTGACCCCAGGGATAAACTTTCCTGAAGTGGAAAGGAGGGGTGAGGTGGAGGGTGAAAGTCAAGAAGATCGCCCATCTGTGCTGGGTTCGTTTTCTGGTAAAGGGGCAGGTAGAATAGCAGATACTGGCTGGGATCCAGTAGTACACAGGGGGAAAGGCAAACCAGGTTAATGTATCTTTGCTTGCACAAGAGGATTTTTTTATTTATATAGATTTATATATAACCACCCCTCCCAGATTTTAGTGCTTTTCCTCCCTATATTTTATATAGTGCCCAGAAAATGCTCAAATAGAAGAAGAAGAGTTGGTTCTTATATGCCGCTTTTCCCTACCAGAAGGAGGCTCAAAGTAGCTTACAGTCGCCTTCCCATTCCTCTCCCCACAACAGACACCCTGTGAGGTGGGTGAGGCTGAGAGAGCCCTGATATCACTGCCCGGTCAGAACAGTTTTATCAGTGCTGTAGTGAGCCCAAGGTCACCCAGCTGGTTGCATGTGGGGGAGCACAGAATCGAACCTGGCATGCCAGATTCGAAGTCCGCACTCCTAACCACTATACCAAACTGGCTCTTGAATAGCATCTTGTGCAAGTAGAGAAATGCTTTGGGATTCTCTGTGGGGTTGCATGAGGTTTCTTCACCCTCCCACTTGCATAAGAACCATCTCGTGTCCAGAAATCTTTCAAAGATCTGAGCCGTTTAGTTCAACCTGTCTTTCTTGGATGCTGCCATACCAGCAAAACAATCCACTGAGATATTCCTGTCTGTCTGGTAGTTCTGCTACAAAAACAGGCATCGTGAAATAATTCTTTTTGGGTTTGGAGAGTGGGCTCCAACTCGATAGATACAATAGGCTTTCTTATTTCCGTGGCTGGCCTTTCGTCAACTTTGGATATCTTAATTAGTCCAGCTACTGCATAATGTTGCTGCGCACTTCACAGAATCCGTCCCACAATCCGCATTTGTGACTTCCTTTTGGGCCATGATGTACCCTTTGGAAACCACTGCCCTTAACTGCATGTTCTGTCAGCAGCAAATAGAAAAGTTATGCAAGCAGAAATTCCCCATCCTTTCCTATCTCATTTTGCTTGTCAAATGGATATATCGTTTTTCCGGAGCGAGAAAATAAATCTTCTTTTGCCTTTGCAGATTTAATACAGTGCACCAATGAGATGAACGTGAATATCCCGCAGTTGGCAGACAGCTTGTTTGAGAGGACAATGAACAGCAGCTGGGTGGTGGTATTCAAGTCGCTCATCACAACTCACCACCTAATGGTGTACGGCAACGAGGTAACACCGGCCGCTGCAGGCCACAACTTTATTGCGTGAATGGCTTCCTCAGTGCGATCCGTGTGGTGTTCTCTGTCAGAAGCAGTGAATTGGAGTCAGAAGGCAGTTCTGGATGTCCTTTGGCAGAACGAAGGGCTGCAATATAAAGTATTAGATGAAGATTCAGTAAGTGACAGATATGCTGATTATTTAAGACTCAGAAGTCAGCAAACCATCCTGGCCTGTGCTCTTCTTAATGTCCCCATCCCATTCCCACCCCCACCCCCCTAAAAAAAAGATGGGAAGTCCAGCAATATCAGGCAAGTCTTCAGAAATGATAGCTTCTCCACAAAGTGAGGTTGCTGAGAATTCATCACAGGTAAAAGTGCTTTATGGGGGACCTGAGTGCACCCGGAAAACCATGCAGGTGAGAAGTAAAATGCTATCTGCCATGGAATATGTTGCTTCTACCCCTGCCAGTTGGTAGCAAGCAAGGCGTATTTTCCTGGCACCCTAAATCTGAAGTGAAACACTGAGCAGCTGCTTTTATGTTTAGTTTGGTATATTTATTTCATAGAATCATAGACTTGGAAAGGACCTCCAGGGGCATCTATTCCCTGCAGAATGCAGGAAATTTACAACTACCTGCCCACCCACAGTGACCCCAATTCCATACCTAGATGATGCCACCGAAAACCCCCCAGAATTTCTGGCCAGTCTGGCATGGAGGAAATTTACCTCCCGACCTCCAAGTGGAGATCTACATTTCCCTGGCCATTCAAGAAAGGGCCGTAAGAGCCAAGCAGAATTAGCATGTCTGTCAGATGGCTATCTAGCCTCTGCTGAAAAACTTCCAAAGAAGGAGAACCCACCACCTCCTGAGGAAGCCTATTTCACTGAGGAACTGCTCTAACTGTCAGGAACTTCTTCCGGATGTTTAGCCAAAAATTCTTTTGAATTAATTTCAACCCATTGGTTCTGGCCTGACACTCCCACCGAATTGGGGAAACCCTTCCAGAGCCATCAAGAACCTCCAGGGTTTCCCAATATTCCTGTTGAGAAAACCTGGTCTAAAGTCTTGCTTATCAAGCAGAAATTCTGTGTGGAGTGGAGCAGCCTTCTCCTTCTAAGCTCTCCTGGAAGGTCTAAACATTAGCACAGTGTATTGTTTGAGAGTTCAGTTGCCTAAACAGTATTGGGCAGGTTGGTAATATACCCATCTGAAAGAATCATAGAATCATAGAGTTGGAAGGGGCCATACAGGCCCTCTAGTCCAGTGGTCCCCAACCTGCGGGCCGCGGCCCGGCGCCGGGCCGCAAAGGCCATGGCGCCGGGCCGCGGCTCCCTCTCCCCGCCCCCCCCACCCCCGCAGTAAAAAACTTCCCAGGCCGCAAGCTTGCGGCCCGGGAAGCTACTTACTGCGGGAGGGCGGGGAGAAGGAATCAGGGCCGGGCCGCGCCCGTGCAGGCCGCGCCGGCGCGGCCCGATCCACGGGCGCGGCCCGCGGGTGTGGCCCGATCCGCGGGCGCGGCCGGGCGCGGCTCGCGGGTGCGGCCGGCGGGCGCGGCCGGGCGCGGCTCGCGGGTGCGGCCGGGCGCGGCCCGATCCGCGGGTGCGGCCGGGCGCGGCCCGATCCGCGGGCGCGGCCCGAAGCGTGGGCGTGGCCCGCGCGGGCGCGGTCCCTGCGGGCGCGGCCCAATGCCCTGCCGGTCCCCAGCCTAAAAAAGGTTGGGGACCACTGCTCTAGTCCAACCCCCTGCTCAACGCAGGATCAGCCCTAAGCATCCTAAAGCATCCAAGAAAAGTGTGTATCCAACCTTTGCTTGAAGTCAGCCTTGAAGAGCTCACCACCTCCTTAGGCAGCCTATTCCACTGCTGAACTACTCTGACTTTTTCCTAAGATCTAGCCTATATCGCTGTACTTGTAGCTTAAACCCATTACTGCGTGTCCTCTCCTCAGCAACCAAGGACACTTTGGGTGTACAAGTCCCTCTTATGTTTCGGTCTGACGCTGATAGTGCTTCCTACGGAAGTTCACTTCCTGCAGGGGAAGCCATCCGTTCGGAAAGCCCTGTCCCCTTCCTCATCTCCCGCTGCTTTACCTCCCAAGAGTTGGGATCTCCTTCTCTCTAAAGCCACACCACACACATAGCACCTTGAAGATCAACAAGGTTTCAAAAGTCAACGCTCCGGATCTGACAGAGGACCTTTGGGCTGTTGTTCGCGTCTACCCTGGAAATTTCCTTGGCTTCTAAGGTGCTACTGGGCTCCCCAACCGAAACAAATGTATGGGTTTTTCTGTAGAATGGAAAAATGCTTAGATGGCCTAAATTCCGTAGCTTGTGTTAATGATAAAGAATGCCGTATCCCGTATGGAAAGCCAATCTTTAACTTTCCATTTCTGTGCCATTCGTCATTGTTTCTGGGGCCTTAATCGGGCCTTATCCTCAGCGGTGCCCTCCAGTGGCTCTGTTTTCTGAAACGGTGCTATATTTAACACCTTTGCTGCATCGGTCTAGTCATGTGTTCCCCTTATGGTTGCATAGTCAGAAGATGGAAGGGGGAACAAGTCCCTCTTATGTTTCGGTCTGACGCTGATAGTGCTTCCTACGGGAGTTCACTTCCTGCAGGGGAAGCCATCCGTTCGGAAAGCCCTGTCCCCCTTCCTCATCTCCCGAGAGCCAGTTTGGTGTAGTGGTTAGGAGTGCAGACTTCTAATCTAGCATGCCGGGTTCGATTCTGCGCTCCCCCACGTGCAGCCAGCTGGGTGACCTTGGGCTCGCCACGGCACTGATAAAACTGTTATGACGGAGCTGGAATATCAGGGCACTCTCAGCCCCACCCACCTCACAGGGTGTCTGTTGTGCGGAGAGGAAAGGGAAGGTGACTGTAAGCCACTCTGAACCTCCTCCGGGTAAAGAAAAGCAGCATATAAGAACCAACTCTTCTCCTTCTTCAGTAATATCAGGGCTCTCTCAGCTTCCCCTCCCTCACTGGGTGTCTGTTGTGGGGAGAGGAAAGGGAAGGCGATTGGAAGCCACTTTGAGCCTCCTTCAGGTAGAGAAAAGCAGCAAATAAGAACCAACTCCTTCTTCAGTAATCTCAGGGCTCTCTCAGCCTCACCCACCTCACAGGGTGTCTGTTGTCGGGAGAGGAAAGGGAAGGCGACTGTAAGCTGCTTTGAGACTCCTTCGGGTAGAGGAAAGTGGCATATAAGAACCAACTCTTCTTCTTCTTCTTCTTCTCATCTCCTGCTGCTTTACCTCCCAGGATCTGCTTCTAAGAGCCGCTCCTTGTCTCGTGCCCAGCCAGGACAGAAACGCCCTTGATTCCCTTCATCTTCCCTTTCTCCCCTCTCCTTTCTTTCGCTTTGGGGGTTTGATCAATGTGGCAAAAGGAAGTTGTGGCTGCCCAAGGCTGAGGGATGAATGGGCCCGATGTGAGTCACCCAAAGTGTCGCTGCCCACATGCTTAAATTGTTGACTGTTTTGGCTAAGCATCTAAAGTGGCTAGCCTTTAATGCGTATAATCCTATTCATTGTTTTGAGTTGGCAGATGAATCGATCCAGTCTTTATCTGAAAAGGCATTCAAAGTGTCCTAAACATCTGGGGTTCCCCCCCCCCCCAGACTTCCTGTCCACCTCTGGTGAGGCTTTTTGCAAACTAGCTCGCTATTGTCCAAGATTCATGTTCAAAGTACGATTTACTAACCTAGGTAGCATTGAGAAAACGGTGTGTGTTACAGAATATACTGTTCTTAAGGCCACCGTCACAATTGCAGTGAAAAGGCCAAAGCATAGGTTTTTGTGCTGTTACCTCCGCTCCAATATGCTAACTGCTCTTGGAGAGTTTACTTGTGACAGATCAGTTGAGCCTTTAAGACTATTTTAACCTTCTGAAAAGGAGTCCTTCCTTAGGCCTAGTGAGGGAATCTGACACACGCACGAGAAACATGCTGGTCATTTGTGTTTACCTGCCATCCCAGGAGCACTGCGAGGTGAGGCACTAAGTGGGCAGAGAGATGCCTGCAAAGGGAACTCTGGATTAATTATTGTGGCATGCTAATTCCTAGGGAGCCAGCTTGGTATACCGGTTAGGAGTGCGGATTTTTAATCTGGCAAGAGGGTTTGCTCGGCCAGAACAGGGTTTGATTCCGCCCTCCCTCACATGCAGCCAGCTGGGTTACCTTGGGCTCACCACAGCACTGATAAAGCTGTTCTGGCCGAGCAGGAATATCAGGGCTCTCTCAGCCTCACCCACCTCACAGGGTGTCTGTTGTGGGGAGAGGAAAGGGAAGGCGGATGGAAGCCGCTTTGAGACTCCTTCGGGTAGAGAAAAGCGGCATATAAGAACCAACTCTTCTTTTTCTAGGGTAAGTCAGAAGGTTCTGCATATATTCAAGGAGGCTGTTCTACTTCAGTTACAACATCCTGTCAAACCACAACTTGTGCCCATCTATGCTTTTGAAAAAGAACTGGGGGTTGAGCTACCAAACATGCAGCAGATGAACCCCAGCTTAGAGCCACTTTCCTCCCGTTTTTGTTGGCCTGATCCAACATGGCTTCTCTCAAGTCCTCATGCCCTTCGTGACCTTTGTTGAGACCTTTCAGTGCTTGGTGTCACTCAGAGTCGGCCGTACTGAGCGTATGATTCAGTACAAGGCAGCTTCATATGGTCATTTGTTACATAAATTCTGTCACACTGATCTCCCTTCCCTGTCTGTTCCTGCCTGCCTTCTTCCTGTGGCACGTGTTTCTCTTTTTATATTTTAAGTCCACTTGTTTATTTGGAAAATGTTTGTGCTGCCTCTCTAGGTAAATATGCCTGAAGTGGCTGACAAAATAAAGCATAATAACAACATGAGGCATCGTAAGTCATTAAGTGAAACCCTTTTTAAGTAAAAAAGTTTAACCCAGCTAGAGCATAACACAACTTAAAACAGAGCGATTTAAAATGATTTTTATTTATATAGATTTATATAACCACCCCTCCCAGATATCAGGTCAGGGCAGCACACAACATGACAAACACATTAAAATATTCATCATGAATTTGGCCTGTTCAGGTATCTCCCTGAATGTTTCCCGGACCTTTTGTTTGGAGGTTTGGGCCGTTTAAACCTAGCAGTGGAGCAGAGCCGTCTGCTCATCAGCTGTTAGGTTTAAATGGCCGCGAGCCATTTAAACTGTCCGTTTTGTTCTCTCACCCTTCCAAACGGGAAGTGAAACTGATGGCTGGAATGGTTTGCCACTGTTAGGCCATGGATTTTGCTTCCTCCTGCTTCCAAGAGGGAGGAAGCGAAACTGATCAGTGAAATGGCTGATGGTTATTCCAGTGGTGTATTTTGAGGCTTTGGTTCAGGGGTTCTGTTTGGGAACACCCCAAATCAAACTGGAATTTACTGGTTCATGCCCATCCCTATTCCTAGCCTAGTTTGTTTTCCTCTTTAGTCATGCTGACAAACAAAACATACTCGAGCATGTGTGCAGCTCTAGCTAAATAACCGAATCTTGTTCCTTTCAGCGTTTCATCCAGTATCTGGCTTCCCGAAACACGCTGTTTAACTTGAGCAATTTCTTGGACAAAAGTGGATTGCAAGGTAAATCGCTTTGCTTTGTCTTCGACAACCGTACCATCCCGGAACGTCTTTCCGTCGTGGCGTTACAATGTCAGAACTAAGTTGGTTTCCCAACTGAACTAAGTTGGGTTTCCTTCTGTTGGGAAATGTTTCCACTTGCTTTTATAACTCTCCGAACCACGTGGGTCTTCTAGAATAGACTACACTTGAAGGGCTAAGTTCCACCCTTCCCCTCTCTAAAGGATGCAGCCTCTCCTTATGAACACTAGACTTTGTTGTAAGGTGTGCTTAAGCTAATGAAAACAGTCCACAAAGACTTGTCCCTTTGAGTTTCCAACCGTGCTGGGTTGGTAGCAGGAAGCAGGTGGGGAGAGGTGTGCCTGTTCTAATTTGGGCACGAGGGAGCAGGAAGGGCTGGGCCCAGTTTCCAAAGCAGTTCTTAAGACTCTTCTTATAGACATCTTCAGTGCTTTTAATTGCCTTGCAACTGACTCTCAAGAAGTAAAGCGTAGAACTTTCTTCTTGCTCACAGTCCAGCTTTTAATGTTTGCTTATTATCTGTCGTGCACAAAGTGAGTTAACAGTCTTTTTTCATGCGTTTTCCCTCTAGGGTATGATATGTCAACCTTTATCAGGAGGTACAGCAGGTATCTGAATGAAAAAGCAGTTTCTTATAGACAAGTAGCGTTTGACTTCACAAAAGTAAAACGAGGGTAAGAGCTGTATTGAAATCTAGCCTGCTGACCGTATGCGTCGTTCCAATAACTTGCTTTGAATTTTAGTGTGGCTTTGTAATATATATATATTTGTTTGTTTTGACCAGCAGGAAGTACTTAATTCCCAAGGCATCTGAGTTCAACTTTGTGGTCAGTTGACTTGCTCTTCAGTTGCTTTGTGCCATTGTGTACACACAAGCTTCCTTTTCGGAAAGCAAGTTGCCTTGTAGGTTAGCTTTGTGAAGTGGTGCCAATGACACCGTCTGTGGCCCACGATTCCACTGTCCTCAAACTCAATTTTGGAGAAGAAAGGAATGCTATCTAGCCAACATAGGTAGAACCTGCAGCAGGTAGATGCCCTGTTTGGTGTAGTGGTTAGGAGTGCGGACATCTGGCATGCCGGGTTCGATTCTGCACTCCTCCACATGCAGCCAGCTGAGTGACCTTGGCCTTGCCACGGCACTGATAAAACTGTTCTGACCGAGCAGAAATATCAGCGCTCTCGCAGCCTCACCCACCCCACAGGGTGTCTGTTGTGGGGAGCGGAAAGGGAAGGTGACAGTAAGCCGCTTTGAGACTCCTTTGGGTAGAGAAAAGCGGCATATAAGAACCAACTCTTCTTCTTCTTCAGTAATATCAGGGCTCTCTCAGCCTCATCTCCCTCACAGGGTGCCTGTTGTGGGGACAGGAAAGGGAAGGCAACTGTAAGCTGCTTTGAGCCTCCCTTGGGTAGAGAAAAGCAGCATATAAGAACCAACTCTTCTCCTTCAGTAATATCAGGGCTCTTTCAGTCGCACCTCCCTCACAGGGTGTCTGTCGTGGGGAGAGGAAGGAAAGGTGAATGGAAGCCGCTTTGAGTCTCCTTCGGGTAGGGAAAAACGGCATATAAGAACCAACTCTTCTTCTTCTTCTCCTTCTCCTTCTTCGTAGGGATGAAATGGCGAACGAGGTCTCTAGTACAGTCATGCAGTATGGTGGAAGTCTAGCAGCTCCCCGTGGGTAGTCTAATTGAAGCAAGAACCCAGTACTACTTGCTTTATAGGAACGTACTTTAAGAAATGCTTTGAGGGATGTTTAAAAGCCTTTCTTCATTAGAAGGCACATTATAAGCTATCTAGAGGGCCTTGTTATCCGTCAAGGCAGGATATAAAATAACAAATTTAGGCTCGCTACCGGTATGTATCTCCTGCGGTGAAATAATCCCCCTGTGATTTTCTTTAGATGCAGCACTACATCTTGTCCTGGGAGAAGTTTATAAATCTGACTTTAATGTTCTGTGCAACCCCCCCCCCCTTCCCAAAAAAGAAGAAAGTAGCAACAGCTGAACTTCATGAAAATCATAACCGGCAACCACAGAAATCCCACCACTTCTCAGTGTTTTGGGTTTAGATAATGGGTTTTAAAGCAGCTGGGGACAGGCTGTGGAAAAGTCGGGATCAGCAAACGTTGCTCTGGAGTTGAAAAGAGCTTAATATGTGTTCTATTTAGAGTTGTTTCCTAGATAGAAACCAGTCTGCAGTCTGACTTTCAGCTTTTGGCAGTGGTTCTGGAATGGCAGCCTTCTGTGGAAAACGCAAACGACCTAAAGATAGATCAGGATGGGTTGCCACGTGAGTCCGTCGGTAGCAGCAGAAAACAGCCAGAGTCCAGCAGCACCTTAAAGACTAACCGGATTTGTGGCAGGGGAGGAGCTTACGTGAGTCATTGCTCAGTTCTGCGATCAGGACTCATGGAAGCCCATACCCTGCCACACATTTCCTTATAGGTGTTACGGGATTCTTGCTCTTTCCTGCGACCTAAAGATGTCCCGGCTCTGTGGCCAAATACTCAAATTTGTGCTGAGCCATTTCAATAGGCACTGCTTTCAGTAGGAATCAGAGTCCACATTTTGGTATTGCGTTAAAAGCCTTTAGAGGGGGGATTAGACAAACTTCTGGAATACAAGACTCCCCATTTTGCAGGGCCTGCCACGATCCTACAGGCTATGCTGTCCATACATGGACACAGGTAAAAGGAGGGCCCTGGCAGGGGTGGCCAAACTGTGGCTCTCCAGATGTCCGTGGACTACAGTTCTCTTGAGCTTCTGCCAGCATGGTGCCGGTAGAGGTTCATGGGAATTGTAGTCCATGGACAACTGGAGAGCCACAGTTTGACCAGCCCTGCTCTATGGCGATATTCCATATGACAGCGGTGAATTTGCAGAGCTTAGCAGGGCCTTCACATCTTTCCTGATTTTCCGTTTTTCCCATTTCTCCGCATTAGGGCTGATGGAGTGATGAGGACGATGAATACAGAGAAACTCCTAAAAACTGTACCGATCATACAAAACCAAATGGATGCGCTTCTTGATTTCAATGTAAGTGATTCATTACAGTAGCTAAACAAAGCTGCAGAGAGCTGTCTTTCTAAACCAGGGGTAGTCAAACCAGATGTCCATGGACTACAATTCCCGTGAGCCACTGCCAGTGAATGCTGGCAGGGGGCTCCTGGGAATTGTAGTCCATGGACATCTGGAGGACCGCGGTTTGACTACCCCTGTTCTAGATTAAAAGACTGGTCTTTCAACTTGGCTTCGTTCCTGAGTCTCTCAGTTGCCTCTGCTCAAGATTACTTGCCCAGTAGTAAGTTATCTAGCACTAGTACGGAGACAGAGCATTTAAGAGATCTCTGGTTTTGCACGTCCCAGCATGTTGTATGTATAGTGTATAGTTTTTCTGTGTGTGTGTGTGAGAGAGAGAGAAGTGTCATCAAGTTATGGGTGGCCCTATGAAGTCCTTCAAAGTGCCCCATCGTTAACAGACTTTTGCCTTTCAAATGGAGGGCCGAGACTTCCCTTATAGAGTCAGTGTCGGTGAGTCAGTTAAATTTATTGCGTGTAGCCAAAGGCCATTGCAAGCATACAAACAAGCAATCGACCGTCTCAACAATGAGGCAGACTTTACAGGTTCAGGATACAATATGAAATCGTTCGAATCGATAGCCCAACCAAATCAAATTAGATCTGTTCCTAATTTCCATTGCCGCTAAGGCGAATAAAGCTACGCTGTGCCGTTATACAAGAGTCCGAATCTGACAGTAGCAAGCATATTATCTCAGGCTCTGTGTGCCCTTTATATGGAATGAGCAGCTTTCCCGGAAATGTGAATCTCAGCTCTGAATAAAGGGGGCAGTGGAGTCCGTAATGAATTACATCTTCTGCAGCTGGTTCTCCACAAATGCAGGTCCTTGTTTCAACCGGTCCCTGTGCATTTCTACCTTCCAAGTAAGCCGTCGGCATAGTCTGGGAATGTAGGCCGTAAAAGACTTTCTAAGCTTAAGGCTGTGAGTCAATGATTCTCATATTGAGTCTTCCCCTTTTCCCGCTGCCTTCAGCTTTGCCCAACGTTCTTGTCTTTTCCAGCGGCTTTTGTCTTCTCATAACGTGATCAAAGTTTGGCAGCTTTAGATTAGTCATTTGAGCTTCTAGGGAGAGTTCAGGCTTGATTTGCTCCCTCATGGCTTCTTTAAGGATCTGTATTTAATTTGGCCGCTCAACAGCAAAGGGATTGTTCAGTTATGTCGGCTGTGCCGTCACAACCTTGTCGCCCGCTTGTGTTCAACCACGTCTGGGCGTGTGCTTGTGTATCTTTGCGCAGAGTTCTTGAAGGGGGGGGGAATGAACAGCTGTTTTTCCAGTTTTACGAACTTCTTTTTATGTCCTCACCAGGTCAACAGCAACGAACTTACAAACGGCGTAATTAATGCTGCCTTCATGCTTCTCTTCAAAGATGCCATTAGACTCTTCGCAGCATATAATGAAGGGATTATTAACCTGCTGGGTAAATATTTCCTCTGTCAGGTCTCTTCCTCCTTAGTCAGCGAGGCGGTAATCTTCGTTCTCGGACTTCCTGCAAGACAACTTTAACGACTCCTTTTTAATCTTTTACTTCTCTTCGCGTATTGACGGAAATAGGCAGTTGGCCTGAGTACAAAGTTGGCCCAGTGTTTTGATACGGGGGGGGGAGAGAGGACTTTGTTCCTTGAGCTATAATCTTCTCCCTGCCCAGCTGCCGTGTAACCAAACTGCAAAGCTGGCAATCTTCTCTGCGTTTTATTTAGGGAAGGTGCCTATTTTCTCACTAAGTATGCCCAAACTTCACTGTTAACTTTATTGCCTTTAGGGATGTGGTCACAGAGTGATTTAAGACTGTGGGTCTGAGTCTCCCTTTTGGATCCTGAAGAGCTTTCCAAACCTGGAGTGTAGCGTAGGCAAGGCATTACTTGTCACTGGGGGTACGTTGGGTTCCCCCACTCCCCTGGTATTGCAAGTATAAGGTTGGCCCCATTCTTAGTCTCGACAGAAACATACCTGCTAAATGGTTTCATTGACAGAGATAAGGTTAACCTGCTAAATTTTGGCATGTTACTCACATGTAGAGTTCATAGAATCATAGAGTTGGAAGGGGCCACACAGGCCATCTAGTCCAACCCCCTGCTCAACGCAGGATCAGCCCAAAGCATCCTAAAGCATCTAAGAAAAGTGTGTATCCAACCTTTGCTTGAAGACTGCCAGTGAGTTGTTGACATCCAGGTTGCTCCTGGAGAGCTACCGAAAATATACAGATCAGGTCCCCTGCTTTGGAGGATGAAATCTGTGGCATTATGTTCCGTCATGGTGTCTCCTCTCCCCAAACTCCGCCTCCCAAATATCCAGGTATTTCCCAACCCAGAACCGGCAACGTGTTACCTGCAATTAAGCTAGTCTGCAAAAAGATGGGCACCCTTCCCTGCCACTTCTAGGAGCAGCAATCAGACAGCAATCTATCTAAATCAAGCAGGTTAGACTCCCCTGGGCAGCTCGCACTAGAAGTGACTTCTTCAGAATGAGGATAGAGATAAGGTTTTATGCATTTAAACACAGTACAGACTTTGCTCCACAAGTTTTGATGCGTCAGGGCAATCCCCACATAAAATGCATTTTTTAATTTACGTTATTTATTTACCGTCCGCCTTTCTCATTGGAACTCAAGGTGGGTTACACACGCCAAACCCTTGCTGTCCAAAGGATGGGATATTCAATTGATAGTACAATAGGGATCCTGAGAATTTAGGCAGGTAGTGAGTGGGTGGGCAGAAGGTATTTGTGCTTGACTCTTGTGGCCCTTTCTTGCATGCCCAGGGAAATGCCGATCGTGACTTTAGGACTGGGAAGTGAATTTCTTCCAGGCCAGACTGGCCAGGGATTTGGGGGGGGGGGGTTGGGGGGGTGATCATCTGGGCATGGAATTGGGGACACTCTGGGTGGACAGGTAGTTGTGAATTTCCTGCAATGTGCAGAAGATTGGACTAGATGACCCTGGAGGCCCCTTCCCACTCTATGATTCTATTCTAGGGTTGTAGAAGCAGTGGGAATGTAAAAACATGCCTGAAGCAAATCATAAGTATCGACACATTAAATCAAGGGTAGTCAAACTGCGGCCCTCCAGATGTCCATGGACTACAATTCCCAGAAGCCCCTGCCAGCATTCGCTGGCAGGGGCTTCTGGGAATTGTGGTCCATGGACATCTGGAGGGCCACAGTTTGACTACCCCTGCATTAAATCATGCAGAACTTTTTTTCCAGCATACCATATTAGAGACCTCATTCCCTAATCCTTTATCTGAGCAGCTTGGTGAATTGTCGTGTCCAGAGCAACCCGGCTGTCCGCATAGAAGAACCCTCTTGCTTAATCCAATTTTGCACCGTTTGCGGAAAGCCCAGAGAACGGGAACCACCTTTTTTGCCGAGTCAGGGGAAAGGGTCTTCTAAGGAAAACAGCAGGAAAGGCGACTCAGCAAGCGTTCATGACCCCTCTGTGGTTCCTGTTCTCCGTGGGTCGATGATCGCTGGTCATCACGATAAAACTTAAATGCGGCTTCTGCTAAAACAGGACTTCATCCTGCCCTTGAAGGAACTCTACGTTTAATTAATTTCATCTTTCAACTCTGTCATCAGTATTCCTTAATCTGCACCTGTCATTTGCGCTTAATCGGCACAGCTGACGTGAGAACATATTGAGGCCCGAGCACTCAGCGCAGCTTGCAAGGGTTATCTGCTCGCTTCCCGGCAAACATCCTCAAACTCCCAGGCTCCCGACTACCTTGACCGCCATGTGCCGTAAACAGGAAAGGATGTTGACCCACCGACCCCCGATTCTCTTGTTTTGCAGAAAAATACTTTGACATGAAAAAGAACCAGTGCAAAGAAGGCCTCGACATATATAAGAAGTTCCTGACTCGAATGACAAGGATTTCGGAATTCCTCAAAGTCGCAGAGGTAAAAAAAATAAAAATTTAAAAATGGACGAACCTGCTGAGGGTAGTCATCCCTCGGGGATGAGTGTAGGTGGCCGGATTGGCCTTAAATTGGAGAACGATGACCATGATTCTGACATTTCTTGAGCTGCTGAGCTTTGGATTTATGGTTATCAGCATGGAGACAGGCTGTGGGAACGGTTGAGGCTGGGAATCACACCGATATTCTGGCCTCCGGGCCAGTTTGGTGTAGTGGTTAGGAGTGCGGACTTCTAATCTGGCATGCCAGGTTCGATTCTGCGCTCCCCCACATGCAGCCAGCTGGGTGACCTTGGGCTCACCACGGCACTGATAAAACTGTTCTGACCGAGCAGTGATATTAGGGCTCTCTCAGCCTCACCCACCCCACAAGGTGTCTGTTGTGGGGAGAGGAAAGGGAAGGCGACTGTAAGCCGCTTTGAGACTCCTTTGGGTAGAGAAAGGCAGCATATAAGAACCAACTCTTCTTCAGTAATATCAGGACTCTCTCAGCCTCACCCACCTCACAGGGTGTCTGTTGTGGGGAGAGGAAAGGGAAGGAGACTGTTAGCTGCTTTGAGCCCCCTTCGGGTAGAGAAAAGAGGCATATAAGAACCAACTCTTCTTCTTCTTCAGTAATATCAGGGCTCTCTCAGCCTCTTCTTCTAAAATATCAGTTGAATTAGTGCCAGACTCATGTTTATCACCCGCTCTCACCAGAGATAAGGAGAGATTCAAAGGAGTAGCTGTGTTGGTCTGAAGTAGCACAATAAAATCAGAGTCCAGTAGCACCTTGAAGACCAACAAAGATTTATTCAAGGCGTGAGCTTACGAGGGCAAGCACTCTTCGTCAGACTGACGAAGAGTGCTTGCACTCGAAAGCTCACGCCTTGAATAAATCTTTGTTGGTCTTACAGGTGCTGCTGGACTCTGATTTCAGAGAGAAGGAGGGTTTTCTGGAATGATCTTGTTTTTCATCTGGGAGATACATTAATTTAGGATTTTAATATTAATGAGTATCATTGGATTATGAAGGAGGGTTTTCTGGAATGATCTTGTTTTTCATCTGGGAGATACATTAATTTAGGATTTTAATATTAATGAGTATCATTGGATTATGTTGTGTTGGTGTTATTGTTTATTGTGGCAGGTTATCCACCCCGAGCCTTCGGGGAAGGGCAGGTTATACATACAGTTTTTCCTTCCTTCCTTAGAAGGCGGCTGGGTGCAAACGATAAGGCTTCATTGAAATGATAGGCCGGGAAGTACATCATGTAAACGTCTCCTTGGCAGCCTCTACATTCTGCTGTATCAGTGCACACCTAAGTACTGAGTCAAACTGCGCGCTGTGCTGTGCGCCTGCAAAACTGTGCCACAGTTCCGTGCTTTGAAATCTTCCCTTCCTGCCCTAATTGGGACTGTGATTGCTCTCACAGAGCGTTTGCCCACAGCCATCTTTAAAAATGCATTATGTCATCCTACTTAATGCTTCCATTCCCAGTCTCTTGACCCTTATTATCTGGTAGAATGCTGTTAACTGGTAACATGTCAGTGCTTCCCAACTGTTTTTCCAACACTTTGGTTTCTGGAGGCTGAAGGTGCAGAAATGGGAGGGAAGGAAAGGCGTCTATAAATCCTCAAGCTCTTTTTTTTTCCCCTCCTTGATCCCTCACTTGGTGCATGCATCCTTGTGTGTGTGCCCTCATGCTTCTCAGCCAAGAGACTGGTGTTGAACGTGTATTACACTTGGGTCTTTTGACACTCTCTCCCCTGCCGGGGGGAAGGGGTGAGATGATAAGAAGGCAACCTTGGTGTTTCTGTAGCTGGGGAGAGAATATCAAAAGCCTGCCCTTTGGCTTCCTTTCCTTGTCCCCCAATGTGTCTTGTCCCTTCCTGTCAAGCCCCATAGTGACTTCAGAGCAAGGCAGCCTTGCTGCATCCTGGGAGTTTGTGAGTAAGAGAGGAATAGTCCAGAAGAGAAGTTCCCCCTGCCCATAATCTGTTCCTTCCAGCAACAATCCAATCCTGGGGGAGATCAGTGACAGTCCTCTGCCCCTCCCTGCCTCCCACCCTCTTAAGTTTCTTGTAGGCTCTTGAACAACAAGAGCATTGATGTCCCTAGTTCCAAATATGCAGTCTTCCTCCTGGGATTCACCAGGGAACCTGCTTTATTAATGTAGCTCTGTTCTGGCCTTTTACCAGGGATTCAGGTGGACAGCTGCCCATCAAGGAACCTAGCCTGATCAGAGCTAGCAACTATTGCTGCAACTAGTAGTGGCCTCTTGTCTTTGAGGTAGTTCATACTTACTCAGAACCTGACCTTAAAAGTGAAGGACCATGGAGCTGACGGGCAGAATAAACAAAGGAAACAACTTTCAGCTGATCGTGCATTGAGCAGGGCATTGGACTAGATAGCCCCTTCCCAGTCTAGGATTCATTGAGTCTAGCTCAGCAGTGAAATGGGCTGCCTCAGGAGGTAGTGAGCTCCCCCTCACTGGTGGTCTTCAAGCAGCGGCTGGACAGATCCTTCTCCTGGATGCTTGAGGCTGATCCTGCACTGAACAGAGGGTGGGACTAAATGGCCTGGATGGCCCCTTCCCACTCTAGGATTCTGTGAGTCTAGTTCAGGAGTGGAATGGGCTGCCTCAGGAGGTGGGGAGCTCCCCCTCACTGGCGCTCTTCAAGCAGTGGCTGGACAGATCCTTCTCCTGGATGCTTGAGGCTGATCCTGCACTGAACAGAGGGTGGGACTAAATGGCCTGCATGGCCCCTTCCCACTCTAGGATTCTAGGAGTCTAGTTCAGCCGTGGAAGGGGCTGCCTCAGGAGGTGGGGAGCTCCCCCTCACTGGCGCTCTTCAAGCAGTGGCTGGACAGATCCTTCTCCTGGATGCTTGAGGCTGATCCTGCACTGAACAGAGGGTGGGGCTAAATGGCCTGTCTGGCCCCTTCCTACTCTAGGATTCTAGGAGTCTAGTTCAGCCGTGGAAGGGGCTGCCTAAGGAGGTGGGGAGCTCCCCCTCACTGGTGGTCTTCAAGCAGCGGCTGGACAGATCCTTCTCCTGGATGCTTGAGGCTGATCCTGCACTGAACAGAGGGTGGGACTAAATGGCCTGGATGGCCCCTTCCCACTCTAGGATTCTGTGAGTCTAGTTCAGGAGTGGAATGGGCTGCCTCAGGAGGTGGGGAGCTCCCCCTCACTGGCGCTCTTCAAGCAGTGGCTGGACAGATCCTTCTCCTGGATGCTTGAGGCTGATCCTGCACTGAACAGAGGGTGGGACTAAATGGCCTGCATGGCCCCTTCCCACTCTAGGATTCTGTGAGTCTAGTTCAGGAGTGGAATGGGCTGCCTAAGGAGGTGGGGAGCTCCCCCTCACTGGTGGTCTTCAAGCAGCGGTTGGACAGATCCTTCTCCTGGATGCTTGAGGCTGATCCTGCACTGAACAGAGGGTGGGACTAAATGGCCTGCATGGCCCCTTCCCACTCTAGGATTCTGTGAGTCTAGTTCAGGAGTGGAATGGGCTGCCTAAGGAGGAGGGGAGCTCCCCCTCACTGGCGATCTTCAAGCAGCGGCTGGTCAGATCCTTCTCCTGGATGCTTGAGGCTGATCCTGCACTGAACAGAGGGTGGGACTAAATGGCCCGCATGGCCCCTTCCCACTCTAGGATTCTGTGAGTCTAGTTCAGGAGTGGAATGGGCTGCCTAAGGAGGTGGGGAGCTCCCCCTCACTGGCGCTCTTCAAGCAGCGGCTGGACAGATGCTTATCCTGGATGCTTAAGGCTGATCCGGTATTGAGCATGGGGTCTGGCCCGTTCGAACTCTAGGATTCTATGACTTCCCAGGCTGTTGCTTGGTGTTCTCTGCAAGCCTGCACCATTCATTTCATGGAAATAATGGCTTCCTCTTAGCAGATTTCTTTATGGTAATAGTTTAGTACAGGGCCTGCATTATATGAAACGTCACTATGCAAACCTAATTAATATTGCCTTCTGTGCACTTATGTTTTTAGCTGGTGTCTTACTAAAATCTGTTTGTTGTTGCAGCAAGTGGGCATAGACAGAGGAGACATCCCAGATCTTTCTCAGGTGGGTAATTTCGGGCATCTGTCATACATGCCTGTGTTTTCCAGCTCTTGCCATCAGAAGGCGTTTTTGTTAAGAACATAACAAGAGCCCTGCTGGATCGGACCACTGCTCTATCTAGTCCATCCTTGTCTTGTGGAGTGGCCAATGAATTCCTTTGGACAGCCAATAGCAGGGCATAGAGGCCGAGACCATCATAAGAACATCGGAAGAGCCCTGCTGGATCAGACCAGTGTTCCGTCTAATCCAGCATCCTGTCTCACACAGTGGCCAGCTATTGACATTGAGGCCTTCCCCTGATGTTGCCTCCTGGCTCTGGGATTCAGAGGCTTAGTGCTCCTGAACGTGGAGGTTCCTCTCCATCACCATGGCTAGGAGCCATTGACGGACTTTACTTTCTAGGCATCTCCCTAATCCCCTTTTAAAGCTGCTTATTCCTGGGGCCATCACTACATCCTCTGGCAGCAACGTCCACATTTGAATCACTCTCTGTGTAAAGTAGTATTTCCTTTTGTCCGTCCTGACCCTACTGCCCATCAGCTCATTGGATGCCCTCGGGTTCTTGCATTTTGAGGGAGGGAGAAAACATTTTTCTGTTTGCCCCTTAATGTGTTTTAAGTGGGACCAGGGTGCCCTAACTCGGCCATTCCCAAGCATTCAGTCCCAGTTATTTGCAGCTGTTTCACAGTTAATGATAATTGGTGACAACAGTTTGAGAAAGGCTTCTCCTTCAAAGCTTCCAATCATGTCATTTGCACACCATTGGCTTCTAGCAAGTGCTCTCTCTCACTCTCTCTCTCTCTCTCTCTCTCTCTCTCTGTGTGTGTGCGTGAGTCAATTCCCAGCCACAGTCCCTGTCAATTCACAGCCATCTTTCAGCGACCCTATAGGGCAGAGGTGGGTAAACTGTGGCCCTCCAGATGTCCATGGACTACAATTCCCATGAGCCCCTGCTTGCAGGGGCTCATGGGAATTGTAGTCCATGGACATCTGGAGGGCCACAGTTTGCCCACTCCTCCTATAGGGTTTTCAAGGCAAGAGATGTTCAGAAGGGGTTTGCTCATTGCCCACCTCTGTGTGTCATGACCTTGGCATTCCTGGGAGACTTCCCATCCTAGTACTAACCAGGGGCCAACCCTGCTTAGCCTCCGAGATTTGATGAGCTCAGGCCAGCCTGGACTTTCCAAGTCAGGGTTACTGTCTTCCCTAGATGAGCACAGATCACTCATCTGGGTTTTCACTGGCCCACTCTCAGTGGTGTGTTAGCATGTTTATAGGTCGGCTTTCGAGTTAATCCCTTGGAATGTAGAAGAACCGCTCATGACGTATGCGGCCTTTTTCCTTGGACCCTTTTAATTCCCGTAGGGCTTCTTGAATTACTCGTCTGTGGAAACAGATGCATGCATGCCAATCACACTTAATATCGTCATACACTTAGGAGCAGTTAAGAGTTGGCCGCATTCACCGGCTTGCCTTGAATTCTCTCTCGTGTTATGGAGCCGGTGCTGGGGACGTGGGGTATTTCCTGGCCCTTAAATTGCCAAAGCCGCCTTCTTTGCTTTGCAGGCACCGAGCAGTCTTCTGGATGCCTTGGAGCAGCACTTAGGCTCCTTGGAAGGAAAGAAAATCAAAGATTCCACCGCTGCAAGCAGGTACATCTTCGTCCTCAGCTGCGAACCTCGCGTAATGCATCTGAAGATTCCTGGAATACAATTTGTTTTGATCTTAATGGAACCCAGTACATGAGTCCTGCAAAGTTAAGCAAACACAGTCGTCTGCCCCCCCCGATTGTACTATTTTGGGCTGCAAATGAGGAACGCTTACGTGAAAGCTCTCTCATTTAAAAAAACAAAACAAAAACCCTGAACATGTGGTTGGCCAAGCCCTCCTCTTTGTTTGCAGGGAGTTCTGCGGGAAGCATGTAAGCATACAATGGTGCAGCGTAGCCTAAAAGGGAATTCAGTCGGGGCAAATAAGTGTATGTTCAGCCTGCTACTTCAGATCAAAACGGAGGTAACAGCAGCTGCTGCCATGCAGGGAGCTGATTGTGACGACTGAACTCCTTGGGGAAAATGTGCTTACTACTTGCTTCTGTGCGGAAGCGTGGAGTAGGATTGTCAGGGAAGGAGGAGTTGGCTTCGTGTTCCAGGCGGCAGTTTCCCCACTAGGGTGCCGTTGCCTTTTGATGAAGCGTCAAGCTCCGTGTAGTGCTTGTCACATTAACCGGCAGCCGCATTGAACAGAGCAGCAGCGCTTGACATCTGTGTTAAATGCTTTTTGCCAGCGGAGCACAGGGAATTGCTTGCAAACAAGGAAAACATCATGGAAGGCTTTCTTTGGTTGCTCTGTTGCCGTAGGTGACTTACGGCAATTCTCTGATGCCTCTGAGAATTCTCTGAGAGTCAGCTTGGCGTAGTGGTTAGGAGAGCCGGGTTCGATTCTGCGCTCCCCCACATGCAGCCAGTTGGGTGACCCTGGGCTCGCCACAGCACTGAGAAAGCTGTTGTGAGCAGGGATATCAGGGCTCTCTCAGCCTCACCCACCTCACAGGGGGTCTGTTGTGGGGAGAGGAATGGGAAGGCGATTGGAAGCCACTTTGAGACTCCTTCGGGGAGAGAAAAGCGGCATATAAGAACCAACTCTTCTTCTCTTCTCTAGTATGGTATACATGAAGCTAGCTTATACTTAATCAGATCCTTTCTCCATCTACTCAGATTGGCAATGGCTGCCCAGGGTCCCAGACAGAGGTCTTTTCCATTACCTAATGCCAGATCCTTTAACCAGAGGTGTCGGGGATTGGACCTGGGACCGTCTGCATGCCAGGCAGATGATCTGTCACTGAGCTACCACACAACCCCTACTGTTAATGATGTAGCCCAGAGGTGGCCGAACTGTGGCTCTCCAGTTGTCTGGGGGCTACAGTGCCCGTGAGCCCCTGCCAGCAAATGCAGGATGACCTGGGCATGATGACCGGCCTTTCTCTTGAGTTCTCTGGACTGGAGAGCACTTCAGAAGGAGGGGAAAGCTGTTTTCTGTGCCCCAAGACCATTGAAGAAGAAGAAGAGTTGGTTCTTATATGCCGCTTTTCCCTACCCGAAGGAGGCTCAAAGCGGCTTACAGTCGCCTTCCCATTCCTCTCTGAAGCTGGCACAGGTGGTGTCTCGCTGCCCCCTTTAGGGGGCTGTGCTTATATCTGCATTTCTGGGGAAGCAAAGGTTTCCTTTGTTAGGACCACTTGCCAGGGGTGTGCGGAAAAGACAGATATCATTGGCAGGTCTGAGAACGTTAATGGGACAGTCGTTCGTGTAAAGCAGAAGGCTGTAATGCAGGGGTAGTCAAACTGCGGCCCTCCAGATGTCCATGGACTACAATTCCCATGAGCCCCAGGGGCTCATGGGAATTGTAGTCCATGGACATCTGGAGGGCCGCAGTTTGACTACCCCTGCTGTAATGTATGGATACTTGTTCAGCAGCACACAACTGCAGCCAGCTAATTTTTCTGAATCTAAGATGACCGGTGTGAGCTTCCAGCTGTCCCATCGCTTCCTTCCGTTTGACCCTGTTTGCTCAACAAATACTTGTTTCTTTCTGCACCCTTGAACACAAACTCCTAGCTCTGCAGTTTTCCCGCTATGCCGAGCGCCTTCTTGTTTCCAGAAGGACGTAGCTGCTTGGCAGACCAATGCAAGTGAAGGCCTCTGGGTCTCTGTGTTTGGGGAGGATCTAATCTTGCTATTCGTTTGCCTGCTGAAGAAATGGAGAGCAATACAGTCAAAAAAACTGCAAGTGGAATGAACATAACTCCAGGCGTTGGGTCTTATCAATCCAAATTAATCCAGGAGCTTTAAGAAAAGTAGGCTGTGTGGCTGTAGGTGAGCCTGGAAAAGTCGCTGACAGTCTTTAAACACCTTTAATCGCTTTGAAGTCCAGGAAGCAGCACTCTGTTTGTAGTAACTCAGTTTAAAAACCAATCTGCTGGGTCATGCTCTTGCATAAATAAATTCAGCCCTGAACACAGAGAGTCAAAGTAAATGTAGCCACAGTGGATATATCCAGTTGTATTTCTAAGCCAGCCTATCTTTTTTTATTATTAAGAACTGAAACTTTCTTTAGGCTTCGAAAAACCCCAGAAGTGGCGTGATTTTGCCAAATATCGTTGGGAAGCATGTGGACATGCCCACCCGGGTTCTCTCCCCTCCCCACTCCCCCAAGCCCATCATTGGCCATTTTGGGACGGGCTGGGTGGGTTGACATGGCCATATATGGTGATATCACCTGATAAATGTTTAACAAATGTAAAAAATATATTAAAAATTAACTCCTTTTGATTTGGGAAACCCTTTCGGGGCCGTCAAGAATACTGTTGAAAAAGCCTGTTTTAAGCAACCGGTAACACAAATGATTCCCTACTTCTTGCAGGAGTCAGCGTGGAGGTAATACTATCCCCACCCACCAACCCCCGGCTTTGAAAAAGTCTTTATCAGAAAACCCTTTTACATGAGATGACCTTTAGGGCAGGGGTAGTCAACCTGTGGTCCTCCAGATGTTCATGGATTACAATTCCCAGGAGGCCCTGCCAGCATTTGCTGGCAGGGGCTCCTGGGAATTGTAGTCCATGAACATCTGGAGGACCACAGGTTGACCACCCCTGCTTTAGGGTTTAAGCTACGTGGTTCAATTGCATTGTCCTTTTCTCAAGGCGCCGGAAGTATTGCGGCTTGCGTGTTCCTCTGGGTTAGGAATTAAAAGAAAGCCAAGCCCTGTTAAGCGTCTTTTCCTATCACCGTGTCACGTACGTAACTGCCAGGTTTCCTGCTGTCAACTTTTCCTAGGGCTACCACCCTTTCCAACGCCGTCTCTTCCCTTGCAAGCACTGGCCTGTCGCTCACCAAAGTAGACGAAAGGGAAAAACAAGCTGCGTTAGAAGAAGAGCAGGCACGCTTAAAAGCCTTAAAGGTGGGTATGTTTCCCGGGTTATGTGGATGTGCTCTGTTAATGGATGTACAAACCAGCAAGGCTCCCTGTTGGCCTTGGATGGGTGGTACTCATTTGCTTTTGGCAGTTCTGGTAGAGAGGGTTCAGAGGAGAGTGACAAGAATGATCCAGGGCCTGGGAACCAAGCCCTATGACAAAAGGCCTGAGGGAGTTAGGAATGTACAGCCTGGAGAAGAGGAAGTTGAGAGGGGATTACTCTCTTGAAGTATCTGAAAAGTTGTCATTTGGAGGAGGACAGGGAGTGCTCTCTGTAGACAGCAGAGGATAGGACAGTGATAGCTTTAATTGATGTGCAGAACTGTACCAGCTAAATATCAGGGGGGAAATTTTACAACCAGAGAAGTTCAGCAGTGTAATTGACTTTCTAAAGCATTGGTGAGCTCCCCCTCACCTGCAGTTTTTAAGCGGCATCTGGATGCTTTAGTCTGATATTGCATTGAGCGAGGGGTTGGACTAGCATGGCCCCTTCCAACTCTATGATTCTGTGACTTAACTGATTTTACAGAGGGCTGACCACTTTTGCCAAAGGTCATTTTGGAGGGTAGTCATGGTGGTCTGCAGTAGAAGAGCTCGATTTGAGTCCAGTATGACCTTAGGAGATCCACAAGATTTTGGGAGTGTAAGCTTCCAAGATTCAAAACTCCCTTGGTCAGATGCAAGAGGGAATGGGGATCTGGCTTTTCCTGAAGTTCTCTTCTTCTTTCAAGGGATTCTCCTTCAGAGTGATGATGCCTACATGTTTTTGGCAAACAGCTGGTTCATTCTGAAGATGCACCTTTTTTTCAACCCAGATTTTATTTGCTGAAGTCTCTAGTGCAGGGGTAGTCAAACTGCGGCCCTCCAGATGTCCATGGACTACAATTCCCAGGAGCCCTTGCCAGCATTCGCCAGCGAATGCTGGCAAGGGCTCCTGGGAATTGTAGTCCATGGACATCTGGAGGGCCGCAGTTTGACTACCCCTGCTCTAGTGACATTACCGACTGAGGACTTTGTTCTACCTAACCTCAGCAATCACATGAGTGGTCCTCGGTTCTGGGTTTCTGATGCCTCCTCTGTCTCATGCCCACAGGAACAGCGTCTAAAAGAACTTGCAAAGAAACCTCATACCTCCTTAACCACCGCCTCCTCCCCGGTGTCTCATACAGCAGGAAGCATCATGACCACACCAGCCATCGACATTTTTTCCACACCTAGCTCTTCAAACAGGTACGTCTTTGTGATCCGCTCCTAATTGGCTAAAGGGTTGCTCCCAGCCGGAGGGCATCTTAAAGATGCAACGGCCTTGTAAAGTTTTTTTTTTTTTTAATTGTGCGTTTCTTTGGCTTTGATGCAAGCCGGAAGTATTCTCCCTGGCAAGTGAGTCTTAAGCCATGCATCCAGGAGGAAAGCACAAGGAAGACACACATTCAGAAAGTTTCAAGTGGGCAGCCGTGTGGATCTGAAGTAGCACAACAAAAATAGAATCCAATAGCACCTTTAAGACCAACAAAGATTTATTCAAGGTGTGAGTTTTCGAGTGCAAGCACTCTTCTTCAGACTAAATGAAGAACCATCATAACTTTGGAAATAACAGGCAAAAGCAAATTATGGCAAATTAGTAAACTGTGACATAGTGTCCAAATTAAGCCATATAACGCCATGTGATAATTCTTTTCCAGAACAGCCAATCAGTCCTTTTGAGTTCAATTGTAGTTCACAAAAACACTAGAGGAATAAAACTGTCCATGTTAGTAGTTGGATGGGTCCAGCAACAACTGGGAAAGTATCTGCCATTTTTTCAGCTTCAGCAGACGTACAGCTGTAAAGGCTGCTGGTGGTAGCAGAGAAGACCTGTAATAAAAGCTTGAAGTCTCAGGAAGCCACAGTCTGTACCCAATTCCTCATTCTGTCTCCTTTGCGTGCTAGAACAGACATTTGAAAAGCCTTGTGCATGAGTCTCGCAGTGCGAAGCTCTGGGTAAGTGTTAAGGAACAGCAGTGCGGCTGGAATCCTTCCTGACAGTTGCGCTTGCCTCTTTCTGCAGCACCTCAAAGATGCCAAATGACCTGCTTGACTTGCAGCCAACCTTTCATCCTTCGGTGCACCCGATATCCTCTGCGCCCCAAGTAGGAGGGACCTGGGGAGGTAAGCAAATGGCAACCTTGCCCCGGTTTTGGTTACGGTGCAGTCACTTAGAGCAGTAGGATCGCACACCCTGAACTGTACTCGGATTTTGGTGAACAAAGTGAAAGAGTCTTCTGAAGGTTTCAGAAGCAAGTCGAGCAGGGGGACTATGTGGACCACAAGCACAGGTAGGGGAACATACAGGAATGTATGGATGTTAAGGCATTCAGAATTTATGCGAGGCACTTTTTGGTTTCCTTTCTCACCCATCCACCCACCCATGTACATGAAATCCAATACAACGTAAATTCAGTAACTGCATCAATATAAACCGCATAACAACATCAACAACACTGAACACTTAATCATTCGCTGTTGACTATTAACATTTCAAGCATATCCCCACAAGTTGGTCAGTTGTGAGCTCCCCCTCACTGGCTGGCAGTCTTCAAGCAAAGGTTGGATACACACTTTTCTTGGAGGTTTTGGGATGCTTTGGGCTGATCCTGTGTTGAGCAGGTGGTTGGACTAGATGGCCTCTATGGCCCCTTCCAATCTATGATTCTGTGATTTGGAGGGGGTTCTGGAGGGACTACTAGATGTTGTCAGTTCACTGACTCAACCAAATTCTTGGCGGAAGAGCTCCGTTTTGCAGGCCCCGCGGACGTGTGCTAGCTACGTCAGGGCCCAGATCTCCTCTGGGAGCTTGTTCCACCAAACGGGGTCCAGGACAGAGAACAACCTGGCCCTGATTGAGGCCAGACTTGCTTCGTTTGAGCCAGGGATCACTAGCCGGTTGGAATTGGTTGAGCGTAGTGCTCTTCAAGGGGTTTAGGCAGAGAGGTACACTGGGCCCAGACTGCATATGGCCTTAAAGGTGATTACCAAAACCTTAAGCGTGATGCAACTGGTAACCAGTGCAGCTGTTGGAGCACAGGCCAGATGTGGACCGTTCAAGGTGTTCCTGTGAGAACCCTGGCCACTATGTTCTGAACCAGTTGTAGCTTCCAGAGCAGGGATAAGGCCTGAGTTGAGGGGCTCATTCCATGAGGATCTCCACAACTAAAGACAAGCTAGTCTAGTTTAAGGTAACCAGATTGTCCCACTTTTGGAGGGACATCTGGGGGCACCTGGCAAATTGTACTTATGTTGAAATTTAAAAATATATATCTTACAATACTATTTTTGTGTTCTATGCGTTCTATGAAAATTTTGGTTGCTCCATATAGACCAAATTTTATTCAAGACCCCCCGGTCAATGGTGTCCCGCTTTGCCAATGTTAAAATCTGGTCACCTTAGTCTAGTTCCATGGCTCAGAACTAGAACTTCACAAGAAGGGGTGCCAGAGAAGGCTTTGCACTTCCCTTTGCATGAGGATAGAGGGCCTCTTGTGGTGCAGAGTGGTAAGGCAGCAGACACGCAGTCTGAAAGCTCTGCCCATGAGGCTGGGAGTTCAATCCCAGCAGCCGGCTCAAGGTTGACTCAGCCTTCCATCCTTCCGAGGTCGGTCAAATGAGTACCCAGCTTGCTGCTGGGGGGTAAACGGTAATGACTGGGGAAGGGAATGGCAAACCACCCCGTATTGAGTCTGCCATGAAAACGCTGGAGGGCGCCCCAAGGGTCAGACATGACTCGGTGCTTGCACAGGGGATACCTTTACCTTTTTAGAGGGGCTTGGTTCAATGCAATATAGGTTTTAAATGGCTGTGTGCTAGTTCACAACAGAAAGAGAAATATGAAGAGAAGCAGGAAAAGCTGGAAACTGGTTTTTGTCTTTCAAGACAAAAAGGCTACGCAGAAAGATTTTTGAGGAAGGAGATATCAGCAGGGAATGTGCATGGAATAATACACCTTAAACTTAGGTGGCTGATTACATTTTTAACGGGAAAGAATGAACATACCACATTTTTTAGATAATGAATAATGAAAACACTCCTTTAATACTGCCACTAAGGCGCAAGAAATGCACTCTCTGCTTAACTTGGGGATCAAAGGGGACGTGCACACATATGGGGGAGGGCAGAAGATGGCTTGGGAAGGCCCCCAAGGTTAGAGCAACAGCTGAAAGAATTGCTGTCATCCTCGAGGGGCAAAATCAGGGGGTTCCTTGTTCACCGCTCAAGAGGTATTATGTGTGGGGAAAGGAAGGGAAAGAGATTGTAAGCTGCTTTGAGACTCCTTCAGGCAGTGAAAAGCAGGGTGTAAAACCCAACTTTTCTTCAATTGCTCTTTTTTACTCCAGCAGGAGAAAGCAAGGCTCCTTTACAAGCCAGCGTGGTATAATGTTTATGAGCAGCGGCTTCTAATTTAGCAAGCTGGGTTTGATTCCCTGCTCCTCATGCAGCCAGCTGGATGACCTTGGGCTTGTCACAGTCACGATAGTGCTGTTCTGACTGAACAGGGCTCTCTCAGCCTCACCTACTTTCACAAGGTGTCTGTCCTGGGGAGAGGAAGATGATTGTAAGCTGCTCTGAAACTCCTTTGGGCAGTGAAAAGTGGGGTCTTATAACCAACTCTGCTTCTTTTGATGATTTCATCTCTTTGAGGTCCTCTTGCAGCATACCAATATTCTCTGCCCCGTTCTGCAATTGTGATGATTTGTCTGCCTCTGCTGCCTCGGTCCATGCAGATGGCTAGAAGCAATCGTTCAGGAATCCTTAAAGACCTTCACGGCCTTTGAATCAAATGTTTGAAGGACCGTCTCCTTCCAAATGCCCATGTGCCAGCTGTGGTCATTGGGCAGCCTTCCGTTGGGATGGCCACTAGGGATGGCCTCTTCGGTACCAGCCCGAGCCCAGGCTTTTTTATCTTTGGTCTGGCTCCGTGAAATGGGGCTAACTGAAGAGCTAAGGGGGCCCCTTCCTCCATGCATATCATCAGGAGGCATTGCAAAGTTCTGCCTGGGCTTTTTTTGGGGGGGGGGAGTTTGAACACGAGGCACCATTTAAAGAAGGAGATTTGCTATTGGTCAGACCCCACCTGGAGTCCTGTGTGCCATTCTGGAGGCCTCACTTCAGAAAGGACATGGACAAAATGGAAAGGGTGCAGAGGGGAGCGACGAGGATGATCCAGAGCCTGGAGACGAAGCCCTAAGAGGAAAGGCTGAGGGACTTGGGAATATTCAGCCTGGAGAAGAGGAGGTTAAATGGGGACAAGATTGCTGTCCTTAAGTATTTGAAAGGTTGTCACTTGGAGGAGGGCAGGGAAAGGTTCCTATTGGCAGCAGAGGAGAAGACCCACAGTAATGGGTTTAAATTGCATGTAGAATGATACCAGCTATCAGGGGGGGAAATCACAGTCAGAGTACTTCAGCAGTGGAAGGGGCTGCCTAAGGGGGTGGGGAGCTCCCCCTCATTGGTGGTCTTCAAGCGGCAGCTGGACAGATCCTTCTCCTGGATGCTTGAGGCTGATCCTGCACTGAGCAGGGGGTGGGACTAGATGGCCTGCATGGCCCCTTCCAACTCTAGGCTTCTGGTTTTAGTTGGAAACGTTTTTTTTTAACTAAATTTGTAAGCCGCCTTGAACTATGCGGAAAAGCGGGATGGGTGTAAATGTTATGAATGTTTTAATTGAAAAAAATGAAGGCTTCTAGAAATCTGAAGCAAATGGGATGCAAAAGACCACAGGGTTTTTTAGTTTTACATCATAGAATTGACTTGAGGCTTTTTTGCCAATTGGAGAACCAAGCCCTGCAATTCCAACCCTTCCTACCCAAGGCTTCACAGGTGCTTTCAGAAGGGTGACTTAAGCATCTTTGACACCTCGCAGCATCCTCCCGTTATGCCTTCGAATGCTACCCCTGTCCTTAGAAAGCGAGGGAATCTGTGAGTGCACAAGCTTATTTATTCCGTTGAAACCGCCTGTCCTTCCTTCCTTGGAGGGCTTGCCTAGGTATCATCCATTCCTCACTTGCCCGTGATGCTAATTCCGATTCCTCTAAGGCAGGGGTCGTCAACCTGTGGTCCTCCAGATGTCCATGGACTACAATTCCCATGAGCCCCTGCCAGCAGGGGCTCATGGGAATTGTAGTCCATGGACATCTGGTGGACCGCAGATTGACTACCCTGCTCTAAGGGAACGCATTGCAGATTTGCACTTATCACACAGCTCCCTTCACTATCTGGCAGCTGGTCATTTGCGGTACGTAGGAGGTGTTTTGATCTCCCACTTAACATCTGATGCTCAGCCTAATTTGCTCTGTAAGTGGGACCTACTGAAAGGGGATGACGTCTAAATTGAGCAAAGGCTGGAAGGGTCAGCAGTGCTGACGGCTCTCCTCTTTCCCAAGAGGCCAGAGGTTCCGGCAGAGCTTCTCTTTATGCACCTCCCTTGTTCACTCCCAGTTCCACATGTAGAGATCAGCAGTGGAGGGACATAACGGGAGAACTCCAAAGAACCTCTGTGGCTGTTTGCAGGGGGAGTGTGTGTGTGTGTGTGTCTGTTTGCCTCTGTCTACAGTCAGAGTGATATTTCCTGGCACCTGGTTAACTGGGATGCCAACCCCTGCTCCCATGGAGGTGGTCTGTGGCCTTTCCCCTCCTGTCAGTGGACTTGGCCACAAGCTAAGGAACTGGTTGCCTCCGATCAGAGGGCTGAGTAGGTGGGTCATGGGTGGGGAGTTGGTTGTGGCATGGTATGGGGGTCTGGGCTGTCCTCTCAGCTCCTGCCCTTCTTTCCAGCCTCCATGAGGCAGAACCGCCATAGTAGTAGTAAAAGCAGAGGGAGGAAGTGAAAGGAGGGCAAAGGGTGTGAGTGGTGATGTCACTTCTCAAGACATGTCACTTCCGAGGGGCGTGGCAGGAGGTGTGGCCAGCTGATATCACTTCCAGGGGGGCCTTGAAGCCTGGAAATTTATTTCAGGGGCTCCTTCACAGTCAAAAGGTAGAAAAGGACTGCTCTAGGAACTGAGTGAAAATCCCAGCTGTGGATCTCTGGGCCCGCTGCTTGCTCTTCCAGCTTTCAGGCTGCATAGGTCCCGGCCCTGGCTGTGGTAGAAGCCTGGATTAGACAGCAACCGCTGCTTTTGGGGTGGAGGAAAGTGCCATGAAGTTGAAGCCGGAGGTGGGAGATTCCCAGGGGCTGTTTGCTACTACCCATTGGAATATGCAAGGTCTGCAGGGTGCATAATTGAGCAGAATATACAGGGTGTCCTGTGGGGAGAGGGGGGAGGTATCGGAGGAGATGTATATTTAGCATCGACAGGATAGGAAGTTCCTGATGGGTTTCAAATTACCTCCTCCACTGTTTTGATTGGCTCAGCAGGAGACTTCCTGCTCTTACACTCCCTGCCTGATTTACTTCCAGAACAGCAGTTGAACAGACAGAGTGACTGGCAGAGAACAGTTAGGTTTCCCGTCTCTTTTCTCTACCTCGTTGTTTCTCTTCATAAATAAAACCTGGTTTTATTCTTTAAGCAGCCTGGTGCTCTCTCTGCATGTTCAAACTCTTGCTAACGTTGCCTGCCTCTGTGTGGCAACCTTGGACTGACTTAAAGGTCTCCCCTCCAAGTATTCACTACGACTGAAGCTGCTTAGCTGCTGAGATTAGGCAAGAAGGGGCTAGCCTGGGCTTTTCTAGCTCAGGATGACAGAAGCATTTAGTCCGAGGAAGAGTGCCTGCACTTGAAAGCTCACGCCTTGAATAAATCTTTGTTGGTCTTAAAGGTGCTACTGGACTCTCTTTTTGAAGAAGAAGAGTTGGTTCTTAGATGCTGCTTTTCTCTACCCGAAGGAGGCTCAAAGCAGCTTACAGTCGCTTTCCCTTTCCTCTCCCCACAACAGACACCCTGTGAGGGAGGGGAGGCTGAGAGAGCCCTGATATCACTGCTCAGTCAGAACAGCTTTATCAGTGCCGTGGGGAGCCCAAGGTCATCCAGCTGGCTGCATGTGGGGGAGCGTGGAATTGAAACCGTCATGCCAGATACGAAGTCCGCACTCCTAACCACTACACCAAACTGGCTCCCCAAACTGGTTTTTGAAAAGCTTTTACAGTGGTACATTTTATCCTCCCCTCTTTCCAGGAAGTTCTGCATGATTCTCCCTTCCCTATTCTGTCCTCACAACTGTCCTGCGGGGTCATTGAGACTGAGTGTTTTATGACGAGCCCCGGGTTACTCATAAAGCTTTGTGGCAGAGTGAGGATTTGAACACAGGCTTCCCAGATCCGTGTTTGGAACTCTAATCCCTGCACTTGGCTCCCTTTGGTCACCGAGGAGAAAACAGCAAATGAGGCCAGTGTGGTGTCTTTGGATCGGGGGCAACGGTGAGGCCGAGTTCCTCATTCCCCACTATCCAAGGTTTACTGCTGGGGGCCGGTTGGACAACTGAGACTGTCACTGTCCTGGAACATTTCAGTGGGACTCTTTCCGGAGCACGTTTCAGCTTGATTGCAAATGGCAGACCGTCACGGCACCCTTTGCAGACTGTAGCAAGTCTTCCAGCCTCATAAAGATCAGTCTGGACCTAGGACTGCTGCCTGTGTCATGTGATTTAAGCCCTATCCCTTCCCCTGTGTGTATGAGAGCCAGCACGGCATAATGGTTAAGAGTGGCAGACTCTAATCTGGAGACCTGGGTTTGATTCCCCACTCGTCCACATGCAGCCAGCTGGGTGACCCTGGGCTGCTGACAGTTCTCTTAGGGCTGTTCTCTCAGAGAAATTCTCTCCTGAGCCCTCTCATCCACACATACCTCGCAGGGTGTCTGTTGTGGGGAGAGGTGTTTGTAAGCCACATTGGGATGCCTTGGGGTGGTGAAAAGCAGGGTATAAAAAACGAGTTCTTTATTTTCAGGCAGTGGCACACTCTTCCAGCAGGCTTTACGTGTGCAAATCCACTGTGCTGATTGCTGCACTCGATACAAATGCAGGAATTGGTAGGTCGGACAATCCGGAGCCAAGATATGAGCTCTCAGTACTGCCCTCGGTACAGCGGCTATCTCTCCAGGGACTTTCTGTCAGTTTCCCCATTAGTGTTTTGATATCAAATCAGCCATGGTAAGACGTGGTCCTCTCGGTGCATCTTAAACCAGCAGTTTATTAGTGTAGCTTTAAATTGGCACTGGAGTATCCCAGTGGAATGCACGGCCACAGGAAGTGGTGGCGACCACAGGCAATCGACAGCTTCCAGAGGGGACTGGATAGACATCTGGAGCAGAGGCTCTTGAGTGTCTATTAGAGAGCCAGTTTGGTGTAGTGGTTAGGCGTGCGGACTTGTAATCTGGTGAGCCAGGTTTGATTCTGCACTCCCACACATGCAACCAGCTGGGGGACCTTGGGCTTGCCACGGCACTGAGAAAGCTGTTCTGACCAAGCAGGAATCAGGGCTCTCTCAGCCTCACCCACCTCACAGAGTGTCTGTTGTGAGGAGAGGAAAAGGAAGGCGATCGTAAGCCACTTTGAGACTCCTTCAGGTAGAGAAATGTGGCATATAAGAAAAAGGGCATATAAGAACCAAGTCTTCTTCAGTATTACCAGGGCTCTCTCAGCCTCCCCTCCCACACAGGGTGTCTGTTGTGGGGAGAGGAAAGGGAAGGCGAATGTAAGCCGCTTTGAGACTCCTTCGGGTAGAGAAAAGTGGCATATAAAAACCAACTCTTCTTTTTCAGTAATATCAGGGCTCTCTCAGCCTCCCCTCTCTCACAGGGTGTCTGTTGTGGGGAGAGGAAGGGGAAGGCGACTGTAAGCCGCTTTGAGACTCCTTCGGGTAGAGAAAAGTGGCATATAAGAACCAACTCTTCTTCTAGTCACACAGTATAGAGGGAATGCTATGTCTGTAGTAGTGATGCTCTGTACTTTGGGGGCCACCAGTGGGAAGGCTACTGGAGATCTGGCTCTACTGGTGGATCTCCTGATGGCCCCTGGGGTTTAGGCTACTGTACAACATGGAATGTTGGACTGGGTGGGCATTTGGCCTCACCCAGCCAGGCTTCTCTTGTGTCCTTGCAAAAGATAAAAGGAGGAACCAAAAAACAGCTGCTGTGGCATATTTATATTTCATTTAATACGAGAGAGAGACAGAGACAGGGAATTTTCCTACCATGTGAATAAGAACATAGCTGGAGTTCAGGAAGGCCCAAAGTAAGCAAGAGATGTGGAGTGATACCTCAGGTTAAAGGGTTTTTCAGCTCACGGGCATCAAAGGGGATTCTGTTTTCCACAAACCAGTGTGTTGCAAGACAAAAACGCCTTCCAGAGGCATCTGCAACACAGTAAATGGCTAAGGAAATGCCCATTGGCTGTTGACCGGAAGCCAATATGACTTGGCGCTATTGGGCTTCATTTTTAGCCATCTGGTTGCGTTCAGGGCGTCGGCTGCCATACTTCCTCTTAAACTCAGTTGACTTCTTGCGCTGCACCCGCTGTTCTCCTTACTAACGTGCCAGTTCTCTCTCTTCCCCTTCCTCTTCCCCTCTGCTTGGGTTGTGCAGATCCCTTCACTGCCGCCACTGACGCTGTCGACGATGCCATTCCAAGCCTAAATCCTTTCCTCGCAAAATCTAGCGACCACCTCTCTGTCTCCTCTGATGCGCCTCCTTTCACTACTAGGACACCTACTCATGAGATGTTTGTTGGTAAAGTACCTTCTGACTAGCTTTCCCCTGCCCATTTTAGTTCGCCGTCTTCGGCATTTGTCGAGGTACTTCAAGGTTCCAATATAGATACCTGAAGATAGATCTGTGCCGTTAGCAGGAGTCTAGCTCTGGCGACTTCCTGAGAGGAGAGCTTTATGTTCTACTCTACTGCGGCTGTCCTGGTATATGCAGGACTTGTTGGAATTGCAACCACTTTACTATAAGCTCCTCCAGTGCTCTTGCTACCCCAAAGATTCACTGCTTTCCCAGGGGGAGTCAGCTCAGCTCCATTATTAAGAGAATGAGAGTAGGCGGGACTTCCTGATGTTTGCATACCAGACTTGTCAATGACCACATGTGACTCTGGATGTGTGCAGATGTGCACGATTAGTCTCATTAAAACCAGATTCCAGCCTACCTATGGCGAAGCCTCTTCCACGAAGCACCAACCCCCCATGGCAACCGCGTCAGGCACACGCCCTGCAATTTAACTCTTTCTGGTTCTCTAGATCGCTTCAACCCATTTACTGAAGCAAACCCTTTTGAGGCACCTACTACTGTTCAACTCTGTCACTTAACTTCAGGTATAATCTAAATGCCTTGAGCATTTTACACTTGTTGATGCCTTCAAAGGTGTAAAACGTGGCATTTGATTTTTAAAATTTCATTAGATACGACACACGGGTTGTTGGTTTTTATTTGGGGCATCCTACTGTTTTTAGCTGCTGTTAGAAGGTCCCGTTTTTAGGAGCAGTTAATGAGACGGCCTGCTTAAATTTAAAGTTCCTGTAACTTCCAAGTACTTGACTATGCAAAGCTTGAGTATTCCTGGTTCTGTCTTTCTGTGTAACGTTCCTTCTTTGCTCTTCTACTTCGTATGCTTTTATCAGATTCTTTTTGTGGTCCACAAGCTTATCCTAACGCTTCCCATTTCCGCAGTGAGCCCTCAACCGTAGCTGGTCTATTTGGAGGTAGGTGAAATCCTTTCAAAGCCCAGCAACAAGTAAAGCTTTCCCCTTTTCTGGGGAGGGATATGTGTGTTTTTTTCTTTAATTGGACAACTGCAATAATATTCCTTACAGCTTGGGGGCGTGTTCATTAGTTGCCAGAATTTTTTTTTTAATGAAGTTTCATAAATCCAAAGTTCCACAAGTCGGTCTGTTGACTTTGTAGCTTGCCACTGGGTAACTTCACCTGAAAATCTGGGCAAAAAAAGATGAGATATAAAGTGCTTTCACACATATCAAATAATGCACTTTCTGTTCACTTTCAGTGCCTTTTACAACTGGATTTTTACTGTATGAAATAGCAAAGTCCAGAGAGCCAGTTAGGTGTAGTCGTTAGGAGTCTCAACTTCTAATCTGGTGAGCTGGGTTCGATTCTGTACTCTCCCACATGCAGCCAGCTGGGTGAACTTGTTTCGCACCACAACACTGATAAAGCTGTTCTGACTGAGCAGGAATATCAGGACTCTCTCAGCCTCACCCACCTCACAGGGTGTCTGTTGTGGGGAGAGGAAAGGGAAGGTGAATGTAAGCCACTTTGAGACCTCTTTGGGTAGAGAAAAGTGGCATATAAGAACCAACTCTTCTTCTTCAGTAATATTAGGGCTCTCTCAGCCTCACCTCCCTCACAGGGTGTCCGTTGTGGGGAGAGGAAAGGGAAGGCGACTGTAAGCCACTTTGAGACTCCTTTGGATAGAGAAAAGCAGCATATAAGAACCAACTCTTCTTCTTTTTAATGATTACAGAAGTGGGACTGAAAGTGCACTATTCAACATGTGTGAAAGTGCCTATAGTTATATTGCTTTTATCAGCCATTCTCAACAGGGACCATATGCCCCCCCCCGGGGACTCTGGCCCTTTTGAAGGGGGCCACAGACTGAAAAAAATGTGAGAAGGGAAGCCTGAAGGGTTATGGGGAGTCCTGGTAACAGAACTGATGAAATATCCCTTCGTCATGTATGACGCCATTAATTGCTAGACAGTTCAACATTTGACGAAACGAAAAAGAAATGTCACCCAATCCTTTGTGCGTGCTGGGATTTATGCATTCAAGGGGAAAAATGAACATGCAAGATATCTGTCTGGTGTACATATAAGACAAGGTATGTCAAGTATAATTAGCTCACTCTTAGCTTAGTCCTTTTTTAGCCTCATTGCAGGAGCAGCCAGCCTATTGCAGGGGAAGAGCTCCTAAAAAGGTTGTGGCTAAAAGAAGATTGGGAATAGCTGTCTATAAGAGTTAACTGTTTAAAAACATGTTGGTGCAAATATGAAATCTTTCGATTGTCACTTTTAATTGCGGAGGTTTGTTCTTGTGGTTGCATTACAGTTGCGGTTGTTAGGTGACACTGGATCGAGCTCATAGGATCTGGTGGTGAAAGTTTGTGCACCTTTAAAACACACTGATGTTTTAGGTTCTGTGTTTGACTCTCCATTATGTAGCTTGGGAATCTTCACACAAAAAAGTCTCAGCCTCACCTCTACCCCACAGGGTGTTTGTTATGGGGAGAGGAAAAGGAAGGTGATTGGAAGATGCTTTGAGACTCCTTCTGGGAGTGAAAAGCGGGGGGGGGGTGACCTTCATTTATGACGTTGAAGGGCACACGAGCATTATCAATATAGTATTGTCCACGTGTTAAGAGCCATCAGGAAGTTTCTTATCCTGCTCTTCCCTGAGCAATCGAAACTCGGGGCAGTTGACAATATCAGTAAAAATGCAGATGTTCTATAAAACAATGCACTGGCCTTCTGGCACGACCATCAAAGAAGCTGGTACTCGGCTCTCTAAGATTACGTCAGTGGAATTTCTAGAGGAATAATTCCGTTCTGCAGGCTCTGCAGAACCTAGACAGGACCCACTAGGTGCCGGTCTTTGCAGACAGAGCACTTCACCAGGTTCGGGCCACAGTCAAAAAAATCCCTTGTTCTGGTTGCAGTTGAGCTACCTGAGGGTCAGGCACCACTCGAAGTTCTCGTGAACCAGAACACAAGGATGGCTATTTTTATTTCTCTTAATGAGTTTTATCAAAAGGGGCACAAATAATCAGAGTAGTTCAGCAGTGGAATAGGCTGCCTAAGGAGGTGGTGAGCGCCCCCTCACTGGAAGTCTTCAAGCAAAGGTTGGATACACACTTTTCTTGGATGCTTTAGGATGCTTAGGGCTAATCCTGCGTTGAGCAGGGGGTTGGACTAGATGGCCTGTGTGGCCCCTTCAAACTCTATGATTCTATGATTCTATGATTCTATGAATTTGGTACATGGAGCCACAAAATGCACTTAACAAAAGAACCAGAGCAGAGTAGTTTGACTTGCGTCTGACTTGTTTTTGTGAGCACTCTGTTCCGACTGGTGAATTGCATTGGTTATAACAGTGTAGATCAGGGGTAGTCAACCTGTGGTCCTCCAGATGTCCATGGACTACAATTCCCATGAGCCCTGCCAGCAAACGCTGGTAGGGGCTCATGGGAATTGTACTCCATGGACATCTGGAGGACCACAGGTTTGACTACCCCTGGTGTAGATCACTGATACTCAGTGGCTCCAGGGCCAGATTTGGCTCTTTGGCATGCCTTTTGTGGCTCCTCTGACCGTGGCAGGCACCACGTGTTTCATTGAAGCGGGCGAGACCCTTGCTCAGCGGGGCTTGTGGTTCAGAGATGATTTCTGCGTAGCACCTGCCCATCAGAGTGACAGGTCAGGTGCAAGCCTCCTGCCAGGGATGGAAGTACACGTGACTCTTTTGGGTTGGTGCTCATGAGCACAGTTCTCCGCGAGTTATGTGGAGCATATCTCCAATGTAGGTTCTAAAACTTTGATGGAATATCTGCGGCTTGGTAAACACAGGCATGGGGAGAGCTGTCTGGATTGGGATCGGAGAGCAAGATAACCAGTTATAGGTAACTGTGTTGGTCTGAAGCAGCAGAACAAAATCTTGAGTTCAGAGGCCGTCAATGTTTTATTCCTTGTACTAGCTTCAAAGCCTGTTCCTAAGAACAGGCCTTGAAAGGGTCCCCTCCCCTGGCCCCTGGCCAGGCAGCTTAAGTTGGCTTTGGGCTGCAGGCGCAGCTGGATCAAGGGGGGTGGGTAGGGGTTGGGCAGCTCGTTAGCAGGCCCAGGACAGAGCTCCTTAGCAGGCAGTCAGCAAGCTGGGAGGCCCTTGTCAGCAGGCCCAGCCTAGCAGGCCAAGAGGCCCTCGTTAGCAAGCCCAGCCTAGCAGGCCAAGAGGCCCTCATTAGCAAGCCCTCCACCACAACCCTTTGGTGGCTCCAGGCACCTGGCGTCTGAGAGCAAAAAGGCTAGAGTCCAGGGACGGAGGGCGGGAGCTACAGGGGCAGGGCCAATCAGGGCAAGGTTGGCTACACCCTGATTGGCCCTATTCTAACTTGGACAGCCAGACACGTCCCACCCCCTAGGCTGTTTCACAAATATATAGAGGAACAACAATGGATGGATAAGGATAAGTTCTTACGTGCCCATGTGGGTGCACACAAAAGCTTGTACCAGGAATAAAACTTTGTTGGTCTTAAAGGTGCTGCTGGACCCAAACTTTGTTCAGTTATATGAATTATTTTGACTGAACCTCCCGCAAGCGCTGCGACCCAGGGATGACTATTTGGGGGATTTGGAGCTGGGGGATGATGCTACTCGTGCTTTGTTGGAAATCCGTCCAGTCTAGTGGTGACAAAATACAGTCATTGGGCCATTCCAACTTGTTCTGAAGGATTCTGCCTTTTCTGGCATAGCAGATGGGCCAGGAAAGACCCGGGCGTATCGCACAGCTGTAGCTTAGCATAGGCACAGCTGCGCTGGAAACTCCCAACATGCTGCGTCTTGTATCACAAATGTCTCCTTCCGGAAGACGCTGGAAGCTGTTGCCGCAAAAGTGAACTCCCTCGAGCCCTCAATCCGTGTCTGAACACCTTGTCATCGCCAGAGGGGTTCTGCTTGCCCGGGCGGTTGAGAGATCTTGTCCTGTGCATTAGCGGCTCTAATTCTTGTCACCGTCTCTTTGTAGGCTTCACTCCGTCTCCTGCCGCCCAACCCCCACCCTCCGCAGGCCTTAATGTTGACTTTGAGTCCGTGTTTGGAAACAGAACTGCAAATGTGCCAGTGGATTCCTGTGGTAGGTCTCTTGAAACTGCCGCTTCTTAACAGCTCTTCGAAGAAAAACACTCTCGCATGCCCAAGTAGCATTTTGAATTCTCGGGTTCCTTGGACACTGCCAGATTTGTCGTGCCACCCGGTTTCCCGTGAACTAGAGCTGCGCTGGTCAGATCGTAAGCCTAGTTCATAGAAGCTTTCTCCACCGTAGATGTCCTGGTCTTCAGATGTCCCGATGCACCTTGATTGCTTTTGCTGGGAAAGTTCAGAATTGTCGTGACGCTCCCAGTTTGTAGCTCTGGGTCCTGGTTGCTGGATATGTAGAACTGCTGTTCCTTCAAGACAGAATTCCCTTATTTTACTCTCCTGGAGATATTATCTCCCTCTAGAGCAGTGATTCTCAGCCTTGGGGTCAAGACCCCGTTCGGGGTTGCCTGGCCCCTTCCCCGGGGTTGCCAGGTTGCCCACTGCTGTGGCAGCGGGTGGCAGCAGGCAGTGGCAAGTGGAGACGAGTGGTGGCGGCGGGCAGCAGAGGCAACGGAGCCAGCCTTGATTGTTGTGCGCACGCGCACACACATGCCACTCCGCACACACTGCTACTGCACCAGCCGTCGCCAAAGTTGGAGTTGCAGCGAAGAAAAGGTTGAAAACTGCTGCTGTAGAGATCTCTGGGCCAATGATATGCTAGACCCGGGATGGCCAAACTGTGGCTCTCCAGATGTCCATGTTGCCGGCAGGGGATCATGGGAATCGTAGTCCATGAACATCTGGAGAAGCCACAGTTTGGCTAGACGTTTGCACAAAAGAGAGAACAGCATATCACAAGCAAGAAGCTCCCAGCATTTTTGCCTCTGACTGGCATGAATTCTTGTAACCTGTTCGAACGGTGGCATCGCCTCACTTTTATTATTCCCTGAATCTACAATGTTGAAGCTTATTTTCCTAACTACATTTCTGCCTTATTTCCCTCCCCCCGCCCTTTTCTCTGTTTCCTGCTTTGCTAATCTGACATATTAAAGGAGGTGGGTAGGCTACATGGGACTTGTTTGTTATGGAAGGTTTTTGTGAGTGACAAACAATAAAAAAAACCTTCATTTTAAAAGAAGACCCGACTTCCAATAGCACCAAGTCTTCTAGGGGTTACTGCAACTTTAACATGACACGCACCTAAGATTGTATCTTACCCCGTCTTGTAAATGAGTTTGGTTGCTCCTAACGTTCTCCCCCCCCCCTTTTTTTTAAAGGGTTTGACGAATTAGGCGGTCTCCTAAAACCAACCGTGACTTCTCAAAATCAGAGTCTTCCAGCTTCCAAAGCAGCTCCTAATAAATTAGTGTCAGACGATCTGGATTCATCTTTAGCCAACCTTGTAGGCAGTAAGTGAAATCTTTTGTGCCTTCACAGTTTTTACGTGCAAGTGAATGGGCCGCTTCCAACCATTTTGTTGTTGTTGTTATTTCGTGACAGATTTGGGCATTGGAAATGGAACAGCAAAAAAGTGAGTATTTAGTTTCCAAAATCTATCCGTGTTTCTGGGTAACCTTCATCAGCGTATTTCCACAGCCGTTCTTTCCCTAGGGGCAGTGACCTAAAAGCAAATATGACTAGTGATAAAGACCATCTTTATATCCTTCAACGTAGCAGCTTGGGGCTCTCTCAACAGCCCTGTGAGGTAGAACAGTTAGATTTGAGTCCAGTAGAACAGGGGCCAACAGTTTTGGATATAAGCTTTTGAGAGTCATGGCTCCCTTTGTCAAACACGAGCAGAGCAGAAACAGAGCTCTCTGCGTCCTTTTTTATTCTGATCAGAAGGTGGGAGGGCTGTTGTAAGAAAAAAAGAAAGATGCATATAGATCAGGGGTAGTCAACCTGTGGTCCTCCAGATGTTCATGGACTACAATTCCCATGAGCCCCCTGCCAGCGTTTGCTGGCAGGGGGCTCATGGGAATTGTAGTCCATGAACATCTGGAGGACCACAGGTTGACTACCCCTGATATAGATAATTAATTGAGATAATTAACAGGTCCAGAACAGTGGATCCTCCCAGGGTCTAAGCCGGGACAGATTTCTTATCTTACCATACATAAGCATTTCCCCTCTGTTCTAATCACGCTTGATGACAATAAGCATGCTTACCTTGGTATCCTTTTCAAGGACTTTGAGTCCTTGCAGAGATACGGGGTATGGGGGGGGGGAATCTCATCAGGACCTTTCCCGAAGCAACTCGCGAAGAATTCCCGAATGGTAACATTTTGAACCTTTATTCAAAGCGACGTGAATTGGACGCAGCCGGGAGAGAAGAAGCTAACGGGAGGCTCCAACTGGCAGCCCAAGGTTGCGCCAACCACAGCCTGGAACGCACCGACAATGGTAAGCTCCTGTCGCCGCTTGTGGAGGTTGGGTGCCAGTTTAGGAAACCGCCAGGAGCTTTCAGAGGAAGATGAGAGTCCGCGAAGCACTGTCGGAGCCCCAGATTAATGGAAAGGTCGTGTTGAGGTTGCATCATTATTAGATATCTTGGTTATTGGGTGTTGAATACTGAAGTCTGTGTAGTGTTAAGGTCACTCCCCCAGGAACTCTGTAGGAATTGCGTATTTCTCCACCATTGCCTTATTTTGGTTGAGGCTGCTTCCCAGAGCTTGGGACTGGGATAGAGTGCTTGGGAAATGCAAGAAGCAGTGGTAGAGTCTCAAGTTTTACCTGTTTGTAGCTCTTGGTTGCAGAATAACAGGAGAGAATCAAGTGGGTAGCCATGTTGGTCTGAAGTAGCAGAACAAAATCAGAGTCCAGTGGCACCTTTAAGACCAACAAAGATTTATTCAAGGCGTGAGCTTTCGAGCGCAAGCACACTTCCTCAGACTAATCTAATTTAACAGAACTAACTTTTGCTTTATATTCTCACAGTCATGATGGTAGTTCTTAGTCTGAGGAAGAGTGTTTTTTTTGTTTTTTGTTTGTTTAGGAGAGAATCCAGTTTGGGCACAAATTGGGAAAATACAGTTCAGTTTGTGGCGTGCCCAGTTCGCAAGCCGTGAACTGTCATAAACTTTTAGCCACTAAACTGGTGAGGTGGTAGACTTCAAGGGGGGTGGCAGGTTACAGTGGATAGGGTTTTGAGTGTCCTGCATAGTGGACTAGATGTCCCAGGAGGCCCCTTCCAACTCTATGATTCTATGAGGTTTGTGACTCAGTAGAATGCTTCCCCCCCCACTGCATGTTAGAGACACCAAACTTGCATGGGATCTTCAGCTGATTCTCCTCTACTTGTCACCCAAGTTTAGTGAGGATTTGATTGATGGGGTCAAAGTTATGACCCCTCAAATAAGCTGCCCCCAGGGAAGTGCTTTCTGGGGAAGCGACAGGTGCAGATTCAGTTGTATACAGAATGGAACCTGTACAAGTTAGAGACATCATATTTTCAGGAGACCTTCCCCGGGTGCAAATTGGACTTAAGGGGTCCAAGTTACGGTCCCTGAAAGAAGATGCCACCAGGAGAGTGCTTTTTGGGGAGATGTCAGCCGTACATGCAAAAGTGCAAGCTATACTCACGGAACACACAGGGAGCCTGTTGCTTTGAAGTTATGTAATAATTTCAATTGAGCAGAGATTGGAAATGTATCCAATCAGGAACCACCCCAAAATGCTTGATCTGCCACAAGCTGGCCAAAATCTGTCACAAACTTTAGTTCATGAGACCATTCATGCCCATCCCTAATTCAGATGTTCAACTCTCCCCCCCCCCCGTCCCTGAGGCCTTATCCATTTTCAATTTGCAACCCACCATTCCTCCAAATAATTCAAGAGTAATCCAGATAGAGTTGTAGTTTAATAGAGGGTCCCAGGTTCAGTGACAGAGCACTTGTTCGGCACGTAGAAGGTCCCAGGTTCAATCCCCGGCATCCCCACTTAAACGATCTGGGAGCGGCTGACATGAAAGACCTCTGGAGAGCCATGGCCAGTTTGAGTAGACAAGACCGGACGTTGACAGAGCAGTTACCCGAAAGGCACTCTGATATGTTGTGTCCACAACAGCCCTGCAAAGGAGGTGAGGGTGAAATATACTGCCAAGTGCTAAATACCAAGTTTCTTGGCTGCGTGAGGATTTGGGCGGAGTTCAGCCCTTGGCAAAGAACTAGAAGGAAATCGCCGAGTATCGGTTCCGGTTTTTTTCTTCATCCATAGTTGTCATTAAAAGTGATCTGTGCCAGATAGAGTTGCGCGCTCCAGCGCGCTTTGGCGAGCACCGACGCCCGAGGCGGCCAGTGGCGCAGAGAGGAGAGGGCCGGCGGCATGCTAGCCTGTGCTCACACACAGGCACAGAGTTCTCTTTCAGTTCTCACACTTGAGTAAGTCGAAGGCAGTGCAAAGTCGGGTCTTCTGCGTAATTAGGCGGGTTGAATCACGGAGTCTACAAAAGAGGGGTTGGATCCCGCAGTCTGCCAGCTCAGGGTTCATTGTATTTCCCCCCACCCTGCCCTCATGGAACCAGACCCAGGGAAGCAGATTCTTGGTGTGGAGGAACTTGGTGCCTTCTGCTGGTAGTCCGAAGTATTTCAGCTTATGCCTGTGGGAAAATATTTGTAAACGAAAGCTTCCAGCACGGCCGGGGTGTGTGAACATCTCCATTGCTCTCAGTGCTGAGAAGGTGAAAGGGTTTTAAAAACTGAGATTGGGGAGGGGCTAGACTAAAAGTTTACCGTTTCTGGTTTGGGGATTGTGAGTTCCTGAATGGTTTACCTTCTGTTTGCCCCCCTCCCCTTTCCCCTGTGACTTTTCATAGTCCTCTAGTTTGTACATCCTATACGATGAGCATGAATTATGTAGGAATTGCTTGGTTATGTGGCCTTTGCAGTTGATTGGCCCCTGAAAATACCCCGAAGAGCACTGGGCAAAAGCTTCCCTAGATTATCCGCAGATGGTTTGAAAACACAGATTGACAGGAGGGGGCAGGTGGAGTGGTTAAGCACACCCACTTGCCTTTCAGATTTCGCTCATCCAAACCATACAACTTCAGGCAGGAGAAGGGGTTGTATATTTGAATGTTTTCCAGTATTAAACTCTTCCTGGGCATAGACGACTAGCAAGCTGAAGACAGGAGGGGCTACACCTAGGCAAGTGCACCCCTAAAGAGGTTTTAAGGCTAGGAAGGGCTGTCCCTTCCCAACTTCTGGTTTGCCGTGTTTCCTTTCGGTCTTCGTGTGAACGCTTTGCCCTTTCATTCAGTGAATTTCAGTGCTCTCCATGGTAATACTTCTTTGGGGGAAAGCCTGTACGCACAAATAGCATCCAACCATGCAAGAATCCAGAAAATGTATGTGCGGGCCTGTCCACCATGCCGGTGCCCCATACCAGAGATTTCACTGAAACGGCTTGGCATTACAAGAGGCCGTATTTCAGGGGTTAATGATAAATGCTGTTGTGACTAAAATGCTGTGTGTGTGTGTGTGTGTATTCTGTTTTTAAGTGCTCATTTCTAATCCAGTGTTATTGCATTATGTAATTGTTCTTCCGGGGGAAAAACAGAATGGCATGCATTTTCCACAATACGTAAGTGTACAAAACTCGTGGCCTCTCTTTTTTTTCCCATTTTTTCCTCCTTTTTTTTTTTTTTTTTTTGCAATCAGATTGGCATGCAATTAACCACTATTGGTGCAGCAGAATCTCATAATCCTCCTGCTACTCCACATTTCCCCCCCCCTCTCCCCTTACGTTCCGATCTTTGGGCATGATTGGAAAACTTGAGCGGCTTCAAACTTCTCCAGGTCTCCCGGGGTGTGCCCTGCAGGCCTCTTGACTCCAATGACGGCATGGACAAACACTTAAGATTTTTTTTTTCTCGCTTTGAACTCCTGTCATTTGCGGCCAGAGGAGCTGGTGTGCGTTTTGTGTGTCCGTAACTGCCTTTAAGCCGTAGCAGCAAATTGCATTTGGTGACTCAATCAGATTAAAGGCATTTTATTTGTGCGTGTGCGTGTGAATAACTGCATGAAATCTCACAGGCTTCTGTTCAACTTGGCACTCGATCCACTACAGACTTGATTTTTTTTTTCCAAATAGGGAGAGACCAATATGTCCCCAAACAAAACAAAACGGAGTGAAGAATCCCCCATTGTTTGGTTTCACTCCCCAGGGGCTGATGGTAACTTCAGAACGGCATTTCTTGAAAGGGAGGCCATCTCTTATTTCAGTACCAAAAAAGGGTGATAACGGGGGTCCGAACCATGTAAAATCAACTCAATTCCTCAAAGCGTTGATATAATAAGAGCTAAAGAATGGAATAATAAAGGTTTTTTTGTGCTGTAATCCAAAGGTGAGTTGAGTTTGGTGACTGGCTGCGACTGGCCTTTAAAAAAAAACAAAACAAAACTATTATCCTACCCTGCAAGATACGTATTTCCCATCTGTTTTATCCACGGACAAATAGCCCATTGCAACTGAATAGCTCTGTGGCTAATCTCAGCCCTTTAATTCTTGCGCTCTTCCAACTTCTCTTGTGTTCCTATTGGTCTTTCCCTGTGCTCCTTTCCATCGTGGGGGGGGGGGGGGAAATCCAAAGCCGATCCCGAGCGCTCGGAAGCCCACAGCTCAGCGTATGAACCTCCATTCTGTTTGCAAAATGGTCTGCTTTAGCTGTGCAGATACTAATCGCTATATCATCTCATTAACTGTGGTACCCAGTCAGAAGATGGACTCCCGTCGTGCGGCGGACATCAGAGTTCACGGAAACCATCTTTTCTTTCGTTTTGAAAACTGTCTGATTCTAAAACAGCTCCTCCACCCCACCCCTTCCCCCAATCCCCAGCTTTCTTTTTTGGAGGTTAGCCTGATAGAAGACACTAGATAGTGCTTCTCTTGGTCTCTCTGCATGGGAGAAGCTCCTAGTAAGATGCACTTTGTAGATTTCTCTGCACTTTTGTATTTTGTAGGGATTCTCTCGCTTTGTATTAATGGGGCCATAGGATACGACAGGGCTGTCAGCCTTTTGAGAGGAGCCATCATTTCATAAGTAGGGAATTAGAGGTAAAATGGCAGGTTGACAGCATTGCTGCTCTGGAGGAGAAGGGGTTAAGTGCTTTAAACCGTGGTCCTTGTATCCAGCCTGGGGAGGAGTACACATCACCCCAAACTTACCTGGAGCTGCCAGTGATTATGCTTTTCCCTGTAGAAGGCACTCTTGAAGGCTGAGGCTGGGGGTTGCGAAGGTTTGCACCCCTTTGTATTTTTTTGCCCGCTCTCCTCCGAAACACAGAGCTTCTTGCAAAGTCTGTGGACCATAGACCTCCCGAGCGCTCTGCATCCAGGCCTGGGTGATTGTCTGAAGGCAGGCAATGGGGCCTCCCTTTACGATTTTGATAATAGCACCCGTCAGCTAACTGCACTTGAATGAGCTTTTGGAGATGCTCCCAAGCTATTCTCTTCAGGGCACTTAGGCTCATCTCGAGCATCCTTGAGCATTTGTGAGACGCCTGCGTCTGGGTCAGGCTGGGCGCCATCTGTAATATTGCCTCAGTTTACCTTTGCCGTTGGTGTTCAACTGTCGGCTTGCCTGCTGGGATGGCACCGTAGGCTTTGTAGCAAGTTGCCAGTTTCAGGCTTGGGCAGTCGAGGTGATTCACGATTGAGAGAAGTCCTTTTTCTGTATAGCTTATCATGTTTTTTTTCCCCCTCCATTAGGCACCGCCTGTAATGGCCTATCCTGCCACAACGCCAACCGGAGTGATGGGCTACGGAATGGTCAGTAAATTCTAGTATCGGTTCAAAGCCATCTTAGGGGGTATTGGTTCAAAGCCATCGGAGGGGGTTGGTTCAAAGCCATTGGAGGTGGTATTGGTTCAAAGCCATCGGAGGGGGTATTGGTTCAAAGTCATCGGAGGGGGTATTGGTTCAAAGCCATCAAAGCCATCGGAGGGGGTATTGGTTCAAAGCCATCAGAGGGGGTTGGTTCAAAGCCATCGGAGAGGGTTGGTTCAAAGCCATCGGAGAGGGTTGGTTCAAAGCCATCAGAGGGGGTTGGTTCAAAGCCATCGGAGAGGGTTGGTTCAAAGCCATCGGAGAGGGTTGGTTCAAAGCCATCAGAGGGGGTTGGTTCAAAGCCATCGGAGAGGGTTGGTTCAAAGCCATCGGAGGGGGTATTGGTTCAAAGCCATCGGAGGGGGTATTGGTTCAAAGCCATCGGAGGGGGTTGGTTCAAAGCCATCGGAGGGGGTATTGGTTCAAAGCCATCGGAAGGGGTTGGTTCAAAGCCATTGGAGGGGGTATTGGTTCAAAGCCATTGGAGGGGGTATTGGTTCAAAGCCATTGGAGGGGGTATTGGTTCTAAGCTATTGGAGGGGGTATTGGTTCAAAGCCATTGGAGGGAGCCAGCTTGGTGTAGTGGTTGAGAATGATGGACTGTAATCTGGAGAATCGGGTTTGATTCACTGCTCCTCCTCCACATGCAGCTAGCTGGGTGTCCTTGGGCCAGTCACAGTTCTCCCAGAGCTCTCTCAGCCTCACCTACCTCACAGGGCATCTGTTGTGAGGAGAGGAAGGGAAGACAATTGATTATAAGTCACTCTAAGACCCAAGAGGCCTGCTTCGGGGAGTTTGGGCCAGTCACTGCTCTCTCAGACCCACCTACCTCACAGGGTGACTTGTAAGGAGAGAAAGGGAAGACAATTATAAACCTACTTCAGGTAGTACAAAGCGGGTTACAAAAACCCCACCTGTTCTCTCTTCTCCCTTTTCATCTTGCGGTGTATGCGAACGTTGCTTACTCTAGAACCCTTCCAAGAATCCTCTGCAACACAGCGCTATATAGAGGCTCTTGATAGGCAGATCATTGTCCAAAAGAGTGACCTTGAAGCTAAGGAGTCAAAAAGCCACTTACGTGTTTCCGCACCCTTCCCACGTAGCCTCCAGTGTGTCTGTACATCTTGCATGGACTGGACACGACAGACTGCCAAAGAAGCAAATCTGAGAAATAAGTCAGATTGTTCTGTAATTAAAAAGGAGAGCCATTTTAACAAATCACAACATCGAGGAAGGAAATGGGAAGTGTTTTTATACAGGCAGTTCAGGAGAGTGTCTTGAAAAAAGCTGATTACGCTTTATTTACTAATTTATTTATTTGGGGTTTTTTTTAGTCGCCACTCACCTGAAGGATTCCATGGTGACTTACAACAGTAAAGCCACTAAAGTAGTAATATAAAATACAAATAACAAAAATAAAAATTTTTGTGGGGGGCTCAGTTTAACACGGCAAGGAATTTGGGGGTGATCCCTTACGATGGAGGCACAGGTGACGGGGGTCATGCGCATGGCATTTTATCGGGCTTCGGTGATCACCAAAGCAGCCGGAGCGTGCAACCTTAGTCTGAACCAGGTCTCGGCATGATTAAAACAGAGGGCTTTGATATGAATTGGACAGCAGAAGTGCCCCAGTTCTTCCCTTGATAAATAGGGGAGCTTCCAGCCATTGGGGGAGAGTGAGGAGGTACAGCTTGGAGAAGGATATGCAGCACCCAGCAGAGTTTTGGGAGACGGAGCCAGAAGCTTGTCCTTTTAAAAGAACCCTGTTTTGCAGGCGGCCTTCAATCTGGAACCACTTTCTGATGTTCCCTGAGGTCCTTTGCTCTGCACAATTTTGTTTGTGTTTAGGACGGCTGAGATGCTTAGCCTCACCTCTCCGTGCCTCGCACCACTCACGTTGCATTTAATTCTGTTCCTTTCCGGATTTTAGCCGTCCCAAATGGGAGGAGTACCAGTAATGACGCAGCCAACCTTAATATACAGCCAACCTGTCATGAGACCTCCAAATCCTTTTGGTCCTGTATCAGGAGCCCAGGTGAGTATGGAAACTGATTGACAAACGTCTTGGCTGTCAACAAATGCGGCAGGCATGCCTGAACCCTTAACACCTTAGCGGTGCGTTTTGCTTCTTTTGGACAATAGCCGGCAGAGCGAGGCACGGGAAAACCAGCAGAGATGGGAGGGAAGAAGGACTAATGCAGACACGAAGGAGGTGAGGGTGGTCTGGGAAGAAGCTTTGAAGAGGGAGAAGGAAGAGGCGGGTATATGGTTTCAGTGTGAAAGTAGGTGTGAGTGGAGGAAATGGTAGATAAGCATTTGTGGACTAGAGATGGGCAGGGAAGACTTGGGAATGTGCCATAACCGGTCACTTGTGTTATCTGAAAATCGTCGGCAAAAGAGCAGCCAGTTAGTGATAAAGTTTAAGCGGGTAAGTTCTACATATGGAAGAGGGTTTTTTTGTGGGATAGAGTTGGGGACTGGGCGCAGAGGGAGAGGTCCTTTTCAAGAGATTTCCCAGATGTCTTCAGCGTCACTCCCCAAGAGCATGTACGACATGTCAGTGGCTTGCACAGAGCTCTTGAAAAGCGGAAGGCGTGCAGCTGCTTGCATGCATGTCAGGAATTAAAGCCAGCCCTTCGGTCATCACTGCCTGCATGCCTTGGAAAAGAGGTGGATGTGTGATCATCACGATCCCTGTGCAGTGGATTTTCTTCTTTTCTAACTGGACCCCAGCTTGCCTCCAGGAAGGCCGAAATACTAGGTTTTGGTACAAACTTGCTTGGTTGGCCTGGGCAGTCCTTTTTCAGGGGGGACGGTTGTATAATAGCAGTTCTTTGACTCATTTTCTCTTACAAAGCTGCTCTTCTTAGAATCATAGAGTTGGAAGGGACCTCCCAGAGTCATCTAGTCCAACCCCCTGCAGAATGCAGGAAACTCCCCAACTACCTGCCCATCCACAGTGACCCTAATTCCATGCCCAGATATTGCTTCTCCCCCCCCCGCCCCCGCTGCCCCCCAAAAATCTAGTCTGGACAGAATCCCTGGCTAGTCTGGTCTGGAAGAAATTCACCAGGGTGCCAGAGTCCCTTTTCCTTCTCTGTTCTGAGGCCAGAGTGGGGAGCAGTAACCTCATTGCCTAGGGAAACCACGGAGGTCAGGGGGTTTGCCCTGGGGGACAGGGGATATTCACGTGTTGAAGACCTATCAGGAAACCATGGATTCACTAAGGGTGAAGGGGATGGGGGTGGGGTTTGAGAGAACCTGTGTATGCTGGTGAAAGGGATGTGCAATTTGGAGAACTTTAAACACTGTCAACCCCTGTCCAGCAGTCAGGAGTGGAAGAGACTGATGTGTCTGAGGCCCGAATCGACATTCCGTGTTTGGCACATTACCTTTTTGCAGGCAATTGTCCTCTTGCTTAGACCGTATTTGGATACATCTGTAGGAGCGGGATAAATGTGTCAGCCCTTGTAGGCATTGCCTAACCTAGGTGAGCTACCGAAAATCAATGGATCGTGTGTCCTGATGCCTTGGTAATGAATTAAGGTATTGGCTTTCACCTCTGAAGCTGCTCGTGCGGGAAATCGTGCTTTGGCGGTGAGAAACAAATTCGGCTGTTCTGCCTCCTTCGGCTGGCAGGCTGGTGAGAGATGTGAATCTTAAGTCTCTTGGGAGCACCGCACGGTCGAGTCGGTCCTGGGAACCCTGCCACGTTAGGATGCTGGATGGCGGTCACACGATTGGGTGTTTCCCCTGTTTGAAAAAGGAACAGGATCTCAGTGTGGCATTCCCCCGCTGACAGCTTACTTTTCGAAGGCAGGGAGGTTGGCCCTGCCCGCCTTCTCCCCCAATATCCACCGGCATGCCTAAGCAGCATAGTCCCCAGAGCCAGTTTGGTGTCGTGGTTAAGAGCGACGGCCTCTAAACTGGAGGACCGGGTTTGATTCCCCATTCCTCCTTCGCATGCAGCCCGCTGGGTGACCTTGGCCCAGTCACAGTTCCTTCAGAGCTCTCTTAGCTCCACTTGTTTCACAGGGTGTCTGTTGTGGGGAGAGGAAGGGCAGGCAACTGGAAGCTGCTTTGTGACTCTTTGGGTAGTAAAAAGCAGGGTACAAAACCCCAATTTCTACTGGAATCAGCTGCTTTTTTTTCTGAATGCCCCTGACTGTATACCTAACTGGGGGAAAAAACGGTTTTCACGTTACAGTGTCTGTAGCTGGCTCAGGCAGGTTTCCCTTCCTTCTCAAGCCCGGTCCCATTTCACCAAGGTCAGATTTATGAGCTTTTCTGCGGAAGGGAACAAAGACCTGTTGTGGCATCCCCGTGAGTAGCAGCAGTATCTCAGGCTTCTGTCTGCCTCCTGATTCTTCATACTAGATGCAGAGTGTACTTGGCATCCTGCTACGGGGTCCGGAGAGGGTCTCCTTTAGAAGAGGGCGACCTATTGTTATTGGCAGATCTTATATTAGCTGAACTGCACAAGTCCCAAGTGCTTGCTTCACGGTGCGAACTGGGTGCCCAACGGCCGTGGGTGAGCCTTGACTTCCGCGGCTGTCTGTCGGGATCCCCCTCTGTTTTCTCCTTCATTTCCAATCCCCAATTTGCAGTTCCTTTGCTTCTGTGCGCCTGCTTGCTCATCTCAAAGAGCGTTATGCTAGAAATGCCACTCCTCTGGTCGTCTGGGTTTCTCGTACTTGGTTGAGTGAGCCCCGGGTCTTACAGGAACCCGTGAATTAGATTCCATGCATAAAGAAGCCTTCAAGGTATATGGTTCTAACGCTTCTGCTACCAGTAGAGAGTGGTGTTCTAACGCTAGTTTGCTAGAATGAATGAAATTAATGCAAAAGAAATTCCTTCTAAGCATCCAGAAGTTCCTGACAGTGAGAGTGGTTTCTCAGTGGAACAGGCTTTCCTGGGAGGTGGTGGGTTCTCCATCTTTGGAGATTTTTAAACAGAGGCTGGAGAGCCATCTGACGGAGAGGCTGATTCTGTGAAAGCCCAAGGGGGGTGGCAGGTGACAGTGGATGAGCGAGAGGGTTGTGAGTGTCCTGCACAGTGCAGGGGGTTGGACTAGATGACCCATGAGGTTCCTTCCAACTCTATGATTCTATGATTCTAAATTCCGTCTAAACATCCGGAAGAAATTCCTGACCATTAGAGCGGTTCCTCAGTGGAACAGGCTTCCTTGGGAGGTGGTGGGTTCTCAATCTTTGGAGATTTTTAAGCAGAGGCTGGATAGCCATCTGATGAAGAGGCTGATTCTGTGAAGGTTCAAGGTGTAGCAGGTGACAGGGGATGAGCGATAGGGTTGTGAGTGTCCTGCATATTGCAGGGGGTTGGACTAGATGAACCATGAGGTCCCTTCCAACTCTTATGATTCTGTGATTCTATGCTTTGTAACCAGGCGGCTTCTTCCCACCTGGAGCCTCAGTGTTGGGGCAGTCTTGAGGGCTGCATCGCATGATATGCTTGTTATGTGGAAGACCCTTGAAAATGCCTCTCCCTGGTGACCTTCCTGGGTATTGCCATGTTGTATGGTTTGGACCCTTGCCAATGTGGTCCATCTTACAGCTTCCTTGTTGCTGCCAGGCATTTAGCCCAGCAATAAGCAGAGGTCCTAAAGGGTGGACGTTAGCAAACAATGAGGAGGGAAAAAAAACTGTGAGAAATACAGCAGCCCCGTGATAGTCACCTCCATTCTAATAGAAAATTTACAACTACCAGCACCAAGACTTAAGTATACATTATTTAATACAAAACCATCAAATAGCTTAAACTTCTTGTCAGTTCGTAAGGCTAGAATCACAAAGGAGACCTGTCAGAGATCATTAGCCTATTTGAGGGACGTCTGTCCACGTGTTGGCTGGACCAGGATAGAAAAAAATGGATACTCTTTAGTTTTTAAGATAATTGAAAAAGGCAGGTCTGAAATGGGAATTTCCTGGAAACTCATCTTATCTAGCCACTGTGCCATTTTGTTAACAGTGTATAGAATCAAGCATGTGTGTCTGGTTTATAATGTATTGGTTTCTTGGCCAATGTGCTACTTGTTAACGATGCATAGACTTGAATATCTTTGTCTGACTGTTACACGGACTGTTTTCAATGCATTCGTTTGAAAAGCAGGCATCTTTGTAGTTCAGCCACATGGCATTAAAGGAAGGTATTTCCTTAGATGGTTTTGTTTGGAGGAAAGCAACAGGTTTCTGTTTGGGGAAAGAGGAACAGGAGTTTTGGGTGTGTGTGTTTTACTTCCTGTGGCTCCGTGGTAGAACGTCTGCTTGGCACAATCCCTGGTATCTCCTGCTAAAAGGACCAGGTAGGAGGTAATGGGGAAGGTGGGGGGCTGAGACCCCATCTGAGTGGGCAGTACTGACCTTGACGGACCAACAGTCCAATTCGGTATACGACAGCAAGACACCTCAGCCAACTTTTTCAAACCTAGACCTTCCAGCCCCACAGCTCTTGCTGTATCCCCTCGGGACTCTCGAGGCTCTGTATATACAAAGAAAATTGATAAAGCCCCCTGGAGCCAGAAGAGCAAAAATTGCCTCCGTAGAGAACTAAATCAAGGCGTAGGCAGCTAAGCCAAAACAGAGTGTGGCAAGCAGGGTTGACTGTACTAGCATGGCGCTCTCCTGTGCTTTTCCCTTTGCCTGCTTTAGGAAACTAGCAGCAGTGTTGGCCATGCTCCTGTGCCACAGCCAGGCCACTTCCTCCCAACCACCCAAGTGCCACGAGCACCCAGGGCACCCCAGTCAGCAGAGTTTGGCCCTGTGTGGAATGCCAAGAGGGGTAACCTTTCAGTGGAAGGGCTGGGGATAGAACAAGCCGTCTTTGAAGGCCGACTTCAGACCTGGCTTCCATCTGCAGAACTGCACAGCGGGGGTGTCTAATACCTTATCGTTATTTTTAAAATTTGTATTTATTATATATCTGGTGCCAGGCGTGATTCTGGGAAGGCCCGCCACACAGCTGGCCCAAGGTGCTGGCGCCATTTTCGGCCAGTTGGTCGCTCGCGCTGCGGACAGCACTCGAACTCCTGCATCTGTCCTATACCGTTTGGTGGGGTGGGGGCGTCTCAGTGTCGCATGCCATGTAAATGCCTTCTCTCTGGTTTCCCCCTCCCCCTCCCCCCTCCTTTTAACCAGTCCCGCCTGACCTTCCCGCCGCCCTTCTCCTCCTCCCCGTCACTGCATCTTCCGCCTTCATGTTTCCGCCATTCTGAGGCCTTCTTTTTCTCTCTCTCCCCTTTCGGCCATCTTCTCTCTCCCAGCTGTCTGCCGCTTCCAGCCCATCTGCCCAGAGGCCTCACAGCGCTTCCGGAAAGGATCCTTATGCGGAGGTCTCTCTCCAGGATTTCTTGTAAAAAAAAACCCAACTTAGGTATTGCACGGCGACTCTGGGGGCGCTGGCGGCTTGGATTTCCCCATACAAGGCAGCTCAGGAAGGGCACGGCTGCCTTGTATGTCTCCCTCTTCAGTCTTAACCATGTCCATTTCGACATTCAGATGGAGATAACTGGGGACTCTGTTACACTCGCATGCGGTTTGACTTTCAAATCACGGTATGGGATGCAGCAGCTTGAGTTGAGTCCTTTGGAAAGGGGGCGGGGAGGGAAATTTGGAAACCTTTCTTGATGAAAACTGAGACGTTCCTCTGAGAGATTCTGGGTGGGCGGTGCTGGTTTGGGGGAGTGGGCTTCTATAAATCAGAGAGCTGATTCCTGAGAAGATGGTCGCAAAATGGAATTTTTCTCTTCTTCCGTTCCTTCCGCCCAGCAGCCTACTGGCCCTGAAATGCTGTTCTAGGGAGGAGGGTGGACAGGAACTCCCATCCCCCCCCCCAAAAAAAGAGCCTGGTGGGTGTAAATTATTTATGGATGAGCGTTATTTATGGTCTGCTGTTTGAGGTGTGCAATGTCTTGCAAGTCCAGTACAGCAGTGGTCCCCAACTTTTTTATCGCCGGGGACCACTCAACGCCTTTTACTGAGGCCCGGTGGGGGGGTAGTTTACTCCTCTACTCTCAACCACTGCCCTAACGCTCTCTGATGACTATGGTAATGTTTAAACATCCCTTCAAAATAAGATGCAGACACGCCACAACAATGAACATCAGGAACTTTATTTTCATGGAAATTTTAACTCATGACAATGACAAATCAATGGGAACCCTGAGCTTGTTTCTCTGCAACGAGATAGTCCCATCTGGGAGTGATGGGAGACAACGACACCCAAAGTGTGTTGTAAAGGGCCAGGGGGGATGAAGTAAAGGGCCGGGGGGGGGAGAGAGAAGGTGTCCTTCAGGGCCCACCTCCAATTAGTTGAAGGCCCACATGTGGTCCGAGGCCCACAGGTTGGGGATCACTAAAGTACAGTAAACCGGATGGGACATCCAGTGAACAGCACAATCAGATTTTGGACCACAGAAATCTAAAAATCACATGAATTCTAAAACAGAGCTGGAACCAAGCAGAAGGATTTAAATGTGTCACGTAGAATGGCGTGAAGCTACACAGTTGGGGCATCCTTACAGTATGCATTTGGTGTCCTCAGGAACCCAGAGGTTGAACAAGAAACTATATTAAAATTAAAATACAAACATTGATTGTGCACATTGAGCTTAAAAACATTAAAGCATTAGGACCAGAGTCTGTGCAAATATTGCACATATCATTTCAGTGGTTGCACATGGTATGACCATGCGCCAAATGCATTTCGACCCAGAGGGTCTTTATCCACGGTCAAATAAAATATATGCACACATAGAATGATATGCCGTATTGCAATAAGACCTGGTTGGCGGCGTAAGAATCATAAAATGTGAAGCTCCCAAAATATCTATAGAAGTCATTTAAAACGTGGAGCTCACAATTAAAAATCAAAGTAGGCAAAACCACCATTCTGTCAAAGGCCAGGGGTCAGTCCTCAGTGTGCAGCCTCATGTGTAGACCAAAGGAAAGTGCAGTTTTCTGAAATATTACATTTCAGTCCAGTTCAGTCATATTATCTGATATCTGCAATGAAAAGGAGACATGGCCAAAAAAAAACAAACAACCTTCTAAACCATATCCAAATCCCTTTGTATTTCTTTCTCTGAGGTCTATTATTTTTGTTCCCTTAGGCCAGCCTTCCTCAACTTTTTTTACCATTGAGAAACCCCTGAAATATTCTTCAGGCTTCAAGAAACCCCAGAAATGGCACAATGGTGCAGAATTTGGTTGGGAAGCAGAGCTGTGGACACGCCCACCCGGGGCCCCTCCCCTATCCACCTCTTCCAGCCCCATCGCTGGCCATTTTGGGAGGGGGGAATGGGTCGACATGACCATATACGGTCATATCACCCTATAAGTGTTAAACAATTTTTTTTTTTAAGTATAAAAATTCGTTAACTCCCTAACAGGGCTGTCAAGATACCCCAGGGTTTAACAAAACCCTGCCTTAAACCTTTTAGGAGTCCCAGTGCCTCAGAAAATCCCAAGCCTCTACCACCGTCCCTCTCCCATGCCCTGCGTTGGGCAGAAGCGCATCTGTAGGTCCTGCCACTGAGACCCACATAGGCAGAACATACCTATCTAAGGAACTGTCTCTCCGAGTATGTCCCCCGAAGAACGTGCTACATTCTGTCACTTCCAATGTGTGGTGATCCCTGGCCCCAAAGAAGTGTGTTTGGCCTTTTGGCCCGGGCTCCTAGCCTGGTGGAATGAGCTGCCAGTGGAGATCCAGGCCTTATGAGGACTACCAAAGTTCTCAGGGGCCTATAAAACAGCACTCTTCCACCAGGCATATGGTTGAGGCCAAAACTAGCAAGCAGAACACCAAATCGGGCCCTCCCCCTTCCCTACTACGGGAAATCCGATCGATTACGGGGGTGCTGTTCTTATTCAGTAGAGTTAGCTGCAGGTTACTGAATTCCAGAAGAAGGTTAAAGCAGTTTTTATTTTTTGAGAGAAAGAAAGAAAAAAAAAGTTCAAGAAAATGGCTGGACGTTCTCCTGCCCTGAAACGCTGGCAGCCTGTAATCCGGGGAGATGAACTCCCTAAAGGATTGGAGACGGCCCCAAGAGTTCCCTAGGACTTCCTGGGTAGAAAAATGAGGTGGGGTTTGCGTACCCCTCCTCTTCTGCCAATTGCTTCCACAATTGACCCCCTGTCGGGCTCCAGTGATTACACTGCAGTCTCCTCAGGACGCCATCTTTTAGCCACACTCCAGGTTACTGAATTCCAGACTATGTTTTTATTATTTTAAATTGTATATAAACCTATGTCGTAAGCCGCCCCAAGCCTGCTGCGCAGGGAGGGGCAGCCTAGAAATTAATGAATTATTAACGATGTAATAATAAAATTGAAGCAGAAAATACTGTGCGGGGGAAGGGGGGGGGAGACCGCCAGATGGCTTGACTCACTATAAGACAACTTTGTCTATACAGTACCTGTTCATCTGTGAGAGTAGACTTCAGCTACTAATAAGTTTCAAGGACTTGGTGGTTTGAGACTCAACAACTTCAGCTGATTGCGCTCAAGAAGGAATAGGGCGGAGGCCGGGTTTCTTCTCCCTCATTCTGAGATCGCAGCGATGACGCTCCATCGCAGGGCCAACCCCCTTAAGAGCCCTTATTTTGTGCATAAGCCTTGGGTGACTAGTCAAAGATGGGTGGGTTCTTTTTTTTGGGGGGGGTAGACAGAAGTCTTGGTCGCGTGCATAGAGATAATGTGCCTGTCGTCTTGTCTCCTTAGATACAGTTCATGTAACCGTGCCAGATCGAGGGGGGTGAGAACAGTTCCAGAAAGACCACCTGCTCAGCATCCGACCCTTCCTTCCAGCCGCATCAAAACCGATGTCTCTTAAGCTCTCCTCTTCCTTTAGAGCAATCCAGTAAAAAAAAAAAAAAATCACAAAAGGCCCACGAGAGTGGTGGGGGGCACCACTCTAGGGAAGCCGTGGGGCCCCCGCCACACTTAGTATAAAGCCAAGAATTGCCACAGTTTTGGTGTAGGATCTTTTTCTTTTCTTCCCCCCCCCCCCCCGATCGGTTAGTAACCACAACCGAGAACACACGCACATAGCCACAAATTGAGAAGACACACAACAGAAGCGTCTTATTCCACTAAGAAGGGTAAAAACAAACAAAGAAACAACCCCATGCATTTGGAGCTGCTGTTGGGAACAAATTGCTGGGCACCCTTTTACTGTTAAACCCCCCAACAACAACTTTTCTATGGGATTAAATCCTAAATCTAATTCTCCAGCTTTTCCTCTTCAGACATCATCCGTATTAGATTCAATAATGAAAAGATTAACTTTAAAAAAAAAAATTATATATTCCGTTGCATAGACATTCCTTTTATGTATTATTTGTATTTATTTATGGTTACCGAATTAAGTAATGTTGTTATCACGAACCCTCCGTTTGTGGAGCAAAAAACGTGTCTGTGGATGTATACAATATGTCTCCTCCTAGGGTTTTTTTTTTTTTTTAACCCCCATCCCCCACCCCCTCCCATCCACAAGAGCGATTTGGAGTGCTTCCTCACCCACCAGTACACACCCAGACCCACGGAGCACGGAGTACGTTCCAGGATCCGGAAACACCACCTGTCGATCCTCCCTGGGCACCGGAGGTGTCGTCCCCGCACACCGTCGGTTCTGCTACGGATTCGGGACGAGGGAGCGGGGAGGGGACGGGAGCAGCCCGACCGACTTGGAGGAGCACGGGGATTGCTCGACCGGGCGTCAGCGGCTTCGGGAGCGGAACTTTTCCTTGCTTTGTGCTTGGCATGTAATTAATTATCTTACACTTGACATAACGGCCTTTCCAAAATGAATGTGAGGAATTGCTTTCACTTTTAAAGACTTTCCTTCTTCTCTGTACAAAACGGGGAAAAAAAAACACCTTTTGAGGTATTAGTGGGGTTGGGGGCGGGGGGGATGGCTTGATTCTTTCCTTCATTTGGGTAGCACTGTGCCCACGATCATGTACTGTGGACGTAGATTAAAATCTCAAAAGGGAAGTAGCGTCTCGAAGGGCACAATCCGCTGGGAGGTCCCCCTGCGTTGTTCTGTAGAATGGGGTGGGTGGGCCTTGATGCATAAGTCCCAAGCCCTCACGCACTCTTTAATCGTGTAGGAATCCTCCTAATTTTTCTGCAGAATCAGAAGCGGCGCTGTTGACCGGCGCTTCCGTGTAAATACACCCATTCCAGTTTTGGATGGCGGGAAAACAAAACAAAACAAAAAAACAAAAAACGGGGCCTTAAGAAGGACAAGTCGAAGGCATGAAAGCAATTCTGTACATGAACTTAAGCATACTTGCTGCATTGTCTCCGCAGATTCTATTTTTGTTTAAAATGTTGAAATGTATGTTAGCAAAAAAAAAAAAAAAAAAAGTGGATTTTCAAATAAAATGCAGCTTCCACAAACGTTTTGTTATGGTATGGAGGTCTGGAATGGTGGTTCTTTTGCCTTGACGGGTGGGCCCTGCTGCTACTGATGGGTGAAATAAAAATCGCTGGGGTGGGGAGGCATTGTTGGCAAAGATTTTTGTTGTTATTGTTTTATCCCCTTGACTGTCTGCCAGTTGTGATCTTGGAAAAATCAGGCTAGGTTAACACGATTGAGAATGGATTCCTCTAGGTCAGCGGTTCTCCACCTTCCCTTGAATACAGGTCCTCATGTTGTAGTGACCCCCAACCATAAAATTAGGCAGGTATTCTTTCACAGAAATTAGACCAAAACTGACCAATGGTGTGAAGATCCATCGTTCAGGATTGTATATAAATTGGGTTTTTTTTCCTGGGGTTTCTCAGTTCAGTTCTGCCACTTGTCCCACCGTGCCCATCTCACTCAAATCTGCTCCAGAACGACAAATGCTCCATCTTGATCTACCCCGCAAGGCTATTGTGTGGATGGTGTCTCCCCCCACCACCACCAGCCAAGCTGCTTGCCCTGACGCAACCCCTGTGAAAGGGTCATTCCAACCCGCAAAGGGGTCCCGACCCCCAGGTTGAGAACCACTGCTCTAGGTATTAATAACATGGGAGGGTTTCTGGAGTTCTGGCCCTGCTGGTGGACCTCCCGGTGGCCCTTGAGGTTTTGACCACTATGACATAGGAGTGTTTGACTGGATGGGCCATTGTCCTGATCCAGCATGGCTTCCCTTCCGCTCTTTTAAGTGTTGCTTTTTCATACCACAGTTCTTCTCGTTCTCATCTTCCGTGACCTTTGGATGGATTGGGGTTGCTGATACAATTCTGCCTCCGTGCCACCAATGAACAACAACTACCTCTCCTTTGTGGAACATGAGGTGGCAATAATATAAATCAAATGATTATAACCCACCCACCTTTAGAAAAGCACCCATTTTTAGGAAGGCAGGAGGAATGTGGGAAAGACACACCCTCACCATGCAGGCCCTGTCAGAAGGCAATCCACGGCTGCCTGGTACATTCAACACCCTTCTGTTCATAGTAGTGCGCGCACATTGAGAGAATCCTGTGTGCGTCATTCCAAACCCCGTCAAATTGGATCACATTGCCTAGATTAAAAATCGCCTAGATTTTTCCTAAGGAGTGATAAAGATACTCGGCCTGGTCACATGTTTTGAATGCTCCGTGCATCATCATCCCTTTGGGCCCACGGATAGATTTGAGCACTTATGATGATGTTCTCCCCAACTCTACAGTGTTGTTTATTTTATTTATTTTTAAATTTATATACCGCCGTTCCCCAACAGGTCTCGCAGCGCTTTACGTAATAAATTGTGCAAGTGAGAGCCCTGGGCCAAATAATGTGAGGTTTTCGTGGATGTTTTAGGCCAGAGGTGGCCAAACCCGGGCTCTCCAGATGCCAGCTGGCAGGGGCTCATGGGAATTGTGGCCCATGGACATCTGGAGAGCCCCCGCTTAGCCACCCCTGATTTGGGCCGGTCCTGCATTGAGCAGGAGGTTAGACTAGATGGCCTTTATGACCCCTTCCGCTTCTCTGATTATCTGTGTTCCCCACAATTCTGCTAATTGAACTGACAAAAGCATGAACTCTGGAAAAGGGAGAACGTGAGCAAGATCCCTTGGTCCTCTCAACTCTCAGTTGCTATGGGTCCATCCACTGATTTATTCAATCCTTAACCATCTTTCTGGCTCCTAAACAGGAAACGCTCGAATACCACCCTGCATTTAGAGGAAACCAATTGTTCAGGCTTAGAGGAGAGGATACACCCCTGCCATCTCCAGCTTCCACTTGTCAGTCTTCTCTAAGAGGATGTTTAACCATTAAAAAGTACCCTTTGGGTACGATCTGTCAAACCGGTTATCGCTCCACCTGACAGAATTAGGATCCATACTGCATTTTCCAACTTGTCAACAAAGAAGCAGTAGCCATTCCCTTGCTGATAGGCAAAGAGAGTTAATCCTTTCAAAACAACAGGGCATTGTAGCAACCTACATTTACTAAGAGGGCGGAAAGTTCCACGGGAGGTGTTTTCCAGTCACCAGGGAACCCGATTAAACTGGGAGTCGCTGAACCAAATCAAAGGTTCCGCCAATCCATAGCGACTTCGGTTCTCCTTCCCTGCTTCATCTGCCCCAGTGTGAAGGGGTCTGCAGCTGTGCCTTTGAAGTGAGCGACCTCAATGTGGGATATATTAAATGGGTTCTTAAAAAAATATTAATCCCTCCATGGGAAAACCCAAACAGGCACAGAGCTCCTGCCAGTAATTGTTAAAGTCAAGATGGTTAGGTTAATTCAGAACTTGGGCTTTGTATGCCTTGTATGGTGTAAGGCAGGGGTAGTCAAGCTGCGGTCCTCCAGATGCCCGTGGACTACAATTCCCATGATCCCCTGCAAGGCAGGGGCTCATGGGAATTGTAGTCCATGGACATCTGGAGGGCCGCAGTTTGACTACCCCCGGCCTAAGGCCTAAGACGGTCTGTGATAAATGCCTTCTATCTACTCTCTGGCTGACCTGGATTGACCAAGGCCAGCCCAAGAAGGGGCCTGCTGTGATAAGAGAAAGGGACAGACTGCTATGATTACATCCGGGCTAGTCACAGTGTCTCAGAACTTTCTCAGCCTCACAGGATGTCTCTTGTGGGGAGAGGAAGGGAAAGCGATTGTCAACTACTTTGAGAATTGAGGCCTGCTGGGTGACCTTGGGTCAGTCACGGTTCTCTCAGGACTCTCTCAGCCCCACCTCCCTCACAAGGGCTATGCTGTGAGGAGCGGAAGGGGAGGCGGTTGTCGGCCGGTCTGAGACACGAGGCCTGCTAGCTCTTGGGGCAGTCATGGTTCTCTCAGAGCTCTCAGCTACGCTGACCTCACAGGATGTCTGTTATGAAGAGGAAGGGGGAGGCAATTGTCAGCCATTTTGAGACACATGAAGCCTGCTGGGTAACCTTGGGCCAGTCACAGTTCTCTCAGGACTCTGCCTCACAGGGTGTGTTTTATGAAGAGGAAGGCAATTGTCCACCATTTTGAGACCCATGAAGCCTGCTGGGTGACCTTGGGCCAGTCACAGTTCTCTCAGGACTCTCAGCCCCATCTGCCTCACAGGGTGTGTTTTATGCAGAGGATGGCAATTGTCTACCATTTTGAAACACATGAGGCCTGCTGGGTGACCTTGGGCCAGTCACAGTTCTCTCAGAGCTCTCTCAGCCACACCTACTTCATAAGGTGTCTGTTGTGGAGAGAGGAAGGGAAAGGCAATTGTAAACCGCTTTTAAACTCCAGAAGGTAGAGAAAAGGGTATAGAAGCCTCCTTTGCTTCATCCTTCATACTGGCCGTGGCTGGCCCTGCTTAGCTTTCCAAACTCTTTAAGAAGCTCAGGCTAAGCTGTGCTACCTACCAAAGCCAACTTGGTGCTGTAGCCTTTAAAGTGCTGGACTAGGTTCTGGAAGAGCCGCGTTCAAATCCCTCCCCATGCCATGGAAGCTTCCTGGATGACTTTGGGTCAGTCACAGGCTTTCAACCTAGCCTACTTCGCAAGGTTATTGTGACAAGAGCCACTTTGGGTCCCCATTGGAAGAAAGTCGGAATTTAAAGAAACAAGACTGGGCACAGTTAAGCGTTCAGCAAATTGTGGTGACACATGACCCGCACAAAAGTGCGTCTAGTCAAGGCTATGGTCTTCCCAGTTGCAATGTATGGCTGTGAAAGTTGGACCATAAGGAAGGCCGAGCGTCAAAGAATTGAGGCTTTTGAACTCTGGTGCTGGAGAAGACTCTTGCGAGTCCCTTGGACTGCAAGGCGAACAAACTGGTCAGTCCTAGAGGAGATCAGCCCTGACTGCTCCTTAGAAGGCCAGATCCTGAAGATGAAACTCAAATACTTTGGCCACCTCATGAGAAGGAAGGACTCCCTGGAGAAGAGCCTAATGCTGGGAGCGATGGAGGGCAAAAGAAGAAGGGGACGACAGAGAATGAGGTGGCTGGATGGAGTCACTGAAGCAGTCCTAGAGGAGATCAGCCCTGACTGCTCCTTAGAAGGCCAGATCCTGAAGATGAAACTCAAACACTTTGGCCACCTCATGAGAAGGAAGGACTCCCTGGAGAAGAGCCTAATGCTGGGAGCGACTGAGGGCAAAAGAAGAAGGGGACGACAGAGAATGAGGTGGCTGGATGGAGTCACTGAAGCAGTCGGTGCAAACTTAAATGGACTCCGGGGAATGGTAGAGGACAGGAAGGCCTGGAGGATCATTGTCCATGGGGTCGCGATGGGTCAGACACAACTTCGCACCCAACAACAACAACAAATGACCCGCATTCTTACCAACGCATCAACCTTTTTAATATCAACCAACAGACACAGGGATGTGGAAGCTACACTCTGGCAACTTGAAGCTAGTGTCTTGTCTTTTTTACAAAAAGAACACACACACAGCTTCTGTCTCAAGGAAACGCAGACTTGATCATCCGGTAGGTGATGCGCTGGGCTGCCGGGCTGCTGTCGTATCTCTCTTCAAGCCGGGTTCTGCTGGGCATTTCTTTATTGTTTTCTCGGACGGTCATGGCTTTGCCGACTGCACACATCATCTTCACCTCCAAAGGCCCCAGCTCTGTGTACTCCTGGAATTAACAAGGGAGGAAAAAGCGAGGCTCTGACCAAGGGAGTTTGAGCTCTCAAACGTTTAGACCAGCCTAAACATTTAGGAACCAGTTTGGTGTAGTGGTTAGGAGGGCTGACTTCTAATCTGGCATGCCAGGTTCGATTCTGCGCTCCCCCACATGCAACCAGCTGGGTGATCTTGGGCTCGCCACGGCACTGATAAAACTGTTCTGACTGAGCAGTGATATCAGGGCTCTCTCAGCCTCACCCACCTCACAGGGTGTCTGTTGTGGGGAGAGGAAGGGAAGGCGACTGTAAGCCACTTTGAGTCTCCTTCGGGTAGGGAAAAGCGGCATATAAGAACCAACTCTTCTTCTTCAGTAATATCAGGGCTCTCTCAGCCTCACCCACCTCACAGGGTGTCTGTTGTGGGGAGAGGAAAGGGAAGGCGACTGTTAGCCGCTTTGAGCCTCCTTCGGGTAGAGAAAAGCGGCATATAAGAACCAACTCTTCTTCTTCAGTAATATCAGGGCTCTCTCAGCCTCACCCACCTCACAGGGTGTCTGTTGTGGGGAGAGGAAAGGGAAGGCGAGTGTTAGCCGCTTTGAGCCTCCTTCGGGTAGAGAAAAGCGGCATATAAGAACCAACTCTTCTTCTTCTTCAGAAATCTCAGGGCTCTCTCAGCCTCACCCACCTCACAGGGTGTCTGTTGTGGGGAGAGGAAAGGGAAGGCGAGTGTTAGCCGCTTTGAGCCTCCTTCGGGTAGAGAAAAGGGGCATATAAGAACCAACTCTTCTTCTTCAGTAATATCAGGGCTCTCTTAGCCTCAACTCCCTCATAGGGTGTCTGTTGTGGGGAGAGGAAAGGGAAGGTGAGTGTTAGCCGCTTTGAGCCTCCTTCGGGTAGAGAAAAGCGGCATATAAGAACCAACTCTTCTTCTTCTTCAGTAATCTCAGGGCTCTCTCAGCCTCACCCACCTCACAGGGTGTCTGTTGTGGGGAGAGGAAAGGGAAGGCGAGTGTTAGCCGCTTTGAGCCTCCTTCGGGTAGAGAAAAGGGGCATATAAGAACCAACTCTTCTTCTTCAGTAATATCAGGGCTCTCTTAGCCTCAACTCCCTCATAGGGTGTCTGTTGTGGGGAGAGGAAAGGGAAGGCGAGTGTTAGCCGCTTTGAGCCTCCTTCGGGTAGAGAAAAGCGGCATATAAGAACCAACTCTTCTTCTTCTTCAGTAATCTCAGGGCTCTCTCAGCCTCACCCACCTCACAGGGTGTCTGTTGTGGGGAGAGGAAAGGGAAGGCGAGTGTTAGCCGCTTTGAGCCTCCTTCGGGTAGAGAAAAGGGGCATATAAGAACCAACTCTTCTTCTTCAGTAATATCAGGGCTCTCTTAGCCTCAACTCCCTCATAGGGTGTCTGTTGTGGGGAGAGGAAAGGGAAGGTGAGTGTTAGCCGCTTTGAGCCTCCTTCGGGTAGAGAAAAGCGGCATATAAGAACCAACTCTTCTTCTTCTTCAGTAATCTCAGGGCTCTCTCAGCCTCACCCACCTCACAGGGTGTCTGTTGTGGGGAGAGGAAAGGGAAGGCGAGTGTTAGCCGCTTTGAGCCTCCTTCGGGTAGAGAAAAGGGGCATATAAGAACCAACTCTTCTTCTTCAGTAATATCAGGGCTCTCTTAGCCTCAACTCCCTCATAGGGTGTCTGTTGTGGGGAGAGGAAAGGGAAGGCGAGTGTTAGCCGCTTTGAGCCTCCTTCGGGTAGAGAAAAGCGGCATATAAGAACCAACTCTTCTTCTTCTTCAGTAATCTCAGGGCTCTCTCAGCCTCACCCACCCCACAGGATGTCTGTTGTGGGGAGAGGAAAGGGAAGGTGAGTGTTAGCCGCTTTGAGCCTCCTTCGGGTAGAGAAAAGCGGCATATAAGAACCAACTCTTCTTCTTCTTCAGTAATCTCAGGGCTCTCTCAGCCTCACCCACCTCACAGGGTGTCTGTTGTGGGGAGAGGAAAGGGAAGGCGAGTGTTAGCCGCTTTGAGCCTCCTTCGGGTAGAGAAAAGGGGCATATAAGAACCAACTCTTCTTCTTCAGTAATATCAGGGCTCTCTTAGCCTCAACTCCCTCATAGGGTGTCTGTTGTGGGGAGAGGAAAGGGAAGGTGAGTGTTAGCCGCTTTGAGCCTCCTTCGGGTAGAGAAAAGCGGCATATAAGAACCAACTCTTCTTCTTCTTCAGTAATCTCAGGGCTCTCTCAGCCTCACCCACCTCACAGGGTGTCTGTTGTGGGGAGAGGAAAGGGAAGGCGAGTGTTAGCCGCTTTGAGCCTCCTTCGGGTAGAGAAAAGCGGCATATAAGAACCAACTCTTCTTCTTCTTCAGTAATCTCAGGGCTCTCTCAGCCTCACCCACCTCACAGGGTGTCTGTTGTGGGGAGAGGAAAGGGAAGGCGAGTGTTAGCCGCTTTGAGCCTCCTTCGGGTAGAGAAAAGCGGCATATAAGAACCAACTCTTATTTCACAGTTTTTTTTTACTCTTATAACGTTCTTCAGGCTTCGAGAAACCCCAGGAGTGGCTCGATCAAGCAGAATATGGTTGGGAAGCAGAGCTGTGGACACGCCCACCTGGGTCCCTTCCCCTTCCCACCCCCTCCAGGCCCATCATTGGCTGTTTTGGGAGGGGCGGGTCGATCTGACCATATATGGTCCTATCACAAGATAAATGTTCTAAAACTTTAAAAACTAACTCCCGCCCCTTTGGGAAACCCTTCCAGGACCGTCAAGAAACTCCCGGCCATCACGAAACCCAGGTTGGGAAAGCTGAACAGAGAGGCTTGATCCTATAGAAAAAATCGGTACTCTTCAGTTTTGAAGGCAAGTCTGAAATGGGGCGTTTGGGAAACTCAGGACCATCAAGGAACTCCAGGGGTTTCACGAAACCCTGATGGTGAAAGCCTGGATTATATCCTGGTGGTTCTTTTTTATACCCTGGTGGTTCTAAGCCGGATTTATCCGGGGGCCAGGCAAAGAGGGGTGGGTGGGGGAGGTTTGAACTTTTTTCTTCTTACCTTGAAGTCAGCTACGTCTTCGTACAGAAGTGGAGGAAGAAACTGGGAAGCCATTTGCCCCCGCAGGTATACCAGCTCAAAAGGATCCTCGGGGCGCTGCTTTCCTCCTGCTTCCTCCTCGTCCAGTTCCGTGGCGAGGATGATTTCGGAGGCGGAGGTCATCGAATTCATTTCATAGCGGTTGGTGAGGAGTCTGGGGAACTGTCCGCTGGGATACAGCAGGGGAGACACCTGGAGTGTCCTGCCGTATCCTGCAGGGATAGAAACAGTCATTCATTCATTTGTTGAAGAGAAGACCTCCACACGTATGTGGAAAGGGGCTGCAGCTTAGTGGAAGAGCATCTGCTTGGTCTGCCAAAGGCCCCAGGTTCAATCCCCGGCATCTCTAGTTTAAAAATACCAAGCAGTAAGTGATGTGGAAGGTAAAGGTAAAGGTATCCCCTGTGCAAGCACTGGGTCATGTCTGACCCTTGGGGTGACGCCCTCTAGTGTTTTCATGGCAGACTCAATACGGGGTGGTTTGCCAGTGCCTTCCCCAGTCATGACCGTTTACCCCCCAGCAGCATGCTGGGTACTCATTTTACCGACCTCGGAAGGATGGAAGGCTGAGTCAACCTTGAGCCGGCTGCTGGGATCGAACTCCCAGCCTCATGGGCAGAGCTTCAGACTGCATGTCTGCTGCCTTGCTACTCTGCGCCAGAAGAGGCTCTTTATGTGGAAGACCTGTGTGTAAATCCAAAATCCCGGGTTCAATCCCCAGCATTGCCAGTTTAAAAATACCGAGCAGTAGGTGAAGTGAAAGACCTCTGCGTAAGACCAAAGTTCTGGGTTCAGTCCCTGGCATCTCCATTCTAAAAGGATCAGCCAGTAGGTGTTGCAAACAATCTTTGACTGGGACCCTGGAGAGCCTCTGCCAGTCGGAATGGACAGCGTTGATGCTGACAGACCAGGGGTCTGACTCAATACGATGCAGCTTTGTGTGTATTCACGTGTGAGTATAGTGGGGTGGGAAGGGCGGTCAGCTACAATCACATGGGTGTCCCCGTTTGACACCTTTGAGATGTAAACAGCTGAACTGACCAGAAGCACTGCTCCCGCGGTCAGATCCTTTTTGTGATTTTCATAATTCTATCACAGAATCATAGAGTTGGAAGGGGCCATACAGGCCATCTAGTCCAACCCCCTGCTCTACGCAGGATCAGCCCAAAGCATCCTAAAGCATCCAAGAAAAGTGTGTATCCAACCTTTGCTTGAAGACTGCCAGTGAGGGGGAGCTCACCACCTCCTTAGGCAGCCTATTCCCCTGCTGAACTACTCTGACTGTGAAAAAGTTTTTCCTGATATCTAGTCTATATCATTGTACTTGATATTTACTGCGTGTCCTTTCCTCTGCAGCCAACGGGAACAGCATCCTGCCCTCCTCCAAGTGACAACCTTTCAAATACTTAAAGAGGGCTATGATGTCCCCTCTCAGCCTCCTTTTCTCCAGGCTGAACATTCTCCGTGATGTCTACAGGGATGTCTCCTCCCACCCCCCCACCCCCCCATCCTTCAGGTGTGAGAATATTGGAAGGACAGGCGGTCCATGTTTCCCGGGAAGGCAGCATAAGATCCTCTGCGGTTACCTTCCGTTTGATCCTCGTGAGAAGAGGTCTCCTTTAGTTCCTCAGTTTCCTCTTCCATGGCGATCTGTAGGCCGGCCCCTTGAGTAAGGAATAACTGCCTAGAAAATGAAAGGGAAAGCCAAACAATGCTGCATTTCTTGAGACATGAGCACTACCTTCATTGCACTTGATTGCGCCACAAGGTTCTCTGAAGGGCAGTGATAAATTGCTTCATCCCATATATGCCTGGACTTCAGTCAAGTCTCCTGGAGAAAGTCCTCACCCCTGGAAGCAAGCTTGCTGACGATCTGAGGCAGGGCCTTCTTGGACGTCCCTTGCAGAAGACTTCCAGCTGCCCCACTGTCGTTTCTTAACTCATTCCTAGCTGACACTCCCGACTGTAAAATTCTGGTTCAATTCCCTGTCGCTCAAGGTTTTAAAACCGGGTTAAAACACTAACCCAGGGATTCCCAGCCAAGGTGCCCTGCAGACCAGGGGCTCTGTGACAGCTTCCCAAGGGTTCCCTGGCCTCTCCCCTACAGCCTGCCTTTGGGGACTCAGCCACAAGGTATTCCCGGCACTGTGGTGAGAGCAGAGAACCAGGGTGGGATTCCTGCATGGTTACTGTGCCAGGGGAAGGGGCGGGGCCTGAGTGCCCCTTCCGGTCTCAAACCGCCTCCTTTCTTTCCCTCTTTCAGTCCTCCCTGGGGAAGGGAGGCATGGCTGGGATGGGCTAACTGGAATCTTCCCTACCCTCTCTAGAATCATAGAGTTGGAAGGGGCCACACAGGCCATCTAGTCCAACCCCCTGCTCAACGCAGGATCAGCCCTAAGCTACCTATACGTAATGGTTGGTAAAGTCTGTTTCCACGTATCCACAGAATTGTGCCTAAGCACAAAAGCTTATAGAATTAAAGAATTAAAACTTTGTTGATCTTAAAGGTGCCACTGGACTCAAACTCTGCTTGCTCTCTTTACCTGGGTATCCGAAGGTAATGCAGTCTACGATCGTACAGCTTCTTGATGAGATAGATATTATCCTCCTCCAGGGCATGGGCAGCGGATTCCATATCGTTCACCTCCTTCCTGTAAAGAGCAACCTGTTGAGAAAGATGAGACCCTGCTAGGAAATTTCATAGAATCATAGAGTTGGAAGGGGCCATACAGGCCATCTAGTCCAACCCCCTGCTCAACGCAGGATCAGCCCAGAGCATCCTAAAGCCTCCAAGAAAAGTGTGTATCCAACCTTTGCTTGAAGACTGCCAGTGAGGGGGAGCTCACCACTTCCTTAGGCAGCCTATTCCACTGCTGAACTACTCTGACTGTGAAAAAATTTTTCCTGAGAATGTTGGAAGGGGCTTGACAGGCCATCTAGTCCAACCCCCTGCTCAATGTAGAACCAACCTTAAGTATCTGTCCAACTGCTACTTGAAGATTGCCAGTGAGGGGGAGTTCACCACCAACTTAGGCAGGTGATTACACTTCTGAACCACTCTGTGAATTTTTTTTCTTGATATCTAATCAATATTGTTCTACCCATAGCTTAAACCCATTACTGCAGGTCCTCTCCTCTGCTGCCCACAGGAACCTTCCTTTGCCCTGCTCCAAGTGACAACCTTTCAAATACCAAAGGAGAGCCATCATGTCCCCGCTCAGCCTCCTCTTCTTCAGGCTGAACATTCCCAAGCCTTTCCTCGCAGGGCTTGGTCCCTTGGCCCCAGATCCTCCTTGCCACTCTCCTCTGCAGCCTCTCAATTTTGTCCACGTCCTTTTTGAAGTGAGGCCTCCAGAACGGCACACTGATAATATCTTATCCATTATGGCCCCCTTGACCCCCACTGTTATTGGCACTGGTCAGTCTCCAGTAGAAGAACTTCAGTGTGCAAAGCAGACACTTTGAGCACTAGCCACTCTCTTGTCCCTGCCCAGGGGGCATGACTAATGGGCCCCAGGGGGCATGACTAATGGGACAGTCCGTAACTGTCTTCGGACTTCTTTTGTTAGATGGAAGGTGCAACCTCCAGCTGGCAGACAGGTAACTTACAGCGAGTTTCCGAGCCTGCGTGTCCCAACTGAAAAGTGAGTCAGGCAGCTAATGGGTCTTTGCATTTTTTTTTGACTTGAGCATATTCTCTCCTCCCACCCCCCAAGTGGGTCACTATACCAACAACAGGGCACAGAGACAGATTTTCCCCTGATGTTAGAATCATAGTTAGGAGGTATCTCTGGGGTCATCTAGTCCAACCCCCTGTGGAATGCAAAAATTCATAACTGCCTGCCCACCCACAGTGACTCCAGTTCCATGCCCAGATAATGCCCCCCCCAATCCCCATTCATATATTTGTGAATGTTGCCATGTTGGGATCCAGAGGCATAGTCCCTCTGAATGTGGAGGTTCCCACTCAGTCCCCATGTCTGGAAGCCATTGATAGGCTCATCCGCCATGAAACTATCTCATCTCCTTTTCAAAGCTGTTTACTACCGTGGCCCTCACTACATCCTCTGGCAGCCAATTCCACATTTAATCACTCTAGGCGTCAAGTTGTGTTTCCTTTTGTCCATCCTGAACCTCCTGCCCATCAAGGATGGGTTATCAAGCATATTATAATTGTTGCCAGCATCGTGTGTGTACTGAGTCACGCCAGATAGGTTCCAACACAGAGCAACCCTATGAATTAACAACTTCCGAACGCTCTCAGCCTTGACAGGCTCACGTTCCGAGAATCTTGACTGAATCCATCCGTCTCATGTCAGGTCGTCTTCTTTTCCTCCTGCCTTCAACTTTCCCTGTCCCGCTCACCTCTTCTTTCAGCCATTCGTATTCTTTAATCTCCCGGCAGCTGATGCTGTCAATGTGCTTAACTGCATTCTGAGGAAAGAAAAGAGGAAATCCTGGTTGAAGTAGAAACCCTTGGCCTTGAAGGACAGACAAGGCAAGAGACTTGTCCTGCATAGTGCAGGGGGTTGGACTAGATCAGGGGTAGTCAAACTGTGGCCCTCCAGATGTCCATGGACTACAATTCCCAGAAGCCCCCTGCCAGCGAATGGTGCAGGGGGTTGGACTACCCCTGGACTAGATGATCCATGAGGTCTTTTCCAACTCTATGATTCTATGATTCTATGATTCTATGATTCTATGTTTCTATGTTTCTATGATTCTATGATTCTATGACTCGCAGCCACCGTAGGCTCAGAGGTGGTGGGAAACCTTGAGCAAAACTCCTTTGTGATCCTGGAAACATATGAATGCCACTGGTTTTGTACAAGAGCAATCTGGCAGCTTATAACATCTTTTACTTAGATAGGTGGGGACGCCGTGCACTAATAAACCTACAATAAAGCTCGGTGTACAGAGGGCAACAGTGTGGAAATTATGCCGAAGGAAGTGTCCTTGAGGCATGTGTCATATCTGGAAAACACACATCACAGATTGTGTATTCCTCTTGGTCCATATTTGTGAATGAACTCTGGATTTTGTTAATTCTTCTTATTGTATATTCCAGGCTTTCTCACCCAGCCCTGAAAAGGTTTCCCAAATGCATGGGAGTTAATTAATCTTCTATAATAAAAAATTGTTGAACATTTATTGGGTGATATGACCAGATAAGGTCATGTCGACCTGTTTTCACCCCCCAAATGGCCAATGATGAATGTTTCAGGGGTTTCTCAAGTGGCTACCTGACAGGTATCGAATATGTATCATGTATTATATTGATATAATCCTGTGAAGCTTTTCTGATCTTGCTTTATAATATTTTAGTGTTGTCCTTTACTGTAAGCTTATAACAAAATGTCACTTGTTGATTTGTAAGTTTTGAAAAAGTCCTAGTACTTGTATATCAGGTTGTACCAATTCCCCTCTCCCTTGGCAAATGCCTACTAGGCTGTTCCTGAGGATATGCTCTTTCTTTTGCTAGCTGAGTGGGGTGGGCCCGTGCATGCGGATCGGAACTTGGAAGAACCCAGAAAAAAGGTGCTAATATTCAATACTGCTGTGTACCCTCACAAAAAAAAGGCGAAGGTTATGAAAACACGTTCTAGCAGGGGTGGCCAAATAGTGGATCTCCAGATGCCCGTGGACTACAATTCCCATGACTCTGGCAGTGGCTCATGGGAACTGTAGTCCAGGGACATCTGGAGAGCTAAAGTATGTCCGCCCCTGGTCTAACCTATTATGAAGCAGTTTCATATGAGTACATAAGGAGACCACCATTCTTGCTTTATGCGGAGAATCCAAGAAGTTCATAGCTAGAGCGAAAGGGTTTTCTCCTTCCACGTGCTCACCACAATACAGAAAAAAGAGCAATATTCCAAGGCTTTAAAACATACCTCTGTGGCCCATTCTTTCTTTAGCTCCATTTGCTTCAGCGTGTATTTGTCAATTTTTTGCTTTGTTTCTTCCAGAGCAAGTCTAAAAAATTCTAGTGGGGGGAGGGGGAAATACAAAGGAAGATCTAGAATTACTTATTGCCTTATAGCACATTCAAATGGAGTCATAAAGCAAGTTTTTACACAATAATAACAATATTGGCCTTCTAGAGGTTTGGGCTGCTAGACCCGGGGATTTTTTCAGTGATGAGAATATAGTATCATCTTAATAATGTAATGAACTTCTTTGCTCTGACTTCATAGATTATGTGCTGTTTGCATTGTAGAGTTTAAGTGTACTTAAAGGACTGCAAGCCTGATCTTTGTAAACACAGCATGCATATTTGGTCGTGTAGGGCTCTTAAGCTCCCCAGAGGGGGCAGGGGATTCGATGCACCCAGCTCCTGTTGCCCATGACTGCTCAGAGTGGCAGTGGGATATTGTTTTCCTTTTAAAGAAAGAGAAGAGTTGGCTCTTATATGCCGCTTTTTTCTACCCGAAGGAGTCTCAAAGCGATTTACAATCGCCTTCCCTTCCTCTCCCCACAACAGACACCCTGTGAGGGAGATGAGGCTGAGAGAGCCCTGAGATTACTGAAGAAGAAGAAGAAGAGTTGGTTTTATATGCCGCTTTTCTCTACCCGAAGGAGTCTCAAAGCGGCTTCCATTTGCCTTCCCTTTCCTCTCCCCACAACAGACACCCTGTGAGGTGGGTGAGGCTGAGAGAGCCCTGATATTACTGAAGAAGAAGAAGAATTGGTTCTTATATGCCGCTTTTCTCTACCCGAAGGAGTCTCAAAGCGGCTTCCATTCACCTTCCCTTTCCTCTCCCCACAATAGATACCCTGTGAGGGAGGGGAGGCTGAGAGAGCCCTGATATTACTGAAGAAGAAGAGAAAGAGTTGGTTCTTATATGCCACTTTTCTCTACCCGAAGGAGTCTCAAAGCGATTTACAATCGCCTTCCCTTTCTTATCCCCACAACAGACACCCTGTGGGGTGGGTGAGGCTGAGAGAGCCCTGATATCACTGCTCGGTGAGAACAGCTTTATCAGTGCTGTGTTGAGCCCAAGGTCACCCAGCTGGCTACATGTGGAAGAGTGGGGAATCAAACCCTACTCACCAGATTAGAAGTCCGCACTCCTAACCACTACACCACGCTGACTCTACATTGCCACTGCTTTGGGTCCCTCACCAGCACCACCGCTGCCCTAATGAACTGACCTGTCTGCCTGCCGAGTGAAAGATTCGCTCAAAAACTGCTCACCTGTCATTTCCTCAAGGTCTTCCTTAAGCTTCTTGATGTCTTGCTCTAGGACCTGGATTTGTTTTGCATGATCTGTACTCCCGATGTTTTTATAGTCGAGCCAGTAGTCCATCTCTGCCTGCTTCACTAGAAGCTTTTGCTCAATCTGGTGGATCTGAGAGCGCATGTCTGTTGGACAATACAAGACACGATTCGGTAAGATGGCAGTATCAGTAACAGGGTCTGCTTTGGAAAACAAGGACATTTACAGAAGATTGACACAGGTTTCAGATCGAGGAAGTAGACTAAAGGGTCACAATTGTTCCCTTTTGAAATTCAGGAGCAAGACCAAGTCAGAGACTGGCCAGGGGACGCAAATTTCCTTGCATGACCTGCTGTTCCTGATTGGAAAACAATCCATTCCAGCCGCAAATCTGTCCCCAATAGAATCAATGTACAAATCAAAATGCAGTGGAAAGGTATTGGAAAAATGCTATACACAAAAAACAAACAAGCACCATCCAATACCAAAACAGCTCTATTTGGCACAAAAAAAAACCCTTGACAATATATCAGTTTTCATATGCACTAGGTAAAAGGTAAAGGTATCCCCTGTGCAAGCACCGGGTCATGTCTGACCCTTGGGGTGACGCCCTCTAGTGTTTTCATGGCAGACTCAATACGGGGTGGTTTGCCATTCCCTTCCCCATCATATGCACTAAGAGCCTCACAATTTTCTAATTAAAGTCTCAAGACCCAGCAGATTATTAATGTGCACAGTGCATCAAACAAGTTGGAAAGTTCACAGAAAGAATCATTTTAGTACAAGCCAGAAGGCACTGTCAGCTCTTGTAAATGCTTCCCAAACACTTCCGGTTGTGCAGTGGGTGCAGAAGTACGATTTGGAAGCCACCAATCAATTGATCCTTTTATCGTTTCAGTTGTGGGAAAGAGAGTAGGACTGTAAAGCAGCAGGGGACGTGGGCTCCAGGGATGTCTAGTGATGTCAGCAGCCATCCAGGAAAGGCACCGTAACCCCCGGGGAGCTTTTGGCAACCCCAGGGTTCCCCAGAACCCTGGATGGGAATCCCTGGTTTATATGGTGCTCCACTGGGAATCTACCTTTTGTCATTTGTTGAATCTTTAACCGGTCATCAACTAACCTGGTCACTAGCCTGAAATTGTGTTGGAGAAGGCTCCAGTCTCACCTTATTGCTTATCATTCCCACCACTTCAAAGGCAGAATAGTCTGATGCCCACCATGCCCTCACCTAAACGTCAATATTTCTCGAGATATACAGATGTACGACTTGCCTTTGATCAGTTTTTCCTGGTCCTTAATGTACTGCCATTTTTCCTTCATGGCCTTCTCCACGTCATCCCTGGTCACAACCTCAAGTTTCTCTAGTTCCTTCTCTTGCTCTCTCAGGGTGGCTAGAAGTGCCCGGATGTGACCAGTCTGTTCTGCCTTCAGGTTTTTGTTCTGAAAAGAGAGGGAGACACAAACACTTTGACTCGTTCTGTCATTCATTTTGGTCCATAAGAACATGAGAAGAGCCCTACTGAATCAGACCAGTGGTCTGACCTGAAATATTCTTCCGGCTTCGAGAAACCCCAGAAGTGGTGCAGTCGTGCAGAACATGGGCTGGGAAGCAGAGCTGTGGACATGCCCACCCGGGACCCCTCCCCTTCCCACACTCTCCAGGCCCAACATTGGCTGTTTTGGGAGGGGTGGGTGGATTGACATGACCGTATATAGTCAAATCACCTGATAAATGCTTAACATATTTTTGTTATGTTGTTAGGTGTGAAGTTATGTCCAACCCATCGCCACCCCATGGACAACGATCCTCCAGGCCTTCCTGTCCTCTACCATTCCCCGGAGTCCATTTAAGTTTGCACCGACTGCTTCAGGGACTCCATCCAGCCACCTCATTTTCTGTCATCCCCTTCTTCTTTTGCCCTCAATCGCTCCCAGCATTAGGCTCTTCTCCAAGGACTCCTTCCTTCTCATGAGGTGGCCAAACTCCCAGCCATTCGGGAAACCCTCCCAGGACCGACAGGAAACCCCAGGGTTTCACAAAACCTTGGCTGAGAAGGCCTGCACTAAGCAAAAGTCACTTTAAGCAGAGTTTCTGGTTCGCTTACCCTTTCATTGCATCTCTCATTGATGTCTTCCAAGCGTTTGATTTCCAACAAAAGCTGGTCAATGACCTCATCTTTTATCTGAATTCTGCAGAGAAATAAACCAATGGGAAGAGCTACCGTAAAGCCAAAGAGGGTTATTTAAAACATAGATTGCATGGGAAATTTCCAGACTTTTTCATGGAAGCCAAATAATGACAGTGTAGAAGTATGGAATTTAAAGGGGTCTGAAAGTTATGCAGCTCAGACTTCTGCACTGCGGGAGATTGCAGTTTCATGCAGTGAAAACAGCCTGAAAGATATATACTGCCAGCTACTGGTAAGGCTGCCAATCTCCAGGCAGTGCATGGAGCTCTCCTTGAATTATTCCTGATCTCCAGACTGTAAATATCAGTTGTCCCTGGAAGGTGGACTCTATGGCATTATACCAGTTGAAGTCCCTCCTCCTCTCCCAAGTCCTGCCCATCTCAGGCTCCATTTCCAAATACCAGGTATCTCCCAATAGACACACACAAACACACATAAATATAAAAGGTAAAGGTATCCCCTGTGCAAGCACCGAGTCATGTCTGACCCCTGGGGTGACGCCCTCTAGCGTTTTCATGGCAGACTCAATACGGGGGGGTTTGCCAGTGCCTTCCCCAGTCATTACCATTTACCTCCCAGAAAGCTGGGTACTCATTTTACTGACCTCGGAAGGATGGAAGGCTGAGTCAACCTTGAACATACATATGTCAGGAGGCAAATTCCTTTCAGGACCAGACTGGCGAGAAATTCTGGGCTTTGGGGGTGGGGGCATCATCTGGACATGGAATTGGGGTCAGTGTGGATTTCCTGCATTCTGCAGAGGTTTGTCTAGATGACCCTGGATTAACTTCCTCCCCCTACTCTGCACCTCCCATGCTGAGGTAGTGTGGTACTCTGTTGCTGACTGGTCAGGGCTTCAGCTCAAGAATTGCTGGTTCCTGGTTGCCATTCCCTCGCAAGATTTATTTTTGCCCTCATTTTTAATTCAAATTCAAATTTATTTTAATACAGCACTGCGGCCAGATAAAACAGATCGCAAGAAAAAAAAACATTTCACAGCAGAAAATTGCATAATCAGGGAACCAATACAAAATTTAAAATATATAAAATTTTATAATTGATGGGTACATTATAAAAAATGCATAGTAAAATTCCTCGCCCTCATTTTTAAGTGACTGTGCTATGGTCCAAAAGCCCACATTTCTATGTGCTGAGATTTGCATTTCCGATTATCTTCCCTCCCCCTCGTTCTCCACCCCTTGTTTGTTCAAGAAAAGAAAAATAAACAAGCAGCTTCCTGCTCCATTCCCCTCTCCCCATTTGCTTTGGCTGTAGAGGAGATGAACGGTAGGAAATAAGCCCCTCTCCAGCCTTGTGGTCCTTGATTGCTGGTTGGAGCTTCGCAAAGACCACCCTCCCCACCCCCCACCCCTGCAGCTTCCCCAATCAAGTGGGAAGGAGAGAGCAGCCAGACAATTAAGTGTACAATGCAACGTCTGTTTCAATTCAGGAAAAACAAAGGCGGAAGATCCGGGTTCAGATTGATCTGAAATCAGCAGGATCGACAACAGAGAAAAAATTTAAGTGCGGAACCAACCCCGCTCTCCTGGAGAAAATATCTGCATGGGAAATTGGACTGCTTAGGCTCCATCTCCCAAACATCCAGAAATTTCCCTTAGGTAGAGGGTAACCCTAGGTTACTGGGATGGCAGCAAAGCTCCTTTGGTCCACAAAGGGCTAGTCAGGGGATTGGATCCTCTCTCCAGGTGCCCAGGCCCTGAGATGCTGCATTTCCTGCCAATGATACATACTGATATTCCAGCAGAGCTTCTGGAAAATACGTCCGAGCTTCCTGCTGCTGGGATGCCTTTTTTTTCTTCTTCTTCTCCTTCTTGTCTTGCTTCTTCTTGTCTTTCACCATGGCTCACGGTTTTGTAGCGTGAAACGGATCTGGGAGAAACAAGATAATGCTTTCATAATGCACGTCGTGTGTCATGATTCCTGGTCAGTACATTGGCCTTATCTTCTGTCAGCACCAGTGAAGGAATCCCTTTTCAACACTGAATAACAATATATATATATATATTGTGTCCTAATGCTGATTTAAGCTGGTTCTCTGAATTCCCAGGTTTCATTTTTTTGTCTTTAGTTCATTCCCTAGGGGAGATATGCCCATATCGCCATGACTTTGTCCTAATGGCTCTGACAAAGGAGACTGAAATATATATATATATATTTGGTTTCAAAATAAAAAGATGCTGTTCAATCTCCACTGTACTTATCCCCTTAGCTGTTCTGACAGAGACTCCTCTTTTAGAAATGGAAAGCTATTTCCAAGTCACTTTTAGGGGTTGCTGCTCTGGGTTAGGAAAGACCTGGAGTTTTTAGGGGTGGAGCCTAAGGAAGGTGGGGTTTGGAGAGGGGCAGGCCCTCAGAAGGATATGCCACAGAGTTCACTCTCCAAAGGAGGCATTTTCTCCAGGGGTATTTATCTTGGCCATCTGGAGATAAAAAGGCCCTAAAATATCGATATAGCCCTGTAGTGTCCTAATGCTGATTTAAGCTGGTTCTCTGAATTCCCAGGTTTCATTTTTTTGTCTTTAGTTCATTCCCTAGGGGAGATATGCCCATATCGCCATGACTTTGTCCTAATGGCTCTGACAAAGGAGACTGAAAAAGATCCGTTTAGGGTAAAAATGTCTCCATAGAACTGGAAGGGTCCTCCAGGGTCATCTAGTCCAACCCTCTGCAGAATGCAGGAAATTCACAACTACCTGCCCCCCCCCACAGTAGCCCCAATTCCATGCCCAGATGGTCATAGAATCACAGAATCATAGAGTTGGAAGGGGCCAAACAGGCCATCTAGTCCAACCCCCTGCTCAACGCAGGATCAGCCCAAAGCATCCTAAAGTATCCAAGATCAGCCCAAAGCATCCTAAAGCATCCATGATGCTCTCCCCATTTCGGTCCTGGCCCAACCTGGTGGAATGAGCTCCCAGAGGAGCTGAGGACCCTGCTGAAATTGCCAGCTTTCCGCAGGGCCTGCAAGACGGAGCTCTTCCGCCAGGCATATGGTTGAGGCCGGGGTGGTGTCCTGGTGTTATCATAAGAGGATCCCCCCCCCCCAATGTCTGATCAGATCATCTCCCTCGCTCCTAGTGTAAGAGCACTGACCCTTGGGCTGAACCGAGGGAGTAAGAATTAGGACGCTTATAGGATTTAAATCGCCATCTGATTAATTGTGATTAATTTGTATTTGCTTGTTATAGGGTGTGTTTATGGGTGTTGTATTTTAAAAAAAACATTGTTGTAAACCTCCACGAGTCTTGTGGAGAGTAGCGGTATAGAAATGTAAAGATAAAATAAAAACCAGATTCACTGGCAAGTTTGGCCTGGAAGTAATTTGCTTCCTGATCCCAAAGTGTCGATTGGCATTTCCCTGGGCATGCAGAAAAGGGCCACAAGATCGAAGCACCGCTACAGTCGCTTCTGCACACTTATTCACAATCTGCCTACGTTCACAGAAACGTTGTATTTTTAATTCCTTTGAGAATTCCCCTACAAGCAATGCATTTCTTTTTTTTTTGGAAAAAACTACAAGACAGTTTTTGTCTGTAAATAATTTTGTATTGGATGGATATCTACTAATCTCACCCATTGCACAGTATATTTCTGTCTGCAGTCTCTTCCGTGGTGTAATCCCTGTTTGTCTAGCAGCTAATTGGTAGGCTTAGTTAGGGAATTATAAATTAACCTACGCCTCCTTCAATATCTCAAGAACCTCCCACTCACACACATTGAGGTTTTGTACATTAAGTTCTCTTAAATAGTAGACTCAATTCAAAGGCAGTTGATTCCTCAAGTCACACTGCACACCCCTAAACAAACTAGCCTGCTTCGAAGTCCATGGGGTATAACTTCCTTTAAGAGTAAACTGTACATTTGCTACATGGGCAACTTACAAGATTCCAAAAAGGGCATACATATCTATTCTTCTACTCTTTTAAAATGTGTTTAAAAATCAGTGCATGATCAGTGGTTAAGCCAAACATTTCTCTAGGACCAGGCCAGGGATTCTGTTGTTGTTGTTGTTTTTAGAGGGGGAGCATTATCTGGGCATGGAATTGGGTCACTGTGGGTGGGCAGGTAGTTGTGATTCTGTGACCAATAAACAGGGCACTGGAGTAGGGTTGCCAACCTCCAGACTGACAATATCCAGGAATTATAACTGATCTCCAAACTACATAAATCACATGTTATTTATTTATTTATTTAAAATATTTGTTCCACTTTTCCTGGAGAAAATGGCTACTTTGGAAGATGAACTGCGTAGCATGATATCCTACCAAGGTCCCTTCCCTAACCCCACCCTCCTAGGCTCCACTCCAAAATTTCCAGGTGTTAACAAACCATAGGATTGGCAACCCTACTAAATTCAGTCCCCGAGCATTCATGCTTAATTAGAAGTACAAGAATTGTTTTTTATACCCCATTTTTCACTACCTGAAGGAGTCTCAAAGTGGCTTCCAATCCCCTTTCCTTTCCTCACAACAGACACCCTGCGAGGTGGCTGAGGCTGAGAGATCTCTGAGAGAAATGTTCTGTGAGATCATCTCTAACAGGACTGTAACTGGCCCAAGGTCACCGAGCTGTCTGCACGTGAGGAGCGGGGAATCAAACCTGGCTTTCCAGACTAGAAGCTACCGCTCTTAATCATTACACCAAGCTGGCACATAATTCCAATTATTTTAATATGTTTAGGTAGCCTATTATTTTAATCTGTTTAGGTCTCATCCTTGGGACTAAATATTTTATATATTCCAGTTTATGAGTTTGGCAAGAAGCACGAAGATATGGGTATCCATCCATCCATCCATCCACCCACCCACCCATCCATCCATCCATCCATCCATCCATCCATCCATCCATCCACCCACCCACCCATCCATCCATCCATCCATTCATCCATCCATCCATCCATCCATCCATCCCTACATACATACATACATACATACATACATACATACATACATACATACATACATACATACATGATTGTGTGTGTGCATATATGCAGAGGGTAAATACATTTATGTGTATATATTAGCCTCCACACGTATATATGTTAATAATATATATTTTAGCCTCCGCACATGGCCTCCAATGGCAGTTTACAAAATCCATCCAAAATCTCCCAGCGGGGGACAGAGGGGTAAGGCTGCCAGATCCAGGTTGGGAAACTCCTGGAAATTTGGGGAGGGAGCTGGGAGGTAATCAGGAAGAGACCCCAGTGGGATACAATGCCAAAAATCCCCCCTCCAAAGCTTTCATCTCTCCCCCCCCCTCCCAAGGAACTTGATCTTTGTAGCCTGGAGAGGAGAAGAGAGTCCGAAAAGAAACAGCAGGTAACCAACACAATAAGTAATTTGTCAGGAATCAACCCTCATCTCCCAATGAGTCCTTCTCTGCTGTGGGATGAATCTATAATTCCTAGGGATGCCAACCTCCAGGTAGGACCTGGGTATACGCTGGAATTGCAGTTGCCTACAGAGATCCGTTTCCCCTCCTATTTGGAGGGCAGACCTCTTGGCACTGCACCCCACAGAGTTCCCTCCCCTCCCCAGGCCCCATCCCCCAAATCTTCAGGCATTTCCCAATGCGCACATGATAACCGTACCCTCCCATTCCCTATTGGTAGCCGGTGGGGTGGGAGGGGGCTAGAAACCCTAGAAATTTGGGAGTATCCCACCTGGAGGCTGGCAGTCCTCATGCACTTAGACCTCTCTCCAGCCAGGGCTCCCAGTTGGGGACCCCAGATACAACACTGTGGCTTAACAGGGTCTCTCTCTCCCGAGGCTTCCTACCTGCACTTCTCGCCAGGTCCCTTCCAGCTACCAACTTTCCTGGTTACCGTGGTAACACTAACAAGATGGCCACCTGCAAGCCGATTGACGGGGGCTGCATCCTTCCCTCCTCCTCCTCCTCCTCAGCAGAGAAAGGGGACCACCCGTCTCCCATCCCAAACCCAAGTCAGGGCATACCTTTTGATTAGGAATATCCTGGTTCCTAATGTGTAGGTTGGTCTTAAACGTAAAAGGAGTTCACAGAAGTTGGGGCTTTGGATTTTCCTCCTCCATGCCAACCAAGCAGACCGAGCGCTCTGCTGAGTTTTTTGTGGGCCCACATCTCCCTCTTGTGCCTCAATTCGGGAGTGTCTGACATTTTGGAAACTGAAAGATGGGACACACACACAGGGCAAAGACACCATGGATTCAGATTGACTTAATTCTGTTTAAAAAATTTTTGTTTGTTATGTATGACCGCTGCTCTCGGGCCAGCCGGCTCGTGGGGGTTCACAACAAGATAATAAATCCGCAATAAAATCACAAAATGCAATCAATAAAAACCCGTCCTCCTGCCTGGTTACTCAATCCAGCTCCACGAAATTTAACCTGGCTCCCAGCCTCAAGGGAGGGGCTGATGTTTAATTATTTAAAGGTTTAAAGGTTAAAATGTTTGAAGATGCGGCCACCTTCGATGATAATAATAATGATTTATTTATCACCCGCCCTTCCCCGAAAGCTCAGGGCAGATAACAACACAGCTAAAACAATAAAATAACAATAATCATCACATTAAAAATATATTAACCCCCCCCCCAAAAAAAAGTGAATTATTTCAGAGCTGCCTTTCATTTTCCAGGGGGGAGGGTGGTGCAGGTGTCAATTTGCAGTAGGAGGACTGTTTGCCGGCTGCTTTGAACCGGGAGGCCAGATTTTCAGTATTGTCAATTGTTAAACTTGTAGCTGAACAAAGTTGTCTAGTAGAATATAGAAAGGTTGTTAGGTTTTCGCACTCCTGACATATGAGGAGAAAGTAGACAGTGTGGAGATAAATGAGGAGAAATCAACCTTTGGCAGTGTGTGTCCTGCTGTTAATTTTTTTATTTTTCTGGCTCGCCTTTCTAGCCCATTATTAATAATAATCTATATTGAAAGCCATGACTTCTTCGGGTAGTAAAAATAATAGTCTATAGCAGGCTTTCTCAACTAGAAGAAGAAGAAGAAGAGTTGGTTCTTATATGCTGCTTTTCCCTACCCGAAGGAGTCTCAAACCGGCTTACAGTCACCTTCCCATTCCTCTCCCCACAACAGACACCCTGTGGGGTGGGTGAGGCTGAGAGAGCCCTGATATCACTGCTCGGTCAGAACAGTTTTATCAGTGCTGTGACTAGCCCAAGGTCACCCAGCTGGTTGCATGTGGGGGAGCACAGAATCGAACTCAGCATGCCAGATTAGAAGTCTGCACTTCTAGCCACTACACCATACTGGCTCTAGGGGTTCGTGAAACCCTGGGGGGCATTTCCCACGGCTTAAAAATAGCACAATGGTTGCCGATTGAAAACGCTACTAATTTGCCATAACGCACGACGTCGTCAACAATCTGCAACAATCCTGAAACCGATCAGCAATAAGCGCTTCGTTGTGGCGCTTTCAGGGGAATCCAGAAAACTGGATTCACCCTCCGGATAGCGATACACTCCTGCAACCAATCTGCAACACTAGCGCTAAAGACCTGTGCGTTACCATTGTAGCTGGTTCTTCAAAGTCCCTCCCCCTGGATCTCTCCTCCAAACTTCCGGCGAAGCGATCACCATTTTTTTTTCTCGGAGCGAGCGGGGATAAACGCACCGGCGAGCCTCTTTCTGTTTAGAGGCTTCCCTGGCTTCAGTCCTTCACCTTTAGTCACTAAGCACAAACCACTTAAAAGCCCGTTTGCTGAAATAAAGTCCCTTTATTTTTTACACATAAATTCAGCCGAAAATCGAGCCCGTGAGAAGGGGGGGGGGATTTTTTTTATCACTCGAGGCAGCGTGCAAACGATCATACAATCAAACGATAGCTCACAATAGGCAGCTGGATGGGTCTCTCCGTAGCAACGAATCTACACAGATTCGTTGCTATGGGTCTGTTTTTTTTTTTTAAAAACCTTCCTTAAAGGGAAAGCGGCTGTTTGGGAGCATGCTAACGGCTGCCCATTGGCTGCTTGACGGCCAGGGGCGGGACGAGCTTGGCAATAGCGCTTCCTTTCTAGCGATTTCTGCCGAGACCGGAAGCCTGTGGGAAACGCTAAAAAACGCAACTGATTCCACTACAAAGCCAGGTGTGCAAAACGACGAATTCCACTATTTTAAATGGCGATTTTTCATTCCGCAAACAATTTGCAACAAAGATCCCCGTGCGAAATGGCCCTGGGTTTTCCTGACGGCCCTGGAAGGGTTTCCCAAATTGGTGGGAGCAATTAATTTTTAATATATTTTTTATGTTTGTTATTTATCGTGTGATATGAGCATCTATGGTCATTCCAACCTGTTTCTCCCCCTCCTGAAATGGTCAGCGATGGGCCTGGAGGGGGCAGGAAGGGGAGGGGATTTGGGTGCGCATGTACACAACATTGCTTCCCAACCCTATGCATGATTGCGCCGTTTCTGGGGTTTCTTGAAGCCTGAAGAATGTTTCAGGGGTTCCTCAACAGTAAAAAAGTTAAGGAAGACTGGCCTACAGTGATATTAAGAGTGGCAGGGACCTATATGGCTTTTTTTGTCAAAGAACTGGCAATCTCATAATTTTAAAACCACCATACCAAAAGGGGGAGCTGTGTTCATTTGTTTCTCCAAAAAATAAGTCATGCACCTTAAAAAGAAACAGGATTTTAAAAATTTATTCATTTTTTGTCTCACGCTTTTTGCTGCTACACCACCCTGGCTCTCCTCCCTTAAAGAGATGGTGGAAAGCCAAGACTAGCTCTTTTGTTGTCGTCCTTCCTTCCTCTCCTCGGGGATTCTCTTCATTTAATTCCCGTCCTGCAGTTCTTTTGCAAACTGAGGAGGGAGGTTACCATGCTGGGCTACGCCTTCTATGGCAGCCATTTTGAGGGTTGCTTCCACTTCCTATAGTTATAGGGTCCCCAGCTCTGGAGATTTTGGGGTCGGACCTTGAGGAGGATGGGGTTTGGGGAGGAGAAGGACCTTGCCAGGGTATAATGCTAGAGCAGGGGTGGCCAAAGTGTGGCTCTCCAGATGTCCATGGACTACAATTCCCTCCCCTCCGAAATCTCGCTGTCCCTGATCTCCACCCCCAAAGCCACCAGGTATTTCCTAATCTAGAGCTGGCAACGCTACAAGCCAGGCAGGAAAGCAATAGTTCTTCCCTCGTTGTTGATGATGTATATGTCGACTTACAAAGATTGTGAGCTCAGAGCCCGACCTCGGGATCGTGGACAATTCGCTAGATTAGAACACAGGATCTCACCTGCAATTGGACATTTTTAGGGACCTATCAGAGGCTTAGGGCCAATCACAGGTCTTGGTGGGAGCCTCAAAATGTATATAAATTTGTTGTGTTTGATGTTCTGTGTTCAGTTGTTGCTGTTGGGTAAAAGAGCTGGTCATTGGAAAGGTGGTCTTCGGGTCATTACTGAACCCACTATTTAATAGCTGACAACTCCAACAATTTGTATTCTGTGGTATACTGCTGCTAAATACTGAAGTTCAACCAGCTACCAAAAGAATTTGAGAGGCCTGTTTTTTCACCAATGCGCTCAATCCCCTTGGAACGTTTTCCAAAGATAGCAGCCTCGTTTCGGCCTGACCCATACAACCTTCTGATTCAAGTGCTGGCCCTGCGGTTTTGTAGACGGCTGCCGTTACAGTCCCAGCTCAGAGATGGAGGAGTGTCTTTAGACATTTTACTGACTGAACAAACTATGGACTTAAAGGGTGGAACTGATCCCATACCGAATGCATCAGTGCAAATTGGCAGTTCTTGCAGTAATCATCTTTCCACGGTGGATTTCGGTATTGCCAGTTAATCTTCAGAAGCTTTCGGTGGATCTCTTGACTCAGCTTCCAGAGGTGCATGTCCTGACGTAGAAATCACATGCCCTAGCTGCCCCTTGAGCTTCTAATGCATCTACATTTGTCCTGGACAGCTCAGTGAGCTGAGCTCACGGTTCTCATCCATTTTTGCTAGATCTGAATCCCCCTTTAGCCTGTCTTTTCAAACCCCCCTCCACCATGAAAGCAGATCCTATAGAACACGGGTAGTCAACCTGCGGTCCTCCAGATGTCCATGGACTACACTTCCCATGAGCCCCTGCCAACATTTGCTGGCAGGGGCTCGTGGGAATTGTAGTCCATGGACATCTGGAGGACCACTGGTTGACTACCCCTGCTATAGAATATGGATTATGACAGACACCATTCAGTTCATGGGTTGCAGTTCAGTGGGAAAGCTTCTGCTTGCTGTGATGTGCAGAAGGTCCCAGGTTCAATCCCTGATATCTTCAGTGAAATAGTGTGTGATGTGAAAAATTGAGACCCTGGAGAGCTGCTGCCAGTCTGAGTAGACAGTACTTACTTGGATGGACCAATGGTCTGATTCTGTATGAGTTCTTGTGCTTTCACTGTCTTGAGTAGACAACACTCCCCTTGATGGACAAAGGGACTGATTCAGTATAAGGGAGCTTCGTGAATTAGGAGTGTCTGGACTGTACTGTTTCTAGCTTCTGTATATAGAAAGCTAAAACATCACGGGAAAGGGTTCCAACCTAGTGTTTTGCCTGAGACACCTTGCATTCTGTGTGCAGTGTTGTCTTTTTGGATGGTTAGCATTTCAAAAAATCAGCCACCACTCACAGTCTGAAATGGTTCGGTCCAGATACAGGTTAACATGTTTAGTGGGAACTAGACCCTAAGAGATCTAAGAACTGTCATGTGAATTTAGATTGCACTTAGGGCCATACATGACGTTTGCCAAAACCTATGGTAGATGTGAGGGGTCCCCTGCTGTCAGACTCTCTTGCCCCAGTACCTATCAGGTAGTTTTTGGAGGGGCACTTACCTCAAAGCATAGGGATGTGCATATGACATGCAGCAAAATGTGTATGTCACTGTCCACTTGACCCAGAAGTGTCATCTTCACGTTTAGGTCATTGGGGCAATGATATGGTATTTAGGCAAAAATTATAGAATTATAGAATCATAGTTGGAAGGGGCCATACAGGCCATCTAGTCCAACTCCCTGCTCAACTCAGGATCAGCCGAAAGCATCCTAAAGCAATTCTATAGTGGAAGCCAAATTTACAAATGAGTTTTTGCCCAAATAGAATAATAGAATCATAGAGTTGGAAGGGGCCATACAGGCCATCTAGTCCAACCCCCTGCTTAATTCAGGATCAGCCTAAAACATCCAGGATATGCATCTGTCCAGCTGCTGCTTGAAGACTGCCTGTGAAGGAGAGCTCGCCACCTCCTTAAACAGTCAATTCCACTGCAGAACTACTCTGTGAAAATCCCCCCCCCTGATATCTAGCTGATATAATTATACATGTAATTTAAATTCATTACTGAGGGTCCTATCCCCTGCTGCCAACAGGAACCTTTCCCTGCCCCACTCTATGTGACAAACAGCGATCCTGACCCCTCTCAACCTCCTCTTCTCCCCATGTCCTTCAGCCTTTCCTCACAGAACTTGGTCCCCAGGTCCTGGATCATCCACATCGCTCTCCTCTGTCCCCTCTCCATTTTGTCCACATCCTTTTTGAAGTGAGGCCTCCAGAACCGTACACAGGACTCCAGGTGGGGTCTGACTAATGCAGTGTACAGCGGGAGTATGACATCTTATGATCTCAATGTGATTCCTCTGTTGATACAGCCCAAGACTGCATTTGCCTTATTTACAGCCGCATCACACTGTCTGCTCATATTTAGCTTCCAGTCCAAAAGTACAAGATCACATCCATACACCCTGCTACCTAGAAGGATGCATACTTCTCATTTTTGTAAATACCAGAGTGTCACCCCAACATCCTGGAACAGATGATGTCACTTCCGGGTCACATGGTCAGCGATGTGGACACGTTGCTCCGTTTTGAATGCCCCTCCCTGCTGCTCCTGGTAAGGCCTCCCCCACCTCCTGCCTATTCCCAAGAGGGGCATGGCAACTCTCTCCCACATCGACAAACCCCAAACCACTGACATTTCAAAGGAAATGCTTTTAGTAGAGGCAAAACCACTGTCATAATTGAGAGGAACAGAGATGCTGCATCCGGAGTGGTAATGCCTGAGTGATTTATTAAACTGCCCGGTTCAAAATCTGCAGCTTGACTGGTGCTACCACATTCCCTGCAAGGATCTCCTCCTACAACATCAATATTTGCCAAAGGTTAATTTCGCTTTGCGAGAGGAGGAGGCCTCTGTTTACACTGGTTTTCTGGACTAAGAATTGTCAACTTTCTGACCGAGGGCAAGATTATTGCCAGTTTGGCTAAGGTATTCTAAAGTAGGAGTAAATGCCTAGCCAGCCACTGCCCTGGGATTCCACCCAGCCAAACATGAGCTTTCCATCTGGACTAGGAGTGTCCATTTGGTATATCCAAGCCGAAATAATACCATATCCGTATTTTCCGGATATTTCTTCAAAGAGATATAAATTATGGCATATATTTGGCTACCCAAAATGGCCAAGCCCTCCAAAATTCCCAAAATATCCAGGATTTTCCAGAACCACCAGATAGCTGACATTAAAAGTGTTTAAAGCTATTATAGTTAATTAAAATGCCTTCCTGGTTACCCCCCACAGCTTCTTGGAGGCGTTTAAAGGGACCATGAGCCCTTTAAATCCCTTCAGAATGAATGTGCTGCTTGAAGAAAGCATTTAAAGTGACTGCATTCTCTTTAACTGCCTCTCCCCTTCCTTTGAAAGCAATGGAGGATGGGAGCACCTTCTTCAGGGCCCCATAGATTTTGAACTTCTGGTCCAATCTTTTTGAAATTTGGAGGGGGGGTTTTACTGTGGATAGTCACCAGCAACTCTACTGCAAATTTTGGTGCAGCTATCTTAAAAAACAGCCCTCACACAGCTCCAGATTTCCCTGGATCGATTCTCTATTATATCTGGATGGCAAAAGACCCACCTGGCCCTGCCCACATCGTAAAAACACTTGGTGAGCACAGGAAGGGTGTCAACAGGTGCCATAGGGACCACATGGGGATCCCTGTATAGGGGCGTGAGATGCCTACTTAAAGGCACATGAAAGTGTGCCATTTATGTGATAACAATATTTCAAAAAGATGCTGCAACCCACCTAATCAACTAAAGAATTTGAAACATGTTAGCCTTCCACTTTACATTTCCAAAGAGAACTTTATGACGCTGCTCTGATGCCAGACAACTCTGTATTTTTTGTTTTTGCATACTGATCATTCAGTTGCTCAATTGCCATAATTATTCAGACGTTCTCAGAATTAGGTCTCACTAAAGGATTTAGCTCCATAGTGAGTCAGTGAGTGGACGTGTTTGGACGATGTTGCTCAGTCTGGGCCGCAGACCCAGTGTGTTAAACATTTTGTTAGAGATTAAAAAGGAAGTGTTCTCAAAATGACTATGACTGGGGAGGCCTGGATTCGAATCCTACCCAGTGCCATTCTAAGCAAATTAATGCCCCTTAGAAAAGTGTCATTCTGCTTTGGATAGCAAGGCATGAGACATGGACTCTTACAGTTGCCAACTATAGGTTGCCAAATTCCTGGATATTTGAGGATGGAGCCTGGGGACGGCAGAGTTTAAGGAGGGGCAGGACCTCAGGAGGTATAATACCATACAGTCCGAAGCAGCCATTTTCTCCGGGGGAAGCTGATCTCTGTAGTCTGGAGATCAGCTATAATTCCAGGAAACCTCCAGGGCCTAGCTGAAGATTGGTTAACCTAGTTACTCTCTTTCCAAATGACTATGGTTGCCAGCCTCCAGGGGGTGGCTGGAGATTTACCAGAATTACAACTACATAGAGAAAATGGCAGCTTCAGAGGATGGATCCTATAGCATTATACTCTGCTGAAGTCCCCCCTCTTCCCAAATCCACCAGACCTGTCAACCCTATAAAACAACCTACCTGGTGGTGGGGCAGAAAACAGTGTACACGATCTTGAGCTAAGATGCTATCTGGAGCAAAAAATGTATAGCATTTCCCAGAATCCTCTGCAACATACGGACTGTTTAGCCTGGAGAAAAGACGACTAGGAGGTGATATCATAACCATCTTCAAATGTTCTAGAGAAGATGGACTAGAGCTGTTTCCTGTTGTCCTAGAGGGTCAGACCAGAACCAATGGGTTGAAATTAATTCAAAAGAATTTTCAGCTAAAAATCTGGAAGAAGGCCCTGACAGTTCCTCAGTGGAATAGGCTTCCTCGGGAGGTGGTGGGTTCTCCTTCCTTGGAAGTTTTTAAGCAGAGGCAGCCATCTGATGGAGAGGCTGATTCTGTGAACTTCAGCAGATTGTGAGTGGGTGGCCAGGAAGGACTGTGTCAGTGCTTGTCTCTTGTGGCCCTTCCTTACATGCCGGGCAAATTCCAATCCCCACTTGGAGTGGGGAGGTTAATTTCCTCCAGGACAGACTGGCCAGGGATTCTGATTTTCTTGGGAGAAGGCCTCATCTGGCCATGGAACTGAGATCACTGCGGGTGGGCAGGTAATTATGAGTTACCTGCATTTTGCAGAGGGTTGGACTAGATGATCCTAGAGATTCCCTCCAACTCCGTGATTCCAAAATTTTATAAATGGCAGATTTTCATATGTTTTTAGTAGAAGCTGTATCAGAATCTTGGTCCATCCAAGTCAGAACTGTCTACTCAGACTGAGGTCTTTCCCATCACCTCCTGTCAGCTCCTTTTAACTGGAGATGCTCAAGTTTGAACTCACAATCTGAATGCAATTGAAGATGCTTTAAGCCACAGCCCTTCAATAAATCAACTCCAGAAAACCTGCACCTGTGCCTTCCCAAAGGGAGAGTGAAAAGAAGGAAACAAGCCAATGGCCAGTACATCACCCATTAACCAAATGGCATCGCCTGGGCTAGGCCTGCAAACAGATGACTCAGGTGTAAGATTAAAACATTTATTGACAAAGGAATGATACATCAAATATAACGTGCAGCCCATGAAGAGTCATGAGAACAAGTAAAGTCCAGAGATAGCCAGTGTCTGGGATAGGGAACAACACACATTGCTAACTTCCCTCTGTTTTGCTTTTCTCCTGCTCACTTTCATCTTAACTCAAGACAATGGTACAAACAATATTGCTAAAAGACGAGTTTCCAACACAGGGTTGCCAACTCCAGCTCTGACCTTTCCTGGAGATATAACAGTGATTGCTTAGGAAGGCTGAAATGTAAGAATAATGTTTTTTTATAGCCCACGTTTCACTACCCGAAGGAGTCTCCAAGCGGTTTACAATCGCCTTCCCTTTCCTCTCCCCACAACAGACATCCCATGAGGTAGGTGGGGCTGAGAGAGCTCTGAGAGAACTGGGACTGGCCCCAGGTCACTCAGCTGGCTGCATGTGGAGGAGTGGGGAATAAACACAGTTCTCTACCCAATGTATGGCTCTCAAGAGTAGGTTTCCCCCCCCTGCTTTTCACTACTCAAAGGAGTCCCAAAGCAGCTTACATTTTCCCCTTCCTCTCCCCATAACAGACACATTGTGAAGTAGGTGTGACTGAGAGAGCTCTAACAGAACTTCTCTGAGAACAGTTCTAAGAGAACTGTGACTAGCCTGAGGTAACCCAGCTATGGAGGAATGGGGAAATCAAACCCAGTTCTCCAAATTAGAAGCCGCCACTCTTCAGCATTAAACCAAGCTGGCTCTGAGGGAACTGAGGGGTGATATGATGCCACCAGAGCTGCCAACTCTGAGGGCCATTTCGCACGGGGATCTTTGTTGCAAATTGGTCACTGAATGAAAAATCGCCATTTAAAATAGTGGAATTCGTCGTTTTGCACACCTGGCTTTGTAGTGGAATCAGTTGCGTTTTTTAGCGTTTCCCACAGGCTTCCGGTCTCGGCAGAAATCGCTAGAAAGGAAGCGCTATTGCCAAGCTCGTCCCGCCCCTGGCCGTCAAGCAGCCAATGGGCAGCCATTAGCATGCTCCCAAACAGCCCCTTTCCCTTTAAGAAAGGTTTTTTTTAAAAAAAAAAACAGACCCATAGCAACAAATCTAGGTAGATTCGTTGCAACGGAGAGACCCATCCAGCTGCCTAATGTGAGCTGTCGTTTGATTGTATGATCGTTGGCACGCTGCCTCGAGTGATAAAAAAAAAATCCCCCCCCCTCTCACGGCCCCGATTTTTTGCTGAATTAATGTGTAAAAAATAAAGGGACTTTATTTCAGCAAACGGGCTTTTATGTGGTTTGTGCTTAGTGACTAAAGGTGAAGGACTGAAGCCAGGGAAGCCTCTAAACAGAAAGAGGCTCGCCGGTGCGTTTATCCCCGCTCGCTCCGAGAAAACAAAATGGCGATCGCTTCGCCGGAAGTTTGGAGGACAGGCTCAGGAGGAGGGACTTTGAAGAACCCGCAACAATGGTAACGCACAGGTCTTTAGCGCTAGTGTTGCAGATTGGTTGCAGGAGTGTATCGCTATCCGGAGGGTGAATCCACTTTTCTGGATTCCCCTGAAAGCGCTAAAACGAAGCGCTTTTTGCTGATCGGTTTCAGGAGTGTTGCAGATTGTCTACGACGTCGTGGGTAATGCCAAATTAGTAGCGTTTTCAATTAGCAACCATTGTGCTATTTTTAAGCCGTGCGAAATGGCCATGAGAAATTCATGAAGACTTTGGGGAAACTAGGGGGGGGGGTCATTTCAAGGAGTCCAAATGCGAACCCTTTGGGTCCCCAGGGCAAGTACTGTAAAAATAGGTGTAGAATTTATTAGAAGAAATTCAGAAATATCAGTTTATCAATCTATATTGATTCAAGTGGGTAGCCGTGCTGCTCTGAAACAGCAGAAACAAACCAAAGGCGCCACTAGGCCCTAAATTTGTTTTCAGTATATATTGGCAAGCAACGCAGTTCTTCAAAATCATTTAGCTCAGGAAACAATCAGCGTTAGCTTAGAATCATAGCATGGGACCTCCTGGATCATCTAGTCCAACCCCCTGCACTATGCAGGACACTCACAACTCTATTGCTCATCCATTATCACCTGCCACCCCCTTCCCAGAATCAGCCTCTCCATCAGATGGCTCTCCAGCCTCTGTTTAAAAATGTCCAAAGATGGCTTCCCTGCCTAATAGGCGGCATCGGACGGCCCAACTTTATTTTCATGCAGAATTCACTCAGCCTCCTGCACTGCTGTGGCAGTTCATTCGCGTAGAAGAAGAAGAAGAAGAAGAAGAAGAAGAAGAAGAAGAAGAAGAGTTGGTTCTTATATGCCTCTTTTCTCAACCCGAAGGAGTCTCAAAGCGGCTTACAGTTGCCTTCCCATTCCTCTCCCCACAACAGTCACCCTGTGGGGTGGGTGAGGCTTAGAGAGCCCTGATATCACTGCTCAGTCAGAACAGTTTTATCAGTGCCGTGGCGAGCCCAAGGTCACCCAGCTGGTTGCATGTGGTGGAGCGCAGAATCGAACCTGGCATGCCAGATTAGAAGTCCGCACTCCTAGCCACTACACCAAACTGGCTCTCAGTCTTCCAAAATCCAAGACAGCCTTTGGGCTCCAAAGTCTTGATCAATTACTGTTTTCGTCTTACCTGTGTCAGCAACGACAACGAGCCAATCAGAATGCGTCCCAGTTAGAATCTTCTAGAAAACTACCTCACCGCTCTGGTTCTCCCGCTCCCGTTTTGTGGTTCACACAAATTGTCCCGTGCAGCTCATTAGCCGATTCCCTACTTTGGCCTTGAAGATGACGCAAGGCCTGTGGGCCACAAAGGCCTAGTTACGAACACCTGCAAGATCAGGGGCGCCAGCTTTGGGTTGGGAAATACCTGGAGGTGCGGTGGAGCTGGGGGTGGGCAGGATTTGGGGTGTGGAATGGCATCAGTGGAGTGTAATGCTATGGAGTCCACCCTCTAAAGCAGGGGTAGTCAACCTGTGGTCCTCCAGATGTCCATGGACTACAATTCCCACGAGCCCCTGCCAGCATTTGCTGGCAGGGGCTCGTGGGAATTGTAGTCCATGGACATCTGGGGGACCACAGGTTGACTACCCCTGTTCTAAAGCATCCATTTCCTCCAGGGAAATGTCGCCTGGGTGTGAGCTATAATTCCCAGAAGATGGAACCAGGGAGACCTAATGCATATTAACCCTTGAGAGGGTTGCTTTGCCTGTCAGGAGGTCAGGCCCTGGGCAGGACTCTACAGGGTATCCAAAGCATTCATTTTCTCCAGTGGAATTGATCTCTGCAGTCTGGAGAGGGGTTGTAATTCCAGGAGATTTCCCCAGGCCATGTCTGGAAGTTGCTAACCTTCTTCCAGCATCGGACATTGTTCCCCGTGGCTCCAATCAAAGCATTTAGGTCTTGCAGAACCCTGAATGGAGAGACCAAATTGTAAGAACTACTTTCAAGGCCTCGTTTCTCATTGGTTAGGAGCCCTTGTGCTAACTCTGTGCTGCAAGCTTGTAACATCTCCCTAGCAATAGAAAATGGATTAATCTATGATTTTACCAAAGGTTAGCAGCTAATAAAAACCTCAGCAAAATGGTATGTTAAGCGATTTGTAGGTTAGGATTCTCTGCTTGGGCAAAATAATGGAGATTTACACCCATTTCTTGTCATAATAAGAATATAAATATCAGCCTGGGCGTTACTTCCTGCCAGGGAAAGGTTGAGGAACATAAGGAAAGCTCTGATATATCGTAATCTAGTTAAGAGCGGTGGCTTCTAATCTGGCGAGCTGGGTTTGATTCCCCACTCCTCCACATGAAGCCAGCTGGGTGCCCTTGGGTCAGTTATAGTCCTGTTAGAGCTGTTCTTAGAGCAGTTCTCTCAGAACTCTCTCAGACACCTTCCTCCCTCACAGGGTGTCTGTTGTGAGGAGAGGAAGGGTGGCTGATTCTCTCTTTGAGACTCCTTCAGGTAGCGACAAGCGGGGTCCAAAAACCCATCTCTTCTTCTTTTCTTCTTCATTCTAGCACAGCATCCTGGTTCTGATAGGGGTCAGCTAAATGCTTCCAGTGCATTCTTTTGCTCTTTTCCTTCCCCCATCAATTGCTAATCGGGGGGGGGGGGGAGCATAAGCACTTTCCCTTGGAAAATATAAAAATCTGCATGTTGTTTTGTGTCTGCAGACCTGCCAAAGACCAAGGTTGAGGTCTGTAGGGGGATCATAATCCTGGGTACGCAATTGGCCAGCTCTTGGATATGCCAAGGAGTAAGTCGCGTGACTCCAGAGTCGATCCTGAGCAGTGCAGATTCGGGGGGGGGGGGGGGAGAAAGTGAGCAGGATCAAAATGGAGATTGGGGTCAGGTGCAGAACTTCACAAGCTGGCTCCAGATAAGACCCTGGCTAAACATACCTAGCTCCTTCAACCATTGCTCACAGGACTTGGTCTCCAGACTTCGATGTGGCCCCTATGGACAATTTCTTTCTCTTTAATTAAAAGAATTCAGTTTTGGTCTATTCAAAAACCCTAGGGCAGGAACTTTATCATATAGGAGGGGCAAGGGCTGAGGTTACTGAACAAACAATACATGTCTTTACAGAGTAAGAACACAAGAAGAGCCTTGCTGGATCAGAGCAAAGGTCTCCTTATCCGAGTTTCTTGTTTTCAACCGTGGCCAGCCAGATGCTTTTTTGAGGCTCTCCTACAAGCCTTCCACTACTCGTTGCTCCCTGCCCTCATCAGATATTCGGTGGTAAACTGCCCCTGTACAAGGAGGTTCCATTGAGCTTTCATGGCTAACAGCCCTATCATCTCTGTCTAAATAGACAGGTACATCTTTTCCAGTCAATGAAAACCTTTAAAATATCTTTGATTGCGTATGAATGAAACTCGTTTTTAATCCACAAGCAATAATTGATTCAATTAGTTTATAGTGAGCCACAACCAGTGGGAGAAGGAGAACTGCAGTTCACTACCTTTGAAAATGCTTCTGGAACTGCAGATGATCCAGAATGCAGCTGTAAGGTTGCTGACTGGAACATCAGAGCCAGCTTGCTGGGAGTGGCGTTCTAGAAATCTAAGAATGAATGAATGAATGAATGAATGAATGAATGAATGAATGAATGAATGAATGAATGAATGAATGAATGAATGAATGACATTACTCCAATTCTGGGCAGCTTCACTGAATACTGATAATTCTTCAGATCCAGTTCAGGGTGCTGGTGTCAAGGAAGAATTCCCAACTGACTGCTTCAAACATGAATGAATGAATGAATGAATGAATGAATGAATGAATGAATGAATGAATGAATGAATGAATGAATGAATGAATGAATGAATGAATGAATGAATGACAGTACTCCAGTTCTAGGCAGCTTCACTGAATACTGATAATTCTTCAGATCCAGTTCAGGGTGTTGGTGTCAAGGAAGAATTCCCAACTGAGTGCTTCAAACAATTGATCGCTATGACAAATCTTCTTTTAAATACTCCTATGCATTTTCACATGAACTGCCCTGAGGGCAGTATATAAATGTAATCAATCAATCAATCAATCAATGCTGTGGTCAAGCCAACTTGATGTAGTGTGGCCTTTTTCAACCTTTTGACTATGAAGGAACCCCTGAAATATTTTTCAGGCTTGGAGGACAAGTGGGCGTGAGAATCAGATGTGGGAGCCAGCCAGTCAATCAAGCGATCCTTTACCATTTCCCTTGTGGGGAAGGAGACTAGGCTAGTAGAGCAACAGGGGATGTGAGTTCCAGTAATGTCAGCAGCTATCTGAACTTTTGGGAAAGGCTGCATAACCCCCGGGGAATTCTTGTGTAACCCCAGGGTTCCCCGGAACCCCGGCTGGGAATTCTCAATGTCATGGTTAACAGCGGCAGCCAGTAATCTGGGGAACCAGGTTTGATTCCCCACTCCTCCACAGGCAGCCAGCAGAGTGACCTTAGCGCAGTCCCAGTTCTCTCAGAGCTCTCTCAACACCACCTACCTCAAAGGACATCTGTTGTGGGGAAGAGGAAGGTAAGGTGATTTGACATCCACGTTGAGACACATGAGCCCTCTTGGGTGCCCTTGGGAGACAGTTTTCTCAATCTGTTGTCGGGAGAGGAAGGGAAGGCAGTTGTGAGTACCTTTGAGACAGATGAGGTCTGCTGGGTGTGACCTTGAGCCAGTCTCAGTTCTCTCAGAACTCTCTCAGCCCCACTCAGGCAGGGGAGAGGAAGGGAAAGTGATTTTCAGCCGCTTTGAGACTCTTCCGGGTTGGAAAAAGCGGGGTACAAAACCGCAGCTCTCCTTCTTCTAGCTGCGAAGATTCCTCACCTTCCCACCCATTTCCATCAGGCCAAGCCCCAAACAAGAGAGGCCATCCTCCTCCCATAATCCCTTTACAGCCGAGGGAGCGGAGCCCCAAACTTCTCCCGGGAGCGGCCCGTGGAGCGAGCGAAGGGCGTTTCCGACGTGGCGCGGCGAAACCCGCGTGCCGGGAAGGAGCTCCGCTGGCCGCGCAGGGAGGGACCCGCCAGGGAACCTCCCAGCCGCGCGGCTCTCCCATTGGCGCTGCGGCCGCGGCGGGGGGCAGGCTCAGGGGCGCCGGGCGGCCAGGCAGGCTGCGGGGCTTGCGCTTCCAGAACCGGCCCGGAAGGAAGGCACGTCCCTGCCGGGCGCGGAGAGGGGACAGCGGGGCGCTGCTCGTCCGGTGCTGCCGCAGGAAGGAGCGCTGGCGCAGTAGCTGGAGTAAGAAGGCGCCGGCAGGTGCGTTTCCGCAAGCCCGACCCGGTCGCGGAGGGAGAAGGGCAGCGGGCAAGCCGGGATGGGACGAAGGAGGAGGAGAGTTGGGCTTTGTACGCCGCTTTTCACTACCCAGAGGAGCCTCCAAGCGGCTGGCAATCGCCTTCTTTCCTCTCCCCGCAGCGGGCAGCCTGTGGGGTAGGGGAGGCTGGGAGAGCGCTTTCCGTTCTTCTGCATGCAGGGGAGAGCCGCCTCTTTTCTTTGGGGAGCGCCGTTTCTCGATTTTATTTCCACGCTTTTGACATATCTCTCTTCGCCGCTGTTTGGTCCACACAACAGCCCGGTAAGTGGGGGGAAGGTTAGCTGAGAAAATTGCGTGGGCATCTCTGTGAGAGCCGGCTTGGCGTCGTGGTTAAGCGCAGGGGCCTCTGATGGATTTGATTCCCGGCTCTGATTCCATGTGAGGACAAGCTGGGTGACCGGGGGCCAGTGTCAGTTCTCTCAGAGCTCTCTCAGCCCCCACCTACCTCGCAGGAGGGTGTCTGAGGAAGGGAAAAGTGGTTGTTAGCCGTTTTGAGACTCATAAGGCTAGGTGGGTGACCTTGGTCCAGTTTCAGTTCTCTCAGAGCTCTCTCAGCCCCACCTACCTCACAGGAAGATGAAGGGAAGGTGATTATAAGCCACTTTGACACATGTGAAACCAGCTGGCTGACCTGGGGCCAGTAATAGTTTTCTCAGAGCTCTCTCAGCCCCACTTGCCTCTCATGGGATCTGTTGTGGGGAAAGGAAGGGAAGGCGATTGTTAGCCACTTTGGGACATTTAAGGTATTTGAGACATATGAGCATGGCCAGTCCCAGTTCTCTCAGAGCTCCCCCCTCCCCACCTGCCTCACAGGGTGTCTGTTGTGGGGAGAGGAAGGGAAGCAGATTGTACACATCCGCACATCTTTCTCTCTCCCCGGCTGGGTCATCTGGTTGGCCACACTGCTTCCCACAGGGATTGACCAAAAAGATCCTCCCAGTGGATTGTGGGAAGCAATATAACTTCCCAGAACATGCCATGCAGGAATGCATATTGTAAGGTTGCCATTCTCCAGGTGAGGCCTGGAATTCTTGTAGAGTTACAACCAATCTCCAGACTACAGAGATAGCATCTCCTGGAGAAAATGACAGCTTTGTAGGGTGGATTCTGTAGCTCTCTATCCTTGTTGAACTTTCCCCCCCACACCCCCCAGGGATTTTTCAAGCTATTCTTGACACTCCGATGCCTATGAATACCTTAGCATCTGTAGTGAGTAGCCATGGATGGGGCGAAGCCGTCACATAGCTGGCTTTTTCAAGCCGTCTCAGGGAGGGGCTGATACTACATCCTTTGTCTGTGAGTTCTGGGTGTTAATTACGCTCTAACAAATTATGGGATGTGCCAAAAAGAACAACTAATGGCCCTTTTGAGCTATGTTCGTTTCTTTGAATGGCCCCAAGAACAGTATATTTTATCCAGGGGATGCTCAGATGCATAAGGACTGCCCATGCTCTGTCCTTTGGAAGCTGCGGGTGAAGAGATTTCGTGTCAAGATGTAGAAACACACTTTTTGGGAAATTGCGTTGTGGATTCAGAATGGCTTGTTAGTCTGGGCTGGGGTGGATTGTTTGAAGACAGTAATAATTATAAGCGTGGTGTATTTTTTTAATGGCCTTATTCTTCCCCAAGCGTGTCCCTGCATGTGCATTAAAAAAATGCAGCGAGCAAAAGATTAAAATCAGCCCTGATATGAACTTCGGCCGAACAACCCCTAAAACTCTCTCCTGTTAATAAGCCACATCGAATAAGTAGGATTTTGAGTAGACCTACTTAGGATCTCTTTCTCCATGTTTTTGTCGCACAACCAAGAACTTCATGGCACACGGAAGAATGTTTGAGCTTGGCCCTGGAAAGATGGGTCGAATTTCGCCCAACCTTGACAATTATTTGGCAGCCGGGTGCTTACTAAACCCATCCCTTGATCTTGGTGACGTGAGTTTCCTGCTGAGTGAGCTTGGCCCCCTAGTGAAAGGCAGAAGGGAAGAAGATGGGGCTGACATCCACAAGAAATTGGTCTGTCTTTCTAAAATCTTTCAGCTGTGTTTTTTGGAAGGCTGCAAGTCTGTGGTTTTTTGTTGTTTTTTTGGGTAAGGGAAGGCGCTGCCTAGATCGTTGGTTTTCAGCCTGTTACCGGCGGGTAAGGACATTCTAAAGATTTGCCGCGGTTTGATTTATTCCACGCTGACTGTGCATTCATTGGGAGAGATTGTAGCGCAGTAGTCCTGACTAGCTTGAACTTGGTCAGGGTCGGTCATGGTTAATACCTGGATGGGAGACCATCAAGGCTTAAGGTTAGAGCTGTTGTATCCCATGCAACAGGTTCCAGGTTCGATCCCCGGCATCTCTACGTCAAGAACCCTGAGTCTTAGATACTGAGGTGACTCTGTGCAAGGGTGGCCAAACTGTAGCTCTCCAGATGACCATGGACTACAATTCCCATGCCGGCAGGGGCTTATGGGAATTGTAGCCCATGGTCATCTGGAGAACCACAGTTTGGCCACCCATGGCATAGCTGTCTCCAAGCAGTAACATCAGGGCTCTCGCAGTCTCCCCTACCTCAAAGGGTGTCTGTTGTGGGGAGAGGAAAGGGAAGGCGACCGTAAGCCGCTTTGAGACTCCTTCTGGAAGAGAAAAGCAGCATATAAGACCAACTCTCCTTCTTCAGTAATATCAGGGCTCTCTCAGCCTCCCCTCCCTCACAGGGTGTCTGTTGTGGGGAGAGGAATGGGAAAGCGACTGTAAACCGCTTGGGGATTCCTTCATGTAGAGAAAAGCGGCATATAAGGACCAACTCTTCTTCTTCTTCAGTAATACCAGGGCTCTCTCAGCCCCACCCCCCTCACAGGGTGTCTGTTGTGGGGAGAGGAAAGGGAAGGCGAATGTAAGCAGCTTTGAGCCTCCTTCGGGTAGAGAAAAGCGGCATCTAAGAACCAACTCTTCTTCTTCCAGTCCATATGTGGGCAGCTGAGTTGTGTATAGTATCGTGTGTGTGTGTGTGTGTGGTTATCTTCCCCTCTCCTCAGTCATTTGAGTGAAATACCATCATGGTAGGAGAGACAGCATCAGTTGGTCGTTATCGTGCTGACAGAAGAGACTCCAAGTGCCTTCTATTTAAGGCACAATAGGTAAAAGTCCCTGTGATTCATCAGCAGTACTTTTGTATAGAATTTATTGCAGAATTCACTTGACCTTCAAGCTCTGTATTCTTGGCTGCAGATATATTAAAGCAGATGAGGCAATGGGCACCCTCCTCACACGCAAGAGAAAATGCATGGCCATTGTTCGGCAGTGTCCCCTTGTCCCTTTAATTCCGTGTTGACACACCTAGAGGGTCTCACGATTAGTGCTGGAAATCATCAGAATTGTCCCTCCTTGCTTTGGATGTGTTTCTTTCAGAATGAAGGCAGCTTTGGAAAAAAACTGACAGCGTTAACAGGGGTAGATCCAGAGGATTTAACTTCTTATCTGCCTTAATTTGGGGACCCAAAACAGGTTAAAATTAGGCTCTTTATAGTTGGTTATCCTTCGTTCTGATAATACTTGATAAAGGAGTTTCCAGCCGGAAGAGAGAGCTTGTCAGTTTTCGGAATGCTGTTCTTGTTGAGAAGTATGATCAGACTAGGGGCCAAGCCCATTGCATTCTGGAATATAACAGTGCTAGATTTGGAGGTGGGGTGGAAGAACTCTGTGGATGGCCTCCCCCTCCCCCCAGGACCTGGAAAGGCTACAGGCAGCTGTTAGGGAACTCACTGGCAGGGGCAGCTCTCATATGTCAGGGATCTGCAGCCTCCGAGCATCGGAGGGAAGTGGAAGGAGGAGGGGTTGATCGGGTGGGGGACGGAAGGTGATTGGCTGGCTGTTGGACAGACAGGCAAGCCGTTTGGAGGAGGAGGAGGAGGCACTCAGGGGCGGGACAGCCACCCTTGAGTGGGTGTTAAGCGCTGAGTGGCACTTAAGCCATGAGACAAGCTCCTCCTCCAAGGCCTGACCATAAATATATAGTGGAACAGATATCAGAAACCCAGTAGGGTTGGCCCTAATTAGTACTTAGATGGGAGACCACCAAGGAAGTGCAGGGTTGCTGTGCAGAGGCAGGCAGTGGCAAACCACCTCTGTAAATCTCTTGCCTTGAAAACCCCATGAGAGGTTACCATAAATTAGTGGCCACGACATCTTTCGCCACCACCAAAGCTAATGTGGTATTTATATGACTGACCTTTATAGGACTGAGAACTTTTCAGGATTGGTTGCCCTAGGTTATCTCACTGCAGCGTCTCTCTCTCCCCCCCCCCTCTTGATGCAAACATTTATTCCAGCAAAACAGACCCAAACCAGGCAGCTTGGTGTAGTGGTTAAGAGCAGTGACTTCTGATCTGGCGAGCCGGGTTTGGTTCCCCACTCCTCAGTGTGCAGCCAGCTGGGTGACCTTGGGCTAGTCACAGCCCTGTTAGTAGCTGTTCTCACAGAGCAGTTTCTCTTGGCACCCTCTCAGCCTCACCTCTTTCACAGGGTGTCTGTTGTGGGGAGAGGAAAGGGAAGGCGATTGTCAGATGTGTTGAGACTCCTTCAGGCAGTGAAAAGCGGGGTACAAAAACCAACTCTAGTTTTTGTTGACACTCAAATAATGTAAGAGCTCCTGGGGGTTATTTAGTGACTGTTCCTTTCCTATCAATCTACCAAGAATGAAGTTGAACAGGGACAGAAGAGGCCAATTTTGAGAGATTCTATTGCCTTTCTTTATTTAATGGATACACCCCCCCCAACCCTTCCCGTAGCTACAGAAATGTGCAGTGATATATTTACTTTCTTTATATCGTCTTTCTCCCTAATTGGACTCAAAACTGCTTACATAATTCTCCTCTCCTTCACTATCTGCACAACAACCCTGTGATGTAGGTCAGGCTGTTTGATGGGTCCAAGGTCACCCAGCAAGCTTCCATGGTAGCATGGGGATGTGAACCTGAAGATCTCAGATCTAGTCTGACACCCAGTGTATAACTGTCTTGCTGTTTTTGTGACCCAGATATTTTCTGCAATTTTCCTGACAAGCCATGGTGGTTTCTATAGGCCCGTCGCTTTGGACATTCACTGAGGCTTCTGTTCATGGCTCATACGAATGGACTAGATCACTCTTTCTCAACTTTCTTACTGTTGAGAAACCCCTGAGACATTCTTCAGGTTTCCAGAAACCCCGGAAGTGGCATGATCATGCAGAATTTACTTGGGAAGCACAGTTGTGTCCATGCCCACCTGGGGCCTCTCCCCTACCAGGCCCATCATTGGTCAATTGGGGAGGGATGGGTTAACATGATCATATATGGCCACATCACCCAATAAATGTGTGACAAATTTTTAAAATGTATTTAAGTATTAATTAACGTCCTCCCATTTGGGAAACCCTTCCAGGGCCATCAAGAAGCCCTGGTTGAGAAAGCCCTAGTTCATGAAACCCTGGTTGAAAAAGCTTGGACTAGATGCTTGACCAGGAAGTCCCCCAGTTCCTTCTTTATTCCTGATATATCTGTGTCTTTCAGATAATTTGTCCTGTAGGTGCGTATTGTGTTACTTGCCAGCAAATCCCTTCTGATTTACAGCATTGCTCTGAATAACCTCTAAAACGTCCTGTAGTTAACAGCCTTTCAATCTTGGGGTCAACCACCATGTGTGCTAGGGCGAGGTGGCCAAACAGTGGCTCTTCAGATATCTATGGACTACAATTCCCATGAGCCCCTGCCAGGTGGCAGGGGCTCATGGGAATTGTAGTCCATAGACATCTGAAGAGCCACCGTATGGCCACCCCTGTACTAGTGGAACACCAGTCGTCTTGGGTGGCTGTAAAAGTGGGTGGGGCTCGGTGGGTCTTTTGCCTAGCAAGGCTTCTGATTGGAGGTTTGGTTGGCTGTGCAGGTTTTTAAAGAACATTGCTTTGGCAGAAGGACAGAAGCTGTGGCAGCCATTTTGTTGCTATGCTCATGATACTGTGTCGAAATTCCAGAGGTCTCTGCAGAGTCAAAAAGCTGCTGTAGTTCATATGCTTCGGACTGGGTGGAAATCCCTACAGAACTTCCCTTTTACCTGATAGGATTGCAATCGCTGTTGATTTGGTCGTGGCGCTCTGCATGCCAATCTCTGGTGTGGTCATTTTTATTCTGCCTGCCAACTTCCTGGTGTTTGCCTGTGGAAAAAAAGGTGCTTTCTGAAGGCAAGATTTTTGTTCTCCTGGCTGCTCACCTATCAAGAGCGTATTTAGAATCACCATAGGTACGTGCCACGTGCGTTCTGAAGATATTGTAATGAAAGATATCTCCTTCTGCCTACTCCATAAAAGGTAAAGGTAAAGGTATCCCCTGTGCAAGCACCGAGTCATGTCTGACCCTTGGGGTGACGCCCTCTAGCGTTTTCATGGCAGACTCAATACGGGGTGGTTTGCCAGTGCCTTCCCCAGTCATTACCATTTTACCCCCCAGCAAGCTGGGTACTCATTTTACCGACCTCGGAAGGATGGAAGGCTGAGTCAACCTTGAGCCGGCTGCTGGGATTGAACTCCCAGCCTCATGGGCAAAGCTTTCAGGCGGCTGCCTTACCACTCTGCGCCACAAGAGGCTCTTGCCTACTCCATAGTTTCTCTGTAAAAATAAAACTCTTCTGCTCATGTTCTCATGCCTGCAGTCCATGGAAAAATACAAAGGTCAAAAACAACAACACCCAAAATTCTTCGAAGTGCACACTCTGGCTGCAAAGTCAGAAATAATTTCAGCCTCCTGGCAGTTATGGTGACTGGCTATGTGGAATAGAAGATTGATCTGGTTGTCATTCGTATTTGTCGGGAAGACAAGAAAAAGGTGTGGACTCCCAGCTGTGAGAGTTCAGCCAGTTGCTCCCAACAAGCAGATTTCGTTGAAGAAAATCTCTTTATTGAAGATACACAATGATGCTAACATCTCTGAGGTCTTTGCTAAAACTGCCTTCTGAGAATCCGTTATTCTGTTTTAACCTCCATCTCTTGGGCTTCCTCTGCCCACCCTTTTGAGCATGAAAACACTCCAGATGACACCCCCCCCTACCTGAGTTGCAAGGCTGAAAAATACAACACTTTCCCAGAGATAAAAGCAACAGAACCAAAATTCCAGCTAACCTAACACAGCTACAGTTCACACTTAACACAGTTACACAAGATAGAAAACAGAGCAGAAGAACAAATGGCAGAAGCCATTTGGTTTTGGCACTAGCATAGTATTTGAGTAGAAAGATGGTGTCATGTTCTAAGGAACACGGAAGTGCAGTTAAGGTTTTAGAATGAAACAGAGATGAACTTGGCTTGTCAAGGCTCTGCTGGGGAATACCTGGAGATCCTGGGGGTGGAGCATGAAGAGGGTGGGGTTTGGGGAGGGGAGGGGCCATCACTCTGCAGAGCAGCCATTTCCTCCATGGGAAGGGATCTCATATAATCACAGAATCATAGAGTTGGAAGAGGCCATACAGGCCATCTAGTCCAACCCCCTGCTCAACGCAGGATCAGCCCAAAGCATCCTAAAGCATCCAGGAAAAATGTGTATCTCAGTTCTCCGGAGATAAGTTGGGATAGATGGAGCTTTCTAGATGGCATATGCAGGCTGGCAGAGGTATGTTGCAGCGTGGGTCCTTATGGGAACACAGTGGAGGGCACACGGGACCCGGGTGCTTGCCCAATTTCATTGGCTCCAAATTGGAGAATAGATAAGCTTAAAGGTTTTGGTATTGACCTTCAAAGCCCTAAACCAGGGGTGGCCAAACTGGCTCTCCAGAAGTCCATGGACTACAATTACCATGAGCCTCTGCCCACCCATGCTGATTGTATGGTGTTGCTTCATAAACAAGGGTGGTAGCAGAGACAGCGACCTTCTCTTGTGTGTTTTCCCCAGTGAAAGGAAGCCTTTAAAGTCCATATTTTGCAGTATTTCAGCATTCCCCACCCTCTCGTAAAATGTGAATCACTTGCCAGCTTTTTGAGATGACTTTTCACAATAAATTCTAGGTGCAAGGGTCAAGAGCTGCTTGCAATCCTTCTAAAAACCAGATGAACCAACTTGGGTATGCACAATGCTTTGCGGGCCTCCTACAATCAGAATTCTTTAAGTCTGGTGTCCTGGGAGCTATTCAAGCTGTTCCCTCTTGCCTTTCTCTGCCTCCCCCCCCCAGTTTCTCATCACACAACTGCCAATCTTTTTTAGAAAACAGTGAATGACTTCATCTTGCAAAACATTGGAGGGAATTAGGTAAAGGTAAAGGTATCCCCTGTGCAAGCACCAAGTCATGTCTGACCCTTGGGGTGACGCCCTCCAGCGTTTTCATGGCAGACTCAATACGGGGTGGTTTGCCAGTGCCTTCCCCAGTCATTACCGTTTACCCCCCAGCAAGCTGGGTCCTCATTTTACCGACCTTGGAAAGATGGAAGGCTGAGTCAACCTTGAGCCGGCTGCTGGGATCGAACTCCCAGCCTCATGGGCAGAGCTTTCAGACGGCTGCCTTACCACTCTGCGCCACAAGAGGCTCCATGGAGGGAATTATTTGTGTTCAAATGCAGATCCAATACTCCAGAGAGTAGCATTGGTTTCAGAGGACCAGTGAGCTTACACATGACGCCAGCAGGGGCTCATGGGATTTGTAGTCCATAGGCATCTGGAGATCTGCAGTTTGGCCACCCCTGACAGGGATGGCCAAACTGTGGCTCTCCAGATGTCCATGGACTACAATTCCCCTGAGACCTTGCCACCCCATGCTAGCAGGGTCTCCTGGGAACTGTAGTCCAAGAGCCACAGTATGGCCGCCTAGGGCAGGGGTAGTCAACCTGTGGTCCTCCAGATGTCCATGGACTACAATTCCCATGAGCCCCTGCCAGCTGGCAGGGGCTCATGGGAATTGTAGTCCATGGACATCTGGAGGACCACAGGTTGACTACCCCTGCCCTAGGGGATCTCCAGGCTCCATGCGGAAGTTGGCATCCCTAGGTGGAAGGCATGTTCTGTAGGCTGGTGGGATGTTGATGGAATCTCCCATTTAGGAGGAAGCCAGAAATTTCCCTCCTGTACCTCTGCCAAGAAGTCAATTAGTGTACACAAATTATGCTTAATGCTATCCCCAAGGCTGCAGTTAATTGTTTTAGTACCTGAAATATGACTTCTTATTTTTTTTAAAAAATCTCTTAAATGCATTAACAGTGACTGCTATCGATGACTTTTTATAGTTTCTAATGATTTAAAATGTTCACTCTAAATGGGTTTTGCCCGAGCCTTCCACCAAAGTGAAACGCTGAATTCCGCCTTTTAAAAGTCTGCATTTAGCGCAACGAGGAATTGACCAGATTAAATGTACATTTTAATGAAGGCAGGATAGAATTGCAGTTTGTGGTCAGCTGCAGATTTCGACTTCCTTGCTTCTAGGGAAAGCGGCTCTCTCCCCTACCAAGCAGTGTCCAAGAGCAACTCATGCCAGAAAGACTCGCCCGTATTGTTTAAAAGATGTTGCAATAACACACTCGCTAACCTGGCTTTGCAACATCTAGGGAAAGAATTCTCCCTCCCTCACCTCCACCTCCCCAAATTGGTATTTTGATGAAATAGTCAACAAATGGTACACTTTGGGTAGAAGAAGAGTTTTTTATACCCTGCTTTTCTCTAATTCAAGGAGTCTCATTGAAGCAGCCTACAATTGCCTTTCCCTTCCTCTCCCCCACAACTGGCACCTTGAGAGGCAGGTGGAGCTGAGAGAGTTTGGAGAGAACTGGGCCTGGCCCAAGGTCACCTGGCAGGCCTCAAGGGTCTCCAAGTGGCTGACAATCGCCTTCCCTTCCTCTCCCCACAACAGGCCCCTTGTGAGGCAGTCACAAATCAGTCTTCCTGGATTAAAGAGGCTAACAAGTGTGAGAAGGAGGAGGAGTCTCCTAGGAGCAACCTGGCAGGAATCAGCCTCATCGAACTGAAGGCAATAAAAGTCAAGCTCCAACCTATAGCAAAGATGGAGTTACAAAGGCTATACACCAGCCAATTCCTCTAGAGTAGCGATCCCCAACCTGTGGGCGGCGGACCACATGTGGTCCTTCAACTAATTGGAGGTGGGCCGCGAAGGACGCCTTCTCCCCAACCCCCCCGGGCCCTTTACTTCATCCCCCCTGGCCCTTTACAACACACTTTGGGTGTCCTTGTCTCCCATCACTCCCAGATGGGACTACCTCGTTGCAGAGAAACAAGCTCAGGGTTCCCATTGATTTGTCATTGTCATGAGTAAAATTTCCATGAAAATAAAATGTTCCTTATGTTCATTGTTGTGGCATGTCTGTATCTTATTTTGAAGGGATGTTTAAACATTACCATAGCGATCAGAGAGCGTTAGGGCAGTGGCTGAGAGTAGAGGAGCAAACTACCCCCCCCCCCACCGGGCCTCAGTAAAAGGCGTTGAGTGGTCCCTGGTGATAAAAAGGTTGGGGACCACTGATCTAGAGGTTCAGCACAGGTCAAAGGGCCGAGGTCTTCCCCTGATATTCGCTCTTAGTTCTGGTATTCAGAGGTTTATTGTCTCAGAACATAGGTAAAAGTTAAAGGTATCCCCTGTGCAAGCACCGGGTCATGTCTGACCCTTGGGGTGATGCCCTCTAGCGTTTTCATGGCAGACTCAGTACGGGTTGGTTTGCCAGTGCCTTCCCCAGTCATTACCGTTTACCCCCCAGCAGCAAGCTGGGTACTCATTTTACCGACCTCGGAAGGATGGAAGGCTGAGTCGACCTTGAGCCAGCTGCTGGGATCGAACTCCCAGCCTCATGGGCAGAGCTTCAGATAGCATGTTGCTGCCTTACCGCTCTGTGCCACAAGAGGCTCAGAACATGGAGGTTCCTTTTAGCCCCTATCCTTCAATTAAATGGACTGAAAAGCTTGGACTCTAATTAATCTAATGTGGTTTCGTTTTCATTCTTCTTTTCCTCAAGGAGTTCAGAGCAGCACACATAGTTGTCCTTTCTTTTAATCTCAAAACAACCCTGCGAGGTAGAGTGGTCACCCAGCTGTCTTCCTGGCATAGAGAGGATTTGAACTCAGGCCTCTGAGGTCTTATTTTGGCACTTTTACTCGGCCAGCATTCTGGTTTGATTGTTCAGTTTTCCATAAGCAACTTAAAGGAAAAAAATCCTTTTCTCCTTTCTTTTAAGACAGCGAGCCAAGTGTCTTGAAGTCTGTATGTTGCTTCCTTCCTGGCTTAAAGTTTGGTTGTTAACCCCCTCTGAAAAGCCTCAAACCTCACAACAAAGAGCAAAAGAAAACCACATTTCCTGTTTAAAATCTTTTGATGGCAGAAGTCCTGGCTAATCGTCCCCACCCTTATGTGCATAATACTAGAACTGACTTCTTTTCAGCAGTAGCCTGTAGTTTGATGAAAGAAACGTTAATTAGCATCACTGTAAACTTTGCAGTTAAATATGCATGCATTTACATATGGCTAAAGTTCTGAAAGAATAAGAAAGCTTCTCCCATTCTTCGATGAAGTCTTCATGTATTATATCAATCTCCATTTTTAGAATAGTTTATTCTCTGGAAGGGGAGGAGGAGTTCTTAGAATCATAGAATTGGAAGGGACCTCCTGGGTCATCTAGTCCAACCCCTGCACTATGCAGGACACTCACAACCCTATCGCTCATCCACCTTAACCTGCCAACCCCTTGAGCCTTCACAGAATAAGCCTCTCCGTCAGATGGCTCTCCAGCCTCTGTTTAAAAATCTCCAAAGATGGAGAATCCACCACCTCCCGAGGAAGCCTGTTCCACTGAGGAACCACTCTAACTGTCAGGAACTTCTTCCGGATGTTTAGATGGAATTCCTTTTGCATTAATTTCATCCCATTTGTTCTGATCCGTCCCCCCGGGGCAAGAGAGAACAATTCTGCTCCATCCTCTGTATGGCAGCCTTTTAAATACTTGAAGATGGTTATCAGTTGTCTCCTCTCCAGTCTAAATAGACCAAGCTCCCCCAACCTTTCTTTATACATCTTGGTCTCCAAACCCTTCGCCATCTTTGTTGCCGTCCTCTGGACAGTTGCCCTCCTCTTCTTCCTGATTGCACTTAACATCTAGGGGTTTTGCATTAAAAATAAAAACCTATGTCCCGGTTGACTGGGATAGTCTTGAAGGTCTCCAACATGGTGCCCACTGACAAATTTTCTGGCACTTGCCAAGGGTATATAGAAAGTGGGCGGGAGCTTCTGGCTAGCAGGGGTTCTGATTGGCTATTGGAGGTTTGATTGGCAGCATAGATTTTTAAAAGCATTGCTTCTGCAGCATGGCAGCTGTTTTGGGCTGGCCCACCACCCTTACGTCAGAATCACAAAAGTGAGGAGCAGCAGAATATGTGTTAAATATTAAAATGCAAATGTTTATTTAAATACATGTGCACATATAAAACTTACAAACATCAGCGCATAGCGCTATTGAAAAAATCGCAAACATTTTGACATATGGATAAATGACAAGAAAACAGATAACCAAACACGTTTCAACGCCTTCTGCTGTGTTCTCTGTTCTAATGTGTTTTTATGTCCTTTTAATGGGGGTTTTAAGGGGATTTTATCGGACGTCTGTAACCCGCCACGAACCGATACCGGCAGTGGTGGGGAATGAATGAATGATTAAAAAAATTGGATACATCTCTTGGACCACACCCCCCAAATTAGAATATTTATTCTTCCAAATGCCACCCTTAAAGAAGCCCTTTCTGAGACACATGACACTCAGGCTCAGAGAGGGCTGCTTTAAGGATGGTTTTCTAGAAAACTCCAAGGAATCGGTTTATACACCTCATCATCACCTAATTGCCTTAAAAATTTATCTGTGGTAGAAATCCCTGTCTGCTTGTTTTATCATAATGGAGGGATCGCTTCTTAAAGCAGTAAGAGCCTTCCATTCATGACGATTTATGAATGGAATGCTTAGGGCTGATCCTGCGTTGAGCAGGGGGTTGGATTAGATGGCCTGTATGGCCCCTTCCAACTCTATGATTCTATGATTCTATGATTCTATGATTCAATGTCAAAATAGTTCAGCAGGGGAATGGGCTGCCCAAGGAGGTGGTGAGCTCCCCCTCACTGGCAGTCTTCAAGCAAAGGTTGGATACACACTTTTCTTGGATGCTTTAGGATGCTTAGGGCTGATCCTGCGTTGAGCAGGGGGTTGGACTAGATGGCCTGTGTGGCCCCTTCCAACTCTATGATTCTATGATTCTAACTTTAGTTAAAGGAGCATGTTTCAATTTAGTTTCCATTGCTTTTACATTTTTGATAACCACACGTTCAAACGTGGATATTTCTGGTACCTCCTGAAAAGGGGTAAATGTCGATTTAATTTTAGATTCCAACCCAGATTCACAATTAGCAATTTTAAAAATTTTTTAATGGTTTTAAATTGGTCTGCCCTAATCCTTAAGGCATTATACTTTGTGGTAGGTGTAAAACTTAAACCTTTGGCAAGCATCCCCGCTTTGATAGGTGCTGTCGGCTGTCCAAGGAATTGGTTGGCCATGTTGTTGGCCCTCCAGCGAATCTGGTTAATTAGTGTACGAGACAGGATGCTGGACTACATGGACCTACATGGTACTTTTTAACATATCTTTAAACAGACTGAATAAAGGAGTAAGGGCTGTGTGGGAGGAGTTAGGGCGGGCCCTGTCCGGGATAAAAACTCGGAGGGGCCAATCCGGAGCCGCGAAGCGCAGCTCCCCATTGGCTGCTTCACCCGGCCAGGGAATCTGGCCGGCTGCTCAAGACAGCCACCGGTGGGGACTGGGCTGCGCCGCCTACTCCCGGCCGCCGGAGGCCGCTCCGGCGGCTGGGAGAAGGCTCCAGAGAGCTCCAGAGAGCTCCAGAGAGCTACGGGTGGGGGGTGGCCCTTTGGGGTTTGGGAGGGGGTGTTCCCCTATCGCATCTAGCGCCCGTTTCATTTGAATATGAAATGGGCTTTAAATCTAGTTTATTAATAATCTAGATGAGGGGGTGGATTGACTACTCATCAAGTTTGCAGGTGACACCAAATTGGGAGGACTGGCAAATACTCCAGAAGATAGAGACAGAGTTCAACGAGATCTGAACACAAGTGAAAAATGGGCAAATGAGAACAAGATGCAATTTAATAAAGATAAGTGTAAAGTTCTGCATCTGGGTCAGAAAAATGAAAAGCATGCCTAATGGATGGGGGATACACTAGGTAACACTGTGTGTGAACGAGACCTTGGGGTACTAAATATGAGCAGGCAGTGTGATGCAGTGGTAAAAAAGGCAAATGACATTTTGGGCTGTATCAACAGGGGCATCCCATCAAAATCACAAGATGTCATAGTCCCATTGTATACGGTACTGGTCAGACCACACCTGGAGTACTGTGTGCAGTTCTGGAGGCCTCACTTCAAGAAGTACGTAGATAAAATTGAAAAAGTACAGAGGAGAGCGACCAAGATGATCTGGGGCCAAGGGACCAAGCCCTATGAAGATAGATTGAGGGACTTGGGAATGTTCAGCCTGGAGAAAAGGAGGTTGAGAGGGGGCATGATAGCCCTCTTTAAGTATTTGAAATGTTGTCACTTGGAGGAGGGCAGGATGCTGTTCCCATTGGCTGCAGAGGAAAGGACGCGCAGTAATGGGTTTAAACTACAAGTACAACGATATAGGCTAGAGATCAGGAATAAAATGTTCACAGTCAGAGCAGTTCAGCAGTGGAATAGGCTGCCTAAGGAGGTGGTGAGCTCCCCCTCACTGGCAGTCTTCAAGCAAAGGTTGGATACACACTTTTCTTGGATGCTTTAGGATGCTTAGGGCTGATCCTGCGTTGAGCAGGGGGTTGGACTAGATGGCCTGTCTGGCCCCTTCCAACTCTATCATTCTATGATTCTATGACTACTGCTCTGACCCAGCAAGGATCTTCTGATGTTCTTATCAGGGGAAGACCTCAGCCTCTCTGCCCTGTTTCTGGCCCTCCAGAGGAACTGTTTGGCCCCTGTGAGACAGAATGCTGGACTAGATGGACCCCTGTCCTGATCCAGAGGGGGCTGTTCTTAGATTCTTCATAAAGTGTTCCAGTGCTATGCGATTAGATTCCAAGCATTTGCAAGGCGATAACAATTTGTTCCAGGCCTGAGACTTGGCAGTCGCGGTCAGGCCCGGGGGACAGCACTTCTGTTCCAGAAGCATGGAAAAGACAGGGTCAGCAGGAGTTTTGCCGTAGGGCTGACAGTGCAGACTTATTTGTGCTCTGTCTGGGGTGCATATTTAACATTTCGATTGGCTGGAAACAGTTTCTTCTTGGGGTTTATCTTTGTCCTAGAAGGGAGCTCTGGTTGTGAGCAGAGATTGGAAAGAAAAATACAGCCCCCTGCATACACTACTTAGATGCTATTGAAATAGCATCTAATACATACATACATACATACATACATACATACATACATACATACATACATACATACATACATACATACATACAACCATTTTAGGATCCTAGTTTAGAGCTATCGTCCTGTAGTGGTTAAGAGTGTCAGCTTATAATCGGATTTGTGAAACCACCTGAAATGTGGTTACCTGACTCCCAAAGTTCAAGAACCTGTGTTCTCGATGCCTTCTTAAGCTTTCTAAAGAGCAAAGTCTAATAGCGCAAATCATTTGTGAGCAAATGTTTGAAACTTGGCAGCTTTTGTTTCTGCTTGGGCTGTAAACGAGGAGTTAGCAAGAGCATTTGCCTGAATTGCTTTCCTTTTAACCTTCCTAGCGGCTTTCTTTTTAGCCTTCCAGCTTGTTTTGCTCCGTGTTGGGTGGGCAAGTGCTGATGTCGTGGAGTCTTTGGCGTTAATCTCTTTTTAAACATCTGATGGAGCGGTAGCGTTCGTGCGGCATCGCGTGGGTGACTTGATTATCAAAAGGAACCCGTTTCCCCGCTCTTGGTCCGTTGTTTGATGCCTTAACTCTGCAATGATGGATTGAATTGAGTGGAGAGATTCTTTCCTTTCCTCTAGGTTCTGGCCCCTGGTAGGGGTCAAATGGGGTGGTAGGGGCTGCCAGCTCCAGGTCAGGAGATCTGGAGATTTGGGGCTGGAGCCTGGGAAGGTGCTTCAGTGGGGGTGCAGCTTCATAGAGTCCATCCTCCCAAGCAGCCATTTTCTCCAGGGGAACTGGTTTTTGTAGTTTGGAGATGACCTGTAATCCCTGGGGTTCCTTGGGTCCCACCTGGAGGCTAGTGTGTCTGTGGGGCGGGGGGGGGGGGGCAGTGATAGCAAAGCAACTTATATTCCCTTCAGTGCTCCCATTTCAGTTGTCTTGTAAAGAGAAGCATTTGCAACAAACACCAGACCTATCATCACCCTTCCAAATTTCCTGCCTCTTTATCTTTGTGTCTCAGATGCTCTGGGCTCAGGCCGAACAGGAATTAATGGTCAGAGAGGCATAATATGTTTCTCAGAGGGTGTGTGTGTATGTGTGTGTGTGTGTGTATGGAAGAATGAAGGTTGATCTCTGTTTATATATGTTTATCCTTTCACTGGTAAAAAGAGGAGGTTGTCTGTTATTCTTTCCTATGGCAGATGGGCCCAGTTTCTTTCATACTGTACACAGTTCATTAACTTTCCAAGGCCTGGGTGTTTAGCACGCAAGGGAACAGCCACTGTAGCAATAGGGAAATAAAACCCTTTGATAGCCTGCCAAATTCTTAAATTCTTCATGCCTTAAAAAGAAAAAATATCAACCCCCTTTATTAGCGGTTCATATGCCAAGAGTTAAATAGGACATTAATATATTCTGTTCTTTTAGTGATACTGTTAATGAAAAAATGAAACAAGAAGATGGGAAGAAACAGTGGGAGGTAGCCGTGCTGGGCTCCAAACAAAATCCTAAAATTAAAGCCATTTAATGATACATAATAATATTCGAGCCAGCTAACATGAAACAAAAGAGGATGTAAGCCAAGGTTTCTCAACTAGGGTTTCGTGAAACTTTGGGGTTTCTTGACAGCTCTTGAAGGGTTTCCTGAATAATTTTTTATATATATTTTTAAATTTGTTAAACGTTTGTTGGATAATATGACCATATTTGATTATATTAACCCACCCAACCCCTTCTCCAAATACCTAATACTGGGGCCTGGAGGGGGTGGGAAGGGGATGGGCCACAGGTGGGCATGTGCTCCTCAACCATATTCTGCCTGATCACGCCACTTCTGGGGTTTCTCATAGCCTGAAGAAGGTTTTGGGGGTTTCTCAGTGGTAAAAAACTTGAGAAAGTCTGATATAAGCTTTTGAGTTTTTCGGAATTCTTCATCAGGTGATGTGAAAATACGAAAGCCAGCAGTGGATCAAAGATGTTCCAACCACCAGATGGGGACAGGGCTGCCAGCTTCAAGTTGAGCAATTCATGGAAATTTTGGGGAATGAAGCCTAGGGAAGACAAGATTTGGGCAAGAGAGAATCTCAATGGGATATATAATTCCACAGATTCCACCTTCCAAAGCAGCCAATTTCTCCAGGGGAACTGGTCTCCATTACAAGGAGGTCACTTGTAATTCAGGGAGATCCCCAAGCCCTGCCTGGAGGTTGGAAACCATAGATAGAAGGCTGAGATCAGAAGAAATACTTGGTAGTCCTTAACAAAACTTGAGATTAATTTTAGTTAATCTTTAGTTTAGAGAGCCAGTTTGGTGTAGTGGTTAGGAGCGCGGGCTTCTAATCTGGCAAGCCAGGTTCGATTCTGCGCTCCCCCACATGCAACCAGCTGGGTGACCTTGGGCTCGCCACGGCACTGATAAAACTGTTCTGACCGAGCAGGAATATCAGGGCTCTCTCAGCCTCACCCACCTCACTGGGTGTCTGTTGTGGGGAGAGGAATGGAAAGGCGACTGTAAGCCGCTTTGAGCCTCCTTCGGGTAGGGAAAAGCGGCATATAAGAACCAACTTCTTCTTCTTCTAATTGACTGCAGAAGGTAGAGAGTTTGTGGAAACCACATTAGGTGGTATTCCCTTGTGTTGGGGGGAAACCACCTCTTCTGCTTCTACCTGTTGACAGGTATTATGCATTATTTCCAGAATATGATCTATGTTTTGGGATGAGCGCAGAGACGATATCCATGCAAGCAGATATCAAGCGGTTTCACTTTAAAGATATATTTATGCTACCCACTTAGAAATGTTTAAACAATCATTTCCTCTCCCATGGAACCCTGAGAACTGAAACTTTCTCCCCAGATAAGACTCTTAAATTTATCATTTCCTGATTTGGTCTGCTCTTTTTAAACAAAACTTCAGTTTGTCAGTCACTCTATTTCCTTGTTGCAAAGCAGTGAAACGGCAAATAGTTGGGGTTTTGTTGTTGTTGAAAAATCACCCTTGCAAGAAAACCAAACAAAGCCGTTAGCAGACTGAGTTCTCGCCCCCGCTGCCGTAATCAGCTTTTAATTAAACATTTCCTGATCTCATTTCCTCTTTGCTGTGGCAGCTGTTTATAAGTAATGAGTGTTGAGTTAAAAAGAATTGCCGTTCCTTTTCCTGTTCTAGTCCAGCAAGGGAGCTGCTGGGGCAGTGGTCCCCAACCTTTTTATCACCAGGGATCATTCAACGCTTGACAATTTTACTGAGGCCCGGAGGAGGGTAGTCTTTTGCCAAGTGATGTTGCTGCCGCCTGAGCCCCTGCTCCACTTGCTTTCCTGCCGGTGCCCCTGACTTCCTGCCGCCCGCTGGGGGGCGCTGCCAGCAGCAGCTGCATAGAGCCACGCCGAGGGGGAGCCCCAGCCATGGCGGCCGCTGGAGAGCACCAAAGGTGAGCCGGCGGCAGAGTGGCAGGGCAGCCCCCGAGGCAGCAGCTGGGGAGGACGACGAGGAGGAGCTGCGGCCCAGTACCAACTGATCCACGGACTGGTACTGGTCCCCGGACTGGGGGTTGGGGACCACTGAGCTAGATCACAAACCAAAAGTGATGTTTTGGTCTCTTGGAATTTTCAGAAAGGGGACAGCCGTAAAAGAGCTGTCATGGTGGGGTAGGGTTACCGAGGCCCCTCCTGGCAACTGGCAGGGAATGGGAGGGTAGGGTTGAAGAAGTTGACTATGAGCCAACAGTGTGATACTGCAGCAAAGAAGGCTTATGCGATATCAGGCTGCATTGTTAGGAGCATAGAATCGAATCTAGAAATTCCACAAATCGCTTAAGTAGAACTCATAGACTTTGTGGAACTACTGGAGCTTTTCAAATCGGCTGTGACGTTGTCACGAACCGTGGGCTGGTCCGGCTAACCAGAAGAGACCCTCTCCTAGAACTGCTCCATACACATGCGGTACAAAGAAGTCAGTCATGACGCAAAGCGAGACAAAAATATAGCAAGAACAGGAACATTGACGGAGACAAGCACTTAGACTTAGGTCTATAGATAGGGCAGAACAGTTTAGACGGGAGATCCAGTTCACATAGGGAAAGCTTTTGATCTAAAAGGTGGAAATCCAGGAGACATCCAGTCTGCCTCCCCTGTTATCCCAGGCAGTAAATTTCCAGCTCCTATGCGAACCAAGGACCCAGGCAGATAACAGAGAGCTCTTCGCATGGGGGAGAGAGTCTCTACAGGTCATAAACCGTGGGATGGAAATTGAGAGGGAAGGCACAGAAAAAAGGAAAGGAACGTGGGGACAAGGGTGGAAGGCTCTCAGGCCCTTTAAACCTCTAAGTCAATGCTCCCAAGGAGGTCAGGAGGGTGGTTATGACAGATGTCACTTCTGGGTTTCTCACAGAAATGACAGAACAGCATCGGTGACACCATTCCCCTCCACGAATCGATTGATCGGCAGGGCGTGTGTGAGGCAGCAGGCAATTGGCTACAATGCCCCATCAATAACAAACAGCCCCCAAAGATGTTTGGTGTGTCAAGTGGCCAGATCGGTGTACCTCCTGAATTGATATAACACAGAAAGGTCCCAAGGCTCCTATTTCGTGCCAAAGAATTGCAAGTCAGCAAGTTGTTTTTTTTTGTTTTTTTTTAGGGGTGAGGGTGGGGATAGAACAGGAGGGCTTTTTTTACACCTCATAATTTAGCCTTTTAAGGTTTTTCAAGGCCTGTACTCAAATTCTTAACGTCTGAGAGCGACGGTTTCTATAGGGGAAAAGAAAATACCACAGATCAGGCTGGACATGTTGACCGCCTGTAATTTGCTACTCTCTGTTCGGGAAGTGGAGATTCAGAGCGTTAATTATGTGTAACTCGAGCACGGGAGCTCGTTCCAGCCCCAAATGTCTTCTGCGGCGGGGAGAGCCTGAACACATTGCCCACTGTTGGATCAGGTATGCTGAGGAGCTGCCTGCATTATAAGAACCTTGTCCCCCATGATTAATGGATCTTGCACGTAAATGGCAATAAAGCCGCTTATCTTGGATCCAGAAGCCGAGGACGTGGTTCAAATGTAGATTTCTGTGTGGCTTCCAAGTGGCCTGTTGATCAAAACACAATGGAGACGCAGTGTGTTGTATTGAATCTCACCAATGATCTGTCTAGACTAGTCCTGGAGACGCTGGCTGTCCAAGGGCTGGGAGGGGGGTCTTTTCTTGACGTTGCCAAGATCTGTTTTCAAACAGACAATGCCAGGAATTGGGCCCAGTTTCAAGAAAGTTGGCTGTATTGAGCTGCCGGAGAAAAGTAGAGATGCAAAATGTACGTCCTATGGCACCTTCAGAGACCAACATGTTTTCTAGATTAGATTTCTGTAACTCAATTTACCGAGGGCTGCCCTGGAAACAGTTGAGAGGTCCAGGACGCAACAGCAAGATCCCAAATTACACCAGAGCTCTCCCAGCTACCTTGGCTCCAGATCTCAGATCGGAGACCGGATCAAGCTCAAGATCTTGGTCCTAGAGATGGGTCATAGAATCATACTTGGAAGGTACTTCCAGGAGTATCTAATCCAACCCCCTGCACAATGCAGGAATTCACAACTACCTGCCTACCTACAATGACCCCAAAAATGTGATCCCTCCACCAAAAATCTCCAGAATTCAACCTGGCCTGGAGAGAATTCACCTACCATCCCACAGTGGTGATCAGCAATTCCCTGGATATGCAAGGAAGGGTCACAAGAGACAAACACTGGCACATCCCTTCCTGCCCACCCACTCACCATCTGCTTAAGTTCATAAAATCAGCATTTCTGTCAGATGACTCTCTAGCCTCTGCTTTAAAAGTTCCAAAGAAGAACCCACCACCTCCCGAGGAAGCCTGTTCCACTGAGGAACCACTCTAACTGTCAGGAACTTCTTCCGGATGTTTAGCCGGTCATGTGGGAGTGGTGGTGGTAGAAGGTTTGATGGACTGTGGTGATTCCCCCCTTCAATGCAAAAAGAGAAAAATGAGCCCACATTTGTATGGGGAACTGACAGTGAAAGGGCATTTGTGTTTAAGAGAAAACGTGATGGGAATGGAGGCAGATGTCATCAGCTGGGACTTAAATTCTGGCAATTGTTTTATGGGAGAGCAGTTTCTGGCGGGCTCAACGTGCTTTTCTGCTCGCATCATTCCTTCTCGCTAGCTCACCCGCCCATAATTCGCAAACCAGCAAGCTGATCAAATCCCCCTTGCAATGTGGATTTCTCTGGAGGTTTTTCGTGTGGATTATTTTGAGAGCTTCTAGGTTGCCCTGGAATGCTGGTGTCAAATTCCGTTACCACTGAAGTTAAATGCAAAAATTGTTTATGTCATGCCTTTGGCTTTCTCGCTGGCTTCCAAGACTCTTCCTTTGGTCCCTTGAGGTTCTTTGAGCTTGCTGATCCTTACTGCAGAAAGGGGATTGCTTCCAGACATACAGAAAGCAGTGTAATAGGAAGGGGTATAGTGCAAGTGCCCTTTCAAGAGGCAGCATGGTTTAGTGGTTAGAGCAGACTTTCTCAACTTTCTTACCATTGAGAAAGCCCAGGAGTGGTGCTTGCAGAATATGGTTGGGGACCATAGCTCTGTACACCTAGCCTGGGGCCCCTCGCCATCCCACCCCCTCCAGGCCCATCACTGGCCATTTTGGGAAGGGGGAATGGGTCAACATGACCCTAAATGGCAGGCTTTCTCAACCAAGGGCTTTGTGGTTCCTGTTGGCTGTTGAAGGGTTTCCCAAATATGTCTGAGTTAATTATTTTCTTAATATATGTATTTTTAAAAATTGTTAAACATTTATCAGGTGATATGATCATGCCGACCTACCCCCTCCCTACCCCGCATGCTGGCAGGGGCTCATGGGAATTGAAGTCCATGGACATCCAGGAAGCCACAATTTGGATACCCCTGAGCATTTGCCAATCCTGGAGTGTCTGTGATGTCAGATTTTGCCAGAAAAGGTCATCAGTGCATCCCAGTCCCACTGTTTTCTCCCATAAACCTTTCAGGTGCAACTAGGCTAGGTTCCCAACTCAAGATTCTAATATACCTGGAGATTTCAAGGTGGAGCCTGGAAGAGTTGAGTTTAGGGAGGGGAAGGACCTTGGTGAGTTATAATGCCATACAGTTCACCTTCTAAAGCATGGAATTAAATGTGGCACGAATGTTCTAAATAAACCCATAAGTAATCTATAACCTAGTGTGGTGGTGCATACGCATTTTTTATTTCCAAACATGTTGATAGTGACGGTTGAATAGTGTGACACTTCAACACCCCCATGTTTCTTTATTCTGTTTAGGAAACCCTGTAATCTAAATGAATTATTCCTAGTGAGCCTTGCGGTGGTTGGACTTCTTCCAGCCTGGCTTAGGGTTTCAGTGGTGAAGTCATGCATGTAAAATGACTAGCCAGAAGGTACGTTGCAAAAAAAAGTCATGTTGTCTATGTCGGAAGCACTTTGGCTAACCAGCCTATAATGTGTCAGACAGCAGTTTGTACGATAACCTTAGGCCTTGTGAGTTCTCTGATAGGTTTTATTAACCCTGCCTTTGGACAAGATCCTATCGTGGACTCTCCAATAAGTGTGCCAGGCATAGGGAACTTTCTTGTCTCATTGCAGACATGGTGAAGTGTACTGAACTCATAATTTTATCCTACGTCATAACTCCTTTACTCTCCTGTTACTCCAGGGCGGGGGTCCTCAACCCCCGGTCTTCGGCCCGGTACCGGGTCGTAAAGGCCATAGTACCGGGCCGCCAGCGGCCGCACCTGCCTCCCCCCCCCCCGCAGTGAGAGGGGGGAAAAGAGGCAGGCGCGGCCGGCGGCATGCCAGCGACGCAAACACGCATGCGCGGAGCTGCCACACATGCATGTTTGCGCCCCCTCCTGGCGAAAACGCGCAAGTGCGGCAGCTCTGCGCATGCGCATTAGTGCCACCTAGTGGCGAAAACACGCATGTGCGGCAACTGCGTGTGCGCATTTACGTGCAGCTGCGGTGGCCGGGCTGCCGGCTCTCTCCCACCCTCGGAGGCGGTCCCCAACTACAAGAAGGTTGGGGACCGCTACTCCAGGGGACACCCTCAGCAGCTTACACTGTTCCACATTCTTCCACTTCATCCTCACAAGGACGCTCTGATAGGTTTGGCTGATTGCCTGATTGGACCAAGCTCATCCTGTTGGGTTTTCGTGGTAGAGTATGGTTATTTGAAGCCAACTGAATGTACACAGTGTTTGGAAGTAAGGTCCGAGTCTGTTTGGTGGCATGCATTCTATTTTTCTGAATACCTTATAAAAAGTATTTTTACTGGGCTACAGAGATAGCTTTGTTGTACGCTTTCCCTTCACATTTTTACTGTTGCCTATTTCCTCTGCACCCTTTATAGAGATCTTGGCTCACAGCTCAGCCTCATAATAGTCTACCTAGAAGATTCAATATTGCCTTGATTCTGAGCAAAGTATTAATGGGAGAGAGCCTCTTGTGGCGCAGAGTGGTAAGGCAGCTGTCTGAAAGCTTTGCCCATGAGGCTGGGAGTTCGATCCCAGCAGCCGGCTCAAGGTTGACTCAGCCTTCCATCCTTCCGAGGTCGGTAAAATGAGCACCCAGCTTGCTGGGGGGTAAACGGTAATGACTGGGGAAGGCACTGGCAAACCACCCCGTATTGAGTCTGCCATGAAAACGCTGGAGGGAGTCACCCCAAGGGTCAGACATGACTCGGTGCTTGCACTGGGGATACCTTTACCTTTACCTTTATTCATGGGAGAGTGGAGAACACATCTTGCACTGGCATTTCTTACCCTTTTTTTACCACTGAGAAACCCCTGAAAGATTCTCCAGGCTTTGAGAAACCCCAGTAGTGGTGCAATGGTCCACAATATGGTTGAAAGGCATAGCTGTGGACACGCCCACCTGGGCCCCTCCCTTTCCCACCCCCTCCTGGCCCATCATTGGCCACTGGGGGGGGCATCACCCTGAAAGCAGTGAAATTTTGCGAAGTGTGTTTTTTTTCTTATGCCTTTTTGACAGTTCCTGACACCAACAGAGATCTCTTCCCGTTATCCACTGTGATAGATTCAAATGAATAGCCGTGTTGGTCTGAAGCAGCACAATAAAATCAGAGTCCAGTAGCACCTTTAAAACTAACAAAGATTTATTCAAGGTGTGAGCTTTCGTGTGCAAGCAAGTTAGTCTGACGAAGAGTGCTTGCCCTCGAAAGCTCACGCCTTGAATAAATCTTTGTTGGTCTTAAAGGTGCCACTGGACTCTGATTTTATTGCATTGTCCACTGTGTGCTTCCTGAGAGGGTGTTATGTATACGGAGCTGCCAAGGCAAAATTGAAATTCAGAGCTACCGATTAGCTCAGAACTGGCTGGCTTCTCCGCGGGAGGGAGTAGATTTGTACTCATTTGGACGGCTTGTAGCAGGATCCACCAAGGATTCTATCAGTTCAAACTTACATAGCCCATCACCCACGACCTGCGAGTCTGTTGTTCCACATGTGTATATATTGTGGTGTTTGTCCGAAGGTTTTTCAGTACATTTTCAGTACTCACTCCTGCTGTGAGCTGACCACTAATAAAGAGCTGAAAGATTCCAGTGTCTCATGTTCCTTGACTCTTGGATCTAACAGTGTTTCGTAGTCTGATGAAGCTGAAATGGTTTTGCTAAAGAGTTTTGCCTCTTGATGCACGCTTGGGAAGAAGAGAGGAGAGGACACGCAGTAATGGGTTTAAACTTCAAGTACAACGATATAGGCTAGATATCAGGGAAAAAATTTCACCGTCAGAGTAGTTCAGCAGTGGAATAGGCTGCCTAAGGAGGTGGTGAGCTCCCCCTCACTGGCAGTCTTCAAGCAAAGGCTGGATACACACTTTTCTTGGATGCTTTAGGATACTTAGGGCTGATCCTGCATTGAGCAGGAGGTTGGACTAGATGGCCTGTGTGGCCCCTTCCAACTCTATGGTTCTATGATTCTATAAGATGCCCAATGCTTCCTACTCATAGATGTGCAGAGATCTCTTGCGGATGTACCCGGTCTGGTGGATTAACCAGCACCTGAGTCAATAGATACACCCAGAGGTTAGCATTGCCAAAGGCAGCAAGGGTGTGGTGTGCTCTTGAGGGAAGCCCGGTGTATTTGTGGCAGTAGTGGGTTAAATTGTGTATGTATAGGTTTTTTTTATATAAATAATGAGGTGGGTTTCTTTACTTTTAAAAAGTCTCTGTTTCTTTGAAAGGGCATTAAGCGTCGCTCACATTTTGTTGGATCTGATCTGTAACGAAAACAGTAGTGGGTTATTATTTCTGTCTTGGTGTTTTTACATGTGCTGGATAATGCACTTTAGCGTTGTCACTAAAGTGCATTGAAAGGGCACTGGTGCTGCACTTTAGCAACCATTTGCAAGTGGAAAATCAGTGCACTTTCAGTTCACTTTAGTGATTGTGAGTGGAAAAACCACTCCCAGTGCACTTTGGTGATCATTTGCAAGTAAAAAATCAGTGCACTTTCAATGCACTTTAGTGATTGTAAGTTTTTCAAGCTGCAAGGAGAGCCAGCGTGGTAAAGTGGGTAAGAATGGTGGCTTCTGATCTGGAGAGCCAGGTTTGACTCCCCACTCCTCCACATGCAGCCAGCTGGATGACCATGGGCCAGTCACAATTCTGTTAGAGCTGTTCACCCAAAGCAGTTCTGTCAGAGCTCTCTCAGCCTCACCTACCTCACAGGGTGTCTGTGAAAAGTGGGGTATAAAACTCCCTCCTCAGATCTGACAAATGTAGCTTTGACTCTTGAAATCTGATCCTACTGGACTCAGATTCTCTATATAACAAAGAAAGGAACACTCAATGTAGAAGTTGAACAAAAAGAAATACTGTGTGGCAGAGATTTCTAATTACAATAAACATCAAATGAACGTCACCGTTTCTTTCTTCAATGAAAATATTTAATATTGAATCAATAGCAGAATTTGCTTGAAGAGGAACTGAAAATGTTTTTGGTCTGTACCTTCTTCGGTTCAGTTAATTCAATCTATTAACGAGCGTTTACACAAACTAGCAACATACAAAAGGGGAAATATTACATGAGCATATAAGGATAAGCAACAAAATCAGTTTAGAACACAATGCTTGGTGACATCTATCAAATTATGCAATGAATGAAAACATCTACTAGGTTGGAATCTGAGGAAGAGTGCTTGCACTCGAAAGCTCACGCCTTGAATAAATCTTTGTTTGTCTTAAAGGTGCCGCTGGACCCTGATTTTGTTTTGTTGATCTACTAGGTTGTTACTCAGTAAAATCAGAGTCCAGTGGCACCTTTAAGACCAACAAAGATTTATTCAAGGCGTGAGCTTTCGAGTGCAAGCACCCTTCCTCAGACTACGAACTGGCCAATAGGAATATATAAGCAAAAATTACATCCTGTTACATTATTTTAAAAGTTAACAATAACAAACAGTGGTATATTACAGTCAATACATTCAAATGGTGGTTGGCAAAGAACCCACAATGGGTTTCTAAAGAATAAAGTAAAAAATAACCATCAAAGTCTATCAAGGGTATATAAAGCGAAGGAAGGAAGAAACTGTTCATTTGATAGATTCAAATGGGTAGCTGTGTTGGTCTGAAGTAGCACAACAAAATCAGAGTCCAGTAGCACCTTTAAGACCAACAAAGATTTATTCAAGGCGTGAGCTTTCAAGTGCAAACACTCTTCATTTGATGTTTATTGTAATTAGCAATTTCCGCCACCCAGTATTTCTCTTTGTTCAGCTGGACTCAGATTCAGCCGGTCTACTACACGCAAACAGGGCTACCCTCCGAAATGCCCTTTTAAATAGATGAATTCAGGATATGACCTTAGGTTAGAATGCCCCCCTCCCATTAGCTTCAACACACCTGATAGCGTGTGATTTATTTTGAGTCTTTCTTCCCCGCATGCAAACACTTACAGGCCTGTCAGATTCAGATTCAGCGTACCTTTATTGGCATAAAATTGCAAAGCATAAAACGAAAATTTCAAACAGTTTCAGACGTAAAATCTACCGTAAAAGATTTTCATTTAAAATTGCCATTAAAAACTTGGATACTTTTATAATGGTTGCTGTGTCCCTCACATTTAGTATCATTTTAATCCAGTGTTTCTCGTTAACACAGCTGAACTTCAGTTTCTTCAGATAATTAGCTAACGGGTGACGAAATACGTCAAACTTTGGACACACCAGAAGTATATGGTACAATGTGCCAGGGACACTTCATCCATGTAAACAGGATCTCTCCTGAGGAGGGATCTTCAAAAATCTGTCCTTACTTGAGAACGCTGTAGCTTAGATGTTTCTCTCTTCTGCCCTTTGTCCGTAGGTGATGCTCACGTTGGACGGGAGCATGAAGTTAATCCCATGAACCACCGGAGCATGAAGGGAAACTCGCCCGCAACATCCATGTGATACAAAAGATCCGGGAATGTGGCATCTTATCAAGAAACATTTGGCTAGAGAGAGGTGCTACCTCCTTGTTCGACCAAGAAAACCACTGAGTCCAGGGGCTTCTTAACCAAGCGTCTGTCTGGTGCACGGTGGTGGGGCTTAGAACGGTGCTCACCCCTTGAAGAAGGGCCAGGCTCTGTTACCTTTGAGTAAGAGACCGCCAAGATGATCGACCTGAGCTTTCTCACGGACGAGGAGCAGGAGGCTATTCTCAAAGTGCTCCAGCGGGATGCGGAGCTGAAGAGAGCCGAAGAGGAGAGAATCAGGTAAGAGCTGGAAATTAGTTTGTATTGCCGGGACTGGCCCACCGCAAAGGGCAGCCCAAACAAGTTGTGTTGGGGGGAAAGCTCCTTGGGAGGACCGATCAGCCTACACAATCCTCGGTGCAGAGATCTTAGCATGTTTTGCTGGCTGCACATGCAAGGACGGGGCTAGCTGGGCCCTGTCTGATTACAGTGAGTTCCCCCAACAAAGAGCAATCATTGCAGTAAAGATGCAGGAGGCGTTTGGTGTCTTGGTTACAGCGGTTCCCAACAAGGGGTCCAAGGACCCTGGGGTTCCATGGTATCTGCATTTCCATGTCTTTTCCCCTCATCCTTTAATGCAGGGGTAGTCAAACTGCAGCCCTCCAGATGTCCATGGCCTACAATTCCCATGAGCCCCTGCTTTCAGTCTCTTAACTCTTGGGTCCGATTACCTTCTAACAGGGGTAGTCCTACTGCGGCCCTCCAGATGTCCATGGCCTACAATTCCCATGAGCCCCTGCTTTCAGTCTCTTAACTCTTGGGTCCGATTACCTTCTAACAGGGGTAGTCCTACTGCGGCCCTCCAGATGTTTGCTGGCAGGGGCTCATGGGAATTGTAGTCCATGGACATCTGGAGGGCCGCAGTTTGACTACCCCTGCTTTAATGGACTCCACCACAAGCGACAGAATTGGCTGTTTTCCATTGTGCCGTCTCCGATCGTGAGGGAATTCTCTAATGGTTTCTGTGCCTGCATGCCTGCATGCCTACTCCCAACCTAAACCATCTGCTGTCTGCCCCGTCCCCATCCTTCTAGAGCCTGCCAACGCGGGTTGTGATGTCACTTCCGAGAGCTGCAGCAGGGGGGCGTGGCCAGCTGACATCATTTCCGGGACTCCTCTAAGCCTGAACAATTATTCCAGGGGCTCCCCCATGGTCAAAAGGTTGGAAAAGGCTGGGCTACGGATTTACAACAGCAGCATTCGCTTCCGCAATCGCCCCTCTATCCAAGCACACGGGTGGTGGAAATTGCCATTAAGTTGCAGCTGACTTAATAGCGACCCCTTATGGAGGTGGTTTGTCATTGCTTGCCTTTGTGCAGCAACCCTTGGTGGTCTCCCATCCAACTACTAAGCAGGGCTAACCACGCTTAGCTTCCAAGATGTGAGAAGATCAGGCTAGCCTGGATTATACAGGTTAAGGCAGGTGAGCAGAGGAGGTTTGCCGTTGCCTGCCTCTGTGCAGCAACGCTGGTCATCCTTGGTGGTCTCCCATCCAAGTACTAAGCAAGCCCTACACTACTTAGCTTCCAAGATCTGACAAGATCACACTTACTGGGCCATCCTAGCTACTAGTTATTTATACAGGCCTCATGCAGCATCCAAGCAGGCAAGTGGGGGATAACCAGCTTTTGAAGATCTCTGCTCGAGCTGAATGGCCAATGTTGAGTTTTGGACCTTCTCTGGACAATCAGTGGAATGGTGTCCTAACCACATTTCAGCTTTCTTCCAAAGTATTCCCACAACCCCCTTTAAATATGGCTGTAGCAGGACTGTCCCAACTGTTCTGCCATCTGCAGCCCTCAAGCCCTAACCGTTCTGTGGCTCTGTGTAATTGCAGCGTAGAGATCTCTGAAAGACAGAAACACGTGATAAAAATATTCTGGCGCCTCGTGGCCTTTGACCACGGTGGCCACCGGCACCGTGGAGTCTATAAGAACAAGATGTTGCGGTGGTTGTTGGGGGGGGGTGGAACTCTTCCTATGATCTTTTGGTCTTCTCTGGCAGGAATAGAATAGCAAGAAATGTGTTCTTTCTTTCTTTCTTTCTTTCTTTCTTTCTTTCTTTCTTTCTTTCTTTCTTTCTTTCTTTCTTTCTTTCTTTCTCTCTCTCTCTCTCTCTCTCTCTCTCTCTCTCTCTCTCTCTCTCTCTCTCTCCCTCCCTCCCTCCCTCCCTCCCTCCCTCCCTCCCTCCCTCCCTCCCTCCCTCCTTTCTTTCTTTCTTTCTTTCTTTCTTTCTTTCTTTCTTTCTTTCTTTCTCTCTCTTTCTCTCTCTCTTTCTTTCTCTCTTTCTCTCTCTTTCTCTCTCTCTCCCTTTCTCTCCCTCTCTCCCTTCCTCCCTCACCCATCCACCCACCCACCCATCCACCCACCCATCCATCCATCCATCCACCCACCCACCCATCCATCCATCCATCCATCCACCCACCCACCCACCCATCCATCCATCCATCCATCCATCCATCCATCCATCCATCCATCCATCCATCCATCCATTGTTTTTCTTTAGTGCAGTGCAGTCCTGGCTGTCTCCTACTAATTTTTAAGGATTTCTACCTTACTTGTCCTTGCCTTGGAGAAGTGGGGAGACTCTATGTTATTCCACAGAGTTTGGGAGAAACTGAAGCCCTTCTCCGAGCCTCCAGAAATGGTATGCCATAGGTTCTCAACCCTCCTGCTGCGGCAACCCCCGGCAGGGGTGGCTGCAGCTGCAGCAGTGACCCAAAGGTGAGCATAGGGTTGCACATGTGCTGGTGATCATGGAAGGCCAAGGTGGCCAGCGGCGCAGAGGGGAGGGACGGCGCTGGCTCTTAGGACATAAATATTTTCCCCATATATTTCAGACTGTACTCTTGTATGTTCACTCATGCCCTGAATAAAAATTTTGTTGGTCTTAAAAGAGCCACTGGACTCAACCTTTGTCCTTTTGTATCATGGAATTCTCCGTCTGGCTGCTCTGTCTTCATTTATTTGAGGACAAAGCAGATCTTTCCTGAAAGTAAATCTGTATGGTTGTTACTATAGTTGTATAACCAAAGAGCATTTCTCTACACAAGCAAATGTCTGATCTTTTTGGCTCGCATGGCCTTGAAATAGGATATTTTCTTCCCCTCCCGGACCACGGTTCTTTCTTTTACACACACACACACACACAAACACACAAAAGCAGTCTTTTAATGCAATGGCTTTTGCCACAATGGTGGCCAAACGGTGGCTCTCCAGATGTCCATGGACTACAGTTACCATGAGCCCCTGCCAGCATGGCTCATGGTAATTGTAGTCTGTGGACATCTAGAGAGCCACAGTTTGGCTACCCCTAGGTTAGAGGGTTGCATATTTGGCTTAAGGGAGCAGAAGTTTAGAGCTGTTTAGTGCTTACCTTTTTGTTTATAAAACAGGCTTTTAAAAAAGCAATATTTACCGTAACAGAAATCCTGTTTTTTGTTTTGATATTTTTTTAAAAATCCGATTGTGCTGCGACATTCACCCATCCGGATTTGGGTTCTCCTGGGATTCTGTTTCTAGTGTGCTTCTGTCCGAACATTTAGACCCAGGCCACCCAAAACCTTTCTTGCATGGAATAAAAACTGCTTAAAGCAACTGGGGCGTTTTCCTGGGGCCCAAAAGACAGCCAAGGAGGTACAGATCTTCTTTGTGTGTACAGGACAGCCTAACTGATGTCATGTCCTTGGGATACCCTCCGTCCTGACTCTGACACTGTGCTTGTTCTTGGCTTTGAATTATGTAACTGGACTGGGAACATCAATTTGTCAGAGGGCAAAACTGGAATACTCTGGCTCCAGTATCGAGGAGATGGGTCAGGTGGTTTGCAAGAAAAGAGCTGCCAAGTGGGGAGCTTGTTCTCCCAGGCACAGGAGTTTGAAACGGAGAAATTTCTGTAGTCCGGCAGTGCTGGAACGGGCCAATCCAGAGGGTTCAATTTTGTTCCTCTTCGGTTTGCCCTGGTCCACACCACGGGCTTGAATACTTTGCTTTCTAACAGTTCTGATTTCTTGCAGATCAGGGTATCCTTGTATCTAAATTGCAAATGGACATGCAGACTAGGAAACACATATTTACCCCAGGTCATTCCTAGCATCTAGAACTGGGATTCTCAACCAGGGGTCCGTAAACCTCCCAGGAGTGTGTAGGAGCTTCAGAGGGGGTCTGTAGCCTTTCCTCTCCTGCCTAAGTGAACTTGGCCACAAGCTAGGGAATTGGCCACCTCCAGCTGGAGGGCTTGGTGGGTAAGCCATTGGTGTGAAAATCAAAAGAGGCAGGGGGGGGGGAGTCAGTTGTGCCATGATACGGGGGGTCTGGGCTGTCTTCTCAGGTCCTGCCCTTCTATCCGACCTACATGAGGCAAAGCCACCGTAGTAGTAGTAAAGGTGGGGGGACGGTGAAGGGTGCGGACGGTTATGTCAATTCCGGGGGTGTGGCCAACTGACATCACTTCTGGTGGTCCTTGAATCCTAAAAATCTATTTCAGGAGCTCTTCCACAGTCAAAAGGTTGAAAGAGGCTGAATTAGAAAGAGAGATGATCGTTTGAGCCACAACTAAATATGAAGAATTCTTCTAGGACACTGTAGTCATGAGGTGCTTTATTTTGGGCACCATTCAGATATTGTTCCTATTTGGTTTCTTGAGTCCTTTAAAGAAGCAGACGTCTGGTGAAATGAACTGCACCGGATCTTTCTGTGCACTACAGTGTGACATTCAATTATGATTATGACCCGATTCACAATCACTTTATGTGCACTGTGACTAAAATCCTTTCAATATTTGAAAAAATATATTTGTTTTAATATATTTTGTAAATATATTAATATATTTTTGTAAATATTCTGCTCTAACCATCCAGTGAAGTGGTTCTCAACCTGGGAGTCAGGACCCCTTTGGGGGTCGAATGACACTTTCACGGGGGTCACAGCAGGGCAAGCAGCTTAATCGCGGGTGTGCACCATCCACAAAACAGCCTTGCGGGGTAGATCGAGATAGAGCATCCGTCTGTCTGGAGCAGTGGAAAAAAGCGAGATCGGCATGGTGGGACAAGAGGCAGAACTGAACTGAGAAACCCCAGGGAAAAAACGATTTATAGACGATCATGAAAAATGGATCTTCCCGCCATTGGTCAGTTTCACTTTAATTTCTGTGAAAGAACCCATGCATAATTTTATGGCTGGGGGTCACCACAACATGAAGAACTGGATTAAAGGGTCGCGGCATTAGGAAGGTGGAGAACCACTGATCCAGTGACTGCTTCCAAACATCTGGCTAATGTATCTGGAGGGGGAGTCCAGGTGGCCGTCCATGAGGACGTAGAGCTAGGTGTCATCCATATACTGGTGACTACCCAGCTCATAACTCTGAACCAGCTGGCCAGAGGGGAGAGTACTGCTCCCTGTGGGACCCCACAAGGGAGTCAATAGGGATGCGATAACTCTTTCCCCACAGCCAACCTCTGCGTCCGGTTCCAGAGAAAGAGCATAGCCATTGAAGGGCTGTCTCCCGAATTCTGGCCCCGTCGAGGCGGTGATCCAGTAATTCATGATTGACCACGTCAATAGCGGCCAACAGGTCAAGTAACACGAGTGGCGGTCAACAAGTACAAATATAAATAAAATAAATATGGCCAATCCTCCTCAATCCAGCTGGCATCAGAGGTCATCTGTCAAGGCAACCAACACCGTCTCCACCCATGGCCAGGACGGAAGCCTGACTGGTACGGGCCGAGCCGTGAAGTTTCATCCAGGTATTCCAGGAGCTGATCTGCCGCGGCCCTTTCAGCCACCTTGCCCAGGAACGCAAGACATGATACTGGACAGTGGCTGGCCAGGTCCTACAGGTCCAGCCTTGGTTTTTTCAGTAAGGGACAAACCACCGCCTCCTTTAGCACCTCCAGGAACTCCCCAGCAGACAGGGAGAGATTGACATTATCTCCCAGGGGTCCTTCTATCCGCTGGTTCCCTGTTTTGAGAAACCAAGACAGACAGGGATCAAGGAGGCAGGGGGTGTCCCTCCGTTACCCCAGCGGTGTTGGCATGGAACGTGCTTGCCTCTGCTTTGTTCTTTCCTCACATCATTCCCACTAATCTGAAAAACATAAGACTGCTTTTTTTACCTGTGTAAAGGTAAAGGTAAAGGTATCCCCTGTGCAAGCACCGAGTCATGTCTGACCCTTGGGGTGATGCCCTCTAGCGCAGCGGTCCCCAACCTTTTTCCGGTTGAGGACCGCCTCCGGGGTTAGGGGAGAGCTGGCAGCCTGGGCGCTGCGCATATGCGTTTTCGCCAGCAGGTGGAGGTAACGCGCATGCGCACAGTAGCCGCTTACCCCTCAGCATTACCATTTACCCCCCAGCAAGCTGGGTACTCATTTTACCGACCTCGGAAGGAGGGAAGGCTGAGTCAACCTTGAGCCAGATACTGGGATCAAACTCCCAGCCTCATGGTCAGAGCTTCAGACTGTATGTCACTGCCTTAGCACTCTGCGCCACAAGAGGCTCTCGTAATTGGCACTGCTAGGAAATCTGCTTTTTTAGTTGCATCCTTTGTGGGAGTGCTTCTCGAATGATGTCATCTGCTCTTGAGCCTGCATGGAGGGGTGTGTTCTTACTCTTTAAACACATATTTACTTAAGCCTGGATTTGTCTAAGGGGCTGTTATCTGTAGTGTAATGGATTGAGTAAACAAGCCCTGATAGTCATGGAATCTGCACCTCTTGGGGATAAAGATTTTTTCAGCCTTGTTCACACAGATCTCAAATGAGTTGATAAAAAGTCTTCCTGCACGCCAATATGGGAGGGGCGTGGGGCGTGTGAAGTTTGCATGGTCGAATGCAACAGAAACTCCCTGCAAATACAAAGCTAACAATTCAGGGTGGAAGAATCCAGTGGCACCTTTAAGACCAACAAAGTTTAATTCTGGGGTCTAAGCTTCCATGTACGTGCACACTTCTCAGGAAATGTGCATGCACACGAAAAATGATATCCAAAATTAAGCTTTCTTGGGTATCTGAAGAATTATGCATGTACAAGAAAGCCTATATCCATAATTAAGCTTTGTTGGGTATTTTTGTTGCTTAATGGCTTTTAATGGGATTTAATTTGTTGTTGTTAGGTGCGAAGTCGTGTCCAACCCATCACGACCCCATGGACAATGATCCTCCAGGCCTTCCTGTCCTCTACCATTCCCCCCGAGTCCATTTAAGCTCGCACCGGCTGCTTCAGTGACTCCATCCATCCACCTCATTCTCTGTCGTCCCCTTCTTCTTTTGCCCTCAATCGCTCCCAGAATTAGGCTCTTCTCCAGGGAGTCCTTCCTTCTCATGAGGTGGCCAAAGTATTTAATAGGTCTATTGTATTTTTGTATTTTATGTAACCCGCCATGAGCCAGTCCCTGGGAGCAGTGGGCTAGAAATCAAAATAATGAACGAATGAATGAATGAATGAATGAACGAATGGATGAATGAATGAATGAATTAGTATGTATGGGCACAAAAGCCTATACCCAAAATTAAGCTTTGATGGTCTTAAAGGTGCCACTAGACTCATACATTGTTCTGTTGATTCAGACTGGCATGGCTATCCACCCGAATCTGTTTCAGGGTGAAAGTTAGGATTGAACTACCTGGCATGCTTCTCTTCTATATATGGAGGGTCTTCCCCTCTTCCTCATAGTCAAGAGAAGGCAGCCGTATGATTTCATCACCAGCAATCTGAAACGGGCACAGCCCAGAAAAAAAGGTTTCAAAAATTCTTGTATCTTCTTTTTCTGAAGGTGTACAGTAGCTTATCCAGAACAGAACGTTCTACTAAAAATGCTCAACACAAACATGTGTAAGAAACCTTGGATGCTAGTAGAAAGGATCATGAACTCACTTGGCTCTCCACCCCCCAAATCTCCAGAATTTTCTTACCTGGAGCTTGGAACCCCAGCTTTTAAAAGGATTTGGAATTCTTCCGTGTTTTAGGTGTTAGCGAAATTAGGAGAAATTTGCCCTGTCCTCAATTGCTGCTATTGTAAATTGTCTCTTTTACTTGTCTTCAGAGCCTCTTGTGGCGCAGAGTGGTAAGGCAGCCGTCTGAAAGCTTTGCTCATGAGGCTGGGAGTTCAATCCCAGCAGCCGGTTCAAGGTTGACTCAGCCTTCCATCCTTCCGAGGTCGGTAAAATGAGTACCCAGCTTGCTGCTGGGGGGTAAACGGTAATGACTGGGGAAGGCACTGGCAAACCACCCCGTATTGAGTCTGCCAAGAAAACGCTGGAGGGCGTCACCCCAAGGGTCAGACATGACTCGGTGCTTGCACAGGGGATACCTTTACCTTTACTTTACCTTTACTTGTCTTCAAGTAATTGGAAACTTACCTAATTACTACTCAGTTTGTACTTTGTACCTGTCCTGGTGCTTTGTCCTGATTTTACAACTATTTTACTCTGTGATCTCATACGTATAATATTCCTAGATATTGCTAATGCATGCATCAGATGAACTGACCACTCCCTCATCTGGGGCTTTATGCTAGAACAAAAATTGATTCATCCATAAGGTGCCACAGGACTCCTAGATCTGAGTCCACTAGTACCTTAGAGACCAACTAGATTTTTGGGGTATGAGTTTTTGAGAGTCAAAGCTCCTTAGCGCTGGTTCTTGAAAGTTTACATCCCCAAAATCTTTTTGGCCACAATGGTGCTACTGGATTCAAATCTAGTTGGTCTTTTTCAAATCAACACAACTACCTTCTGCAGGTCAACACAACTACCTTCTTATATAGACTTTCTCAACATTTTGACTGTCAAGTAACCTCTGAAATATTCACGTGTTTACAGTGTGTATGGCATCTCTCATAAAATAAAATGCTTGTTAAATAAGAAGTTAGTTTCATTTTTGTGCATGCAGTACCTTGCCTGAGCAAAACTAGGAAGCATCCTTCTCAGCTGTCATAACACCTACCATGCAAAGCAGCCATTCTCAGGGGAAATGATCTGTGTGATTTAGAGATCACCTGTAACTTTGGGAGATCTTCTCACTTCTTTTCCATTGTGTCTGAACTCAACAAAGTCACTGCAAACCAAACAGATGAGCAGAAAGCCACTCTGTCCTCTTGGCTCCTCCCTGGGTTAGTTCATTTTTTAAAAAATAACCCCCCCCCTCAATTAGAGTAACCTCTCTGGGACTCTGGAGTAATCTGGTGTTACTAGTAACCCTGGCCGAGAACAACCACTCTGCTACATACAGGCCTCCTGTTTACTTTTCTTAAGGGAAAGTGTTAAATTTATGTAACCTAATTCTCCACATTTAAATCCAGAGTTTCAGGAGAGGGCATAATCTGCTTTTGGCATGGGAAGTGAACAGAAATGTATCAAGGTTAACAAGGCACTTTTAGGTTAATGTAGGCTTTGGCGTGTACTTGATCACTAGTTAGTTTTTTAATCCCTCCTTTGAACAGTTACATTCTGGATTTAAAGACTCAGCGTGGGATCTGCAGAGGGAAATCCTGCCTCACCACCCTTATGGGGTCTCTGGGTCTGCAGTCAAGGCATCCAGATTCAAGACTGTATAACCAAATTGGGGGCTGAATTGGAGGACTGAACGGCCAATTCTTCAAGCTCTGCGTAATGAGAAGAATCATGGTCTGTCGGCTAAAGATGGAAATGTACTTGGTTTTGTGTTAAAAGCCAAACTTTTGTATTTGTAAAAATGCTAGACTGCACATCAGGTTTCAGTGTACCTGTGTTGCGGTTATCCAGAATTAACAGCTTTTTGCAGGGCGTGCAAGACGGAACTCTTCCACCAGGCATGTGGCTGAGGTCAGGTTGAGGTCCCAGAATGACCATCAGGGGTCCCCTTGAATTATTGAGACCAGGTCCCTCACTCCTAATGGAAGAGCTCCGGACTGCTACCTGGACAGGTGGGGGGGGGAGATTAAAGGGGAGTCAACTCCACTGATGCACCATCTCTTTTGTATGGGGGATTTTATGGGTATTGTTGTTTTATTATTTTATTGTAAACCGCCGTGAGTCTTAGAGAGCGGTGGTATATAAATAAAATAATAAATAAATAAATAATCCTGGTCAATAGATGGGGAAGAAATGGAGATAGTGACAGATTTTATCTTCCTGGGCTCCAAGATCACTGTAGATGGGGACTGCAGCAAAGAAATTAAAAGACGCTTGCTCCTGGGGAGGAAAGCTATGGCAAATCTAGACAGCAGCCTAAAAAGCAGAGACATCACCCTGCCAACAAAAGTGCGTTTAGTCAAGGCTATGGTCTTCCCAGTTGCAATGTATGGCCGTGAAAGTTGGACCATAAGGAAGGCCGAGCGTCAAAGAATTGAGGCTTTTGAACTCTGGTGCTGGAGAAGACTCTTGCGAGTCCCTTGGACTGCAAGGCGAACAAACCGGTCAGTCCTAGAGGAGATCAGCCCTGACTGCTCCTTAGAAGGCCAGATCCTGAAGATGAAACTCACATACTTTGGCCACCTCGGGAGAAGGAAGGACTCCCTGGAGAAGAGCCTAATGCTGGGAGCGATGGAGGGCAAAAGAAGAAGGGGATGACAGGGAACGAGGTGGCTGGATGGAGTCACTGAAGCAGTTGGTGCGAGCTTAAATGGACTCCGGGGAATGGTAGAGGACAGGAAGGCCTGGAGGATCATTGTCCAGGGGGTCGCGATGGGTCGGACACGACTTCGCACCTAACAACAGGAAGTTCTTTGACATTGTCCTATTTTGGTTGATCCTGTTAGTGTTTTAATGGGGTTTTAGGGGTTATACTGCGTTTCTTTTTCTTGCATTGTAAGCCACCACGAGACGACTTTCGTCGACAGCGGCGAGGTAAAAATAAAAGAATAAATAAATTAATTATTTGAATTTTATGCCATTAAAGGTAATCTATATATCTAACCCTGCCTTGGGCCTACCCGTCTCTTCGCCTAATTACTTCACAGGATTGTTGTGAGGATAATGTAGATTAAAAATATCACAATTTTTTTTTAATTAAGAGATATGAAAGTCCCCTGCTTCGTGTTGAGGTCCCGGATTACTGGGCATCATTCTTCACAATTCCCTCCCCCCCCCCCAATTTTTTTTGCCCTCAAAACTTCCCAAGTTTTACAGTAGACATGCAAAAATATGTGCCTTTGTTAAAGTATAAGGAACCACTGCACTATGGGTGGTGTCCTGACCTCCTGCTCCATAAAGCAGCTATTGATTTTAAAAAACAGGATGTGTCTCCTGAGGCAAAATTAAACCATTACAAATGTGTATGTGTGTGTGTGGGGGGGGGGGGAGGAATGCATCACGGATGGTGCATCACAATGTCTGAAAATCCCTTGAGTTCCTGCGATGGGGTGAAATACAGGAACAAGTCCAGGCCACAGCCTCTCGAGATCCTGGCACTCCGGTTCCCTTGTGACTGGTCACATTTCTTCAAGTAGTGTTGCTCGAGTGCAGGTGAAGAGGCCTTAAAGGGTCCAGAGACTATTTCTGTAAGAGAATGGCTGGGTTGTGTACTTGAGCGTCAGCTAGTCCGGTGGTTCCTAGCACACACGCCAGCCTCCGTGGGCTGTCTTGTCAAGGGTTAAGAGAAAAGGGACTCTATAACCGCTGGTGCTGTGCCTCCCCTCTCTTTTCTTGTTTGCTTCACTGCTCCACCCAAGCCCGTGCATGCTGTGAAGAAGAATTGGGGTTGCCGGCTCTGGGTTGGGAAAGATTTGGAGACTTTGGGGGTGGAGCCATTAGTGGGCGGGATTTTGGGGCAGGGGAGGGACCTCAAGTGGAGTATAGCGCCATAGACTCCGCCCTCTCAGGCAGCCATTTTCTCCAGAGGACTGATCGCTGCAGTCTGGAGATCAGTTGTAATTCTAGCCGTCTCCAGGCATAAGGTTGCCAACTCCGGGTTGGGAAAGACCTGGAGACTTTGGAGGTGGAGCCGGGAGTGGGTGGGATTTGGGGGCAGGGAGAGACCTCAAGTGGAGTATAACGCTATGGGATCCGCCCTCCAAAGCAGAAATTTTCTCCAGGGGAACTGATCTCCGTCTCCTGAAAATGAGCTACAATTCCAGGGGATCCCTGGGTACCACTTGGGGACTGGCATCCTTAGTAATGGAAGCCCTCTTCCATTTTAGGTGGGGAGGAGTGAGCAGTAGGATGCAATGAGAAACTGTGGTTTACACGGCATATTCATCCACTAGGAATGGTTGTAAATTGTACAGTCTGATATTCAAACCCCTAATGTTTTTAATTATATATATGCACACTTATCATCATCATCATCATCATCAGTTGCATTATATGCTGCCTTGCAGCTCAGGGTAGTTTACAGAGAACATAAAAATATTTAAAGTTATTTCTTTTAGTTTGACTCTTGACAAAGAGTAGCTGCTTTTTCTTCTTCCCTCTGCAAGACAAGAATGCAATCTCTTTTGCCTCCCCAGGAATTTACCTGAAAAAGTCCAGGATGACAACCAGATCAAGAACATGAGCGGGCAATGGTTTTATGAAGCCAAGTCCAAGAGGCACAGAGACAAGATCCACGGCGCAGACATCATCCGTGCCTCTATGAGGAGGAAGCCCTTGACAGCAGGTATGTGCGGTGAAATTTTTAAACAGAGGCTAGAGAGCCATCTGACAGAGAGGCTGATTCTGTGAAGGCTTAAGGGGGTGGCAGGTGACAGTGGATGAGCGAGAGGGTTGTGAGTGTCCTGCACAGTGCAGGGGGTTGGACTAGATGGCCCAGGAGGTCCCTTCCAACTCTAGGATTCTGTGATTCTATGATTCTATGAAGCTTTTCTGGTGGTAGGCACCTTTGTGCATGCATTGACTTGAGGAGGAGATGTTTTGTTTGGTAGAACCTGGCACCACCAAAAAGACACAATAATTATTTACAACATAAAAACCCTATTAAATGTACTTCTTGACCAACTGAACAGGACACTGAATTCCTGAATAGCAGCTGTGTTGGACTGACGTAACGTAATGAAGCAACCATGTAAAGGATGTATATTGTGGCACAAGGTTTTATAAGGCACTGCCCAATGTGTCAAATGCACATCCATCTACTCCTGCCTGGATGTTCCATTGCTCAGACGCTGGTCCAATTTAGCATGGGGAAAAGGCATGGTCCCCAGGGCAATTTTCCTAAGCCAAATTAGCCCTGGCACTGTCATTTGTCCTGCTTTGGAGCTGTGCTTGGAGGATTCCGTGCCTGTGACATTCCAGAATGGAGTCAATAACACGGTTCCCCCCCAGGGGGGTTGTTTTAGCTCAGGAAAATAGAAAGGATGGGGAGGCAGGGGTACCTCCCCCCCCCATTGCAGTCCTGAGATAAATCAGGCCTCTGCAGTCTTTTAAAATGGACAGTCTTCGCATCTACTGATTCTGGATGGCTTTTCAATGCAGCCTGATAATCAGGCCATTCTGCAGGGGGTTGGACTAGATGACCCTGGAGGTCCCTTTCAGTTCTATGATTCTATCTGAAAACGGATTTGGCTAAAGCAGCTGCCAGTAGATTGCTTCCCAGAGGCTGTTAAGCATTAAACATGTTTAAAAGTAGTGATGTTGTAGTAATGGATGAACGGAATTCCCCTTCGTCTTTTAGAACCTTTATTGTGCAGAGGGTAATACCGGAAGGCCATGCTATAGCTGTTTACTGCCTTAAGCAAGTGCCTGGCCTTTAGATTGCATGTCTTCAAATTGAAGTTTTTGGTTGCTTTCCTTGTTGATGACTTGGCATAATGTAGAGTTTTAAGCATGCATGGATGAAATACAAGATAAGCATCTTTTTTTGTTGTTGTTCTTTTCTATTTCCTGACCTGATATTTTAGCGGAGCTGAGTCAGAATAAGTCTGGCAGAAAAAAGAACAGCTGGGTGAACAATGTCAATAAAGAAGTCTTCATGTCCCCGGAGCCTTTTGGCGCTTTAAAAGAGACAGAAGGGGAATCGAAATCTAGTCTGAGGTTAGACACTCAAACTTGCTCTTAATTATATGTGTCCAAAATTATACCTGTCCAAGAAATAAACCAGTTCAGTCCACCATCACTTTCAGCACTGTGATGGGTATATTTTTACCTGCAGTAGAAAAGAACAAGAGCCCAGTAACACCTTAAAGACAAAGTTTATAGCAGGTAGGAGCTTTCAGGAATTGCTGTTTGCTTCTTTTGATGCACCTAGAATTTGAATCAGTTTGTCCTAAATATTGAAAGTGGAGTGATTTCAGATCCCGAATGACAATAGCAGGCAAATAACAATAGTAGTTGAATTACAATTGCAGGAGGGGTATTAGGCATGGAGAAATCAGCATTGGCAATGAGACAGGAAACCTAGGTCTCTGTTGAGTCCTGGCAGATGCATTGTCTTGGGCTCCATTGTCAGTTGCAATTCAGCATTTTACCTGGTTTATTAAGGATTGTTCTCTGTTTCTAGCTAGCCCTAACCTCTTCTCCAGGGGTCAAATGCAAGTTTTTCAAACCCCCCAAAGATCAAATGCAAGCTTTTTCAGCTGAGGATGTACAGTATTAAGATTTTGATGGAACGATTGCTGCTCACAGGACAAACATTCCTTTTTTGTTGTTCTACTATGAGCTGAAATCAGCCTGGAATGTACTGAAAAGCCATTTAACCTGGGGGGAAATCTGATTCCTGTTCACAAGATGGAAAAATAAAGCCTGTAGCTTCCAGAACACCACAGAAGACATTTGGGTGGATGAGTATTAATGTCTTGAATGGACTGAAAAAGTGTATCAAATGAATGATCACAGCTGGAGTCATGTTTTCTGGGCTCTGTGGTTGTGGACTGGTGGTTTTAGTCCCTGACATTTTGCCAGTAACTGGCTGGCATCTTCAGAGGTAGGACATGGCAAGATGGGAACCTCTCTGTGCCCTGTCCTACCTCTGAAGACGCCAGCCAGAGTTACTGGCGAAACATCAGGGACTAAACCTACCAGACCAGGACCACACAGGCTGGAAAACCCCCAACAACCTGTTGTATCGAAATTGCATTTTATCTAGTGGTTGTCATCATGTGGTAACAGCAGGAGCGTATATATAAAAGTTCTTTCTTCCATGCAGACTTTTAAACTTTTAACTCTTAAGATGATTCTGGCACTTAACAGTTTCGTAGCAACTTTCTTGAATGGATATCAGTATCTAGCTTTAATTAGGGTTTTCGTATCACACATGAACAGTTTTTTTCCTAATGAGTGAATGCCAGCTATTGGAAATTCTCCCCCCTCCATCCACATCTATTAATAGTACCTTTCTGGAAATGAATGTACCTTATTATCTTCACTGTAACCCAGTGCGCATAAGCAAGAATCACCCTTGTTTGATGTCAGGGAAGGGTTGCCCTTTTCTTTTAAATGAGTATTTAACTTGTGGTGTGGGTAGAGCCTATGGCTCACACTGCACATGATGGATAATGCACTTTCAATGTACTTTAGAAGTAGATTTTGCTGTTTTGAATTGGCAATTCCAGGCCCATTCTGCACATTTTGGATAATGCATGTTCAATGTGCTTAAGAAGTAGATTTTCCTGTTTTGAATAGGAAAATCCAGGCCCATGCTGCACATTTTGGATAATGCACAAAGACACTGAAGCATGTATGAAATGTGCCAAACTGCTTAGGTGCACCAAGCAAACAAGTTGAGCATGGAAAGACACTTTTTTTTAAGAAAAGATTTTGTGGAGTTTGTTGTTTCTATTTATTCTAAACCTCTTCAGGCATCCATAAATCCCCTCCTCCAAATTTTCTGTTGGTGCAATTGCTTTTAAAGTGAGTTTGCTTCCGATTGTGACTCTGTAGCTGTACCCACTTTCAGTCTGTTGGGATTTGACTGTATTCTGTTCACCACCATACAAAATGTTCCAGGGGCAGCCCCATTTAGAGCATATTACTGTAGTCAAGCTTAGAGATTGCAAAATCATAGGTAAATTCCATCCTTATTTAGCCAACTTTTCTGCCGCAGCTCCAGGGAAGCTGCCCAAGGTAAAAAAAACCTCACCATGGCATAAAAACATAGACCACTGAACAATTTAAAAATAATTGGAGCTATTCCCCCCCCCCCCGTGGCTATCATTTCCTCTGTCTGCCCCTTGGGAGCTTAAAACAAAACACCAGCAATTGAACATGGTTATAACAATCCAAGTTTCAGATCCTCTAAATTCCTAGTTTGGTCTTTTTTAAATTAAGCATATTGCCTTTTTCATTGCAGAGATATAAGGGGAAAGAAAGATCTTAAAAACAAAAGGACTTAGAGATCATCAAGTCCAGCATCCTGCCTCACAGAGTGGCCAACTAGTTCCTTAGAATGGTCCATCTGATGCAGCAAACTTTCTCACAGAACGAGACAGCCAGCAACAGGGCCTAGAAACTGAGGCTTTCCCCTGGTGTTGCTTCCTGACACTGGAATTCAGAAGCTTCATGTTCTCATTGTGAAACCAGTTTAATGATTTAACGTCCCTGAAGTAACTTGCTGGGGGATTTTGTTGTGTTTTTGTACAGCCCCTCTGCTTTCAGCAAAGATGCTAGCGTGTTAGCCACGACCCAGAAAGACTCAAAGAAGGCTACTGCATCGCCATTGAAGGTAGGTCTTTTGTTCTAGGGAAATCTATGATTTATTTTAACACTGAACGGAAGAAAAGACTGCATTTTTGTCAGCATGGCCAAGTGTAACCAAAATCAATGGGTTCATCAAAGGATATGTTATAAGGAAAACAAGGGGGCTTTTTGTCCGCCTTCAAAATAGCACAATGGTTGCTAATTGAAAACGCTACTGATTTGCCATAACACACGACGTCGTTGACAATCTGCAACACTCCTGAAACCGATCCGCAAAAAGCGCTTCGTTGTAGCGCTTTCAGGGAAATCCCCAAAAGTGGATTCACCCTCCGGAAAGCGCTACACTCTTGCAACCAATCTGCAACACTAGCGAAAAAGACCTGTGCGTTAACATTGTTGCGGTTTCTACAAAGTCCCTCCCCCTGGCTCTCTTCTCTGAGCTTCCGGCGAAGCGATCGCCATTTTTTTTTTCTCCGAGCGAGCGGGGATAAACGCACCAGCGAGCCTCTTTCTGTTTAGAGGCTTCCCCGGCTTCAGTCCCTCCCCTTCAGTCACTAAGCACAAACCACAGAAAAGCCCGTTTGCTGAAGTATTTTCCCTTTATTTTTTACACATTCCATTCAGCCGAAAATCGGGCCCGTGAGAGGGGGGGGGGATTTTTTTTTTTCACTCGGAGGGAGCGTGCCAACGATCAAACGATCAAACGACAGCTCAAACACACTAGGCAGCTGGATGGGTCTCTCCGTTGCAACGAATCTACACAGATTCGTTACAATGGGTCTGTTTTTTTTTTTTTTTAAAAAAAAACCTTCCTTAAAGGGAAAGGGGCTGTTTGGGAGCATGCTAACGGCTGCCCATTGGCTGCTTGACGGCCAGGGGCGGGACGAGCTTGGCAATAGCGCTTCCTTTCTAGCGATTTTTGCCGAGACCGGAAGCCTGTGGGAAACGCTACAAAACGCAACTGATTCCACTACAAAGGCAGGTATGCATAACGACGAATTCCACTATTTTAAATGGCGATTTTTCATTCAGTGACCAATTTGCAACAAAGATCCCGGTGCGTAAAGCCCCAAGGAGTTGATAACCCTGTACATTTATCCACAAGGCTAATCAAATGCCTGATGAGACTGAAAACAAGCCTGGATGAAGGCATAGTGGGGAAAGGCCTTGATATACATTTTCAGAGAGGAATTATCATGATCAGGATAAGTACAACATCTCTCCCTGGCTGAGCTTGGCAACTGGCAGGAGGGCTGAATACAGCAGGGCTGGGGAAAAGGGTAACTCTAGGAATCATCAGAAACTCTATGGTTTTACTATAGAGTTTCTGGTGATTCCTAGAGCTACCGTACATATCTTCTGGGCATTACCTCGAAGTTACATGGTGGCCTCACTATTTTTTCATTTGATTTCCCTCCCACTGCTGCTTGGGGCAGGGGGCAGGCAACTGACCTTTGTTTTTATTTATTTGTCCTCGTATTTCTATCCTGCTCCTTTCCCCCAAAGGCTCAGGGCAGGTCACAGCATACTGAATGACAAACATTGAAAAATCTACAGAAATTTAAAATGCACAGGTATTGAATTTAAAATCCCTTAAAACAGTTTCCCGAAAATTGCAAAAAACTACTGTGCTGGATGATGCAGCCTTGCTGTAAAAGAAAGGAGGAGGGCTATGTGAAAGAATTTAGTTCTCAGGTGGAAATTAGCTGGATGGGCTTAGGCAGGGAGGCCAGCTAGAATTCTGAGATCACCAAACTGTAGGCCTCAATCACAGGCCTGGCAGAGCAGCTCTGTCTTACAGGCCCTGCAGAAGAGTTGGTTCTTATATGCCGCTTTTCTCTACCTGAAGGAGTCTCAAAGCAGCTTACATTCGCCTTCCCTTTCCTCTCCCCACAACAGACACCCTGTGAGGTGGGTGAGGCTGAGAGAGCCCTGAAATTACTGAAGTTAAAGTGTTGGTTCTTATATGCCGCTTTTCTCTACCCAAAGGAGTCTCAACGCGGCTTCCAGTCGCCTTCCCTTTCCTCTCCCCACAACAGACACCCTGTGAGGGAGGTGAGGCTGAGAGAGCCCTGATATTACTGCTTAGTCAGAATAGCTTTATCAGTGCTGTGGTGAGCCCAAGGTCACCCAGTGGCCTGGTGTGGAGGAGCAGGGAATCAAATCCAGTTTAAAAGAATAGAAGTCCGCATTTCTAGCCACAACACCAAGCTGGCTCCACAGAAGCTAACTTTTCTATCTAATATAATGTATACCTTGGTAGTAGAAGGTATACAGTTTTGCACTATTAGCATAAATTCATTCTGTATGTTGCCATCTAATCATGATGAAGCATAACATATTTGGGCACACTAAATGCAAACTTAAAGGGACTCCGGGGAACGGTAGAGGACAGGAAGGCCTGGAGGATCATTGTCCATGGGGTCGCGATGGGTCGGACACGACTTCGCACCTAACAACAACAACAATAACAACAACAAATGCTTTAGGCTGATCCTGCCTTGAGCTGGGGGTCGGATTAGATGGCCTGCACAGCCCCTTACAGATTTATGATCTATGAAAATAGGATACAGGTGCAGAGGAGTAGAAAGCTGAAACAGGTACAAAATTAAAAAAACCCGCAGGTTTAAAATGACAGGATTGTCTAGTAATGTTAACTTTTCAGTATTTCCACATTCATGAGTTATAGCTATGGGGCAAAATTTTTGTCTGATCAGATAAGGGGTGACCTCATAAATGCTTTTTTGAAAACCGCCCTGGCGGGAGAGAAAGTTGGGATGCGAACCGCTTTGGGCCGTGGTCAAACCTGAACAACGGTCAGGGCTGGTAGTTCTGGTTAGACCAGAGGGCTGGGCCTGTTTCCCAAATGCATGGCAGCATTTCTTTAAAGGAACGTCCTCACTGATGTTCCAGCAGTGCAGTGTTATTTTGGTGGCCAGGTATATTCTCTCCAGTATGTTAAATACCTGCTGAACACCCAGTCGATTTGGGATCCAGCCACCTCTCTCGGTAAAGCTGCCCGGGGTGGGTGGTGTTCATATTTTACAACACGACCAACATGTGTTATTCATAACTGGAGGAACTCCCTTCAGGGCTGGTCCCTTTCACCATTGTAATCTTGCCTTTTTTATAAATAACAAGGGTGTTTCCTAGCACTGAGGATTCTGGGGAGTATATAGAGTAGAGTAGACCAGGGGTAGTCAACCTGTGGTCCTCCAGATGTTCATGGACTACAATTCCCATGAGCCCCTGCCAGCTGGAGTAGACCACATCCTCCCCCCCCCCCACGGTTCTGTATGATCTTGGTCTTTCTGTGGAAGTTTTGCTGACTTGTTAACTTAGTCAGTTCTTTAGAGCTGTACTTTTTTTTATTGCCTCAATAAAAATATGACTCCGTTGGATTTACGGGAGTGACTGTGACTCGGTTGTTAAGCGTGCTTTCTACCGAGAATGTTCACACGATGTTGTGTTTGTTCTGGACCCTACTCTTGGGCCTCCCTTGGAGGAGGGAATGTGAGGCGGCTGTGGGTGAATGCTGCCCCTGTGACCAATCCAGGCAGGGGCTGGAACAAATTTCTGCAACCCACACACTTTCCCAAACCTATGGCATTAGCTCATAAGAGATTCAGCACTATCTAGAAGGCTGAGTTACAACAACCCTTAATTTTTAACCTAAGCAATTTAATCTGTTCCACATAATATATTTCAGGTAAGGCCTTGGAGGAGGAGCTGGTCTCATGGCTTAAGTGCCACTCAGCGCTTAACACAGGACAGCTGTCCCGCCTCTAAGTGCCTCCTCCTCCAACCGGCTAGCCTGTCTGTCCAGCAGCCAGCCAATCACCTTCCGTCCCCCACCCCTGACCACCCCTCCTCCTTCCACTTCCCTCCGAGGCTCGGAGGATACAGATACCTGGTGCGTGAAAGCTGCCCCTACTGGTGAGTTCCCTTCCCAGGGGCCTCCAGCCAGCATCCCTTCCAGGTCCTGGGCATAGGGAGAGGCCATCCACAGAGTTCTTCCACCCACCCCAATCTAGTGCCCGTTGTATTAGCCCCTAGTACTAGCTATAATTCACTTCCAACCTAATTCTTCAACTTATCTGAAAACCTTGCACAGGCTGTTTTCTCTGTTTGGGTGAAAGCTTACACAGCAAACAGCATTTTCTTAATACGGAAAGAAAGAGATTTTGGTCTCCAGTATTGTTGTTGTCGTTATTTAGATTTCTAGCTCACCTTCCTTTGAAGACTCAAGGAGGGTTAAATAAAAATATAAATTCCAATATAAAAGCCAATTTCCAATAACTGTATGATCAATTAGAAGATGGTAGCCATTTCCTGAAACAACACTCCACCAGCAGTGCAATAGTATAATATCCATTAACTTGTATAATACCCATCTCATAACTGCCCCTTTATTTTATTCTAGAGGGGTTTTTCTTACTCTATCTGACGCTTTTTCCTAGCCATGCTGCTTTTCTTCCTTTCTTGGCTCTTCCCTAATACTGTCTGTTAAGCATCGACTTATGCAGATACTTCGTTTTGTTCCAGGAAAGGAAGAATCCGTTCAACAACTCAGAACTATCCGAAAGCGATGCAAAAAGTCAACGCTCCAAACCTGGAATTTCTTATTCGTCAGAGGCGTCAAAGAAGGGTGAATACTTTTTAAAAGATCCACATTGCCTTTATAGAGTCACTGAAGAATCTGAGCAAGTCATTGCTTGCATTTTTTCCGGTTCGTGTTAAGGACACTCTGTTCTCATGAGGTTTCCCAGGAATGTTGTAGGGCATTTTTGCCGTTTTGTTGAGCATGCCGCTGGACATAAATCAAAGTCATACAGAGTAAATTACAGGAAAGCCAGAAGAAAATATATTTGATATATTTGCTATGCCTAACTCTTTTACAGTGCCAAACTATAATCATTTGCTGCAAGAATAGATTGGTTTTGGCCTCAGCTGACGCGATATATTATTGTAGGGGGGAGGGATGTTGCTCAGAACAGAATGCAGAATTTTAAAGATGAGGAGGGAGCTCTTTTCGTCTTGGAACTGTGGCATGGAAGGTGAAAGAGGCACCTGTCTCTCCCAGCACCATTTCGAGAAGCTGAAATGACCACTGGCAGGGAATTATTTTTATAGCTTCGGAGCAGCCATGTGGAGCATTCCGAGCACTAGCTGCTTCAAAGTTTTATTTATGTATAATCATACTGGTTTTCTGCCCTATCTCCTGAGACTTGGGGCAGATTACATCATGATCACATCACATCACATATAAAGATAAAATATACAGTTAAAATATACAGTTATTTGTATTGTTCCTGTTTGATGTTAACCGTCCTGAGCTTTCGGGGAGGGCAGCATATAAATATAACAAACAAATAAAATATAAAACTTTACTAAGTTAAATACCATTACAATCTAAAAGCAAAAATTGAATCCTCAATTGCCCAGTTTCTTCTGTTTAGATGATTTTAAACAGCTCTGAGACTCCTCCAGGCAATGAAGAGTGCGGAACACAAAACAGCTCTTCTTCTGATTACTCAGAAGGAGGAAAGAGGAGGGGTGGGGTCAGGGGACATAGCAGCCCTACTGATATATCAGTTCGGGGCTTTGACACAGAGGCCAGCATAATTGCTTTAGGATGCATTTATTTGGGCTGATCCTGCGTTGAGCAGGAGGGTTGGACTAGATGGCCTGTATGGCCCCTTCCAACTCTAGGATTCTTTGATTCTATGATTCTATAATTCAGATTTTGTTGTGGGCCTGGTAGAACAGCTCCGTTTTACAAGCCCTGTAGAACTGCCCAATGTCTCAATTTTAAGCGTGTTCCACCAGGCCAGGGGTGAGGGCCAAAAAGACCCTGTTTCTGGTTGAGGGCTGGAGATCCTGAGCAGATTTTGCCCGCTGGATCTTCAAACTCTTTGGGGGACATACGGTGAAGCAACTAATTCCTTGCTGGGAGTGGGGTTCAGCTTCTGGAAACATTGGCATGGGTGGGAACCTTCCACTGCACAGTTCCAAGCCTAAAGGGCTTCTTCTGATCTTCAGAATGATGTTCTCAGTAGCCTCAGGGAACAAGGGGCAGGGCAGGCAAACCCAGATGCCGCTCACCCCAAACCCAATTCGTGTCTAGTTTGACCGTATCCTCGCTATGGCTCCCAGCATCCAAGCTTGCTTTTGCATCGCATACCTAGCTTCAATTTGCTCTCTTTCTTGGCCTCAGGTTCTCTGCCCGTGCGGGTGGCACAGTGAACAGGGTGACAGAGGGACAGGATGGGCTGCAGCCTTGTGGGCAGGGGGGAAGATCACATTTAGAACATGTTTTCTTGCAGGGGGGAAGAGCCGTATGGAAGAGCGGTATATAAATCTAAAATAAACAAATGAATAAATAAACAAAAGAAAATCTTCCTGCAAATTGAAACCAGCCATTCAAGGGAGGGGCTGTGGCTCAGGGGTAGAGCATCTGCTTGGCATGTAGAAGGTGACAGGTTCAATCCCTGGCACCTCCAGGTAAAAGATCTGGTGCTAGGCAACGTGAAAGACCTCTGCCAGAGACCCTGGAGAGCTGTTGGTAGTCTGAGTGGGCAACACTAACTTTGATGAGCCAAGGATGTACACAGGGACATGTTTTAAAAAAAAAACACCTTCCCATTATTGCAGTCTATAGTTGGATTATTCTACTGAATATATTATTATTATTATTATTATTATTATTATTATTATTATTATTATTATTATTATTTCAATTTATATCCCGCCACTCTCCATAGATTCATGGTGGGTGACATAAAACCAATAAAACCCCCATAAAACCCCCAATAAAAGAGTCGCAACTCCTAATATCCTAAAACGCAAGAGACCACACAGCCCCCATTCTTCCCCCATTCTACAGTCAATCGTCATAGGGTGGAGATTCGTAGGGTTGCCATCTCCAGGTGAGGAAATCCTTGGGGATTTGGGGGGCGGGCTTTGGGAAGGGGTGGGAACTCAGTAGGATATAATGTCAGTGGGATATAATGCCATTCCAAAGCGGCCATTCTCTCCAGGACCTGTCACCCGGCTCTCTGTTGTAATTCTGGGAGCTCTCCAGGTCCCACCTGGAGGATGGCAACCCTAGCTGCACATGTCACCTGCTGAAGCAGAAGCCTTGAGAGCCGTCCTATCTCATTAAATCAAGTCTATCTTGAGGAACATGCCAATGTCATTCCATCTGCAAGGCATACCAAAATGCCCTTCCGTACATTTCTTTTTGGCAACGGCGGGATCACTATTTGCGGCTTGTTTTTACCCTTTCCTTTGTGTGCGTGTTTGTGTGTGTGCGTGCTGTCTTGCAGATTCCCTCCCGCCTTCGGTAGAAAACCAACCCGAGGTAAACGTAAAAAACAAAGAGCACGCAAACAAAGAGCTGGATGAGGGACTGAGGCAGGCAGGGAAACCGCCAGTACCCAAAGCGAGGAAGAACGTCCACAAGACATCCGACACCAGCGTGAAGAGCGACGAGTCATTCCCCAAAGTGCCTAGAAGGGTCAAGCCAGGTAATGCCCAAGGAACACCGCCCAGGAGCATCCTGAAACGCAACTCAAGTTCTAGTTCCACCGATTCCGAGGTCCTCCGCCTTAGCCAAACAGCGGACCTCCCCTATAAAAACGGGCTACCGGCTTCGACGATCCTCGAAGGGGTGCCGGATAAGAACCGCCCTCTCAGAAGGCAGCCGGAAGGATTCTCTCAAAACTCTTTGGAAAGGGCCAAGCAAGTTAGATTTTCCGCGAGTGTAAGTAGGAAAGGACGTCCGCCCAGCCTTGAGCTGCACGAGGGGAAGGAATCAGGGGAGTTCAACTTGTTAGACTCAGACTACAGGAAGACCGGTGACGGTCCAGCGTCCAGGTCAGATGCAGGTCCGAACGAGCCGACTTCTCCGATAAACCCGTTGGCCTTCCGTTCCACAGATCCCAATGGCCAAGTTGAGGATCAGGCTATGCCAAAAGAAGGAACGGCGGATGGATCCCGTCAACCATCTGACCCCTCGAAGTCCCAGAAAAGCCCGCCTGCAGAATGCACAACTCCCAATGATTCTTCTGGCAAGATTGTTCCCAAAGTTTTGAAAGACTCAAGCGTGGCTGAAGCAAAGCTTGACATCAAAGCTGAGCAGCGGAGCCCTGGTACGGATGTCGCGCAAAGCTCCGCTGGTAAGCCATGAAGTGAAGCCAAAAATCCAATTCTCCACTTGCCTTCCATGTAAAAAGCTGCTTCTGCTATGTTTGCAAGCGCCAAATAATGCTATTTGCTTGTTTTGCTAATTTTTCATCTTTGCCCAGGCATTGAGGAGTCTGTGATTCAGGGCATAGCCCGTTGAGCTCCTATTGCTGCCAGCGGTTAGGTCAGATAATGCTTTCGACAACCGGTTACTTGCAACACAGTCTTGTGTGGAGTTACAACAGGATTCCAATAGGCTTAGGGGGAAGATAACCCTACGGGGGAGATAACCATAAATCTTGGTGGCAGGAGGGGCTATCAAGTCGCAGCTGATTTCTGGCGAAATTTCAAAGCAAGCGACAAGGGCTTAATCTGCACCTACTTTGTTTATTCCTTTGTGGATCCTGCTGAATCCAGATCCATTTGAACTTGGGTCTTCCTCTCCCCCCCCCCATTGATACAGAAAAGTGTTCTGCATGTGGTTAGGGAAGCTCAAAAGGGGTGGGGCAAACACAGCAGGAGCCTCTTTTTTTCTTCTCTTGAAGGGGGGATTGGAGACAGCAGAGGAGGGGGAAAAAACCAAGAGGCAAATCTCTACTGAGAGAAGATAAGGCTTCTGGAGCTTCTGCTGAGAGAAGTTAGGGTTTCCCCTTTAAGGCAAGCTTGCAGCCTGGGAATGAGGAAGCCTTTGAACTGAAGCCTTGGCCAATCTGGGCTTCTCTGACATGGAGGCTCAACCGCAAGTTCAGAACAGGGAGAGATCTGCATGCTTTCTCATGCCGATTTTTCAAATATTGAGGGTTATATCCACTCCAGGATATTGCGGGGGAAAGGTAGGGTCACTCTGGATCAATCATGCTTGTTACAGGGGGAAAATTTAAATCGCCCAAAATCAAAACGGAAATCGCAATCAGTGGAGACGGCAGGGACTGAATCAACCTGGGATTGGAATAAAAGCTCCATACGGATTCAGCCAAGCTCAAGTGGTTTGTCCTTGCCCTGCCTCTGCGTAGCAACCCTGCAATTCCTTAGTTGACTCCCGTCCAAGTGCTAGCCAGTGTTGACTCTGCTTAGCTTCTAAGATTGGACAAGGTCAGACTAGGCTGGGCTCTCCAGGGTGGGAAACCTTGACCAAATGTGAGGATTCTAATAATTGGTGACTAACCTTTCCTGTGCAAGAGTTGGACTTCCTGTTCTTGTGGCATGAGGAGGCCGGGCTAGACCCTTCCGGAGCCGCTCCCTCACATGCCGTGTCTCTTGTTTCGATTCCCAGATATAAAGCAGTGTGGGGCATGCTGATAAAGTGGTGTCTGCCCCCCTGCCTTGCATAATTGGCTGTCGTCAGTGGCTGTGGGGGCAGGGGTACATACACGCTGCGTGACATGACCTGGTATGCCTGAAGGCATAGAGACCTGGGCTGATTCTGCAGTTACTTTGTTTTTTCCATTGTGGACCCTGCTGAATTCAGATTGATTTGAACTTGGGTCTTCCTCTGTCTCTCCCCCCCCCCCCAATTGAAACAGAAAGTGTTCTGCACTTGACTGGGGAGGGGTGCCAATTGCAGCAGGAGTTTCTTTTTTTTCTTGAATGTGGGGAGGAGAGGATTGGAGACAGCAGAGGAGAGGCAAATAAAGAGGCAAATAAATAAAGAGGCAAATCTCAGCCCCTTAGCAGAGTGCACAATTATTATTATTATTATTTATTCGATTTGTTACTCGCCTCCCCCCGGAGGCTCAAGGATTAAAGCACAGCAGATTATGTGGGTACGCAAGTAAGAATCAAAATAACAGAGGCTCTTATATTTTCAAACGATTCAGAATTCTTTTATTATATGAATTCCATTCTAAGAACAGTGCGGAGACTCAGTTTTCATGAAATCTAAATCAGTAGTCCGCAACCTTTTTAAGGCTGCAGACCGGTGGGGTGGGAGGGTGATCCATGCGCGGCCGCAAATGCACATGCGCAGCACTCCCGCGCATGTGCACATGCGCTGGCGGCCGCTCTTCCCTCTCCCCCCCTCTCGCAAAAAGAACCTCGCCGGGCCGCAAGCTAATCAGCCGTTGGTGGTTGGGGACCACTGGTCTAAATAACTGGGATGGATGGAGATTTGTATGTTATTTGTTAGCTCAAGGCTTTCTCCACCCTGGGTTTTCATGATGGGGTGGGTGTTAATTAACTTTTAATATATTTTTTAAATGTGTTAAACATTTATCGGGTGATATAACCACATATGGTCATTTTGACCTCCCCAATGGCTAATGGGTTTCCCAAAGGGGTGGGTGTTAATTAACTTTTAATATATTTTTTAAAATGTGTTAAACATTTATCGAGCGATATGACCATATATGGTCATTTTGACCTCCCCAATGGCTAATGATGGGCCTGGAGGGGGTGGGAAGGGAAAGGGGAGGGGCCCCTGAGTGGGCGTGTCCACAGCTCTGCTTCCCAACCATCTTCTGCACGATGGCGCCACTTCTGGGGTTTCTCAAAGCCTGAAGGATGTTTCAGGGGTTTGTCAACGGGAGCTGCTTGGGATCAATCCCTGTCTCTTTCTCAGCCTAACGAGCGTCACTTTTGTGACATTGTCTTGGGGGTACAGTTTGAAAGGGAGAACCATGTACGTCGCTCTGGAAGGGTGACATTCAAGCGTACCGGATGGGTAAGTGAGGGGAACGGTCCCGTCCTCCTGCACTGGCTGGTGCCGAGATGTTGAGACTGCGCCTTATTTCTTATTTTATGGCCTTCTAAGCCGGTTTCATTTGTCTTGCCCTGCCAGGAATGGCTGTTTACTCCTGTGCCTCATAACATTGTTACTGGTGATATTACTGTTATCGTTAGCTAGCTGGGCAGCTCGCCTTTCAACAAAACGTGCTTCTTGGCTCCATGTCTCATTCCAGGTCAGGAGGTGCCGTCGGCTAATACGGAAGACCCTCGGGCCCCAGGCGCCGTCTCCACCGACCTTGAACAAGGTAAGCCTGTTCACCTTGACGGTCCGAATGCTCAAACTCCTTCCAGATCCGACAGACACTCTGCCGAAGCCTCGAAGGCAGCCGATGAGTCCATATCCAAAGTACTCGACTGGTTCAAAAGGAGTTCCAGTACCGACAGCGAAGGCGGCGTGTCGTCGCCAGCCTCTCAAGAGAGGGAACCCGTGCAGGAGGCGAGCATGACCAAGACAGGAGAGATGACCAGAACGAGAGAAGAGAATGGTCCCAGGAGGGATCTACTGAATGAAGATGCTACTGTACATGAAAGCAAAGGGCTGTCTAGCAAGGACTCTCGATTCCATGATGGAGACAGCCAGCCGGAGGTACTGTCCCTTGCTCAGACTAGATATCCGGAAGAACGGAGCCTCGGCAGTCAAGGCAAAGAAAGAGACGCTGCAGATTTGAGTGACCAGGGGAGCGTGCATTTTCCGATTGCTGGCCAGGGAACGAATGATGCAAATAAAACACACTTTTTGGAAGCGGCTGTTGGAGAAAGAAAAATGGAAAGTGAAAATGCCGTGTCCGGAGAAGCAAAGGTGGCTGAAGGCATAAAGCTGGACTTGAATGTTGATTCTTCTGTGAAAGAAAGGGAAGCGGGGAATAATGCTCTGGCTGATGGGGAGGGAAGCATTAAATCTCCTGGGCAAGAGAGGAGCTTTGAGCATCCATCTGGAGTGCTTCGGAAAGAGCCAGAAGGACAAGAGGCCGGCTTCCTAGCGAAGGGAATCGTCCAACCCGAAGCAGATGCCAACAGAGGAAATCCACTTGGAACCCCGCAGCCAGAAATCAAACAAGCTTCTCCGACAGGGGATCGGAAGAAAGTAAAGGACATTAGGGCTTTTTGGGAAAGAGAGCGGATGAGCCCAAAGGCTGGGCCTAAGGAAAGTGAAAATGCATCCATTAATAAAGTGTCTCAGATCTATAACGGAGGAATCAGCAAAGTAAAGCCAGCTTCTGAATCTTCAGGGCATGTTAGGGGTGATTCTGACAACAAGCAAGGTCAATATAATTTGGTTACCTTCAGAAGAGTAGAACTGAGTGATGATTCTGAACCTAATGACGTTGACTTGTCTTCGGGAAGAATTAGACCAGAGCCAGTTGATAAATCCAAAGGGGGACATGTTTTTACCAGATCAAGCAAAACACTTCCAAGTGACCGGAAGAGTACTGAATTTACGGAAGCCTCAGATGCAGATAACTTGCAGTTAAGACATCCATCATTCTCTCCCAAAAAGGAAGGTTTCAAGTCAAGTATTTTGTCCAAAGACCAGCCTGCCCCTGCTCTGCCACAAAAGCCCAACTTTACAGTCCATTCCTTGAAGGAGAAAGTCAATGAAGAATCCAAATCCGAAATGCTCAACCCTTCACAGTTCCGAAGCCTGAGAAGTTTTTGGGACGTTGGAGTGAAACCACAGGATGTGACTGACGGAACCAAAGAAAAGAGAATCCCGCATAACAATTCTATGGGAACTTATCAGAGGCAGTCGAAGGAAATAAAAGGAGTCAGAGGAGGGACTGGCCAGGTCTCTTGGGCTGAAGAAGAACAGAAAAGTCAGGCCAACCAAGGTTTTTTAGAAGCAACTCCCAGCCAACCTTTGTTAGCGAATTCATTGCCAAGGAGAAATTTACAATTTGTCCCCAAGGAGGACGGCTTCTTGGTAGAGCTGGACGATTCAAAACCCGTGGGAACGGAGACATGTCCAGGGAAAGAAGTGGAGGAATATGTAGAGAAAACAGCTGCCCAGTCGAAAATGCAACCAATCCAGTTTAATAGCAGCTTCCGGAAATTACTGACACAAAGATCTCAGGATTCCTCACCGGTTGACCTACTGTCTGTTGAAAGAGGAGGTCCTGAAGAAACAAAGGGTAAGACCATCCAAACTATCCAACATGGGGGTGTTCCTGCAGACTTTGATAACAACATTGGTCCTTCAGCAAGTGAGATTGTGGAAACTGCACACCGAACTCGGGTCCCACCCAAAAAGGATGCAGCTTCTTTTAATGTTGGCATAGAAAGACTGCTCAAGGAAGCTCTGGATGCAAAACCCTCTTCAGATCATAGTGTAGCAGTGAGTACTTCAAAGCAATCTGCTCCTGTGTTGGAGGAGAGAGGTTTTTATAATAAGGTGATGCAACTCAGCCACAATGCTTATCCCACCGACCAGACCAAGAGGGATGTGGTCTCTCAAAGTTTAGGAGAATGTGACTCCACCTCAGATCAAAATGTTAGATTGAAAGCAACAAAGGGGAATGTCCTTAAGGAAACAGGAGATTTAAACCCAGGGCTTTGGAGAACCCTTCCCCAAGAGGAAGACCCAAAGTGTCTGGACGATGTTTCTTCTCGGAAAGGAGTCCTCCAGATTCCATCACCAGCACAGATACAGGTAGATCCTCATCTTGCTGTTCTGAAGAGAGCAAAATCTCCTGATGAAGAAGTTTCAGAGACTGTCACAGAATCCAAGGTCCCGAAAAGGGAAAGCCCTGATTTGAAGTCCAGCCTACTGGGTCTTCTGCAAGAATTTTCAGAACTGCCTTCCGTTTCACCAAAAACAGAGAGCATTTTAAAAAAGGCATTTGGTGGTGTTCCCAGAGAGGATCAGCAGATGTTTTATAAGCAAGTGATGGAGACGTCAACTCTTCCTTCCCCCCCAATGACCCATCTTTCAAGACAGGCCAACAGAGAAACAATAGAGAAAACGATTGACATGTTTGGTAGGAAGAAAGAGGAACCAAATGGAGAGACAGCCATGAAAAGCCTCAGAGTTCAATCAGATAATCAGGATAATGAAGATGTTACTTCTGTTGGTGAACTTGTGGACCTGCAACCCAAGGAAGTAGCTGAGACGGTAGTGAAAACAGTTAAACCAAATTCATTAGAACCAACCAGATTCAAGGACAGTTTGCGTCAGTTGCTCAAGGAGGACTCTCCGGTTCTTCTGAAAGACATTGAGTTCCCTAAACCAGTGCATGCATCATTGTACCCCAACCCAAGTGTCAGTTCAGTTGATGATAAGGGTATGCTACCTTCTCAAGAAATCGATGAATCTATAGAAAAAGCAACTGTTCCTTCCAATTCTGTATATGGTGAATTCAAAATTAACTTCCAGAAATTGCTCATGGAAGACACAGAATTCCATCCCACCGGTCAGGAGAGCACAAATGGCAACAAGGTGAAAAAAGCAACCAGTGACGAGAGTGAACCAAACCAGGCTGCAGATTTAGCTGGCCAACAAGACACGGGTCTTCAAGAAATTGAGGAAAACGTGAACAAGACTGTTGCCCCATCCAAGCTGCAGCAAAATGAATTTAATTCTGGCTTACAGAAGTTGCTTGCAGAAGTTTCCCAGATGTCTTCTGGTCAAGTACAAGAGTTAGCTGGAAAACTGAAGGAAAAAATGCAGGCTAACCGGGGCGTGGAGGAAGCAGTAGACCTTCCCCATAACATTGTGGTGCAATCAGCTGCCCCAGTAGGTGATACTATATTCAGGTCTCACCCAGAAAAGGAAAACTCAGATGCTTCTTCACAATTCTCCAAAGAAGGGAACCAGGAAGTGCCTGATGACTCGTTGTCTCCATCAGAAAATGGAAGTTTATCGGTAGCAGTGCCAGCATCGCTTCAGGAGACATCGAATGCCTATCGTACTGAGGTTAAAATACCACTTAAGGGAAAGAATTCCAAGCAAGATGGCCAAGTTCCAGCAGATGCAGTGATAACTGTTGTCCCAGGAAAAAATTTGTTCTTCCAGAAAACGCTACAGGTTAACCCGCTCTCAACTGAAGCCCCACTTCCAGGAAAGGAGGAGTCTTCTCCAAGAAATGCCCAGGCAGAAGAGAGAGAGACTGGCTTTGACAGAGATAGAGATGCAGGAGAGGTCTCCAGAGCAAGTCTAACCTTCAGTCGTGGAAGTAGAGACATGATCGTACCACTCAAGTCCCAACGAGCAAGCACCCCCCTTGCAGAACAGGAAACCCCTCCACGAGTGAGCCAAGGCGAGCTGATACTTGCCGCTCGTCACGGTGAGGATGATGAAGATGAAGATGAAGATGCCAGGAGTTTTGGGTCAGATTTTTCTGACGAGAGCATCAATTCCCTTCCAGAGATCAAAAGAAGTTCAACACGTGAGCAAGTTTTTGGATTCTTAATTCCGTCATTGTGAAATTATTGTTCCTTTTTTTTTTAATTAGAAAGTTAACTGAATGTTTTTGCTTTCCCAAGGAAAGGGAATATTAATTTTGGAAAGTTTTAGTTGCCACTTCTCCAAGATGCGTTTCTAAATGTTTGCTATATGACACATGATGTTTTTTTTGTATTTGTTTTTAGAATTACCTCAGCGTGTCAGTCTATGTATACAAAGGTAGACATTTTCAGGGGGTAACCATGTTGGTTTGTAGCGGAACAACTAGACTCAAGTCCGGTAGCACCTTAAAGACCGATAACATTTTCATCAGATAATGATATCAGCTTTCAATACTGACTAAAGGAGCTCTTACACTTGAAAGCTCATATCCTGAAAATCTAGTTGGTCTCTAAGGTGCCACTGGAGTTAGATCTAACAAGAGAGCCATGCATTTGCTCCCAAAACAATGGCCAGCATTCTCAGGAAACACTGTTAATATTGCCCCGGTGCCCAAGGTTGACAGACTAAGTATCACAGGAAAGTGCACAACCTGGTTAAAGAGTAAATAAAACTTCTTCTTCTTCTTCTTCTTCTTCTTCTTCTTCTTCTTCTTCTTCTTCTTCTTCTTCTTCTTCTTCTTCTTCTTCTTCTTCTTCCTCATCCTCTTCCTCTTCCTCTTCCTCTTCCTCTTCCTCTTCTTCCTCTTCCTCTTCCTCTTCCTCTTCCTCTTCCTCTTCTTCTTCTTCTTCTTCTTCTTCTTCTTCTTCTTCTTCTTCTTCTTCTTCTTCTTCTTCTTCTTCTTCGTTTATTTCCCGCCATTCCCGGGAAGCTGGCTTGTGGAGAGTTACAATCTCAGTCCATAGACAATAAAATCCCCAATAAAACCCCATTAAAAACATTAAATACAAGACATAAAATACAACATGGTGGCACAACTCTTCCCACCATCACAACTCCCAACAGGAGAGATGAGAGGGAGCCATAACTGAACACCATCAGATGCTCAAGTGGACGTATCTACTTTATTTATGAATTAACATAATGCAGGGGAGAGGCAGAGATAGTTCCTAACTACATGACCAGCTGATGGAGGGAGATAGACTCAATTATGGTTTACAAGAAGATTCAGGAAATCGCCCCTAGGACCGTTTATGCACTGGGAAATTCACTTCCCCAGCTCACATGCAGGAGTACCAATCGGGGGCAGATGAGGCACACTGGGCCAAATGCTCCCCCGTGTGGTTGCAGGAAGAGGTGGGGCAACCTGCCACGACTAAAACTCCAGCCTGCAGCCTGGCATGAAATCTCCAGTGCATAAATGGTCTAAGAGAAGCTATCTAGAAGCATACAAGGAGCAAACTTCCATAAAAAGCTTGAACATTTGTGGAAAGTTCGTGCAGATTGATGTGCAAAGAACTTGACTTCACGAAAGAGAAACTGGCCAGAACTCATGAAATTTGGCTTGTGGGCTGGTTCGTACCCATCCCTATTCTTTAATAACTACTTTATAGCTGACACAAGGCTGCAGCTAAAAATAGGAGCCCCATGTCAAGAGAGCTCCTCAATTACTTACTCAGCTTTCTCTTCCTGTGTGTTTTCTCCCTCCCCTTCCAGTCAACATCTGTCAGTGAGTCAGGGAAGAAGAGAAATCCAGGGACGGTGCTTAGAAGAAAAGATCTACGTTGTAGTTGAATTGAGTATGCTTCAAAGAAGGCCAGTCATGATAACACGCTAAATGAACTCAGATTTGAGTACAGAAGCACTAGAGACCAAAAGAAATTCCTCATTGTTCTATAAGGTGCTAGTGGACTCAAATCTAGCCATTCAGCTACACAGCAACATGGCTACCAACTGAAATTCTCTGAACAGAACTCCATTAACATTGGTGATTGTCAAGTTTTGAGGCAGGGTAGAATTGCGGATCTGGGTGCTATCCACTAACATCTGCCAGAGAGTTCCTTCTGCATCTGCTTCTGGGAAGCTACCATGCCACATCCCAGCTAGGCAGGATTAAATTGATGCTCATGGGAGCTAAAACACAAGCTGGCACCTTTTCTGGTGCCCACCACGTCTTTTCACGAAGTGGTCAGGTATGGCTTTTGCCCAGCAGAGCTTCTGACTGACTACTTGAGATTTAGAATCATAGAATTATAGAGTTGGAAGGCGCCATACAGGCCATCTAGTCCAACCCCCTGCTCAACGCCAGATCAGCCCTAAGCATTCTAAAGCAAATTTGATTGGATATTGCTAAGGAAATTGTTTTGAGGCTGGTTTTGCCTCCTCTAAACTCCATTTTGTTGCTGCGCCCACCATGCTGTGCTAGTATTCTAAATGTGCCTGCAGGCCCGCAAAGGTTGGGGACCCCATCTTGGCTAATGGTTTCCGCCATTGTGATACAGATGCTCCTGCAAATGTGCAAATAGAGCATGGAGGTGCAAGCTTTTCCTTGTCTTTAACAGAGCAAGGAGGGCAAAGGAAATTTGTATCCCAAAGCATCAGAAGTTACACCAATGTGACCTTCAAAAATCCAAACAGCTTGGGGAGGAAGCTGTGGTAAAGCGATAGAGTATTCGTTTGGCTTGCAGGAGGTCCCAAGTTCAATCCCTGGCATCTCCAGATAAACGGATCAGTTAGTAGGGGATGTGGAAGACCCCTGCCCGAGACCCTGAAGAGCTGCTGCCGGTCTGAGTAGACAATTCACTCCTTGAGGGACCAGGAGTCTGATTCAGTAGAAGGCAGTGTCATATGTACATTTGGTTCTTAGCAAAGGTATTATTTCTTCTGCACCAGGTATCTCAAAACACTCTAATTTGCAAGGTCATTAAAATTGTTGATTCACTCCCCACACCCTGCTCAGTAACTCTGTAAGTGACTCCCTCCTAAGACTGCCAGTTCTGGGTTGGGAAATACCTGATGACTTTGGGCGTGGAGCCAGGAGTGGGCGGGATTTGGAATAAGGAGGGACCTGAGTAGAGTATAATGCTGTGGTTTCCACCCTCCATTGTCTCCAGGGGAACTGATCTCTGTTGCCAGGAGATGAGCTTATAATTCCAGGGGATCCCCAGGTCCCACCTGGGGGCTGGTATCCCTATCTCCTTCCCATCCTGCAGTCCTGCATGCATGTTATGTTGTTTTTAAAAGGAAGTAATGCACTAAAACGGGATGTCTGTTGTGGGGAGAGGAAAGGGAAGGCGACTGGAAGCCACTTTGAGACTCCTTCAGGTAGAGAAAAGTGGCCTATAAGAACCAACACTACTTCTTCTAAAAGGGAATGGGAGGGTTTGAAAACAGCATGCAGGTTGGAGGAAAAGCTGGATCCATTCTACTAACCTTGGTACTTTCATCCAACACAAGAAGGTGTTGGGTTCTTGTGGTGGCAAAGAGCTCTTTGCACTGGAGTAAAGGACCGTCTTGAGTGGGCTGGATCTGTAGGATTCATCTGGTTCACTTTTTAAGGAAAAGAGATAAATAATTTCCGTAAAATCATAAGCAGCCGTAATAGATGTACCATCAGGTATTCCTGAAAGAACACTCATTATTGAACCTCAAAAAGTTCTGCAGTAGGGGTGGCCAAACCGCGCCTCTCCAGCTGTCCCCGGACTACAATTACCATGCTGGGAGGGGCTCATGGTAATTGTAGTCCATGGACAGCTGGAGAGCCAAAGTTTGGCCAATGGAGAAGTTGTGGCAGATCCAGAAGGGTTTTCTGTCCATTAAAATGCAACCACTTGGTTGCCCAAGTTGATCCAGGAAATGGTATTGCCTTTTAAATGTTTCCGCACCATCATCCAGATCCCAAATGTGGCAGCGTTTGAACTGCTTCATCATTAGCTGCTAGAACTGCAAGGGGGCTGGTGAGAGAGAGCATGCCTTGTAAAAACTTGGATTTTTAAAAGATTTTGGGGGACTTCACTTGCTTGTGACACAAAATATCTGTGTTTTGTGCAGTGTTCATGTATTTTGTCTTAAAACAGGTACGGCAGAGGACCCTAACCCTGTTCTGGAGGCTTTGAAAAGGAGTTCAAATAGGCAAATTCCTTCAAAAAGTCTAGAGGACATACCATCAGCCACATCAAGTGAGCAAAAAGTTTCTCTTCCGTGTCCCTGAAGGGGACCCCCTACTTAAAACGCTTTTCCTCTCGGCCACCAAAGTAGTTCTTTAAGTGGTTTTTGGAAGGACTGAGCACCCATATGTATTTAGTAAAAATCAATTAATTCACTATTGGTATATTTGGGGCTTTGACAAAACCACATGAAGTCCGCAGTGGACGCTTGGGCTGTTCTGCTAACTGATGTTCTAAAGAGGTTTTGGGGCGAGTGCTTTGCTTTCTTGCTTCTTCAAGTGGCATTGTAGATTCATAGAATCATAGAGTTGGAAGGGACCTCCTGGGTCATCTAGTCCAACCCCCTGCACTATGCAGGACACTCACAACCCTATCGCTCACCCACTGTCACCTGCCACCCCCTTGAACCTTCACAGAATCAGACTCTCCGTCAGATGGTTCTCCAGCCTCCGTTTAAAAATCTCCAAAGATGGAGAACCCACCACCTCCTGAGGAAGCCTGTAGCTTTTCCAAATCCCAAAGCATGCTTGGTGTCCAGTGGTAACCCAATTTGTACTTCTGGTGCCATGGTCCAAGTAAAACTAGTGGTGTGGCCCTTGCGTGGCCTGTGTTAGCTGTTTGAGGTAATAAAATGCCACTATGTCTTGACTTACACTGTCTGGTTCTGCTCGATGCATAGCTTGTTTGACTGCTACAAGTACACCAGTGGTGGGCATGAAGGAGAAACATGGTCACGGAAAGTACATTCAAGTCATGGCCAACTTATGGCAAACTTGCAGAGTTTAAAAGGCAATAGATGAAGAGAGTTGGTTTGCCATTTCTTGACTCTGCCTAGCAACCCTGGTGGTTCCGTGGTTGAGTGCTGACCAGGAGCTAACCCTCCTTAGCTTCTGAGGTCAGGGATGTAGGAATATAAATGGGACCATAGGTCAATGACAGAGCACCAGTTGGGCATGAAGAAGGTTGCAGGTTCGGTTCTTTTATCTTTAATGAAAGAAACTCCAGTAGGAAGTACGGAGAAAAGCTGTCCTTCACCTGAGACCATGGAAACCCACTGGGTAGACAGCATAGAATCATAAGAGTTGGAAGGGGCCATGCAGGCCCTCTAGACCCACCCCCTGCTCAGTGCAGGATTATCCTCAAGCATCCAAGAGAAGGATCTGTCCAGCCGCTGCTTGAAGACTGCCAGTGAGGGGGAGCTCCCCACCTCCTTAGGCAGCCCATTCCATGGATGAACTAGACTCATAGAATCCTAGAGTGGGAAGGGGCCCTACAGGCCATCTAGTCCCATCTCCTGCTCAATGCAGGATCAGCCTCAAGAATCCAGGATAAGTATCTGTCCAGCCACTGCTTGAAGACCACCAGTGTGGGGGAGCTCCCCATCTCCTTAGGCAGCCCATTCCACTGCTGAACTAGACCCATAGAATCCTAGAGTGGGAAGGGGCCATGCAGGCCATCTAGTCTCACCCCCTGGTCAAGGCAGGGTCAGCCTCAAGCATCCAGGAGAAGGATCCATCCAGCTGCCTCTTGAAGACCATCAATGATGGGGAGCTCCCACCTCCTTAAGCAGCCCATTCCATTGAGCTAGGTATCAGAGGAACGGGAGCTTTAGCTCTCAAAAGCTAATGCTCTGAAGTTCTCGTTGGTCTTTAAGGTGCTCCTAGACTCAAATCCAGCTCTTCTATTTTTTATGCATTTGCTTTTTGCTGTGGTCCTGAGTGTCTTCTCTCCCCCGCCACTTCCGAGAGGTTCCCGTCGAGAGCCTGTAGTGACTTCCTGACCGGCGTAATGTCTAACCATGTCGCCATTTTCCCTCCTTGCACAGATAAAGGAAAAGTAAGCACTCGAAAGGAGGACTTAATGCTTAGTGCCGAAGATGGTAACTATCTCATTTTGTGCCTGCATGAATGTAGCTCTCTGCTTGTTAGTTCTGAGTAGACAGGCATTTCCCTCCCCTGTCCTTCCTGTATGGGCACTAGTTGCCAGGTTTTTAGGTTGCTGAACATTGCATGGCTTTAGAGGTTTATAATCCTCAGCTGCATTTGGGGGTAAAGTGTCTTAGGAGCCCATCTGTGCACAACTTGGTCTGGATAATGCACAGAGAAGGGGAGTCGGCAAGAGCTTGCTGGCTGCTTCCTTAGAGCAAGCTCAGTTATGACCAATAAGGTCAAGTGGCAGTCTTGTCGTGGTTGTCCCTAGTAATGCTATAGACCACCAGTGAGGGGGAGCTCCCCACCTCCTTAGGCAGCTCATTCCACTGCTGAACTAGACTCATAGAATCCTAGAGATGGAAGGGGCCATGCAGGCCATCTAGTCCCACCCCCTGCTCAGTGCAGGATCAGCCTCAAGCATCCAGGAGAAGGATCTGTCCAGCCACCACCACTGGCTTGAAGACCGCCAGTGAGGGGGAGCTCCCCACCTCCTTAGGCAGCCCATTCCACTGCTGAACTAGATTCATAGAACCCTAGAGTGGGAAGGGGCCATCCAGGCCATCTAGGGGCCATCCAGGCCACCCCCTGCTCAATGCAGGATCAGCCTGATGCATCCAGGATAAGCCTCTGTCCTGCCACCACCACTGGCTTGAAGACCGCCAGTGAGGGGGAGCTCCCCACCTCCTTCAGCAGCCCCTTACACATCTGAACTAGACTGCTAGAATCCTAGAGAGGGAAGGGGCCATGCAGGCCATCTAGTCCCACCCCCTGCTCAGTGCAGGATCATCCTCAAGCATCCAGGAGAAGGATCTGTCCAGCCGCTGCTTGAAGACCGCCAGTGAGGGGGAGCTCCCCACCTCCTTAGGCAGCCCATTCCACGGCTGAATGGGAAGGGGCCATCCAAGTCATCTAGTCCCATCCCCTGCTCAAATCAGGATCAGCCTCAAGCATACAGGAGAAGCATCTGTCCGGCTGCTGCTTGAAGACTGCCAGTGAGGAGGAGCTCCCCACCTCCTTAGGCAGCCATGATTGGCAGCATTTGAAAATCTGCATCTGTGGTCACAGGGAGGTCCTGTTTCCACGTGTCTTAAATAATAACTGTGTGTCGTCTAGTCACAGCTGACCCATGGCAGCCCCAAGATCTTGGGGTTTTCAGGGCAGGAGACTCACAGAAGTGGTTTGCCATTCTTTCCTCTGCATAGCAACCACAGTCATCCTCAGTGGTCTCTCATCCCGGCCTGGTGGAAAACTCTGCCTGAGGAGAGCATTTGTTGGCCTGCAAGATGGAGCTGTTCCACCAGGCCTTTGGTAAAGGCCAGAAGCAGCATCAGTAATATCAGAACCCCTGGCCTCTCTGCCCAACCCCACCAGACTAAAAACTTTTTATTTTATTTATTTTATTTATGTTCAAACTTTTATACCGCCCCTCACGACAAGTCGCCCTGGGGCGGTTTACACGTAATACCAGTAAACGACAACCTTAAAACCCCAATAAAACCCCAATTCTACAAACTAAAAAATAATCCCAAGACGAAGATGACAGCAATCATCATGCCAAAGACTGTTCCAGCCAGATCAGCAGATGTTCCCTAATTCTGTCCAGATGTTCCCTAATTCTAAAACTTGTGTTACAGCTTTGAATATCCTCCCACACATACAGAAAGGAAGCACAACAGTCAATATCAATGGTTTAATACTGTATTTATTATTGTATTTTTAAAATGTTAATAGATTATAGCAGACTTTCGCAACCAGGGTTCCTTGATGGCCCTGGGTTTCCTGAACGTGTGGGAGTTAATTAATGCTTAAAATATTTTTTTTTAATTTGTTAAGCATTTATCGGGTGATTTGACCATATATGGTCATGTTGACCTACCCAGCCACCCTCTCCCGAAATGGCCAATGATGGGCCTGGAGGAGGTGGGAAGGGGAGGGGTCTCAGGTGGGTGTGTCCACAGCTCTGCTTCCCAACCCTATTCCGCACAATTGCCCCACTTCTAGGGATTCTCAAAGCCTGAAGAATGTTTCAGGTATTTCTCAACGATGACAAAGTTGAGAAAGGCTGGATTATAGAATTGTTTTAACCATTACTAATGTTACTAGTTTTACAGGGATTTGTATTAACTGAAATATGTAGTCTGCCTTGAGTTTCCCAAGAGAGGGCAGAATATAAATCCAGGTATGCAATAAAATAATGTAAAAGTTGTTGATTATTTATTATACTGCACAATTAAAAACAGAATAAAAACTTCATAAAAACTATACAGAACTAACAGCACATAATTTTTATGAAGTTTTTATTCTGTTTTTAATTGTGCAGTATAATAAATAATCAACAACTTTTACATTATTTTATTGTACAGCTCAACTTCTGAGTTCTTACCTGTTAAGGTTGGGTTGTGTTCCTTTTTTGGTTTTGATTTTGCAGAATATAAATCCACTCAATAAATGAAATAAAATAACCAGGGTTGACCCCTGCTTAGCTCCCAAGATCTGACGAGATGGATTAGCCTGGGCCCTCCAAGGTAGGCCCCTGTGTTGCAACGGCAATCTTCCTTGGTGGTCTCCCATCCAAGCACTATCCAGGGCAGACCCTGCTTAGTTCCCCAGAGCTGAGGAGATAAAGCCAGCCTGGGCCATCCAGGTGAGATCTCTGCTCAGCAGCCCTGCTACAATTCCCATGAGTCCCTGCCAGTATTCGCTGGCAGGGGCTCATGGGAATTGTAGTCCATGGACATCTGGAGGGCCGCAGTTTGACTACCCCGGTTCTACGCTAAGATCAGGCTCTTAAGATCAGGCTAGGCATGGGCTATTAGGGTTTGACCTTGGCAGGTACAAATACCTTTATTGACTCTCTGTTATGGAACAAAGATGCCAAAGGTATTTTGGAAACCAAGGGTGAGAAGACGCCCAGCAGGAGGAAAGAGAATCACCAAGAAGAACTGAGAGATCCGCTCCACTCTGTGGTAGAGGGCTCCTTGCGATTGAGGGAAAACTCCACCGTGAACGGAATGGAGTCTGACCCCATGCTCGCTACCCCTGTGGTTACAGCACCCCCGTAACGTGTTGGGTGTGACAGCATTCCTTCCTGTTGCACTTTTGACCAGGTCAGAAAGCCGGTCAGCCCCATGAGCCAGATACAACGGCACCAGGAAGTGAGTAGCCGAGGTCCTTCCTGCCACCGCTGGCTTGACTAACCTGTTACGTTTTGGAACCGTCGCTAACCGCTTGTATTTCTAACTGTGCATTGGCAGCCGCTCATGCTTCTGTCCTGCAAGGTGGAATTCCAGTCCAGGTTCACTGATCTGCTGCAGAATTTGTCCAGCCACATTCACGGGTTCGTTTTAGCGGCAAACCCCACTTATGGCTCTGTGACTGTCGGCTCGTACAAATATAACTGGGAAGCCAGGGCAGGAGAAAAGCGGGGAGGAGCAGTTTGGCATAACCTCTAGAAAAGTCAGGAGCAAAATATGATAATGCAGGGAGGCTTAGTGTACACTTATGTTCAAAGGTGTAGCCATGTTGGTCTGAAGCAGCACAACAAAATCAGAGTCCCGTAGCACCTTCAAGACCAACAAAGATTTATTCAAGGCGTGAGCTTTCGAGTGCTTGCACTCGAAAGCTCACGCCTTGAATAAATTTTTGTTGATCTTAAAGGTGCTACTGGACTCTGATTTTGGCGTACACTTATGTATTAGGTTTGGATCCCTGGTGTTGGGGAAAATTGCTGGGATTCTGTTTGTCAGACACCAGGTTGGTGTAGTGGTTAAGAGCAGTGGCTTTTAATCTAGCAAGCTGGGTTTGATTGCACATGCCTCCAGCTGGGTGGTGACCTTGGGCCAGTCACAGTCCTGATAGTGCTGTTCTCACGGGGTATCTTGTGATGGATAAACTGTCAGATTTGGGGCTTGTTGGACCACATCAGTAGCAATAACAGTGGTTTGTATGTGCCCACTTCTTGGAGAACAGATGAGAATTTTGTTCCTCAGTAGGACACCTTGAAAGAGGATGGCTGGATCGGATCATCCCTCCCATCTTCTTCCGAGCTTCCATGTAGCACGCATGTCAACTCCTGGCTGGCGATTTTTGCATGCTGACATTGTGTATCCCCGTAACTGTGTGTGTATGTTTAAAAAGCCATTGATGCCTCTTAGTCTTCCTGTCCTAGATGCGAATTAACTCTCACTAAATAATGGATTGCTACTCTTCAGTCTCCACAGCACCTTCTTTCCCTGTTAACCAGTTCTCCAATCCAGAGAAAGTCAAAGGGATGAGCAAATCAGTTCCCACGTTTCTGCAGGATGAGGCAAGTCCTTTGTGCATTTTATTTTTTTTGGGGGGGGGGGGAGAAAGTTTTGCTGGCTGGCATGTTCAGGAGAAAGCTGAAATGATAGGGACTCAGTTTCCCAAAGTGCTTTACTTAGCTAGTTCCAGAAGTTGATTGGGGGGGGGGGATTTCCCTTGGTGTAGCACTCTGTGGTTTGAATTGCATATGACCTAAATTGGGAGAGTAACTGGAAGATGGCAATCTTGGCTGGGGGAAGGAGTGTGGAGTTGTCGATTTCCATTCCAGCCCTATACATTTTGTGGCTTGTTGGAAGCCTGCAGGTCACAAAAATATCAGTAGTTATCTAGAAAGTTTGTTGAGGCCAGCTATAACCCCCTGTGGCTTCCCAGGTTTTGTGTACACAAGAAATCCAAATCTGGTTAAAAATGTATACGTTTTAATGAATACTTAAGGAATCAATTTGTTTCCAGGCAACGCAAACTCTTGAAGCCACATAACAGAGGAAAAACAAAAAAAGCTAACTTTCTATGCATTAATACCTCGTATTAGATGGCACAGTCTTCAAATCTCAAAATCAAACACCGAGGCCAAGCATATCCTAGTCCAGGCCTCAGTCCACCAGAATAACAAAGTTAGCGTGGTCCCTTTCTAGTTCCTAGCTCAATTATAATCTCAAGCCATCTGATTCCATGTGATCCTTCAAATCCAGTCAGAACAAGTTCTTGCAGAGACCCTATAGAAGGTTATACCATAATTCCTCCTTCCCCTGCCCCCTATCCTGTGGGCCACAGGTTCCCAAGAAGAGCTCATAATCACATTCTTCACACTGGCCTTGAAAATGATCATAGAATCATAGAATCATAGAGTTGGAAGGGGCCATACAGTCCATCTAGTCTGATAAGAGCCATGTTGGATGGAAGGCCCACTTACTGACACCTGCAAGCTGGAATAGGCCTATCAGTATTCACATTAACCCTTGGAAGGAAACAGGGGTGCTTGTCTTACACAATGGCCACCCAGTTCCAAAGCCAACAACAGGGCATAAAGGCTGAGTGTCTTCCCCTAGTGCTGCAGCCCAGCACTGGTATCCAGAGGTTCCTGTTCTGGGAAGAGGAATGGGAAGGCTACTGTAAGCCGCTTTGAGTCTCCTTCGGGTAGGGAAAAGCGGCATATAAGAACCAACTCTTCTTCTTCTTCTTCTTCTTCTTCTTCTTCTTCTTCTTCTTCTTCTTCTTCTTCTTCTTCTTCTTCTTCTTCTTCCTTTCTATTCTGTAATTCTTTCCAGAACAATCATTCTCAGGATTTTGGGGACCATTTTGGGGACCATAGATAGCCCTATGGATTGGGGAGGGCTGGGATGATGAAATCAGGGCATGGAATTGCTACTCCTTCCTTTTCCACAAGTGTAACTCTGCTGGGGAAAAGGTGGTCGGGTTGCACCCCCACATCTTTCCTTGCTTAGCCTGCCCCCTGCACCGCTTGGCCCCAGCGAGTCTGTTGCCAGGCACCACTCCGATCCCCTTTTGAAATCAAAGCTGGGACTCAATTACCCTGCCCACCCTGTCTTGATCAGACAAATCAGTGTTGGCGTGAAATAAGTGTTTGCTTGATAGTAAACGTTGGCAGTGGGGTGGGAATTCTGTGAAGGCTGCAGAACGCCGTTGTTGGCTTTATGCAAACAGATAACCCTTCGGTAGACTCCTTCCCATAAAAAAACGATGCTCTGAAGCAGTTGTGATTGAAACTTTCCACCCTTCAAATGCCTTCATACAGACGTTTTGCTCCAGTTCTGTGTGTTCACTGGAGCAGGGATTTTTTAAATAAATGAAGTGTCCATATAATGCCATCCTCTATGTCAGGGGTAGTCAACCTGTGGTCCTCCAGATGTCCATGGACTACAATTCCCATGAGCCCCTGCCAGCAAATGCTGGCAGGGGCTCATGGGAATTGTAGTCCATGGACATCTGGAGGACCACAGGTTGACTACCCCTGCTCTATGTAGTCACTTCCCTCTTTTCCCCCTGAGCTGATAAGATTCTTCCCCCCCCCCCAAAAAAAAATCTGGGCTGCTGAGGTCTTTCAGGAAGGAGTGCAATTCAAGTACCAGGAGGGCTGGGATATCTAAAAGCCTCGCTCACACCTGCATTTCAAAATTTGAGTCCAGTGGCACCTTTAAGACCAACAAAGTTTTATTCGAGGCGTTGTGACAAACTTCGATTTCTAAATAAGTAACCTCATAGAATGAAATTTCTTTATTTAAGAAAAATGAAAGCATCTACAACGAAGGCATAGTCAGGACTGAGGTACAAAGCATAGAACAAACAATATAGGGGTTCACTTCCCCCTCCCCTGGGAGTTCCAACCAGGCACAGTTCATAAGAGTCAAAATATCAAGATAAACCTTTGGCTATCTGGAACAACAGGTCTGGGAAGTATGGGACACTAACAAAAGGGTGGATAGGGATTCTGACAGGTGTGAGCTTTCGTGTGCAGGCACACTAGGGATCATTAGAATGCAGATTTAAGTGCAGAGTAAATTAGCAGGAAATTAATAAACAGCATCATGGAGATAACCCACAAATATGCAGCGTAATGTATTTTATTTTCTTTATTACATTTTTATACCACTCTCCTTTGCGGTTTACATGGATCCAATATGAGAGATACGACACAAACTCAGTAATTATAACAACATCAACAACTCTGAACTTTTAATCATGCATTATTTAACCATTTAACATTTTGATCCAGCAGACTGGTCAGTTGCTCCACGGTGTGTCCAGTGGGCGTATCTGAGAGGGTTCTGGAGGGTCCACTAGATCTTGCTAGAATAACAATCAGCCCTTCAGGTTCAGTTGCTGTTCACAGAAAAACATAAGGGGAATAAAACTGTTAAGGGTAGTGATTAATAGCAGGTGCTTTCCCTGTTGTGAAAAGTAATTTAAAAAGATCTGTTGCTATCCCTATCTGTCTCAGGAACAGGTTTTAACCTTAAAGTTTAAACTCCTTCAGATAGTAAAAAGCAGGGTACAAAAAAACAGGTCCTCCTCCTCGTCTTCTTCTTCCCAGCAGACTCAAACTTCGTCCTGCTACTTCAGACCAACGCAGCTACCAACTCAATCTATTTCCATGAAGATTGTATCAGAGGGTAACCATGTTTGTCTGCAGTCCAACATTTAGTTTGGAGTCCAATATAGAGATTGGCAAAAGCTTCTGGGCATTCAGACGGGAACTTAGACTGCCAAAAGCTTATATCCTGAAACACTTGTTGCTCTCTGAAGTGCCACAGAACTCAAATATAACGTATCAATTACTGATTTTTAAGCTGGTGGTAATTGACTTGTTGTCATGGCTTGACGCTAGAGTGGAATGTCAATCTCTGTATTTGTTAACAGAAGTCCTCTGTGAGTGCCAAGGCAAGAAAAATGTAGGGATCGTGTAGAAATTCCGTTGCCACAGAATGGATCCGTGGCAACGGAAGGAACACAGAGAACCATTGGCGTGTGAGCATCGTGCCCCTTCTCTGACAACCTTGAGGGAAAGAGACATTCTCTCGGAGCGTCGTGGTCCATTTCTAAACTAATGTTGGTTAGGTAGGAACCCTTTAAAAAACTGTGTAAACTAAATTTGCCCTTCTGTTGGTAACCCTTGGAAACAGCTACACTCTCTTTTTTAAATTTAAAAGACGCTCCGCTGAGTTACACACAGACTAGGTCAAGGCATGAGACTCCCCAACTTTGCAGAAAAATGAGACTTAACAAGAGCTGTCTCCCCTTTGGTTTAAAGCATCATAAAAGTGAGCCGTATTATAAATAGAATCATAGAATCATAGAGGTGGAATGGGCCATACTGGCCATCTAGCCCCACCCCGTGCTCAATGCAGGATCAACTGGATAAGTATCTGTCCAGCTGCTGCTTGAAGACGGCCAGTGAGGGGGAGCTCCCCACCTCCTTCAGCAGCCCATTCCATGGCTGAACTAGACTCATGGAATCCTAGAGTGGGAAGGAGCCATGCAGGCCACCTAGTCCCACCCCCTGCTCAATGCAGGATCAGCCTCAAGTATCCTGGATAAGGTTTTGTCCAGCTGCTGCTTGAAGACCACCAGTGAGGAGGAGCTCACCCCCTCCTTAGGCAGCCCATTCCACAGCTGAACTATTCTGAGTATGAAAACTTTCCCCCTGATATCGAGCCACTGCTGTTCTACTTGTAGTTTAAAACCATTACCTTGGATCCTCTCCTCTGCTGCCAACAGGAATGTTTCCCTGCCCTCCTCCAAATGACCTTTCAAATACTTCAAGAGAGCCATCTGGTCCCCTCTCAACCTCCTCTTCTCCAGGCTGAACATTCCCAAGTCCCTCAGCCTTTCCTCCTAGGGCTTGGTCCCCAGACCCTGGATCAGCCTCATCACTCTCCTCTGCCCCCTCTCCATTTTGTCTGCGTCTTTATGAAGTGAGGCCTCCAGAAGTGAATATTGAATGCCAGGTTGCCAATTAAAGGAGAAAGCATACATGAGGTGGTGAAGGGAATCAGCACATTGGCTCCGCCCAAAGTCCCCGGTTCAATTCCCGGCCTCTCCAGTTAAAAGGGACCAGGCAGTAGGTGATGCGCAAGACCTCTCTGCCTGAAACTCTGGAGAGCTGCTGCCAGTCTGGGTAGGAAACACTGACCTTGACGAACCCAGGGTCTGAGTCAGCATAAGGCAGTTTCAGGTGTGTTCATTTTGCTGGCAGCCTCCTTATTGACTCTGATCCAGAAAGGAAACACTGAGGAATGAGGTGTGACTTTGGGCCAGGTCCTGTGGTCCTATTCCTCTTATAGACCAGAGGTAGTCAACCTGTGGTCCTCCAGATGTTCATGGGCTACAATTCCCATGAGCCCCTGCCAGCAAATTCATGGGAATTGTAGTCCATGGACATCTGGAGGACCACAGGTTGACTACCGCTGTTATAGACGACCGTCCTGTGGCACGGGGCTTCTTTTCCCGGGGAAGGCAGCTGCTCTTACAAATGTGCCCCAGAAGACAGAGAATCCATGTTGGCGGAAATGGACCCAAGACGGAATCCAGATAGATGGGCTTTGCTTTGGAGAACTTTCCCCAGGGGTTGTTTTTTGGGCTGAACCTCCTCCCTTGTTAAATTGTAGCGGCGCTAAGCTCTCGCATGCAAAGCACGCCTGCGGTTTCCGAGGCCCCTCTTTAACGCGCTTGCCCCAGTGATGCTGCAGCCCCCGTGCCGCTGGCCCGTTTGAAACTGCGCCGCATGGCCCGTTGCTCCTCGCCACGGACTCTTTATCTTCTTTTTGTCCTTCTGTGATGTCTTGTAGAGTGATGGCAGAGAGACAGACACGGCATCAGACAGCAGTTACTCACTTGGCAGGATCAAGAAGAGTCCCAGCTCCTTAACCAATCTTAGCGGCTCTTCTGGCTTGGCATCCTTGTCTTCTGTATGTAAATAAAAATTTCTCTCTCTTTTTTGTTAAACTAATGCTGGCTTTAATGCTCGTAACCTCTGATGCTGTGGGACCGTAGCCTTTGTAGGATGCTGTAATGCACGGTGCTCTTATAAATACCTTTCTACTAGAAGAGGGATTCCTAACCAGGGTCTGTGGCCACCCGGGGGTCAACGGGAGCTATGGAGGGGGTCTTTGGCCTTTCCTCTCCTGACTTAATGCAGGGGTAGTCAACCTGTGGTCCTCCAGATGTCCATGGACTACAATTCCCAGAGCCCCTGCCAGCATTTGCTGGCAGGGGCTCTGGGAATTGTAGTCCATGGACATCTGGAGGACCACAGGTTGACTACCCCTGCCTTAATGGATTCCGGCTGCTTCCCTTGCTCCCGTTCCCTTCTCCCAAGGGTGAGTGAGTTATCTTGTGGCTTCTGAGCCTGGGAGGGGGCGGAGCCTGCAGGCCTACTCCCGTCTTTATCCGCCTCCTGTCTCCTCCCCCCAGCCCTCCTTGAGCCTGCCTGTTAATGCAGACTGTGATGTCACTTCCAGTGACATGTCACTTCCAGGGGATGTGTGGCCAGCTGACCAGAGTTAGGCGATGACAGCAAACCAATCAGAACCTGTCCCTGTTAGAACCCTCTGGAAAATGACCTCATTGCTTGGATTCTCCCCCTTCCGTTTGTGGCTCTCTGGTTCTCATGGAGAACCAATTAGCCCAGCCCATACTTTGGCCTTGAAGATGGCACGAGGCAGTGGGGGCATATAAGAAGCCACAGCTCTTGTGTTGAAATTTTAAGCTCTCAAAGGCTTATAGCCTGGCATGTAATACTCTTTCTGCGCAGGCCTTATGGCAAGCTTTCTCAACCAGGGTTTTGTGAAACCCTGTCCCTGGATGGCTTATCTGAATGGGTGGGAGTTAATTAATTTTTATATGTATTTTTAAAATTTGTTAAATAATTATTGGGTGATATGATCATATATGGTCATGTTGACCCGCCTCCCCTCACAAAATGGTCAATGATGGGCCTGGAGAGGTGGGAAGGGGAGGGGTCTCAGGTGGGCGTGTCCACAGCTCTGTTTCCCAACCATCTTCTGCCCATTCATGGGTTTCTTGAAGAATGTTTCAGGGGGTTCTCAGTGGTAAAAAAGCTAAGAAAGGCTACCTTACGTAGTCCACTGATGCAGAGGCAGCATAATATAAAAAAGGTAAAGGTACCCCCTGTGCAAGCACCGAGTCATGTCTGACCCTTGGGGTGACGCCCTCTAGCGTTTTCATGGCAGACTCAATACGGGGTGGTTTGCCAGTGCCTTCCCCAGTCATTACCGTTTACCCCCCAGCAAGCTGGGTCCTCATTTTACCGACCTCAGAAGGATGGAAGGCTGAGTCAACCTTGAGCCAGCTGCTGGGATCGAACTCCCACCCTCATGGGCAGAGCTTCAGACAGCATGTCTGCTGCCTTACCACTCTGCGCCACAAGAGGCTCTTAGCATAATATAGGGGGTTACATTTTGGGCTTGGATTCAGGAAATCAGCTCCTAACACAACATCAGATATTAAAGAATTCTTCCGTGAAATGGAACGAAGAACCCTCTTTTATAGCACCCATTGAGGATAAACGGAAGGACATTTGTGACATAAATGGTCTATGTAGAAAGGTACAATATACCTTTTGGATGGTTATGATGTTATCAGTAATGTCAGGATCCAACACAAATGTCCAAGTTGTTCTCTCCCCCCCCCCAGACAAACAAACAAACAAACACAGGAGAATAAGTGGAAAAATTTCTTTGCTGCTCTTTTTAGCAGGCCCCGTATTTCTCTGAAATCCTCCTTGTCAAGTGATTCCTTTTCTTGCATGCGTTCTGTCATTCGCTTTCTTCAACTGCACGCTTGTTTTGAAACACTGCTTGTTTAACTTAAGGGGAAAAAAATATATATCTCAGCACGGGATGAAATCTTTAGAGGGACTCTAAATTATTGTTTTGCTCGGCACAAATCAATTCATCTTCCGAACTTCTTAGACCCTCCCCCCCCCAAGGAGAAAACACCCTTATTTTTAGCCTCAAAAAACAATCAAGAATTTTCAGTGCGTGTTTCTTGATTCGTGGCCTCTCCAGGTAAGCACAAGCGTGATGAGTGTCTACAGTGGGGATTTCGGCAACGTGGACGTGAAAGGGTCTATCCAGTTTGCCATTGATTACGTGGAGCAGCTGAAGGAGCTCCATGTTTTTATCGCCCAGTGCAAGGACTTGGCAGAGGCGGATGTTAAGAAGAACCGTTCAGATCCGTAAGTGAGCTTGGGGGTACCCGAGACGTTCTTCTCTTTTTCTTCTTAAAATGAGGAAAAGTTGGGGGAGCTTGGTCTGTTTAGCCTGGAGAGGAGACGACTGAGAGGGGAATCTGATCACCATCTTCAAGTATTTAAAAGGCTGCCATATAGAGGATGGAGCAGAGTTGTTCTCTCTTGCCCCGGAGGGACGGACCAGAACCAATGGGATAAAATTAATTCACAAGAAATTCCGTCTAAACCTCCGGAAGAAGTTCCTGACAGTTAGAGCGGTTCCTCAGTGGAACAGGCTTCCTCGGGAGGTGGTGGGTTCTCCATCTTTGGAGAGTTTTAAACAGAGGCTGGAGAGCCACCTGATGGAGAGGCTGATTCTGTTCAAGGGGGTGGCAGGTGACAGTGGATGAGCAATAGGGATGTGAATGTCTTGCATAGTGCAGGGGTTGGACTAGATGACCCATGAGGTACCTTCCAACTCTTTGATTCTATGATTCTATGAGAGAGCCCATGCAAAATTTATTTGTTTGTTTGTTGGATTTATATGACAGCCCGTCCTAGCATAACTTGCTTGGGATGGGTTTCAACATTTAAAATCATACAAATTCAGAATAAGCATAATAATACCAAGTAAACCAGTAAAATCAGTGTAAAAATATGTCAATCATCCAGTTAATGTCTCTCATCGTTTCCGGCATCCTGTCATGGAATCATAGAATCATAGAATCATAGAGTTGGAAGGGGCCATACAGGCCATCTAGTTCAACCCCCTGCTCAATGCAGGATCAGCCCTAAGCATCCTAAAGCATCCAAGAAAAGTGTGTATCCAACCTTTGCTTGAAGACTGCCAGTGAGGGGGAGCTCACCACCTCCTTAGGCAGCCCTATTCCATTGCTGAACTACTCTGACTGTGAAACATTTTTTCCTGATATCTAGCCTATATCGTTGTACTTGAAGTTTAAACCCATTACTGCGTGTCCTCTCCTCTGCAGCCAATGGGAACAGCATCCTGCCCTCCTCCAAGTGACAACCTTTCAAATACTTAAAGAGGGCTATCATGTCCCCTCTCAACCTCCTTTTCTCCAGGCTGAACATTCCCAAGTCCCTCAACCTATCTTCATAGGGCTTGGTCCCTTGGCCCCAGATCATCCTCGTCGCTCTCCTCTGTACCCTTTCAATTTTATCTACGTCCTTCTTGAAGTCCTCTAATCAGTTCTCATGTTCAAGGGATTTATATAGAGAAGGGCCAATTAGATGTTATATCCTTATTGGCTTTAACCAAGCACCTGATGGAAGCCCCATCTTGCAGGCTCTGTGGAACTGACCTAGCTCTGGCAGGACCTTCCGGGTGCTCGTTCCACCAGGTAGGGGCCAGGACAGAAATGGTCCTGGCCCTGGTTGAGGCGTTACGTACCTCTCTGGGGCCAGGGATCCCCAACCTGTTGGAGTTGGCAGAGCGGAGGACTCTTCAGGGGGCACTCAGTCAGGTGGTCCCTCAGATATGCCGGACCCAAATCATGAAGGTTGACCCCAGAACCTTGTACCAGAACCTTTTGCAAGCTAAATTCCCTCTCTTTTCTCTTAGCAAGTTGTGGAGGCTTGCATGGGGGTATTGATGGTTAATTCATTGACATGCTTGATTTGAATGGCCAGGGAACAAGTAGATCATAGAAATAGCTCATTAGACTGTTGTGTGGATGCTTCAGTGCGACTGTAAATGCTATACAACCTTTGAGTATTTCTGTAGAGATCCAGCGTGGTGTAGTGGTTAAGAGCAGCGGACCCTAATTTGGATAACTGGGCTTGATTCTCCACTCCTCCACATGCAGCCAGCTGGGTGACCTTTGACTAGTCACAGCTGTTCTTGCAGAGCAGTTCTCTCAGAGCTCTGTCAGTCTCACCTACCTCACAGGGTGTCTGGGGGGGGGGGAGAAGAAGGGAAAGGTGTTTGCAAGTCTCTTTGGGACTCCTTCTGACAGTGAAAGACGGGATATGAAAAACCAGCTCTTCTCATATCCATGGTAGATCATTTATTCATCTATCGTACCCTTTGTTTTGTAATGCATTTTGCAACAGTACCTTCCAGTGAACCAGTAAATTCATTATCAGTGGCACCACGAGGTCTATGTCTCCCTATGGATAGTTGTGGGTGATGTGGGCCCATGAGGGCAGAGCCCCCCTCCTGAAAGAGTCCAAATAAAGCACCTGCTCATGCCTTCCCTAGATTCTACCTTTTATGGGGAAATTTGCGCAGTCTAGAACATAGCTGCCTGGGAGTCCTAAATTGTGTGTCCAGGACATTTCATAGACCTTTATGTCACCCTTGTCTTACTGGACTGATTGTTAAACTTCCTCCAGGTATGTGAAGATTTACCTGCTGCCAGAGAAATACAAACTGGGCAAAAGAAAGACCTCGGTGAAGAAGAAAACGCTGAATCCTGTCTATAATGAAATCCTGCGGGTAATGTACAGAACCCATCCTGCAAGCTGATCTGATCTGAATCCCCATCCCCTGGTCCTGTTGCCCACTAAGCAGTGTCCAGAGACATTAAAAAAAAAAAACAGCAGCATTGCATGTAGTGTTAAATCACTTTTGGTAAAAGCTCAGAAGTGATGGGGAGGGTAGCTCTAGGAATCACTCGAAACTCTGTGGTTTTACCATAGAGTTCCTCACGATTCCTAGAGCTACCCAGTGTCACTTTCAACTTTTCAATGGAAGCCATGCAACGGTGCACCAAATTTGACCCTCCACCTGTATCCTCACTCCCAAAATTCCTGTTATTTACCTGGCAACCCTAACCTATATCCTCAGAAACCTCCTGGCTGTTAAATCAGCCCCAGCATTTGGCATTTTGTGTGAAAAGCTGTATTTTCAAATATGAGTTTGAGTAGACATGTGAGTTAGAGTTCTTCTCTCCCAGGAGGATGCTACACCTCCCTGCACTGGAGGCTATGCTGAAGCTAGAAAAGGGTACCTGATGCTAAGGAAATTAAACTGGTCTTGACCAGAGCCAGGGTGTTCTTGGCCCTGGACCCAGCCTAGTGGGATGCTCTGCCAGATGACATCAGAGCCCTGTGGGATCTCCGACGGTTCTGCAGGGCTTGCAAGGGCTTGCTATTCCACCGAGGTTCTGCAGGGCTTGCTATTCCACCGAGCCTATGGGTGAGGCCAGAAGTAACCTAATTCCACTTGGCCTCTTTGCCCAACCCCTACCAGGCTGCATTTCCCACCCCCATAAAGAAAGCGCTACAGTAGATTTTAGTACTTAGTATCTATTAATAACTTATCATTTTAATGTATAAGATCAATGCAACTGCTCTATTGTTATTCAATTAAATTTAGGTTGGGATGGTACATACACTATAGAAGATGTCATCTGCCCTGAGTTCCAGAATATATATTCCAGAATATATGAAGTAAATTGAGCCGTAGCATGGATCAGGGCTTTTAACCGTGCTTTGTCTCTCTTGCAGTACAAAGTCGACAAGGCCCTCTTGGTGTCCCAGAGGCTGAACATCTCCGTGTGGCACAATGACACCTTTGGACGCAACAGTTTCTTGGGCGAAGTAGACCTCGACTTGGGCTTGTGGGACTGGAATAACAGGGAGAACAAGCAGATGATCTGGTACCCACTTAAGCCTAGAGTGAGTGTTCACAATTGAAGCCTTCGGGCCAAAATTCTTTCTTCCTGTTTTTTCCCATCACCAACCAAAGGGATATGGAGGAATTTCTGACTCTGAATCTTCTAACTCAGGGGTATTTCTATGACTCTGAGTCTTCTAGTTCAGGGGTAGTCAACCTGTGGTCCTCCAGGTGTTCATGGACTACAATTCCCATGAGCCCCTGCCAGCATTCGCTGGCAGGGGCTCATGGGAATTGTAATCCATGAACATCTGGAGGACCACAGGTTGACTACCCCTGTTCTATATAACTGGTCTTGATAGATCAAGATGGGTAGCCACATTAGTCTGTCTGTAGCAGTGGAAAAGAGTTAGAATCCAAGAGCACCTTAAAGACTAACAGAATTTGTGGCGAGGTAGGAGTGAGTGAAAAAGTAAGCTGGGACTCACAAAATCTCCTATCCTGACACAAGTTGTATTAGTCTTTAAGTTTCCCCCTGACTCTGGTTCTTTTCTAATAATACTTGGCCAGGGAGAGGAGAGACCCTGTTTTCGTACGCCGGTCACTATACAAACTGTGATTAATTTTGCACCTTGTGGAAGATTTTTAATTTCTGGTGCACTGGTTAAAAATACACCTGCACACAAAAGATACAGCAAAAACATCCATTACTCTTCCCACTGCTCCTTTCTCCTGAGAAGCACAGGAGGGTCTCGGTTTGTAGTTCTCGATTTCCCTTTTTATCCGCCAGATGGCCCAGGGCAGTAGTGAAAGCTGAGAAGGAACAAGGAGGACTTTAAAGGTCCCTTCCAACTCTATGATTCTATCATTCTAGGACCATCCTGTTTCTCCAGGAGTAGGGAAAGGGATTATAACACGCAAGACTTTTTGCACACAGTCATTTTTATTTACGTTTTGCTTCTCTCAGGCTCCATTGGCTGCTCTGGAGCTGGAGAACAGAGGGGAGATGAAGCTAGCTCTCCAGTACGTCCCCCACCCAGTAGGAGGTAAGTACTCCTCTGTTACACGCTCTCTTACCCTGTTGGGCCTTACGTACAACAGTCTCTCCAGTAAAAAAAATACTGCAAATGTTTTTTATAAGGGTGGAGGGGAAGCATGAAAAATCCAGCTAACTTGCTGTGAACACACACTGGACAGTGATTCATAACAAGAGGTGCCACAAGATATTCCTTGAAATCAGCTCACCCAAAGGACTTGTCTGCTTGCAGAGTTTCTGCTGTCAAACTGACTCTGGCTGCTGCGGTTGATTTCCCGCACCCTGCTGCTGTTAGTCCACTGGATAGCTCAGGCAAGCCCGATCCTGTCAGATCTCAGAAGCTAAGCAGGGCTGATCCTGGCTAATACTTGGATGGGAGACCTCTAAGGATTTGGGTGGTAGTCCCTTCAAGGGATACTAGGGGACATGACGCAGAGGCAGGCAATGGCAAACCACCTCCGAATGTCCCTTGAGAGACAATCCTCAGATCTGGCCACAGTACACACGCCAGATGATAAATAATATGTGCCTTTAGGATTTTGTCATCCTCTCTCTCTCTCTCTCTCTCTCTCTCTCTCACACACACATACACACACACACACACACAACACACATGTGAGTGAGTATGGCACTATGTTTCCACGTATTTGTGACAAGCAGGAGCTTTTGTCTCCTGGGCAAGAATGAAAGGGGTCTTCCCCTTTTTTGTCCTTCGAGGATTCAAATGAAAATGCTCCTTCTCAGCAGGGTAATAATGCAAATGGAGCATTTTCTGTCTGTCTCTCCACCCACGACAAAAAAAATGTTTCTTTTCTATAGAACAGAGACTGTAAGCTTCAAAGATTCCAATCAGCTTTACTGTTCAAAACGAACCAAGAAGCGAGATGTATTCATTCTGTCTGTTTCACAGGTAAAAAACCTCCGGCCACTGGAGAAGTCCACATTTGGGTGAAGGAATGCAGTAACCTCCCCATACTCAGGGGCAATAAGCTCAACCCCTTTGTTAAATGGTAAGATCAAATGATTTGATGTGACTGAGGCCTCTCTGAAACCTTACAATAGCAGCCCGGCTACCTGTTCAGCACACACTTGCTTCAGATGAAAATAACAAGTCATGGCTTAGCGTTACATCAGAGAGTCTAGGGGGTCTGAGGGATTATACACCCCTTCCCCCAAATGCACAGCTCCGTAACGAAAACCTTTTACAGTTAGCCAGAGATTGTTGTCAAATCTACACAAAAAAAACCTATGATTTTTCTTTGCTCTGGGCAAAAGTCTGATTAAACCCTGAGGGAACAAACTGTGGTTTGTCATGAAGGCAGAAGTGTTCAGTTACTGAGGCCTGGGTGAAGGAGACACAGGAATATGTGGAATGTGTACTTGGTGGCAAACTATAACAGGTTTTGTGTTTTTATATATTTGTTCATTTATAATATTGGTCATGCACATTTTGATGTGTGGAGTTGCCAGCTTGCCATCTCAGAAATCCACTTCAAGAATTGGATGATGATATTATAGACACTTGTATTGGGCTTTTGGTATCTTCCAGCAGTTGAATTCTGATTCTAGACCAGGGGTAGTCAACCTGTGGTCCTCCAGATGTTCATGGACTACAATTCCCATGATCCCCTGCCAGCAAATGCTGGCAGGGGCTCATGGGAGTTGTAGTCCATGGAAATCTGGAGGACCACAGGTTGACTACTCCTGTTCTAGACCATCTGGAAGCAACTGAGAAAACAGAAATCTAGCTGTCTCCACATGGTTTCCCTTCAAAGTATTGACTTCTACAACTTCCTTCGGAAAGCTAACACTGATGTAACATAACACATTCTTGGAGGTTCCAGGAGACAGGGAAGGAAAACATTGATATCAGGTGTTTTTTTTTAAATTTAAACGCCTTTACACTATGCAGTGCAAATTATCATTTGCACAGTCATTGCTCATGTTGAGTACTCACACCAGGTATCACGTCACCAACTTGGAATGTGGTAGACAGTATCATGTAGACCAGGCTTAATTACTCTGAGATGTGCTTCATTCCTTTGTGTAAAACATTTGTGGCAACTGTAGCCACAAGCTCCCTTTGGAGAAGCTGAAGCAAAGCAATTGAGGAATCACTGCGATGGTGTTGGGAGTCATTTCATACAAATGGATTTCCATGTGGAAGCCCCCTGCTGAAACAACAGTGTTGTAGCCTGCATATTTCTAGTGATCGAAGCCCTTGTCTCTGCAGAATTATAATAAGGATTGTTTCCCCCTTTTTTTCCTGAAGCACCATCCTCCCAGACACGAGTAGGAAAAGCCGCCAGAAAACGAGAGCTGTGGCCAAGACGACCAATCCGGTGTTCAACCACACAATGGTCTACGATGGCTTTAAGCCTGAAGATTTGAAAGAAGCCTGTGTAGAACTTACAGTCTGGGACCACAACAAGCTAGTCAAACACTTTGTGGGAGGCCTCAGGATAGGACTTGGAACAGGTATGCTCACCTGAGTGGAAGTCTCCCAAGCCTATGTACATGCGTATCTCTTTCAAGAATATCAGGAAGGCATGATGGGTTTCAAACAAGTGCTTTTATTCCGGCAAGAAAAAACAAACAGTTTGTCTGTTTGTTTGTTCATTCATTCAAAATATACAGATAAATATTTTTAGTCAAATCAGTACATTAAATAGATTTTAAATTCTTAAAATGAAACTTAGTTCAGCCTATTGTCTAGTTTTCTCTATTGGCTAGAAAGGAGAGATGGGGGGAAGGAGGGGAGGGTCACGCCCACCTTAGCTGGGTATAATTTGAGAATTTCTTTTTGACAAGGAGTCCAGCATACTTTGGATGTTGTTTTTAGACCTCAACCATAGGCCTGGTGGAATAATTCCATCTTGCCTCGTGTGCTAAGGCAATGGTCTGCAACCTTTTTAATGTTGCGGCCCGTTTACAAGGGGTGTGGGGAGAGGGCAACCCGGGGCCCCGCATGTGGCTCTCCAGATGCCCATGGACTGCAGTTCCCATGAGCTGTGCTGGCAGGGGCTCATGGAAATTGTAGTCCACAGACATATGGAGAGCCACAGTTTGGCCACCCCTGCCATAGAGAATGCAAGCTGAAAAAAGAGCCCCAAAGGGTCAAATGTGTTGCTGATAAGAGGTGATGTGTAATGAAAATAAATTTAAAAGAATCTTAAGAAAATGTATAGTAAGTTTCTGTGCACTGATTTATTCTAGAACACCAAGATTTCCCCCCAAGCTTCTTTTTTTTCTTGCAATTAAGCTGTAGAGGCTGTACTGTGTACTGTCAATATTTTAGAATCATAGAGTTGGAAGGGGCCATACAGGCCATCTAATCCAACCCCCTGCTCAATGCAGGATCATCCTAAAGCATCCATGGTAAGCATCTGTCCAGCCACTGCTTTAATGATCCTTTTCTTACAAGATCTGGCTTTCTTGTATGCATCCAACCTTGAGGTCTGGGAAATGTTCAGGGGTTCCAGAGCAATAACCAAGGGGGATCTGTGCATAAGAACATAAGAAGCTATATGGGATCAGGCCAGCGGTCCATCCAATCCAACATTCTGTTACACAGTGGTCAAAACCCAGGGGCCAGCAGGAGATCCACCCTGGCAAGGTTCTTTGGCAGTATATTGCAAAGTAGTCTGCCATTAATCTCTCTCTCTTTTGAATATACACTTCTTTAGGTAAAAGCTACGGCACTGCAGTAGACTGGATGGACTCTACATTAGATGAAACCAGTTTATGGGAGCGGATGACCAATTCACCAGATCAGTGGGTCGAAGACACTCTGCCACTTCGGATGCTAACAATAGCAAAAATGTCAAAATAGTGCCATACTCTTATTACTCAAATTCAGTTTGCATGTCGTGCTGGGCCTGAAGTGGACAGAAGAGCCAAAGATCCAGGCACCATCTGTGGAGCAAATTTCTTCCTGGCATAAATCAAACAGACGACATCTGTGTTTGCGATCAATTTGGGCTTTTTCTTGTTAAAAAAATGCTGTAGGCTTTTAAAAATACACATTAACCTCTGCCTACTTGGCTGGTACTTTTTAAAAATGTTTAACGCCTTAATCTTTAATAAAGATTAATTAAAGAATAAAATGTTCAGATGTATTTAAGATATGATGTACAGTTTTCTTGCGTGGCCACGTTGAATGAGGGAAGGAAAAAAGGTTGACGATGTTCTTAATTAAGCTACATTGGCTCAGTCTCTCTCCCTATCCTCTTTTGTTCCTGAAATTAATATCTAGATTATATGTGATAGTGTTCTAAACAGTGAGCACAAACACAAGTAGTGATACTAGATTAAGGTTTGTTTTTTTGAGGAGGGGGGGGGGGTCTTAGGCTAGAATTGGATATTAAATGTAGAACAGCGGATAGAAAGCAACCAAACCACCACTCTTGTGTCTTGTCCTCTTTATCTGAATATCTTGGGATGCTCAAGCTTTGTTGTGATGTCACCGTTACCCTGTGAATTTCCTTTCTACTGCTCTGGTTTTAAGTGGCTGCTGCTTCTGGGGATACAGAAACTCAAAGATATGACAACAGTGAGTCATACATTCAGCATTTCTAGAGAAGAGGGGCAACCTTACATTTGTTACTGTATAGTTTCTGCCTTAAGGACTTTCAGCTTGGATGATTCATACAGAATGGCAAATTCTTTAAAACAACCAAAGAAACCCTTGGCAGAGAGAGAGGTAACATTTTTGCACTGTACATGTTGTGTATATATTGATCTTTCACAAACAGCTTCAAAATCTGAATCCCTCCCCCATATGTATACACTCACAAATACGCAAAGTGATAAGCGTCAGTCAATTGAGACATAATTCTCTAATCTTTCTATCAACTGCATTTCTGGTTTAAGTTATTGATGCATTTTTAAAAAAATCAGATAAAATCCTTGTATATTTGCCACATTGTGCTTCTGTTTGGGTCTATCACGATTTGTTCTCTGTACTTTGGTGCCCCCAACTGAACAATGTGGGAATTCTCCCAAGCAGGAGTGAAAATGTGTTATACTTAGCCATGTGTAACTGGAGGTACGAAAATTATTTGTATACTATTTTAAAACTCAAATGCCTATTAAAACGACTCGTATGCTCAAACAACTCCATGCTGAATTCCGAAAACTGTATTTTTTCTTAACTTTTTGGAGACTATTATTAAACTTCTTGCCAACCATCATAACACCTAACTTGATTATCCTCTACAGCAGGGGTAGTCAACCTGTGGTCCTCCAGATGTCCATGGACTACAATTCCCATGAGCCCCTGCCAGCGATTGCTGGCAGGGGTTCATGGGAATTGTAGTCCATGGACATCTGGAGGACCACAGGTTGACTACCCCTGCTCTACAGTTAAGAGCGGAGCGTTCTAATCTGGTGAGCTAGCTTTGATTCTGCGCTCCTTTGCATGCAGCCAACTGGGTCATCTTAGGCTAGTCACAGTCCTGATATTGCTGTTCTCACGGAGTAGTAATATCAGAGTCCTCAGACTGATCTACCTCACAGGATGCTTGATGTGGGGAAAGGAAGGAAAGATTATTGTAAGCTGCTTTGAGACACTGATAGAGACAAATGGGTTATAAAAACCAACTCCTCATCTTCTATGAACTTCCTTCAAAAACTCAGGGCAACGTATACGATTCGCCCTTTCTCCGTGCTATTTTCACAACAACCCTGTAATGTGGGCTAGCCTGAAAGAGGAAATGGATGGCCAGAGGCTAAGCTTAGTTGTAGAACGGCATTTGAATCTAGCTAACATGGTGTAGTGGTTAAGAGCAGCAGCCTCTAATCTGGAGAACCAGGTTTGATTCCCCACTCCCTTCACATGCAGCCAGCTGGGTGACCTTGGGCCAAGCACAGTTCTCTCAGAGCTTTCTCAGCCCCATCTACCTCAATTGTAGGACAGTAGGAAGCACTGTTAAATTATTTTTTTTTAAATCTGAACTGTATTGGCTGTGTTTGCATGTGGGTAAGCTTGCATGTAAGGAAGGGATATTCCAAACATGGATAACTCACCCAGATGTATTTGCACTGCTGCTGGTAGCAAAATAACTCTTAGCAGTTGCTTGACGTACCCTCAGCCTCTAGTCTACAGGTACAGGTCACATGTGGCATCCATACCTTGGGTAGGGCATTTCCATAAATGAGTCTAGGGACGTGTATGGCTTACACGTGGCAATCTAATAAAAGTGTTGTCATCCTTTCAACAGCCCCGTGAGGCTGGCCGCGGGTGTCATCCTCATACTGAAAGGGTGAGAGTGGGGAATAGAAAGAGGGAAAGGGCTTGCTCCAAACCAACTGGCAAGTGCAGAATCTGAACTACGACTAACCATGGCTGACCATGCCTTGCTTCCAAAACATGACAAGATCTGGATAGCTTGGGCCATCGAGGCCAAGGCGAGCTTTAAAAACCCAACGGATTAATTTTTTTACAATGTGTGCTTAGGTACTTATCTTTCTTACCTTGCTTAATCCCCTTTGAATAGCTGCTAGGTAGACAATGTAGAGCCAACAACCGGCGGTTTTCTGGCTTCCGGAGGGTAGGGGAGAGAATTTCCAGCGTTGGCCAGAACTGCAAGGGAAGACCTCTTGAGACCCAGTGTTCTTTGCTCCTGTCGAGCCACTCTCAGTGTTTCACGCTCCCTGAAATATCTCCCGCTTGGCTCCCCTCCATTTGGGAGTCTTTCCAAGTCGACCGCTGGAAGGAGTCTGTTTCGATCCCTATTGCCATGGAGATAACAAACTCTGCAGGAGTCTCAGACCGAGACTGTCAAAGAGGGAGGGCGGTAAGGAAAGTTTTTGAGGCTCTCTTGGCATGATTTTATCTTGCGCTGGTTAAGTTCTTCCCTCCCTCCCCCAACCCGCCCCCCTCAACACAACCCCACCTTCCCGTTAAGTTGAGAACTCCAGGGGTGATAAATAGCTGGGGTCTGGTACCTCTTGGAGGGGAGGAAATGTCGGGGAAGTTTTATTCACCAGGTTTTGGCTTGTAACCTTTACATTGTTTGGCTTTGTAATATTAAAATATTATGCAGCAATACGGAGGTGATACTTTCAAGATAAACCCTGTTATTACAGCATACATTTTCATAGATTTCATTTTGTCAGATGGCCAGTGTATCCTAATATATCTCCTGGCTACGGGTGGGCCTTTTCAGTCCTAGCCCCTACCTGGTGGAATGAGCTCCCGGAAGAGCTGAGGGCCCTGACAGAGCTGGGTGCCGCAGAGCCTGCAAGATGGAGCTCTTCTGCCAGGCATTTGGTTGAGGCCGGGCTAGGGACCAGGGTAATAAGATTGGGTCCTCCCCCTCTTTGAGTAATTGGTACCCCCCTGGGCTAACATTGCCTGATGACATTAATGTAACATAACTGAACGGAGAGCTGAGACTCTGGGGGTGGGGGCTGAATAGGGATTGTTTGTAGCCGTTGTTGCTGGTTCTAAGAGATATTGGATTTTTAAATGAATTTTTATGTTTTTATTGTAAACCGCCATGAGTCAGCTGGGCTGAGAGTGGCGTTATGTAAGTTGAATGAATGAATGAATGAATGAATGAATGAATGAATGAATGAATGAATGAATGAATGAAATGCAAAGGGCACATTTTGGTGTAGTGGTTGTGAGCGATGGCTTCTAATCTGGCGAGCCGGGTTTGATTCCCTGCCCCTCCACATGCAGCCAGCTGGGTTACTTTGGGCTAGTCACAGTCCTGATAGCGCTGTTGTCACAGAACAGTCCTTTCAGGCTGCTCGTGATCTAAGCCATGTGCTTTCCTATGGCACAAGTATCTTTGTGCCAGCAGGTGAGTTTATTGTGCTGAAAATGCTACAGTTTGCGGAAAAATCCAGTAAAATCCAGTCCATTGTTTATTATCATTAATATATTGCTCTATTAATGCACTTGAAAGCTTTAGGAAGTGGCACTGCTGGTTTTAGTGGGCTTAGGTATAATCCAGTATGCCTGATCCCATCAGATGGAAGCTAAGCAGGGGCAACCTTGGCTAGTAATAGGATGGGAGAGTACCAAGGATTTGGGTGGTAGTTCCTCCCAGGAACACTAGGGGTCATGCCACTGAAGAAGGCAATGACAAACCACCTCTGAACATCCCCTGCCTGGCTGCTAGACAATCCTCAGATTTCTTGGCTATTATTATTATTGTTGTTGTTATTATTAGTTCAATTTATTACCAGCCACTCCCAGATGGCTCGTGGAAGGTTACATGTGTCTGAATAAAATCCCCGTAAAACCCCTATTAAAACTCCAGACATAAAACCACACGATTCATTAATCAAAAGAAGATAGGGTGGAAAACTCACTCAACTATTCTCATTCCCCCAATAAAACATCTCCTAAAGGGGTGGGTGGGAAGAGGGGGCAGATGGAACTCGCAAACCGCCACTCTATCCTGGAAGGGGGGCCATGCAGATCTTCCTAGCTACACTGCATATGCCATATGATAAATAAGAAAAAATATAGTGAGCTTAGGCATACCCCACTATGGACCAAGCTGCAAAAAAGAAACAAGTGGGGCGAAATGAAGCCACGAGTCCATTCTGGACTTATCTAAAGGGAAAAGGGATGTGAATCTTTTGGTCAGCAAAGAACTGGAATGAAATGCTGTTATTGTTTCCCTTTAAAGAACTAAAGTCACTGATTCGGATTCGCTTACCCTGTCCAAACGCAGCGGTTTGCCAGGAATGAAAGACTGCTGAGAAAGAAACAACTGGAAGAGCCCTCGTTCATTGGGGGACCTCTGTTCCTAGCCATCCCACCAATTCAGTACCCAGAGCAAATTTGCCTCTTGCCACTGCTGCTCCAATGGGATGCCAAAAAGACCCAAGTGTGCTAGTTCGAGGAAGCCCCGCCTTTCCTGCTGGTTTGTGACATCACAGAATTCTCGGAACGTTTCCACCAACGGTCCTCCGGCGTCTAGAACATTTCAAACCCTAACCTGCCTAAAGTGAAGGAGCTAAAAGAACGTGAGTCTGAAGCATCGAGATGCCGCAAGACGATGAGGATCCAGGAACGATCTCTCCTCCGATGATAGAAAACGAGACAGACGAAGATGTCGGCTGGAATATGGGAGAACCCTTTGAGTTCTTGAGCAAACTCCAGGGTTTGCCCGAAGGGGAGAAGGGGGAGAAGGCGATGCTGCGCTCCCGGATCCACGAGCAATCCCAGCTCATCTGCATCCTCAAGAAACGTGCGGACGACAACCTCATGCGCTGCAAGGCGCTGGAGGAGCTCAACACTGAGCTGGAGGAGCTGAGGATGGCGGACAGTCTGAGACTGGAAAACCAGACCCGACGCGTCCAGCAGCTGGAAGAGCGCTTCATGGATCTGGCGGCCAACCACGAGGACATGATCCACTTCAAAGACGAGCACAAGCGCCAGAACATGCAGCTGAAGGAAGAAAACCGGCGTTTGCGCCAGGAGAACCTCAGCCTCTTCAGCCGGCCGTTGAAGGAGAAAGAGGCGGAGCTGGACTGTCTCACGGCGCAGTACAAGAAGCTCTCCAAAGACATGGAGGCCTTGAAAGAAAGTCACCAGCAAGAAGTCCAGCGTGCCCAGCGGAGGGAGAAGGAGCTCTTGGATGCCCAGAATAAGCAAGCCAGTGCTCACGTGGAGGAAGTCAGCTCGCTGAGAAGACAACTGGAAGTCCTCGAGGAAAAACACAGCAATGTCTTGGAACAACTCTTGAGGGCAGAACAGGAACTCAGAGATGGCGACCTGAAAGCCACGGTGGAGCAGCTGAGGCAAGAGAAAGACGAACTGCTGACCCTGGCGATGGAGAGAGGGAAAGTGCTGCAGGAAAAGCAACGGGAGATTTCGCAGTTAGAGAAGAAGGCGGAGGAGATGGAGAAAGCCAAGCTGGCTGCAGAACAGCGCTTTGAGATGGAGGCAGCTGCTGTGGACAGCGTCCTCAGAGTCCGAGACCTGCAGCTGCGGCTCAGTGGGGCCGAACGAGCATACCTCGAGCTCCGGATGCAGTTTGAGGCTTACAAGAGGCACAGCATGGATTTGCTTACTAAGGAGAAAGAGTTAAATACGAAACTCCGCCATTTCATGGCCTGAGCCAAGTGCATCTTTGCCAGCCCCCCCGAGCAAAGATGCCTCGCAGGTATTCTTAAAATAATATTTCTGCAAGATCATTTCCCGGTTTTAACGCCTTTTGTACAGCGCTATATATTCTCAAGATCAGAGACCTCTTTGTATCGGTAAAACAAAATAAAATTTTGAAAAATGCGTTGGGTGTGGAACACAGTTCTTCCTTCGTGATCTTGGTCCTTTCGCCGAGACGTCATAGTAAAGGGCAATATGCAAATGGAAAGAATAAATTTAAAAATTTTTTTGAATATCTATATATACGTTAAACAGCTCTCATCTACTAGCTAGAATAACAGAATCGTATACACCACACAGTGCCATCCCAAGCACAGTCGCACGTCTATAAACCCATTGACTTTTAACAGAATTGGAAAAGGGCTAAGTCTCCTAAGGATAGCACTGTTCCCCCCAAGAAATAGGAATTTATAAATGAGAAAAATGAGAATGTAGAAAAGTATATTAAGGAACACTTCTCCGCTATGAAATCTCAACCTCATATCCTGGAAGGAGAGGCCCAGAAGTTATGAGCAACAGTCATGAGCAGGGGGTTGGACTAGATGGCCTCTATGGCCCCTTCCAACTCTATGATTCTGTTCTATGATTCTATGCCAAGGTGGCCAACTTCGAGTGGGAAAATTCATGGGCCCTAGACAGTGTGGGGTAGGGCAGGGGAGGGGCCTCAATTAAATGTAACAAAAGAGAGCCCACCTTGCAAGGCATCCCTTTTCTCCAGGGTGTAAATCTGTAAATCAGCTGTAAATCTGGGAGATCTCCAGGCTGGCAGCCCTAATCTATGATTCCTCTTGGTTGTGTAACTGAAAGTGTGTGAAGACTATGATGCCCCTTGCTCTCTGAGAGGTGGGCTCCCTATTTGTAAACCTGCTCAATGAATTTAAGCAGCTACATCTGTAAGATTAGACTTTAAAACTGTTTCAGAAGGAGCCTCCCTGGTTGCACTTTGTTAGAAGAATTTTGAAAAAAGTGGCTAATTCCCACCTATAAAGAATGGCTTCCAAAGTAGACTAGTTAAGACTCGTCACTGGCTTTTTGCAATCCCCCAATAACAACCTCAGCTCATTTCCAGGTGGCAGAGATCAGTTCCCCTGGTGGAAACAGCTGCTTTAAGAGGGTGCACTCCAGAGCATTATACTCCACTGAGGACCCTCCTTGCCTGGACCTCTGCCTACTCCTGGCTCCACCCCCAAAGTCTCCAAGTATTTCCCAACCAAGAGGTGGCAACCATAAGTCTGTCTTGGTGTAAGATAATAGGGCCATCAACCATTGTGACTGATCTTGATGGACCTGTTATTTCACTCAATACAAGGTCTCTTCCTATGTATACAATTAGTGCACACTGGGTAGGGCTGCCAGCCTCCTGGTGGGACCTGGGGACCCCCTGGAATTGCAGCTCATCTCCAGGCAACAGGGATCCATTCCCCCTGGAGAAAATGGCTGCCTTGGAGGGTGGACCGCCATAGCATAGGATTCCAGAGGCCCCTCCCACCACAAGCCCCGCCCACTCCCAGCTCCACCCCCAGAGTCTCCAGGTATTTCCCACCCCAGAGGTGGCAACCCTGACCCCAGACCACAGAGATCCGTTTCCCTGGAGAAATGGGCTGCCTTGGAGGGGAACTCCATAACACTATAGCCCCCTGAAGCCCCTCCCCGCCTCAAACTCCGCCCACTCCCGGCTCCACCCCCAATATCTCCAGGTATCTCCCACCCTGGAGGTGGCAACCCTGACTCCAGACCACAGAGATAAAACGGCTGCTTTGGAGGGAAACTCCATAATAAGACTATAGCCCAGGGGTAGTCAAACTGCGGCCCTCCAGATGTCCATGGACTACAATTCCCAGAAGCCCCTGCCAGCGTTCGCTGGCAGGAGCTTCTGGGAATTGTGGTCCATGGACATCTGGAGGGCCGCAGTTTGACTACCCTGAAGCCCCTCCCCGCCTCAAACCCCGCCCACTCCCTGCTCCACCCCCCAAAACCCCAGTCATTCCCCTCCCCAGAGTTGGCAACCCGTCGAGGGACAGCCCGCCCTCGCTCCCGAGGGAGGCGCCAACGGTCCTTCCCGCCTCAGGGCGGCCCGAGCGGGAGGCGCAGGCGCAGTAGGCCGCGCCTGTCCGCCATTAGCCGGGCCGCCTTCGGAGGCTCTGAGGCGACGGGCCTGCCGCTAAGCGAGTGGCGACGACGACGACGGCGGTTCGGTCCGCCCTTGCGGGGCGCTGGCTCGGGCGAGGCCCCGCCGCCGCTCGGCCGCCATGCGCCACAGCCTCTCGCAGCTGCTGGCGGCCTCGCCGGGCCCGGGGGAGCCGGCGGCGGCCTTCTCCCTGCCCGGCCAAGGCAGCGCGGCGTCGAGAGGCGTCGAGGCCGAGGCGGGCGGCGACGAGGCCGAGCTGCTCTTCCCGGGGCTGGAGCTGGACGAGTGGCTGGAGGCCGAGGCGGGCTGGGCCCGGGACGCGCTTCCTTCCCCGCCGCCGCCGCTACCGCTACCGCCGCCTCCTCCTCCGGGCCCGGGCCGCAGCAGCCGTCTGCGAGCGGCCGAGGCGGCGCGGCTGAACCGGCAGCGCAAGAAGCAGTACGTGCAGGGCCTGGAGAGCCGCCTGCAAGGCCTGGCCGCCGAGAACCGGCAGCTGCGCGACCGCAACCGGGGCCTGTGCCGCCGCCTGCGCAGCCTGGAGCGGGAGGCCGGCTACCTGCGCGCCGTGCTGGCCAACCAGAGCGCCCTGGGCCGACTCCTCAGCCGCCTCGCCGGCCGCGGGGCCGGCCTGCGCCTCAGCAGCAGCCTCTGGAAAGAAGGCGAGCAGGAGCAGGCGGACGACGACGACGCCATCGCCTGCCGGGGAAGCAGCAGCAGCAGCACCACCAGCAACAGCAGCAGCAGCAGCATGGACCACGACTACGCCCTGCCCGTGCCAAGGGAAGACGGCGAAGAGGAGGACGCCCCCCGCCTCAATGGGGCGACCCACCCTGGCCTGACCCCCACCCCAGCCGCCGCCGGCCTCTGCCTCCACGTGGACCGCGACCAGGTGTCGGTGGAGTTCTGCGCCCTGTGCTCCAGGCGGGCGGCCGCCGGCGCTGCCCCTGCCCCTCCTGCTCATTCAGCCCCCTCCTCCTTCGCCGCCAAAATGTAGGGTCAAGTATGCCGCTTTCCTTCGCCTTCCTAGCCTGCGGAGAACGGAGTCGGTGGGGTGCCGGCCAGAGGATCGTCCTCCGGGGGGTTTGTGCTTAGTGGAGGAGGCAGACAGAGGACGAAGAGAGAGAGAGAGAGAAAGAGAGAGAAAAGACAGAAGCGGCCAAAGGGGTGGGTAGGGGGGTGAGGGTGGCAGTGGGGAGAGAAGAGCACTCTTGGGTGTCTGGTAGCGAAGGGAGGAATGGAACCAGCAAGAAGCCTTCCTGTGCGTGCATGCCAACAGACGTCCGTCCGTCCTCTGGGTGCGATGGGAGTGTCCTTTCTGTGGCACGGACGCGGTGCGACCCAGGACCTGCTTTTCAGGCAGGCGTCAGAGAATCTCCCGTGCTGGCACGCGGATGACAGTGTTCGGAATCTGCCAGGGTTTGCAAGAACCCTGGTTGGCTGGTTTTGTGTCTAGCAAGATTATAATATCCTAGGCGGTTTCCGTGGGAAGTTGAGAATGTCTGATCGTCGGCTGCTTCGCTGGACAGACAGTCGTACCACTCAGAAGGCAGTTAAGGAAAAAAAAAAGTGCATGTGAAAACTGTAACGCATCTGTTATACATTACTATTAAACCTCTCTTGACAGTTTCTTTTTTAGGTGCTTGCCCTGCCAGGCTCCGTTGTGTAGGGGTTAAAAGAACAGTCGTTTGCCACCTCGCAACCTGGTAAGGATCCCTATATTCCCATAATGTGGTATCAGACAGCTTTATGTTGATGGGTTTCTTATCAGTTAGCCTGGACACATCCCTCTGTTGTTTTCAGAAGCTCACAGGCATGTTTGTAGAATCTACCTGACAGGGAAAATGGCAAGTAATGGTTAGTTTAGCATGGCCATTCCCTGTAATAATAAAAAAAAATTCTAACAATATGACAGTGCTTGAAAGCTTGATATCTGGAATGAGGCAACACTCACTGCACAGCTGTGCAGTAGCATAAGTAAATCATTAAACTTCATTCCTTGCCTTTTAAAGAACGGAAGTCTGCTTATATAGCTCAGTGAAATCCCATGTTAGAGAGCTCTTTTTAAGGACAGGCATCTGCTTCAGTAAACTAGCAAGAGGAAATAATGCCAATCTCCTTGCTTCTCGCTTTAGTGAAAATAAGATGAACCCATGCTCATTGTAGTCATGCTCAAACAACATCTGTGACTGGTGTTGAAGAAACGTTTCTATTAACACTCATGGGGGGTTTGGCCAGCACAATGTCTGCCCCCCATAGCATTTTCTGTTGTACAGTTTTGTACTTTAAATGTCTGTAAATTGGGGAAATAAGGGTTGTGAAAATAAATGTAAAGTGAGGTTCCACAAAGAATGACCTGGAAAAGTGTCTCTGGTTACTTTTTATATTGAATTAGAGGCAAATAAGGAGTCTTCCTCCTCCTCTATTGTCGATAATCTACTCTCAGAACTGATTGGCCTTCCCATGCAACAGTCCTTGTGAAACCTCACTGTTTAATAAAGTATATGTGTATTTAGCATCCTTGTTTTTCTTTATGCTGAAGTGGATACAGCTGTCTTGGGGGCAGAAGAAACGGGACCAGCTGCTGGCCACACTTCCTGCTTTATTTTAAAAGGTAGTATGAGAGAGCAAAAAAGGGAAAGGTAACAGGGCATTTGCTATCTTTCACTTGAAACAGAATAACGTGAATGTTCTGAGTCATTTAAATTGCACTTGTCTACAGAAAGTTGATACAGTACTCATGCGAAAAGTGACTGCATTAAAAAGTACAGAGTATTCATAATCTCATCAAACTGGCTAAATCTTTTGACTCGTTATTTATGCTGAAGACACAGTAGCATGACCATACCTGCTCTTGAGTGCAGTCACACTGGTTTCAATGTGGCTTACCTCCCAGTTCTATATGCTTAGAACTACAGCTGGATGGAGATTTTAATCTATCTTTCTCAGTGACATAGGGACATTCGTGCCTATTGAAGCATTGTGCCCATTTTCTGTCTCTGAACTCTCTGTAAATGGCAGCGGGCATACTTTTTCTGATTAAAGAGTTTGCGACAGCATGCACAGGAGTTTGCTGGTTCATGTTTGTCTAGTGTAAACTATGCTTGCTCTCAGTGATCTTTTTGGAAGTCCTTTGGATATCCATACTCATGCTTGGAGAATCTGAATTAACCATAACGAGTGAAAATAAATACCAAGGAAGTTTTAATTCATGCTTCACTTGGTGTATATGATTGGATGGTATGTATGTCATTGGATGGTACAGTAGTTGACTATTATTATATGCAGTTCTTCTTGGCAATGCTCCTGTGTCTTCCCAGATTTTTTATTTCTTAGCTGAGTGCCATACGCCAGGGGTAGTCAACCTGTGATCCTCCAGATGTCCATGGACTACAATTCCCATGAGTCCCTGCCAGCATTTGCTGGCAGGGGCTCATGGTAATTGTAGTCCATGGACATCTGGAGGACCACAGGTTGACTACCCCTGCCATAAGCCCTGGCTAACACATTCCATTATTTGCTATACCAGTGCTCTACTGAAAGGGCTCTTCAGAAGCGGATGCATTTTAATAGCCACTTTTCGCAATGTACTGGTGTAATAGTACTGTGAAATTGAAAATCCACTCGCCTCTTCTCTTTTGTATGACTAAAAGTGTGTTGTTGGGCGAAAATATTCTGGGGCTTAATGCTGTCCTCCACTTAGCATGTGTGTCATTGCCCCTTGAAAAATAAGTCTTTGCATTTGAATAGTTGCTGATTCTGCAGCATGGCAAGTGACACATTTATCTAAGATAAAGACTCCCAGAAGTATGACTGCAGGGATTATTAGTGCCTATTGAAGCATGTTTGCACCAGACAGAAAATGTAACAATCCCCCTCCCTCTGCCCCACCTACTATTGTTAAAATATTTGTTCAACAATCTAACCATACTTGGGAGGAAAAAAATGTGTGAATGTTTCTTTGTAAATAGTTCTGTCACTCTAACAAGAACACAGTGTTCTAATAAAACAAGATGCGTTTATCTTCTGATTACAGGCTCAAAATACGTTTCTTAACGGTCACTAAATTTGATTGATAGAATTATATATTTTTTTAATTGTTGACTGTGGTTTGTTTGGAAAACTGCATTGTTTCAATACTATGGTTTGATTTGCATCATAAGAGAAAGAAAGCTCAAGTATGTAGGGATGCCATGCTTTAAAGCAGCGGTCCCCAACCGTTTGATGGTCGGGGACCGCCTCTGGGGGTGGGGAAGAGCCAGTGGCCCGGGCAGCGAGCATGCGTGTTAGCGCCCCCTGGTGGTTAAAATGTGCATGCGCAGAGCTGCTGCGCATGCACGCTTTCACCACCAGGGCGCTAATGCGCATGCGTAACAGCTCTGCGCATGCGCTTTTGTGTCCGCCCGCTTGCCGCCAGCCGCGCTTACCTCCCCCCCCCCCCCCCCGTATCAGCAAGAAGCTAGCTGGGCAGCGAGTGAAGTGGACGATTTGGCGGCCGCTTCTCTCGGGGCCTGGTCTGTTCCTCGCTGCGGGGGGGGCGAGGCAGGTGTTGCCGCCTGCGGCCCAGTATAGGGCCGCGGACCAGGAGTTGATGACCCCCGCTTTAAAACACTGGTTCCCAAACATTTTCAGGCTACTGCCTCCTTGGCCTCCAGGCTGCATCCCTAGTGCCCCCCTCCCCTATACATACAGCCACACCCCTCTTATTTGTTGTTTGGGCTACTGCAAGTTCAAAACACACCATATTGCCTACGCTGCTTTTTTGTTGCTGTGCAGTGACCATATTTTAGTCTGGGGAAAAAAAATATATATGTTCTTTGTAAAAGTCATTTGTAACAGCCACTTTGGGTCCTCATTGAGGAGAAAGATGGAAAAAGAGAGAGAAGCAAACAATTGCCAGGATCAAGCAGGAAAAAGCTTTTCCAGCCTCCCAAAAATGAAGACTTTTTAACTTATTTATTTGATTGATTGATTTTTATACCGCCCTCCCATATGGCTCAAGGCGGTTCACATAAAACATTGCAGGAGTAATACATAGAACAGGCTAAACATCTAACACAGTCATAATAACATATCAGTAATAATCCAACAGTGAGGAAGGGTTGCCAACCAACCTTCGGTTAAGAAATTCCTGGAGATCTGGGGTGGAGCCTGGGGTGAAGTTGTCATTTTTTTCAGGAAGCTAAGGATGGGAGACCACCAAGGAAGTCCAGGGTTGCTACTGCTCAGAGGTAGGCAATGGCAAGCTACCCTGGAATGTCTCTCGCTAATAAAATGCAGCTGCAGCAGGAAGAGTCCCCGCCTTCTTCCCCCAAATTCCTCACCACCGCCCCGCACCGCCTACTGTGAGAACCCCTGCTTTAAAGGAATTTTGCAGTTGGTATTGCTAGCATCCCCATATTGAAGAGCCAAAGGCCGATATATATGCTGTATTATTCAATAGAGGTTGAATTTCACAATATGGATATTCATGATATTTACATTTAAAGGACAACCATTGAGAAAAATCTTGCAAGAGTGACGGCCTTTCAGCGGCTGTGTAGTTCCAATAAAGAGAGGTCAGCAGCCAGTATGACTATATATTTAGATTTTGCAGGAGAAAGGAAAAAAAGTATCTTCTCTATGTCTTGCTGCCATTTGATATCCAGTATCTTTTGTTTTAAAGTATTCTTTGCTTGTTCATCGCCTAAAGCCAGGATCATAGAAAGAGAAAAGCCCAGGCTCACAAGCTTTTCTGGAATAGTCTTTGGCCAGATAGTCTGAAAGTTGTCCAGGAATAGCAGTGAAGTCAACCCATGTGGGAAGAAGTTGATCTTCAGCCAATGGTTTAAGGAGGCAAGACACACCTTGGCTTCCACCCTGACCCCGCCAGTCTCGAGGTGGAGCAATGCGTTTGAGACACAACTGGGGACTTGCAGTGCCGCCCTTAGGAATTTTGTTTTCGTGTGCTCAAGAAGGGCGAATTGGCAGAAAGAAGGCCCAGTCATAGTCCCAGACAGTAATTGGGCTACAGTTTTGGTTTCAAAAAGCTTTAAAGCTGTGGCTATATAGTGCCCGTCCCTAGTCCACAGACATTTAATAATGTTAAAGGTGGACCTCTGGCCAATGTCCGCTACGTGTATATGATGGGCTTTTCTTGAGTCTAAAGGATTGTGCCAAGATATTTAAATGTGGTCACCTGCTCTATTGTGTGACCATTAATACTCCATCTTTGCAGTTTTGGTTTCTTACCATAGAAACAAGGAAGTTTCTTACCAATTTTTTGTTTTTTTGATAGTTTATTTCTAAATGATCTTCCCTGCAATAATGGGTTAGTGCCTTCAAAGCTTATTGATTTCAGGTCTGTACCCAGAATTTACAAGTGGCGTCTGTTGAGGTGATGACATACCATGAGTTCCAGGATATTAAGAGATAATGTGCATTTAATACTTCCTAGGTGAGAAAATGATCATAATACAGAGTACAATAACTTATGAGCGGTCATGCCTGTTGAGAGGACAGGTCCATCTAGTCCAGCATCCTGATTCCAGTAGTGGCCAGTTATATGCTTTAGGGAAGCACACAATCAGTTCTAGGCCGCAGTGCTTGGGTCATGAAATTTCTCCGGTATTCAACATTCCAAGTGATTCTGCCTCTAATCTTGGAAGCACCACTCAGCTACCATGGCTAATTGTCAACAATAAAATCAGCCTTTTTAATGCTGTATTTCAAAACTGGGGCAAAAAACCCTGAAAATTTCTAATGCAGCAGACCAACTGTTCTCACTGTTCAGTTCTCACTGTTGCTTCTTGTTCTGCATATAAGTTTCTTACTTATATTAATTACACAATCAATTAGATGAACTCAGTGCTACTGTAGCTTAACCACAAGACTGTTCTTATAAGGCTTTATTATTCAGCTTACTGCAGTCTTAAATATAAACATAAATTGCAATGATAAAATTTCAGCAGCAGCAGCGTAGGAATAAATTAACAGTTTTAATTGTAAACTGCCTTGAGTGGGCCTTTGAATAGACAGCAATAGAAATTTCTTGCTTAACAAATTAACAAAAACAGCTGCATTTCTTCTCTTCAAATAGTTACTATTTGTCTTTACAACTATGATGCCTTTTGGAATGTAGCATATCAGGGCCTTGGTATGCTTGATATTGCTGGACGAGCAGTTGTCAGAGAGAGCCTGCTCCTGTGTTGAGCAGGAGGTTGGACTAGATAACCTGTATGGCCCCATTGAACGATGAACCCTTCAGTGGTAATACAGTTATAACTCTTACAGCACAAGAATGAATAACCTGTCTCCTAAAGGGAATAACCAAAACAAAAAACACTTTGCCAAGCATAGCTGGAAGCTGTACTTTATGCTGAAAATTTACTATTGTGTACAGTACCAGTACATACTTCATTTAGACACCTGTCTTTACAGGACAAGAGAAATAATTTTCTTAATATGGAAGTGCCTAGCTTTGGCTAGTATTATGTAGCCATAAGTGTGCATCATTGTATGGTGTTAAGAATCAATACACTGTAATGCTTCCAAATATATAACTTTCTTGTCTGGTGGTGTTTTTTTTTTCTTGCCTGATTTGCTAAGCCAGGTCAAGAATACTTTGCTCATTGAAAATTTGTAAATTACTGTGCATGATGTTATATTGCACAATAACTTACTTTTCATCATCTTTTTATTAGCTTTGTAGTTTCAAGGGGGCGGGAATCACTTTTTCTGTATTCTGTAACCCCCTGGAAAGATGGCAACAAAGTAGTTGAGGCCAACCATGTCTCAAACTGGCAACGAAAAAAATTGATTTTGCTCTGCGTTACAGTTGCTCTGCTGCATTAGAAATTTTCAGTGTTTTTTGCCCCAGTTTTGAAATACAGCATTAAAAAGGCTGAGAAGTGTTTTTGTTCTAATAGAGCTGAGTGACACAACAATTTAGAACAAGCAAGCAACCGAGTGCCAGTAAATGCATGTTTGCATAATTCAAAAATATAAAATATTGCGTGACTAACAATTGTCATATTGCTTAATAATCTGTAAAGTTTCTGCAGCCTAAACATGAGATGTTGTGAGTCTTTTGTTAGGAGGTGGCGCACACAAAGTCTCACAATATGTATTATTTATAGTATTGTATGATTAGTAAATATACAAAGCAGTGCCCTGCAGGATGGTTTACATTAGCGATCCCCAACCTGTGGGCTGCGGACCACATGTGGTCCTTCGACTAATTGAAGGTGGGCCCCGAAGGACGCCTTCTCCCCCCCCCCCCCGGCCCTTTACTTCATCCCCCCAGCCCTTTACAACACACTTCATTGTTGTGGTGTGTCTGTATCTTATTTTTGAAGGGATGTTTAAACATTACCATAGCGATCAGAGAGCGCTAGGGCAGTAGTTGAGAGTACAGGAGTAAACTACCCCACCACCACCACCGGGACTTAGTAAAAGGCATTGAGTGATCCCCGGTGAGTGGTCCCCAGCGTTGAGTGGTCCCCGGTGATAAAAAGGTTGGGGACCACTGGTTTACATGGTTTGCACCTGGATGGCTGGCAGCTGTTCACAAATGTAATTTCCCCAAATGTAAAGCATCTCTAAGAAGTCTTTCAGTCTTATAAAATCTTTGCCTGCCATCCCTTTCTTATACTGCCTATTCTAGCATCCTGCCTGTTTCTCTCATGTACTGTAATTTAAAGATTTATTTTTGGTTTTATACTGAGCCACAGATTGCAGACCTTGCTTCAGGTAAAACATGTCTGAGTTTCAGAATTTGGCTGAAAAACAAGGCAAGGTCTTACTAAAACCTAAGTTTTCCTGCATTTCTAGAAGGGCTGTAGTCAAATACATTCTCTTCAGAAACGCATTGTAACCTTATGAAAAGAGCCTGGATACTGACAACTAGGGTGTATGCAAAAAAAACCCCACAAACAAAACAGTATTTTTGGGTTTTGGCTATAGTGTTGGGATTTGGAAATAACCGGGAATGCTGACATTTTTGGCTCCATGAGTCCGAGGCTTTTAAAGGGACTGAGATCCCTTTAACAGCCTCAGAGTTAGAGTTCACCCCAAGCTGTATAACTTTGCAACTTGGAGTAGAGAAGACACTTCAGCAGATCTTAGGCCAGCTCCGGTAACAGAACAGGAGCCAGCCCAGCTGGTGCAGAACTGACAGCAGAGCTTCCCGTGTCCTGACCAGTCCTATGATATCTTAGACCTCAGTTTAAACCAAACTGCAACAGGAGCCCCAGCCCAGGCAATATGGAGCTAGCACCTGAGCTACCACCCTCACCCTCCTGCTTCAAAGTGGGAACAAACAAAACGGGCAGTTTAAATGGCCGCTTGGAGGGTCCATTCATGAGTTTTTAGATTCAGATGGCTAGTAGCCATTCAAACCATCTGCATCCCCCCCCCCCCCAATTCCATGCGAGTGGAAGCAAAATAGATGAACTGAACACAGTACTTAAGTGAGGCCAAACCAGAGCAGAGTAAAGCGGTACCATCACCTCCCGTGATCTGGACACGATACTCCATTTGATACAGCCCAAAATCCCATTTGCCCTCTTAGCCACCAAGCCACACTGCTGACTCATGTTCAATGTATGGTCTGCTAAGACTCCTTTTCGCACATGCTACTGCCAAGACAAATCTCCCCCATCCTATATTGCTGTATTTGGTTTTTCCTACCTAAATGCAGAACTTTACACCTGCCTCCCCATTGCAAGCCCAGGACCAGCAGAGGCCTCCCAACCTCTTCCCCACCGACCTCCCTGCTCCCTTCCTGCCACCGCTGTGAGTCTGGAGCTGCCGGAGCCTTCCCAACCTCTGCCTGACCAACTTCCCCATTATCCTAACACAGTTCTGTAGGGCCTGTAAGACAAAGCCCTTCGGACAGGCTCACAGTTGAAGTCAGCTTGGACAAATAATCTTACAAATAATTGTGGGCCTCCCTCGCTGCAATCCAACAGCTCTTTGCCTACCCCAGCAAAAGAACCATGGAGACGTCACCAATTGTTTTTTTGATCAATTATTTTTTATTGTTTTTATTATTTTAATTATCTTGTATTTTAACTGTTGTAAATGCCCCCCAGATGGCAGTGCCAATAGGGGTGGTCTAGAAATTTACCAATATATAAAAAAATATATTCCTACTAGAGGTAAAACACTAAGCATCACGAGAAGTTCTTGTCTCCAGAATCTTTAATATCATTCCCAGGTAATGTCTAGTTTTGTTGTGAAACTTCCTCAGCTTCGTAATAATTGCACGTGACCAAACAATTCAAATACAGTGCATGGTCTCTTGAAACCAGCTTGGTGTAGTAGTTAAGTGTGGTGTCTTCAGTCTGGTGATCCGGGTTTGATTTCCCGCTTCACATGCAGCCAGCAGGGTTACCTTGGGCTAGTCACTGTCCATATAGTCCTGTTCTGACCAAGTAGTTCTGTCAAAGCTCTCTCAGTTCCATCTATTTCACAGGGTGTCTCTCGTGGGAAGAGGAAGGGAAGACATTGTAAGCAAGACTCCTGGTAGTGAAAAGGGGGGGGGGTATAAAAACTAACTCTTCAAGACACTTTTTGGTCACATGCAATTTAAAAGCTGAAGAAGTTTTGCAACGAAACTACATTTCCTGGGAATCTAGTCTGATATTAGAGTCTGAAGTCAAGAACTTCTCTTATGCTTAATATTTACTTCTAGTAAGAACAGGAATTTTATTTGTGAATTTCTCAAGTGCTGTTATATTCCTTATTTTTGCACACCATCTCCCTAAGGAGATCGCTATAGCGTTCCAGCATTGGTTAATAAGCAATCGAGCTGCAACTAAAAGATGATTAATCTGTGTTTTTCATTTACAATAGTTTTCATTAAGATGCATGTTGAGCAGGGCAATTCAGCAGTATGTTTTATTTGTTCCTAGGTGATTGTAACGATCTCTGTAAATACTGATTTCCAAAATTTGTCTATAGTTGGACAGGATCGCCACATATGCATAAATATCCCTAATTCACCATAACCTTCCCAAAAGTTTTTATTTTCATCACGTGGGCTATCCTTATAGGAGTAAAGTACCATCTTTGAGAAATCTTTAATCCATGTTCTTATAAGGCTCTTGAAATTGTTTTAAAAGGACATTGTTGAAACATTTGATTCCAGTCCTTATCATTAAAGTTTCCCGTGTTCCTCTACTTATCTACCATCATTCTACCAGGCGAGAAAGATAATCAATATAGCAGTCCTATGGAGAAAGCCCACTGTGCAGGGTTGGGGGGCTCGCTGGAGGAAAGAGATACAAGGGGATGGAAGCCTTCCCCACTCCCTGTTCAGCAAGCATAGCTTTGTGGAAGGAATGGCAGTTTCATCCCTTGTCTGCTCCCCCTCCCCCCCTATTCTATGCCCTGACCTACATGGCACCCCTCCCTCCAAATGCAGCCTGAATAAAGAGCAATAAAGAACTTTGCAGCTGCCTGAAGCATTTTCCAGGTTCCTGTTACGTTCACGCAAAACAACCAACTCTTCATAAACAATGAACAGGGACTTAGTTGGGATTTGAAATCTAGCCTTCCAGTTATGTGTGCAGCACCTTCAACCAATTCTGGTATGGTCCAATTTTGATCTAAACGCTCCAGGTTATGGATGTTGAGTTACAGTTCAAAAAAGTTGTGTTCATGTTGCATGATAGTGCATATCAGTCATGTGATGGAGTCTCAAGTGGCTATTTTCCAGTGGCTTCTTAATGTCCGAAGAGCTAAAAGCAAGTGTATTCACATATTGATGGATGCAGTGGATCACTGTACTGCCAGAACCTCAGTCAGGACTATGTGCAGTCTAAAGGAATTGGGAAGAGTCAGCATCTAATTGTTGTGTTTCCTTTAAGCAGCATTTGTGAGATTATAAACTTCTTACTCATCCTCTAAAAGTAGGTCACTTTGCCCTTATAGGGTATTGTGCTAGGCCCCGTGTAGATTACAGTTTTAATTTTGCTCTCCTGGATATCCATTTAACAATGCCCTTTTCACTTTCAATCGGAACCAGCAAATACCTAGAACAGATTTGAAAGCAGGCTGGCCTGATAGGAAATAGACTGAATTCTGTTAGAGCGGTTTCTCATGTGGGCGACAGCTCTACCTTGCATTTCCATTGTGCTCAGCACAACACTGGGGCAGGGCTGGATTCCAAAAATCCAGGGCTGGATTCCTTGAGTAGGCAGAGGCATGCCTTTAAGGAGAATACACTGTAGGGCCCCCTCTGTCTATTTTGCAGGGGTACCCCAAGCACCCTTGTGGAGCCTACTGTGAGAAATGTTCAGCTGTGGGATTTATAGGAGGGGTGATACCAACCAGGTCAGCACTGGACAAAAGTTACATTTTTAAAGACTGTTTAATGCAGATTTTATATTCACGAAGGGGAAAAGACCAAGCCCATAAACAGCTGCAAAATTTCTCAATCAATCATGGAGTTCTTCAGGATCCATCCCAGGTTCAGGCAACAGAAGCATTTTGATATATATGTCCTGATACTTTGAGGCGAAGTAGGTACCCAGCGCTGCTTGCAGGATTGCAGCATATCTCAGTTTTCTGTATGCTGGTTTGCAAACTGTCATCCAGTATTGGAGCATGTTCCCCTTACTTGGCAGAGGAGCTGTGGAATATCTGGAAAGAACGGAACATTTTACTTTAGCGAGGGCTAACCAACATTCTAGTATTCACGCCCCCCCAATAAGGCAACTACAGTAGACCTGTTACTTAAAAAAAACCAGCCTGTTCTGTTTTAAAATAAAAATAGGTGCCAAACCCTACTACAGTTTTTCAGATATAGAATCACTTGCTCAAAAGCAGCAGTTATTTCTTGGATTAAAGCATGTTATGAAGGAAGAATTAATACTGTTTAACCCAACTAGCATTCTGAGGCGAGACGTAAGAAAACATGATAGCCCAATTTTAAGTATTTGAAAGGTTGTCACTTGAAGGAGGGCAGGATGCTGTTTCCGTTGGCCGCAGAGGAAAGGACACGCAGTAATGGGTTTAAACTACAAGTACAACGATATAGGCTAGATAAAAGGAAAAAGATTTTCACAGAGTAGTTCAGCAGTGGAATAGGCTGCCTAAGGAGGTGGTGAGGTCCCCCTCACTGGCAGTCTTCAAGCAAAGGTTGGATACACACTTTTCTTGGATGCTTTAGGATGCTTAGGGCTGATCCTGCGTTGAGCAGGGGGTTGGACTAGAAGGCCTGTGTGGCCCCTTCCAATTCTATGATTCTGAGTTGTTAGGGTCAGTGCATCGGAGCAAGCATTAATGCAAGTACACTGAACCAAGAATGAAGGGAATCATTTGAACAGGGGAGGAGAGTGTGGGTCAAAATAGTCTACCCTTCAGCAGAAACACTTGCAGTAGAGGAATTCTACAGCAGAATTCTACTGATTATACCTTAAAGTGCCCAAGGAAGGAAATATACATTATTTCTGCACCAGCATCATTGCATAATCAAGGGGGATTCTATGTTGGAGTGCAGGAGAGAAGAGATTCTGAGTCCACTCACATCTTAAAAGATGAACAAGGTTTCCTGAGTCTGATGAAGTGAGATTTTACTCTCCAAAGAGACAAAGACTCTCTCCTGAGCCTTAGGGGAGGACAGTATATAAATGTAATAAATACATAAGTAAATAAAAGCTTATAAACTGGAAATCTTTTAAAGTGTGGTTTCTCCCTCATGAATCTTGTATGATTATTGGCACCACCTTTCAAGTATCTTTCCCACACTCTGACCCAACCATTCAAGATCAACAATAAGTACTTGAGTGGTTATCCTTGAAAAGTGATGCAAGACAGTTCTTAAAACTCTGAAATTATCCCAGCGTAGGACATCACTGCAATTTTAAACATTTGGGTAGTTGGCCGTACCCCTTCCAACTACAATAATGCTCCTTTGATGGCTCCTTTGATGGTTATCCCCATTTGCAAGGATACAAATTATAAATCTACCTAGCTGCGAGACCTCCGTTGAGTGGAATAGCTGTAAGAGCAGGATACAAACAACCGATAAAGGCTCCAATGACTCCCCCTCTGATTGCGATACAAGTGGCACAGTTGATATCACCTGGAGAGGAGAAAACAGCATTCAAACTTAACAGATACGTACAGCATTACAGGCATTTCTTGACGTATCGACAGCGTTCCCATTTCAGGGCAGGACCAGTCTTTTGAAAATCCGCATTTCCCAACTACAGTGAGATGCGGCCAAGAAGCAGCTCAGAAATTACATCAGAAAAGTTTCATTGCTGCCCGTCTTTTTCTGCTGGTGTGTAAATGTCTGTCATGAAAATTAAAATGACAGCATTGGATCCATAGATCACGCGTTGTCCTTTGGAGAACCCTCTCTACCAGTGTAAGGCCATGGCATCAACCAGACAGGGAATAAGACAACACAGGAATCCCACATCCTGCTCAGCCACTGGTGTGCACATCACCAGTGCAGAGAAAGAGACCCAAATATGCTGGCTAGAAAGTGGGTGTTGTCCAGCAAGGCCAAATGGGAAGTGGAGCTAGCCACAGACACAAGAAGTGGAAGGAAGGTGTAAATCATGGCCGTGTAATATAAAAAATTATATATAAAAAATTATTTGCTTAATCATGCAGCATAGGTAGTAAAATAATTCTGAATTTCAACTATTTAATAAAAAACCAATATAATGTCTATTTTACCTTTAAGAATTTGGGTTTTTTTCCTCTTTAAATTTCACAGAACACAACTGGATTGTGATAAATATAGAATACTCTCTGAATGTGTGTTCTGTGTATTTAATGTATTTGTCACCGCTGCAAAAGGCTGCAGAAGCCACCAAACGTGTCTTCGCCTTTTTCCTTCTCATGTAGCTCTCCTGCCTCTTGCTAGCAAAGCCGCCAAACAGCACCTCTTGCAAATTCCCCCGTTGTTTGCACAACGTGAGATGCCACAGTCCATGTCTAAGGTTGAAACTTTGAGCATCATACCTTGCATTATAGGCTGGGAAACACAAAGTTCGTAAACAGCCAAAGTCGAGACGAACGGCAAGAACGCCATGGGCAGAGTGGACGCAAAGCGAGCTTGGGTTACATTCAGGGCGCTCCTGAGATAGTTGTTTGCTATTAAGCCACAGAAGCTTGAGTTTAGCGCGAGGACAAACGGTCCTGATTGAAATAAATTCCTGCAGGAAGAGCCAGGAGGGGAGAAAGGTATTTTAGAATTGCTATCCAGAGCTACTAAGCTTTAGTTACCTATGAATATGGCCTTGCATTTTCTTCCTCTCACTCATAACGCAAACAGGCCTGTTTCTGGAACAATACAAATACGGTATGTGCTTGAAAACACCTTAAATATCAGCACTATCCGAGTCTTGTAGCGTTAAAGCAGAATGACCAGAATGGGAAGAGGAGCCCTGCTTGACCAGACCAGGGGTAGATCTTGTCCAGCAATCCACCCTCATAGCGGCCAACCAACCATCCTAGGGGGCCAACAAGCAAAAATGTTAACTCCACAAAGTACATAATTCTGAAGCCTAAAGTTGGCCGATTTGTTCCTACAGAGGATATTATACTCCACTGAAGGCTCTCCTGTCCCCAACCCAGAGCTGGCAACCCTAATTCCACGAAACCTTATCTACCTGCATGAACTTGTTAGCCTTTAAGTTGCCACAAGACTCATGCTGCAGCAGAGGAGTAGAATTCCCCTGACCTGCCCAGGGACCAATGTTATTTATGTACTAGTGGCCAAGCCTGTTACATTCAGGAATATAACGGGCGCTAGATCAGGGGGGTGGAGTGGAAGAACTCTGCGGACAGTCTCTCCCTCCCACCAGGATCCGCAGGCAGCTGTTAGGGAACTCACCAGCAGGGGCAGCTGTCACGCAACAGGGATCTGCAGCCTCCAAGCCTCAGAGGGAAGTGGGAGGAGGGGGTGGTCAGGGATGGGGGACGGAAGGCGATTGGCTGGCTGCTGGACAAATGGGCAAGCCAGTTGGAGGCGGAGGCACTCAGGGGCCTGAGAGACTACCTGATCTCCTTGGGCAGACTGTCCCCCCAAGATGGGGGGACACAATGGAAAAAACAAAATGCACAGGCAGTTGTTGATATTGCGGTCACCTGGAGAAGGCTCACCAGGTGGATGACAAGGGGAGAGATGGTCTCACAGATATGAGGGTCCGGTGCCAGGGAAGGCTTTGCGTGTGACAGCCAATAGTTTAAAAATTGACCACACGAAAGAAATCCAAATAATGAGGCGAGATCTTCTCAGGATGCCTACGTTCACGTTGGAGGTGGCCAAGGACATTCTCAGGGCAGATGAAGGACAACAGCAGTTCTCCACAATATGCGTGACCCAACATGTTCTCCAAAGGATATCCTGTGCCTACAGGTCAATACTGTAATATTCAATACACATCCCAAATCCATCGGAAATCCTTACAGCTATATCACACTTTCTCAACCAGGGTATCATGAAATCCTGAGGTTTCTTGCTGGCCCCAGATGGGTTTCCTGAATGGGTGGAAGTTAATTTCTTATGTATCTTTAACATTTCTTAAAACGTTTAATGGGTGATATGACCATATACGTTCATGTTGACCCCCACAATGGCCAACAATGGGACTGGACGGGGTGGGAAGGGGAGTGGTCCGGGGTGGGCAGGTACAGAACTATGCTTCCCAACCATGTTCTGCATGATCATGCTACGCCTGGGGTTTCATGAACCCTGAAGAATGTTTCGGAAGTTCCTCAATGGCACAACAGTTGAGGAAGGCTAGTTCATTAAACGGTGCATGTTTAAAAAGTGAGGGAGAAACGAAAGCAGAGAAGGAGACCTGGGGCCAAGTTCAGTACTTTCCACTGGCCTGCTGCGGTGTAGCACATTCCACTGAGCAAACCACTTAGGCCAATTGCTTGGGGTGAGCGTAACCATTAGTGGTGTAAAACTGTTGAAAATGCCAAGAGGCTATCACTCACTTGTCAACTGCCGGGAGCCGCTCAAACCTTTCTCGCAGAATCGCAGCCCGGTCTCTCACCAGGGGCCGGTCTCTTACGTAAGAATCAAGAACCTCTCCTGCCATTTTCGTTTCAGCGAGTGGGCGGGGCTGTCAAAGCCAACACTGGTCACACTCCTTGAGAAGTACTGGCGAAAGGAACGGAAACACACTTAACATCTCGCAACTCTGTTGTATGAGGCTATTATCAAAAGCTGGCTGCCCGGCGTGTACGCGACTGGTTATATCAGGTATTCAGCTTTGTTAAACCTGAAGCCAAATGTGGAATTCTGATGTAGCACCTTGGATGCAGGATGCAGAGCCAGCCCCAAAGTTATCGCCATAGCTTAATTTCAGTAACGCAGTGTGGATCGAGGGGGGGGGGCAGACTGTGGCTCTCCAGATGTCCATGAACTACAATTCCCATGAGCCCTTGCCAAGACACCAGCTGTCAAAGCCAGTTTTGTTCTAGCATTTACTTTATCCCATGGAACTTATTGGGAGTAACTAAGAACTGAGTCAGTCCCTATATTATACTCCAGATCATTCCACAAGCATCTGGCTCTTCATTATAACTGAAGAAATGAGGGCAAGTCGGTACATGAAGTCCAAACCTAAAAGAAACCAACCCAATTGATGTTCCAGAAATAATAAAGAATCTCACAATGTTAAATGACGTCTGTATGTTCTAATTTATTTTTCAAAGTCTCTATAGATCAAGCCAGAAGAGCATCTAGATAATCATAAAAGGTAAAGGTATCCCCTGTGCAATCACCGGGTCAAGTCTGACCCTTGGGGTGACGCCCTCTAGCATTTTCATGGCAGACTCAATACAGGGTGGTTTGCCAGTGCCTTCCCCAGTCATTACTGTTTACCCCCCAGCAAGCTGGGTACTCATTTTATTGACCTCAGAAGGATGAAAGGCTGACTAGATAATCATACGTATTTTCAGAGTTGAAGCTTTTCTTCAGTGGCTTGTCCCTCTTCTTCCAATATTCATGTCTTAGTTTCTCAATATTTAAAAACATCTTAATAAATAGACCTTTAAGGTCCTAATTGCGGTTCAGGATCCTTGTTACTTTGGAAGAACTGGTGGCTGTGCTTTATTAAAAGGCTTATTTATTAAGATGCTTTGATTTGATCTGTATTTCAACATTGAATTGTAAATTCCCATCCTTCTCAAATTTTAGTCCATTGTAATATGGACTATGCAGTATGAGAAGTTTGAAAAGTTACCTTCACTAACTTGCTTCACAAAAATGTTTCGTTTTGCTTCAAAAGCTTTTATTTCAGTATACATGTCACACACAAGCTTTCCTTTCCCCTGCAACCTTAGATTCAATGTGTTTTCAGATGCTCTGTGATACCCATTAAGAAAGCCAAATCAAAAATCCATTCAGGGTCAGAAAGTGCTTCTTGATCTTTTCCTTTCTCCTTAAGGAAACATCAGTTTCATGATGAAGACAGAAAAAAGTTTAAAGATTTTGCCTCTGCTAAGCCTTCTGCAAGGTTCAATACACCCCCATATTTTGCATCTATCTGAGAGAAAATTTTGAAACTGACGATGGATACAACAATATGCATCACTGAATTTTCCCACAATACTTGCTGATGGATGATGCTGTGAAATTACATAGGAAATGTATCATTTAATTTCAATATCTCTTCACTGATTTTTGCAACTACACCAGTTTTACTTCCCACCATGCATTTCTTGCACCATTAGGTGCGATACTTTTCAATTTATTACATACCTTCCAGAATATGTCTTCTGCAGTTGTGGTGCCTTTCTGCAGTGCACACAACTCTTCTTGTAATTCTGAAGTTGGAATCTATCCGCCTGTTAAAATGAGTAGTTGAGCAGTGTCTATAACGTCCTTGCTGTCATCTAATGCTAAAGAAAAAAAATCAAACTTTTTGCCTTGACAACCAGTGACATATACAGCTCTTCTCCTAGTTGTTCAATGCACTTGGTGATTGTAGATAAACTGACACAAGACAGGATACATTCTCAGGGCACATTTCCTCCATTACTTTATCCATATACTTTTTAACAAATTCACCATCAGAGATTGGTCTACCACTCTCAGCAATTCATTGAGCAACATGACAGCTTTTGCTTGCAGCAGCAACCTCACCAGTAACTTTGGAAGCCACTTGCTTTGATGGGTGGAGCCTCTAGAACAGTGGTTCTCAACCATCATGATGCCATGACCCTTTAATACAGTTCCTCGTTGGGGGGACCCCCAACCATAAAATTATGCCAGTGTTCTTTCACAGACATTAAACCGAAATTGACCAAAGCTGTGAAGATCCTTTGTTCAGGATTGTATATAAATTGGTTATAAATTGTATATAAATTGGCAGGTACCTTCTGGAGGAGCGGCAACAGTGGTGCCCCCCGCCCTCCGCCAAGCTGCTTGCCCTGCTGCAACCTCTGTGAAAGGGTTGTTTGACCCCCAAAGGGGTCCTGACCCCAAGGTTGAGAACCACTGCTCTAGAAACATTCAGTATGTAAAACACTCTGCATCCTTTTTATTTGCATAAATACCAGGCCTTTTTCTGTCCTATTGTGCTGCAGATAGAGTTGCCAACCATTAAACTGGGCATTAATTACACTCTTAACAGAACCAATGTTTTATTCAAGGTATGAGCTTTCATGTCCATGCACACTTCTTCAGATACAATGTCAGCTGCAAAGCCAGCTTGATGTAGTGGTTAGGAGTGGTGTCATGTAATCTGGCAACCTGGGTATGATTCTCTACTCCTCCACATTCAGCCAGCTACATGACCCTGGGCTAGTCACAGCCCTGACAAAGGAGTAATATCATGGTTCTCTCAGCCTCACCTCCCTCACAGGGTGTCTGTTGTGGGGAGGGGAAAGAAAGGTTATTGTAAGCTGCTTTGACAATCCTTCGGGTAGAGAAAAGTGGCATATAAGAACCAACACTTCTTCAAAATTTGTTCTGCTACTTCATACCAACAAGGCTACCCATTTAAATCACTCTTAATAGCAGATAGCCGCTGCCAAGTAAAAAGGTTTATGCTGGGCAGAGGCTTCAGTTTATTTATTTACATTATTTATAACCTGCCCTCTCTCAAAGGGACTCAAATTGGATGGCACAGAGTGAGTCAACTAACTGGAACGTTCAGTAAACAACACATCAGGATTGTAGAAGTTTGGAAGGAACCAGAAAGTACATCAAAAGTATTAACATGACACAAGCAGTGCCAAAAAACCCACTACACAAGAGGATCCAAGCTTACTGTAAACTACACACAACAGTATAGCCCACAGTACCTAATCCAGGCTTTCTCAAAACACTGGGGTTTCTTGATGGCCTTGGAAGGGCTTCCCAAGCAGGTAGGAGTTAATATATATATATTTTTAAAAATTGTTAGACATTTATCGACCAGTCTCCCCATCCCCAAATGGCCAAGTATGGTTCTGGAGGAGGGGCCCCAGGTGGGTGCATACACAGCTATACTTCCCAACCATATTCTGCACAATCGCGCCACCTCTGCGGTTTCTTGATGCCTGATGAATGTTTCAGGGGGTTCTCAACTAAAAAAGTTGGAAAAGGCTGCTCTAATAATAATAATCAGGTTTGCATAATTTATGGAAAGCCAGGAAAGCGGAAGTCTTCCTAACCTGAGGCAGCAGATTCTATAAAGTGGGAGCTTCAATGGAGAAAACACATGTATGATGATTGTGCCCATTCAAAGGCTGCCATCCACCTGACACAAGCAAAGCTATAATGGCAGAGCACAGTCCTGCAGATAAGAGGAGTGAGCAGATTTTTGCACAAACTTTTAAAGGAAAAACAACACTCCAGCCCTCCTTTCCACAGGTCAGATCTCAATTCTAATTGTAGAATGCCCATAGACATGATACAGCTCAGCTACTCTCTGTAACAGTTACAGCTTTTCATTCTGACTTAAAACTCATCTTACACATCATGGCTGATTGAAGAACAGAGGCCTCCTCTATGACAAACAAGGCTGCAAGGCCCAAATCGTATCAATTAATATGCAAGAACTATTTGGATAATTTTGCTATATTTCAACTCCTCTTGATCACTCCTCCACAGGAGGCAACTGTAGGGTGGGAGTCAAAGCTGGCGGCCCTACTTTAACCTATTTGTATTTTAAAGACTTAACAAAATTTGTAGCAGGATGCAGGCATTTGTGAGTCGCTGGTCACTTCTACAGATATACCCAGAAAAAGAGGACAGCTGTGACTCATGAAAGCTCCTATCTTGCCACAAACTTTGTGAGCCTCTAAGAAGCTACTGGACTTTTGCTCTTTTCTGCTGTCACAGACAAACACGGCAGCCTATTTTGATCTTTTCCTAATTCATTCTGTGATTTTGTGTTATCGAAAAGGTACAAATATAATTTACAGCAGAAACATCCGGTATATATTTTCGATGTAATCATTTACCCATCACAATTACATACATTAAAATACTACTTTTATCAGGGGCAGCAGGAGACAAGGATTCTCATACGTACGTGGGAGCCTGCTCGCTTGAAACAAAAGGGTTCTATTTTGAAATAAGCATGCACTGGATTGCAGCCAGATCCTGGTTAAGGAAGGATACACTACACGACCCATTCCGTATATGCTGAAACCAGCCATGCCGAGCCATTTGCCCCCCCCTCCAAATCACAACACCCCTCCAGTTGCATATTCCCCCGCAAACGGGGATGCCAGCACTCAGTTGGGGCCTGAAGATCCCCTGGAATTCTAACTCGTCTCCAGAATACGGAAATCAGTACCGTTAGAGAAAGGGTTGCTTTGAAGGGCGGACTCCCACAGCATTATTGTGGGAGGTCTCCCACAGACCTCCACCGAGGGTCCTCCCGCCCACTCCCGGCTGCACCCTCAACCTCTCCAGGCATTTCCCAACCCGGGGTTGGCAACCAGACAGAAATGACCTTGAGGTCTCCAACCGAGCCCAAGTCGTCGCCCTCCTACTCACCTAGCCCTCCCTTCCTCCAGTTCCCCGCGAGTCGATCCCGAAACCAATTCTTCAGCCTCGCCCCCAAGAAAACCATTCGCCCCCCACAGGCAGCCGCTGAGCGAACAGCCAACTCACAGCGCAGCCCCTCGGAGCGACGCCGCGCACGCCCTTCCCGCGGGGGCCGCCATCTTGGCCAGTCACATGACCCCGCGCGGCGCTCCGAACCCGCCTCCGATTGGCCGCCCCTCCCGCGCCCTCAGCACGCCGCCTCCCGATTGGCCGGGGCGGCGCGGGGCATTTCGCTTGTCACTCAACCCCCCCCGGGGCCGGCCCGGCCGCGTTGCTAAGGGAGGCGGCGCCCGCTGTGCCCTGGAGACGGCCCCGAGGCGCCCGCAGGCCGCGGCCGAGTGACGGGCTGGGACGGCCGGCCGGAGCCCCCCTCCGCGCGGCGCTCGATGGGGGCGCAGCAGCCCGCGAGGTGAGAGCCCGGGAGCCCGGCCTGGCCCTCCGACCCGCGTGTCCGCCCGCTCACACGTGCAGGCTCGGCCTCCTCCGCGGGAGGGGGGGGGACTAGGCGGGCGCCCTCCCTGCAGGGTAGGCCTGCCCCCCCACCCTCCCCGCCTATTGCCTGGTGGGTCGCGTCGCCTGCCTTCCTTGCCTCTTCCCTGCCTGTTGCATTCTTTGCAATCCTTGCTCTGCGTCGCCTCCCCGCATCTGGTGGGTCCCGATCCGCCTGCACCCGCTCCCGGGTTCCCTGCCAGGGAGGCACGGCGGTCCCCTTTTGCCTTCCAAGCCACCCTTGGGTTAAGGCGATCAGATTGTCCCACTTTTGGAGGGACATCTGGGGGTACCTGGCAAATTGAAATTAAAAATTTTATATATATCTATTACAATTCTATTTTTGCGTTCTGTGAAACTTTTTGTTGCTCCCTATAGACCAAATTTTTAATCAAGAACCCTCCCCCCCCCAGTCAATGGTATCCCGCTTTACCCATGTCAAAATCTGGTCACCTTACCTTGGGTGCATGCAGGTGGGCAGCTGTGTTGGTCGGAAGCAGCGGGGCAAAGATTGAGCCCAGGGGCACCTTGAAGTGCAACACAAAATGATTGGAGGTGTAAGCTGTTGACAATGAAATAGGATTACTCTGAGTACACAGATGAGAGAGAATCATAGAACCATAGAGTTGGAAGGGCCCAAAGAGGCCATCTAGTCCAACCCCCTGCTCAACGCAGGATCAGCCCAAAGCATCCTAAAGCATCCAAGAAAAGTGTGTATCCAACCTTTGCTTGAAGACTGCCAGTGAGAATGAACAGAGGATTAGGAAAGAGCATCATGAAGATACCCAACAAATATGCAGTATAAGGAAGAAGAGTTGACTTCTATACCTCGCTTTTCACTACCTGAAAGAGGCTGGGAATCACCTTTCCTTCCTCTCCCTTCTACCCTTCTTCAAGATGCTACTGGACTCTGATTTTATTGTGCTGCTTCAGACCAACACAGCTACCCATTTGATTCTCCCCGCAACAGACACCCTGGGAGGTAGGTGGGGCTGAAAGAGCTCGGGAAACAGCTCTAACAGGACTAGGCTACCCAGCTGGCTGCATGTGGAGGGGTGGGGAATCAAACCTGGCTCACCAGATTAGAGTCCGCTGTTCTTAACCACTACACAAAGCCGAACGAAGGTGATTAGCAAGGCATTTGATTGTGCGAAGCATCTTCATCGTGCTGTGTATTTGTTGGATAGCTTCATTATGCTGTTTACTAATTTCCTGCTGATTTGCTCTCACCTTCTATCTCCACTCTGACAATTTCTTTTTCGTTGTCTGAGGAAGTGTGCAGGCACACAGAAGCTCACATCTTCAGTAAAACCGCCCTGAGCCTCCGGGGAGGGCGGTGTAGAAGTATGATAAATAAATAAATAAATAAATAAAACTCTGTGGGTCTTTAAGGGGCCATGGGACTTGAATTTCGTTCAACAACCGTTTGAGTTAGGAAGCACTGATTGGCCCATGCAAGGCCGTGCACAGGGTATTTTTTTTAGGGGGGGGGAGTTAAATCCTCCTCCAAAAATTAAATAAAAGAAATACTACAAAAAGCCACTAATTGAATCAATGAAAACCTATTAATAGTTGTACGAATCGGAGATAAAAAGCTTTGAGAATCAAATTGTCACGTAAGATACGGAGAGGCTGATTCTGTGAAAGTTCAAGGGGTGGCAGGTGACAGCGGATGAGCGATAGGGTTGTGAGTGTCCTGCATAGTGCAGGGGGTTGGACTAGATGACCCAGGAGGTCCCTTCCAACTCTATATGTGAAAAGCATCAAATGTTAAAACTGTATTTTTGTTTAATTTTTTTTTTAGTTTTATTTATATCAAAGACCTCGACAGGGTGAAATGCTTGGCTTTTAAAGTTTTGAAATTGTCCAAAAAATAAAGGAGATATCACGATGCAATGCCGGAGCGTTACACCTGCGACCATACCGTAAGGAGTAGTGAAGCATGCACCTCACGCCTAGGCTCCTTCTGGATGTCCGTAGCTTGTTTCTCCTCGGCCTTTCAATTTTGCCGGTTGATGATTACTTACGCAATGGATTTCCATTGCATTTTTCGTTGCATAAAGATTTCCTCTATGACTAGCGTATAAGATGTTTTCACGTCAATAATAGAAAAGAATTTAAAATTCAGGAGAAAGTGAGAAAGAATTAATTAAGAAGTTTTACCGAGGATTCTGGAATATAATGTAAACTCCCCTCCCCTTTAAAAATCTTGTACGTGGGTCTGGGCCCTTAGTCACCCATGAGGAAAGTGGGATTTGAACCTGCTTCTTTCTAAGTCCGGAGCTCTTCATCCTATTACTGCCTTGGCTCCTTGACTCAGATTTGCTTCTCTCTTTGGATTTGTTCTTCCTTCCTCAGTCCTTCCATCTTCCCTTCTCTCTTTCACTGATCTGCCTGGTTCAGACCTTCACACTAGACTAGGGACTTCCCCTGGGAGCCGTGGAAAGATCTGGGGGGGGGTGAGGAATTTGGGGGCAGCAGTCTGGCACTTCCTGCTGCCGCTGCATTTCCTAGCAAGAGACATTCCAAGGTGGCTTGCCATTGCCTCCCTCGGGGTAATAGCGACCCTGGACTTCCTTGGTGGTCTCCCAGTGGAACAGGCTTCCTCGAGAGGTGGTGGGTGTTCTTGGATGTTCTTAAGCAGAGGCTAGAGAGTCATCTGACAGAAATGCTGATTTTATGGCCTTGGGCAGATTGTGAGTGGGTGGGCAGGGAGGGATGTGCCAGTGGTCCTTCCTTGCATGCCCAGGGAACTGCTGATTGCCACTGTAGGATGGTAGGTGAATTTTTGCCAGGCTGGATTCTGGAGATTTTTAGTGGAGAAATCACTTGGACCTGAAACTGGGGTCACTGTGGGTGGGCAGGTAGTTGTGAGCTCCTACGTTGTGCTGGGGGTTGGACTAGATGACCCCGGAGGTCCCTTCCAACTCTATGATTCTAATTGTAACAGATGCACCATACATTAAAAAAAAGCGGAGGATCTGTTTTTTTTACTACCTGAAGGAGTGGCTTACAAACACCTTGCCCTTCCTTTTTACATTTCAGGGAACACAAAATGGAGCTAGCTAGCTAGATATTCATTCATTCATTCATTCATTCATTCATTCATTTATAGCTTGCCACTCCCCTAAGGCTCGTGGCGGGTAACAACATATAAAAACCCATAAAACCCCTAATACATAAGAACATCCTACAAAAACAAATACACCATCCAACCCAACCAACCCGACAGTGACGGCATTCCCAGGGAGGGGACCAGGGAGCACCAGGGCCTTTTCGCACAGGGATCTTTGTTGCAAATTGTTTGCGGAATGAAAAATCGCCATTTAAAATAGTGGAATTCGTCGTTATGCATACCTGCCTTTGTAGTGGAATCAGTTGCGTTTTTTAGCGTTTCCCACAGGCTTCCGGTCTCGGCAGAAATCGCTAGAAAGGAAGCGCTATTGCCAAGCTCGTCCCGCCCCTGGCCGTCAAGCAGCCAATGGGCAGCCGTTAGCATGCTCCCAAACAGCCCCTTTCCCTTTAAGAAAGGTTTTTAAAAAAAAAAACAGACCCATAGCAACGAATCTAGGTAGATTCGTTGCTACGGAGAGACCCATCCAGCTGCCTAATGTGAGCTGTCGTTTGATTGTATGATCGTTTGCACGCTGCCTCGAGTGATAAAAAAAAAATCCCCCCCCCCTCACGGTCCCGATTTTCGGCTGAATTTATTTGTAAAAAATAAAGGGACTTTATTTCAGCAAACGGGCTTTTCAGTGGTTTGTGCTTAGTGACTAAAGGTGAAGGACTGAAGCCAGGGAAGCCTCTAAACAGAAAGGGGCTCGCCGGTGCGTTTATCCCCGCTCGCTCGGAGAGAAAAAAATGGCGATCGCTTCGCCGGAAGTTTGGAGGAGAGAGCCAGGGGGAGGGACTTTGAAGAACCAGCAACAATGGTAACGCACAGGTCTTTAGCGCTACTGTTGCAGATTGGTTGCAGGAGTGTATCGCTATCCGGAGGGTGAATCCACTTTTCTGGATTCCCCTGAAAGCGCCACAACGAAGCGCTTTTTGCTGATTGGTTTCAGGATTGTTGCAGATTGTCTACGACGTCGTGGGTTATGGCAAATTAGTAGCGTTTCCAAATAGCAACCATTCTGCTACTTTGAAGCCGTGCGAAATGGCCCCCAGTCTTACCAGGAGGTGCCATAAAACCAAATACAGTAAGTTATTTAAAAAAAATAACTAACAGAAATTTAATAACCGAAGACACACAACTCAGGGCAAACTGAGCATAGTATTTCCCAGGAGCTGCTTAATATTCTGTAGGGCCTAGGCATTGGCCTTCCCTCCCTTACCTCTGCATGTTAACTTCCTTCCTTCTCCTCTATCTTGTGTCATTTTATGACTCCTCTTCTCCCTCTCCTATTCAGCCCAGCTAATTTGACTCCAGGAGCAATTGGAGAGGGGGATCTAACCCCCTTTTCCTACCAGCCACATACCAGGTTGATTCAGTAAAGGTTCAAGGGGGTGGCAGGTGACAGTGGATGAGCGAGAGGGTTGTGGGTGTCCTGCATGGTGCAGGGGGTTGGACTAGATGACCCAGGAGGTCCCTTCCAACTCTATGATTCTAGGTGTGCCCGCTAATCTTGTCACCTCCACATCTTTCCGTGCTCTTCTTTCGATGCTCTGTGGACAGCTGAACAGGGCAGATGGCTTGGGGGGGGGAGCTTCACCCCCAGGCCAGAGCTTCCATCCTCCAACCTTCCTGCTGCTCCCATTCCTTTGCACAAACCAGTCCGCCTTCCGTGACTCTTTCCTGCCCTCTGTGCCTCCTCTGCATCTCTGGCTCTGTGGTCGTGGCTCCCTCCCACGCACAGGTGTCCGATCCTGCTTCCAGCCCCCGCCCCTCCGTTTGAGACATGCTAAATTCTGTCATGCGATCTCTGTTGTCAATATGACTCATGCGTGATGTCTCTGTTATCCCGCCCTCTTCCCAGGTCTCTTCCACTGGGTCGCCCCCTTTGCTTTCACGTCACCGTCTGAATCAGGATCTCTTTGTGGCCCAGCATCCAGCCTTCCTCTCTGACCCTTTCATATCCCCGTTTGGCAAGAACACATTTCTGCTTTAAGGGCCCCCCCTGATCGGTCTTGCTTTTGCCAACTCTGCCTCCCAGAACTTCAGTGTTTTCTGCTTTCACAGTCCTTTTGTACGTGTAAGCCTGCACTGCCTTCTCCCCTCTCGCTGACCTCCTGGTCCTCCTCATTGGGCCCTCCCCCAGACCAGCATTGCTCTCCCTCCCATAATCCTCCCTCCCACTCTGATCCGACGTCCTGCCCCCCTCAGCCCTCCTCTCCTCTCGTATCCCAAATAGATCGAGTTGGGTGTTTGTTTTAGTCGGTCTGTAGCAGCAGAAAGGAACCAGAGTCCAGGAGCAAGTCTAACAAGATTTGTGGCCGGGGAGGAGCTTTTGGGAGTCCCTGTTCACTTCCTCAGATTCAGCTAGAATGAGAGTCCATCTGTCCTTCTATCACAAGGTCGATGCATTTCCATCCTGTACGGCTAAATGTGGTGCCTTCCATGAAGATGGATCCAGAAGGGTAGCCATGTGAGCAGTAGAAAAGAGCAAAAGCCCAGCAACACCTTAAAGACTAGCAACATTTGTGGCTGGGGAGGAGCTTCTATGAGTCACTGCTTACCTCTTCCGATACGGAAAGAAGTGAGCAGTGTGTTGTGTGTAGCAGGTCCTACTTGCCACAAATGGGTTTGGTCCTGAATACAGTTCTTCTCTCTCTTTCGCACAAACCTTTGACGTTGCCGTGTTCTGTAAATCGGTTCCTGTACTTCCTGTGCCAGCCCCTCATCCTCTGCCTGCTTCCCTCCCCAAACACCTGTGCTTTCATAGCTGACGTCATGCAACGTACATCTGATGCCTTCACATCTGAGACTTGCTGAGCCTTTTTCATCTCAAACATTCCTCCCCCAGTTTTAGGACCCCGGCCTTGAATCCAGCCTCTGATGTCCTTACAAATCATTCCTGTTCTCTGAGTCTTATGAGTCTCATCAAGTCTTATGGTGACACTATGAAGTTCTACCTCATGTGGTTTTCAAGGCAAGAGATGAGTAGAGGTGGTTTGCCTGCCTGCCTTCCTCCTTTTTCCTCCCTTCCTGCCTGTTTGCTTGCTTGCCTCTCTCTACCCCCTTTTCCCTCTTCCCTCTCTCCCTCTCCCTCCCTTCTCCCTCTCTCTTTCTCTATTTTCCTTCCTTCCTTCCTTCCTTCCTTCCTTCCTTCCTTCCTTCCTTCCTTCCTTCCTTCCTTCCTTCCTTCCTTCCTTCCTTCCTTCTGTTCCCTGTCTCCTTCCTTCCTTCCTTCCTTCCTTCCTTCCTTCCTTCCTTCCTTCCTTCCTTCCTTCCTTCCTTCCTTCCTTCCTTCCTTCCTTCCGTTTGTATACTGCACCTCGCCACAAACTGGGACTAGCCCAGGGTCACCCAGCAGGCCCAAGTGTCTCAAATCAGTTTACAAAAACCTCCCCTTCCCCTCCCCACAACATACACCTTATGAGGTAGCTGAGGCTGTGAGAGTTCTGCAAGAACTGCTCTGCGAGAACAGATCTAACAGGACTGTGACTAGCCCAAGGTCACCCAGCTGGCCCCATGTGGAGAAGCGGGGACTCAAAACCCGGCTCTCCAGACTAGAGGCCGCCGCTCTTAACCATGCTGCCTTCCAGCGCTGGCTCTCTAGTGAGGACGGAAAGGCGGGATATAAATTTTGTAAAACAATAAATAAATAATGGGTACCTTGGCTCCATGGGCTCGAGGGGAATACTGAAAGGTACGCCGAGTTCTTATTTCCAGCATTATAGATTACAGATGAGAAAGATCTATCTCCCCCCTTCCCCCTTCTCTTCCCCTGCAGGAGGAAAAAGGGGGAACCTGTGAAGCTATGGAGAGGCCGACCAGCTGCCCTGGCAGACAGGGGGAACTGGGGACCAGCCTCGTGGCTTGCTTGGAGCTCCGTCCCTATTCCATCCTGCCTGCGGGCGAACGTTCGGGGAAGCTCCCTTTAGAACGGACTCCGCTCCTTTTTCGTTAGGCAGCTGCTGCTCGGCAAAACAGAAAGCAAGCAAGAAGACGGCGATTTAAGCGAACCACGGTCTGCCTCCGCGGCCCGCCCCGTGAGCAGCCCTGTCCCTTTAATAATTCCCCCTCGAGGGATTGCTTTCAATCCTCTTGGACTTAATACAAGCGAGGATCAGAGAGACATTAAAGGCCAGGAGGCTGGGGAGATGCAATAAAAAGCGAAAGTGGGGGCTGGATTCCTCCCCCCCCCCTCTCCTCTCTAGTTCACAGAAGTCCGGGGCTGTAAGGAACCGGCACCTGCGGTCACAGCAAGAAAGTCTCCCGCAGAACCGTGTTTTTTTCTTTTTTCTTTTTTTTGTCTTCCTCCGAAATTCGCCGGGATTGTTTGGGAGCGGTTTCCAGCCGAGTCGCCATCAGGATGCGTTGAAGCGGACAGCCAGGACTGCGAGAGTCGGATTGTGCCTTAATTGTATTTCCTATCTTCGCTTCTCCGATGAAAGCCCTTTGCTGTCTCCGGCGGGATTCTTAGACAACTTTGTAGGCTGACGAATGTTTTTCTCTCGTATATTTTTATAGATCGGGAAATATTTTGCAGACCTTTTGACAACCGCTCCGGCCGATGTTCTAAACTTTTCTTCTTCTTCTTAATGTCCCGCGAGCGCGGCTGGAAAGTTTTTTTTAAGCGGGGAAGACGGCCGGCGTCCTTGTGGAGAATGAAGACATAGAGAGAGCTCTGGTTTCGAAGGGGAGTGCGATAAAGCGATCCCCGCAGGGGGGCTGTGTTGATATTGGTAAATAAGCGCTTTGCATCCGACGCCGGAAACAGCAGCAGGAATGCCGGTCAAGAGGAAAGGTGGGCAATGGAGCTTCCTATCCGGTTGTTGTTGGGTTTTGTCTGTCTTTCTCATAAACTGGATTTCCATTCCTGCCATTTTACATTAAAAGCCTTTAAAACTTGAGAATGCCATTGTGGGCTTGTTTTTCTGGGGAGAGGAGAGAGCCAAAGCTGGAGTGTTTGCAGGTTTGCATGCAAAGAGAAAGGTGCATTTTAATGGAAATTGCCTTAGCATGTGGCAAGTCGCAGGTTTGTCTCAAATGCTGGGTTGTCCAGAAGTTAGTTGTCTTTTGGGGGAAACAAACGGGGACTCTGGAGAGGAGAAGAATGTAGTGATCATCTTATACATCCAATAATTCCGATGTCATTTTTTTGTTTACAGTTCCATCTTGGCAGTATTACTGCACTGGCATCTTGAAAGTAAAACTTGTTTCTTTCTTTTTTTTAAGTTAGTGTTAAAAGGTTACAATAAGACATCTTTCAGAGTTGTTACTTCACGGTTACCTTAGCTGTTCCGTCATTGGGCAGTGGTCTTCTGGCATCCTCAATGAATGGAAATCATGTTTAAAGGGTATTCCACCCACCCACCCACCCCTGCTCCGCTTCATAAAACTGCAGACAAAAAGCAATACAGATCTAAATAACCTCTTTTCATTTCCTCTGGAGTCCTCTGACCTAGCTATAATTTAAAACAGTGGGCCCCAACCCCCCGTCCGGGGACCGGTACCGGTCCGTGGATTAGTCAGTACCGGGCCACGGCTCCTCCTTGTCCTCCTCCCCGGCTGCTGCCTCGGGGGCTGCCCTGCCACTCTGCCACCGGCTCACCTTTGGTGCTCTCCAGCGGCCGCCATGGCTGGGGCTCCCCCTCAGTGTGGCACTGCGCACTCCGCAGCCCCAGTGGGTAGTAGAAAGAAGAAGAAGAAGAGTTGGTTCTTATATGCCGCTTTCCCCTATCCGAAGGAGGCTCAAAGCGGCTTACAGTCGCCTTCCCTTTCCTCTCCCCACAACAGACACCCTGTGAGGTGGGTGAGGCTGAGAGAGCCCTGATATCCCTGCTCGGTCAGAACAGTTTTATCAGTGCCGTGGTGAGCCCAAGGTCACCCAGCTGGCTGCATGTGGGGGAGTGCAGAATCGAACCTGTCATACCAGATTAGAAGTCCGCACTCCTGACCACTACACCACGCTGACTCTCGGGGCGCCAGCAGGAAAGCAAGTGGAGCAGGAGCTCAGGCGGCAACGTCCCTTGGCAAAAGACTTTTGAGAAAAGACTTACGTAATTGCAGTGGGCTGAATGGGGTATTTGAGGAACATCTTTCCTTGAAGAGATTGTACCGCTCCTCTTCTACCTGACTCCCTGGCATAAAGGCCAGGGCACCTCCTGAAGTGTAGGTCAGATTCTTGCTATCCCAACAGTATTGGCCTTGTCTAGCAATTGCTCATAGGTGTGGAAGAGGCAGTAGAACTCTGGACGTACCCACTGAAAATTAGAACATAAGAGAAGCCAAGTTGACAAAGTGGAGCATGTCCAGAGGAGGGCAACAAAGATGGTGAGGGGTTTGGAGACCAAGACGTAGGAGGAAAGGTTGGGGGACCTTGGTCTGTTTAGCCTGGAGAGGAGACGACTGAGAGGGGATCTGATCACCATCTTCAAGTATTTAAAAGGCTGCCACATAGAGGATGGAGCAGAGTTGTTCTCTCTTGCCCCGGAGGGATGGACCAGAACCAATGGGTGGTAATTCAAAAGAAATTCCATCTAAACATCTGGAAGAAGGTCCTGACAGTTAGAGCAGTATCTCAGTGGAACAGGCTTCCTTGGGAGGTGGTGGGTTCTCCATCTTTGGAAATTTTTAAACAGAGGCTGGAGAGCCATCTGACGGAGAGGCTGATTCTGTGAAGGCTCAAGGGGGTGGCAGGTGACAGTGGATGAGCGATAGGGTTGTGAGTGTCCTGAATAGTGCAGGGGGTTGGATTAGATGACCCAGGAGGTCCCTTCCAACTCTTCTGATTCTATGAATGAGGCTAATGGCCCATCCGGTCCAACACTCTGTGCCCTCAGGTGGTCCACCAGCGGGGCCAGAACTCCAGCAGCCCTCCCACTGTTACCCCCAAGCACCAAGGACACTGAGCATCACTGCCCCAGACAAAGTCTTCCACCTAGATGTTGAGGCTTAGAGTCACTGAGGGACCTCTGCTCGAGATATTTACCTATTGCCCTCTGGAGGCTGCCTATCCTTGTAGCTGCCACCACTTCCTACTGAAGATCTCCAGGGAGACGGACTTAACCTCTTCAGAGAGCCCATTCCACAAAACCGGAACCATGAGATTGGGCATGTTAGTGGCAGAAGAGCCATCAGGTGGTGTGGCCTGACCATTGGAGTTGTTGCATGGAGATATACGGAAGAAGACATGCATTCATTGTTGCCTATGAAAATCAGGGCTAGTGAGGACAGATACATCTTTTTGATCAATCAAGCCCAGAGCTGGGGTTCACAACAATATTCTACTGTTTTACAGGTGCATTTCAGTGTTATGTTGCCATTTCTCCCTGTTGGTATTAACACCCGTTATGTTTCCATCATCCGTACAACATTTCATTGTTGCTCTCGTGTCTGGCACGTAAACACCTGTGCTGAGTCACCGCGACTTCTGTCCACTGTTTGTTGACCCGGACTTAAAACCCCGAGATAAGAATTTATCCTGCTGATGTGGAAGACAGAGGCTAGGCTGGAAGGCTATTGCCTTTTTAATAGTGGTCGTTTGGCACAGTCTGTAGGCAGGGGAAAATGCATCCTCCATTTGCCTTCCCCGAAAATGGAAGTTCCATGCACACGTGCAGAGGGGACATGGGGAGCATTTATGTTCTGCTGAAGTGACCGAGCTAGAGCATCCCATGAGGTTCGCTTCAGCAGAACAAATTCTCCCCATGTCCCCTCTGGGTGCATTATTATTTTTATTTTTATATTTTTATTAACAATAATAAAAGATTTTTATTAAATCTTTATTTTCCTAATCTACACTTCCTATAAGGCTAACGGTAGTTAACATCATAAAATACATTAAATTTTAAAATAATAATTTGCATTCACTATTAGTATTAGTATTATTATTAATTTATTTATTTTACTTATATCCGGCCTCCCCCCCCTAAAAGGTAAAGGTAAAGGTATCCCCTGTGCAAGCACCGAGTCATGTCTGACCCTTGGGGTGACGCCCTCCAGCGTTTTCATGGCAGACTCAATACGGGGTGGTTTGCCAGTGCCTTCCCCAGTCATTGCCGTTTACCCCCCAGCAAGCTGGGTCCTCATTTTACTGACCTCGGAAGGATGGAAGGCTGAGTCAACCTTGAGCCGGCTGCTGGGATTGAACTCCCAGCCTCATGGGCAAAGCTTTCAGACGGCTGCCTTACCACTCTGCGCCACAAGAGGCCTCCCCCCCCCTAAAGCTGCTCAAATCTCTCCATTTTTCCTTACAACAACCCTGTGAGGTAGCTTAGGCTGAGACCATGACTGGCTCAAGATCATGGCAGAGTGGGGGTTTGAACCTGGGTTTCTCCTATCCCAGTCCAACACTTTAACCACTACACCACCAGTTGTGGCAACAGCACATGGTCTACCGTTCTGTGCATAAGGTTTTGGTCTTCCACTGACACTTCTGGAATACTTGTAATACTGACCTTTAGTTTGATATGAGCATGCAACTGTCTATTGTTATTGTATACAATCTGTCTCGCGGAAGATTTTTGAATATGGATCAGTGTTTCAGGTTTGATATGCTATCTAAAGCTTGCGTTGAGCAGGGGGTTGGACTATATGGCCTGTATGGCCCCTTCCAACTCTATGATTCTATGATTCTATAAATTCACGTACCATAGTTTGTCGTGAAGCACTGTCCCTCCACCCGGGTAGCATCCAACCTTGTGGGATGCAGGAGAGAAGCAAAAAGCAGGCAAACTGGAGTTTGTGCACAACCTGGAATGTATTCCTTTCATCAGGTAGACCAGCCCAGGTTTATAACACAAACCGTGGTTTAAACAAACCAAGGTTTAGCGTGCCATCTGGATGCCAGCCTCTATGGAATTGTTCCTTTGGTTTTCTGAAGCAAAGGGGGAAAGTTCATGGAGTTTCACCCCACCACCTAGCTTGTCCCTAAAAGAACTGTCCTGTGTCCCCCCAAAATATCAAACATAATAAATTTGTAGGCACACATGGAAACTACCCAAGAGTGGTGGTCCTCAAACAAAGGGAAATGACAACCCAAAACTGCTGGACCTGAATTCATTCACAAATTCAGAACAATGGACACCCTGTCCCCCAGGCTGAATAGGAATCTGATCTCACTTTGGATGCTAATTCTCTGCCCCCAGGCATTTCCCCTCTGCTCAAATCAAGCCAATTACAACATGCATAGGACCTCTGCATTCTTTACAGCAGGGGTAGTCAACCTGTGGTCCTCCAGATGTTCACAGACTACAATTCCCATGAGCCCCTGCCAGCGGTTGCTGGCAGGGGCTCATGGGAATTGTAGTCCATGAACATCTGGAGGACCACAGGTTGACTATCTCTGCTCCAGAGGTTCATGGGCTACAATTCCCATGAGCCCCTGCCAGAACCACAGGCTGACTACCCCTACTTTACAGCACCCCTCCCACCTTCTGTGTGGGATATAAAGGTTTCAAACTCCATTCCTACTCATGTCTGATGAAGGGAGCAGGCAATCTAGTTTAAGGTGTCACCAAACCTAACTGTTCCACTGCAGACTGACACAGCTACCCTCTGAAACTACCCTCTGAAACTACCTAGAGTCCTTGTCTAGCCCCGTTTGACCAGGGTGGCTAAGTCCTCCCTCGCTAACAGCGAGGGTTATGCTTGCCAACTACAGTCCTGGAGATTTGGAGATGGAGCCTGGGAAGGACGGGGACCTCAGTGGGGTACAGTTCTATAGAATCGACCCCCCCCCAGCACCTGTTTTCTCCAGGGGCCCTGATCTCTGTAGTCTCGAGAGGAGCTGTAATTCTGGGTGATTATCCCCAAGTCACTATTGGAGGCTGGCATTCTTAGCTATGGCACAAGGCAAAACAAAACACAACAAAAATCAATTGGTAGCCATATTAAACATAGCTTTGTTCAGAGGGGACGCAAAACTTATCTGCCAGGAATTTGGGAGTGATCCTGTGGAGGATCATGAGAGGTCATGAGAGTAGCCTGGCTAGTGTTCTTCCACCTTCGCCAGGCAAGGCTACTTGCTCCCTATCTGTCCCAGGAGCATCTGGCTACAGTGATCCATGTGACAGTCACTTCCTGGCTCGATTTCTGTGACTCGCTCTTTGTGGGCCTACCCTTGACCTGGTGCAAAATGTGGCAGCTGGGGTCCTCTCTAGGACCCTGTGTAGGGCCCATATCAAGCCTGCACTGAGGCAGCTGCCAGTTGAATACTGGATCAAGTTCAAGGTTTGGTTTTTGACCTTGAAGGCCACTCGTGGTCTGGGCCCAGTGTACTTGATGGAACGCCTAACTGCCTATGCCTTGCTCTCTACCACTGTGGGGTGTTTGCCTGGCCTCACAAGGACCAGGGCCTTTTTGGCCTTGGCCCCTGCCTGGTGGAATGAGCTCCTGGGAGAGCTGAGGGCCCTGAGAGCTGTCCAAGTTCTGCAGGGCCTGCTAGATGGAGCTCCTCCACCATGCATTTGGTTGAGGCTGGGTGGAATGGAAGATCTTGCCCCTCCGCCTCTGGAACAACTGACTGGAACAACCCCCTGGAGATGGCAACTGGGAGGTGGAAGGATGGAGCTGGAATGGTGAGGACTGGGATGGGGTTTGGTTTTTATTTTATTGTTTTAATTCTTCTTGTAAGCTGCCGTGAGCTGGCAGGTCCAGGAGCGGAAGGGGCTACGAAATAGAACAGACAAACAAACAAATAATAAATAATCACTTCATGAGACAAACTTTTTAGAATAAATCATAAGGATCCTGAATTCGTTGCTGGCTAATTTCAAAGCTGTGTTTAAATGTGCAACTTGCAAAGCAACGAGGAAAGGTCTTGCTTTGAAATCCATTCGTCTTGAACAATGCTCATCCTGACAGAACCAAGCAAGGGCAGGGTGCAGGGCGGAAGCATTCATGAGTGAGGTGAGAGAGATTTCCGCGCCTGAAGCGGAAGAAGCCGTGCAGCACCCCTAGGGTGGGAAGACTAGAATAAACTCAATAGAATCAGAGTCCAGTAGCACCTTTAGGACCAACAAAGATTTATTCAGGCTGTAAGCTTTCGAGTGCAGTGCTTGCACTCGAAAGCTCACGCCTTGAATAAATCTTTGTTGGTCTTAAAGGTGCTACTGGACTCTGATTCTATTGTGCTACTTCAGACCAACACGGCTACTCATTTGAATCTAGAATAAACTCAGTAATTGACCATTTCTCCTTTGAATGGCAGCCCTCAAATCTGTCTCCTGTGTTAGGAGACAGCAAACCGCTGTTGGATTGTTATTGTTGTATTTGACTGTGTTGTATGTAGATTCGTTCCATGTATCCCCCTATGATGTTGTATGTAAACCGCCCTGAGCTATATGGAAGGGTGGTATACAAATCAAATAAATAAACAAATAGGTTTGCCAGGGTTTACCTAACGGCAGGGCTATTTGTGACACCTGGAAATCACAACTCTTTCACTTTGGTCACTACAACACAGTTTGAGTGCGGCTGCACCTTTAAGACCCCAAAAGTCTCCTTGCAGTCTTACTCTCAGAGGGTATTATAAAATCAGAGTCCAGTAGCAGCTTTAGGACCAACAAAGATTTATTCAAAAGGTGTGAGCTTTCGAGTGCAAGCACTCTTCCTCCCTCTAAAGCTCACGCCTTGAATAAATCTTGGTTGGTCCTAAAGGTGAGACTGGACTCTGATTTTGGTGTACACTTCTGCATTAGGTTTGGATCCCTGGCGTTGGGTGAAATTGCTGGGATTCTTTTAGTGCCAGGATGGAACTGGCATTTGTGTCAACGGGTCGTTTTGGTTTCCTTCGAAAGCAACAAGTGGAAGATGCTTTTGCAGAACGTCAGTTTGAATTAATGGCTCCTTGACCTTAATGTATTTTGAAGCTGATGCTGCGTTATCATTAATCAAACGGCCAAATCTGTCAACTTTTTTTTTTTTTTGTAACATTTGTGTTTTAGGCCTGAGAGGGCAGTTATTTACCAGGCTGCCAGATGGGAAACATCAGGGGGTCCAAAACGGTTTTCAAAGAGAACGCACTCTGGCCTCATAGCATGCATTCTAATAATCCCTTCTCTGCTAATGGCTTTTGGGTGATTTTGCCGATGGAATGGAGCAGTGGTTCTGAACCTGGGTTGCAGATTGCCGATGGTATCCTCATTTTACGGGAGGTCACGTGAGAGTTTCGTAGCTGGTGCCCGTGACTGTGTTACTCGTGTTTGGAAGGGATTATGAATAACTACATTGAAAGCCAGAGTCGAGTGTTGTTTGCTCTGCAGAATAATCGGATAAGTAGAAAGCACTCTGCTACAATGATGCCCTTTGTCACTGGGCAGGGAGAATGTGATGGTGCTCAGAGACTTGTACAGGGAGGGACATCGTCGTTTCTGTGTTGTAGAGCCACTGAACCGAGGAGAGCCAAGGAGGGGTGGAAGAAATTTGGGATAGGTAGATCATGCGGGCAGAGTTCTGAAAATGCAGAGAGAGCAGAGCAGCGGGTTGCTGAAAGAAGAAAATTGTTTTTGTGTAGAAAGAGGCCAGAAGGGAGACCTGACTGTGACAGTTAGAGGCTTAACTTGCTTCGTGTCGGAGCTTGGCTCTTGTGGCCCCTTCTTGTGTGCCCAGGGAAAGGCTGATCACCACTAGCGGATCGGGAAGCGAATTTCTTCCAGGCCAAGCTGGCCAAGGATTCTGGTATTGGGCAGGGGGCATGATCTGGGCATGGGGTCACTGTGGGTGGGCAGGTAGTTGCGAATTTCCTGCGTTCTGCAGGGGGTTGGACTAGATGACCCTGGAGGTCCCTTCCAACTCTATGATTCTAAATCGCTAGCTAGCTGCAGTCATTCTTCTGTTAGCAACTGTTCTGGAGGCAAGCAGGGAGAAAGGGTGCTCAAACAAGCAGGAAGTCTCCTATTGAGCCAGTGAGGATACTGGAGGGGACCATTTGAAAACCATGAGGAAATTCCTATCCCAGCTATGCTAAATATACACGTCCTCCATTGCCCCCTGCAGGATGCCTTTTGTATTCTGTTCAGTTATGCACACTGCAGATTTTGCAAGTTCTGACATATGGAGCAGAAGATGACACCACGTGTGTTTATTTGGAAGTATGAACCGTTGCCCGGACACGGATGGTCCAGGCCAGACTGATTTCATCAGACCTCAGAAGCCAAGCAGGGTTGGGGGCAGATGATGGCAAGTCACCTCCCAGCTTCTCTAGACTTGAAAACCCCATGGAATTGCCGTAGGTCAGCTGTAAGACTTTGCAAAGGAGTGAAAAGGGGGTGTTGAAATCAATGGGACACACTTCCTGCAAAGGATGCATAGGATCCTTCAGATCAGGGGTAGTCGACCTGTGGTCCTCCAGATGTTCATGGACTACAGTTCCCATGAGCCCCTGCCAGTAAATGCTGGCAGGGGCTCATGGGAATTGTAGTCCATGGACATCTGGAGGACCACAGGTTGACTACCCCTGCTTCAGATAACTTGAGCATGAGAGGGAACCTTCGGACCTAAAGTGAGACCCAAAGAGCCATGAATAGGGTGGAGTGTTATAGATGGATCTCTTCCGTTCCCCTCCTCTATGGAGGATGCCATGATGGGGCTGCAGTGATGGCGGGAAGTCAAGTCACAGCCAACTTCAGGTGACCCTGTACGTTTTCAAGGCAAGAGATATTCAGAGGCAGTTTGCTCACTTCTGCACAGCAACTCCGGACTTCCTTTGTGGATGCCCATCCAAGCAGTAACCGGGGCCACCTCTGCTTCTGATGAGGACTCATTCTGCACACGTTGGATAATTCACTTTAAGTGTGCTTTTGCAGCTGGATTTTCCTGTGCAGAACAGGATAATCTCGTGTAAAGTGCATTGAATGTGAAAGCAAGGGCTTGCGGGATGCATCTCAACTTCTGCTGTGTATCCTTTTCAACATAGTATTTCCTCCCTTCTCTTTTCCTGGGAACCCCCATATCCTTTCTCCATTCACTTTCCAATCAGACTTTCTTTTATCTGTCCCGTCCATCTTCGGCTTTACTCCACTTCATTGGTACTCTACTTCTCTTCCCAATGGGGACCCAATGCAGTTCACAGAACTTCCTCCATGTTGTCCTCACAACAGCCCTGCACGGTAGATCAGGCTGAACGAGGTCACCTAGCAAGCTTCCCTGGCAGAGTGGGGATTTTAATTTGTCTCTCCCATATCCTAACCTGACACCTGTAGTGACCACGCCACACTTTTCCTCCTTCTCATCTGCTGGCAGCCTCTCCCAGGGGAAAGTCTGACCAAGCTGCCAAGGCCACACAGGTGAGTTGTGCAGTGGTCATGCAAGCGGGGCAGGGGCTGCCACTGGGCCAGGGTGAGTTGCGGCCTTATGTCATCTGGTAGCCACCACCTGCATGCATGGTGCAAATTTCATGGTAGCAAGTTGAGGGGAGGTTGCTTCTGTGCTTGACCGTAATGACTGCTTCCTCCAGGGCAGGAGGGAGGAGGCAGGAGTGGAATGGGAGGCCAAAATAGCATCAGAAAGGGCTCTCTGCCTGTCATTCATTCATTCATTCATTCATTCATTCATTCATTCATTCATTCATTCATTCATTCATTCATTCATTCATTCATTCATATAAACAAACAAATAATGTGACTTGTTAGTTGCTGCTCTTGGCATACCAGCTCATGGCAACTTACAGCATCGTAATATAGTCGTTACAATCAATTGCTAAAATCCCATATACCCCATTAAACCCCTCAACAATACAAAAGCATAACCAAAATTTTAAAAAGGAAACAAACAGTGGACAAACAGTCCATCATCAGTTCTTCCTAGGCGGGCGGACTTCGTGCTGCAATTAAAACAATAAGGAGGATGGGATATCTGGGACGGAGATGTCATCCAGAAGAGAAAAGCGGAAGGGGAGAAGAAGGAAAAGGAAAGGAGGAAGGCGAGTGGGGGAGAGTTGAGGAGGGACCCAATAGATCTTCCTTGTCCCGGCCTTGACTGAATGCCTGGTGGAAGAGATCTATTTTGCAAGCTCTGCAGAACCGCGATAGCTCCATCAGGGCCCCCAGCTTGTCCAGGAGCTCATTCCACCAGGTAGGGGCCAGGACTGAAAAGCCCCTGGCCATGATCGAGGCAAGGGACACTTCACGTGGACCGGGGATCATCAGTTGATCTGTACCTGTTGAGTGGCGGGCCCTGTGGGGGGCATAGGGAGATAAACAGTCAGGTATGTCGAGCTCAGACTGCAAAGGGCCTTAATGGTCAGAACCAAAACCTCGAACTTGATCTGGAACTCCACTGGTAGCCAATGCAGCTGCTTCACCACAGGTGAATATGGGTCCTCCAAGATGTCCCAATGAGGCCCCTAACAGCTGCATTCTGCACCAGTTGCAGCTTCTGGGTCAGGATCAAGGGTACGCCTGCATAGAACAAGTTACAGAAATCTAACCTGGAGGGGATTGTTGCATGGATCACTGTAGCCAGTTGTTCTGGGGTCAGATAGAGCACTAGTAGCCTTGCTTGACACAGGTGGAAAAACCCCAGTTGGGCTGCTACAGTGATCAGTGCCTCTGTTGATAGGGAGGTGTCTAAGATCACCCCCAGGTTCCTGGCTGAGGGTGAGATCTCCAATTGCACCCCATCCAGTCTGGGGAGATGCGCTTCCTGATCCAGTAGAAGTTTTCAGGCCATCCATCCATCAGGGGATAGCGCTGGGTGTCATCTGTATATTGGTGACAACCCAGCCCATAACTCTGGATCAACTGGGCCAGAGGGTGCATCAAGATGTTGAACAATGTGGGAGAGAGGATTGTGCTCTGAAGTACTCTGCACGGGAGTTGGTAAGAGCGTGATGCATTCTCCCCTGCAGCCACCCTCTGTGGCCAGTTGTGGAGGAAGGAGAGCTGCTATTGGAGGGTTATCCCCTGGATTCTAGTTCTGGTGAGATGGTGGGCTAACAGCTTGTGGTTGACCATGTCAGATTCTCCAATCCAATGGTAGAAGAAGGAGAAGAAGAAAAAAGCTGGTTCTGATATGCCGCTTTTATCTACCCGAAGGAGTCTCAGATTGGCTTACATTCACCTTCCCTTTCCTCTCCCCACAACAGACACCCTGTGAGGGAGGGGAGGCTGAGAGAGCCCTGAGATTACTGAAGAAGAAGAAGAGTCGGTTCTTATATGCCGCTTTTCTCCACCCGAAGGAGGCTCAAAGCGTCTTACAGTCGCCTTCCCTTTCCTCTCCCCACAACACACACCCTGTGGGGTGGGTGAGGCCGAGAGAGCCCTGATATCACTGCTCGGTCAGAACAGCTTTATCAGTGCTGTGGCGAGCCCAAAGTCACCCAGCTGGCTGCATGTGGGGGAGCGGGGAGTCAAACCCAGCTCACAAGATTAGAAGTCCACACTCCTAACCACTACACCAAGCTGGCTCAAACATTGACGTTTCCTCCAAGGTGGCCTTTACCTTATGAAATATAGGGACCTATAATAATAAATAGTTAAAATCACTGTTACTTATTTCCTACTACTTACTTATTCCTTGCTAATCTGGGGCTTTCCTCAGGTATGTAGAAAGATCTGTCTTGCCTCTTTGTGGCTTCAGTCTTTGGGTTCCAGGATCCACAGATGTTGAGAATCAGATATATTTTATGGGAGATCTGCAAGCTGCACTTCTTTTTTGGCCGGCATGTTCAAGGAGCAGCAAAAGTGGTGGAGGGGTATTGTGTTTCCCCAGTTACAAAGATTTCGCAATTTGATTGATTACAAGGGGTAAGCCCACCACAAAACACAGCTGAGATGAGGCGTCTGAGAAACAGCTGAATAATATACATAGATTTATTGCACCAAAACCCAGAAAGGCCTGAGAGGGATGGGAGAAAAAAACATGCAACATGGAATTACTATGTTCTCCTTCACTGTGTAGGGACATATCAGATTGGCAGCTGGAGTACTTTTCAGTTCTGGGGAGGATTCAGGATTGCAGTGACCTTTTGAAGGCCTAAAGGTAAAGGTATCTCCTGTGCAAGCATCGATTCATGTCTGACCCTTGGGGTGACACCCTCTAGCGTTTTCATGGCAGACTCAATACGAGGTGGTTTGCCAGTGCCTTCCCCAGTCATTACCGTTTACCCCCCAGCAAGCTGGGTACTCATTTTACCGACCTCGGAAGGATGGAAGGCTGAGTCAACCTTGAGCCAGCTGCTGGGATCGAACTCCCAGCCTCATGGGCAGAGCTTTCAGACTGCATGTCTGCTGCCTTACCACTCTGCGCCACAAGAGGCTCTTTTTTGAAGGCCTACAAATGGATAATTTTGCCCTTCAATGGGGTTGATTTGTAGCCTGTTTACTTCTGTCTGATCTGTTCTGTCTGGTAGCAGATCTTCCGGGGCTTTCCTAGCTCTGTTCCTTCTCTAATTGGAGATGCGAGCAACACAGCCTTGAAGCTTTTGCTTGCTCGTTGTTTGTGTGCGCGCGCTGGTAGCTGTGGGACACACAAGGCCCTCTTTGTGTTTCTGAGCAGTTGCTTTGTGTGAAATTGGATTTGATGCCGTTGATCCACTCCGCAGTAACGGCGCATGAATGAGTGCACGTCCCGGGTATGGGAAGTGTTGATAACGGCGGAACAGGAATTATGTAAAGCTCAACAGAAGGACGCAGTCCTATTTCAAACTTGTCACAACTCTTTGTATTTAAGCTGGATTGTGGTGGAGGCAGTTCCGGCCCCAGAGAGTGTTTCTACCTTGTTAGTTTGAATTTGGAATAATTTGATTAAGGCAATTCTTCTAATGCTTTTGTGTTGCTGGTTGCTGGGTCCGCTTCCTCCATTTGGTTTAGGGTGGGCTTTCTCAGCCAGGGTTTTGTGAAACCCTGGGGAATCCTTGATGGCCCTGGAGGGGTTTCCCAAATTGGACGGGGGGAGTTAATGAATTTTTAATATATTTTTAAAATTTGTTAAACTTTTACTGGGGGATAAGCCCAGATATGGCCATGTTGATCCGCCCTTCCTCCTAAAATGGACAATCATTTGGGGAAAGGGGAGAGCCCCCATTTGCCTTCTTCAGCCCCCTTGCCCCCCAGGGCCTTTAACATAATACAATTATGTATTTTTTAAAACACCTGGCGCTGGCTTCCCTCGCTCGGGTAAAAGAAGAATAGAGTGCGCGAGAAAGCTTAGAGTTGATTACAAATGCAAATATTTTTTAAAGCTTAAGAACAGCTTCCTTTCGTACCAGCTGTGCCCTATAAATAGCTGAGGAAGCACTGCTTATTCCCACTCCCCCACGAAGATGCCCTTGAAGGCTCAGAGGCTGGTAAATAAAAGGGAGGGGCGCTATGTCAGGCCAGACACGGACAACAGTTGATCCCAAGCTGGTGAGGGGCTGTGGAAGAGCCTCCACTTTGCCTGCACGGGGTCCCAGGTTCAATTCAGCCATCTCATGAAAACTCACAGCCTTATATTGAATCAGACTCTTGGTTCATCCAAGTCAGGATTGTCTACGCAGACTGGCAGAGTCTCAGGCAGAAATCTCTCATATCACCTACTGCCCGGTCCTGGTTTTTCCCCACTGGAAATGCCTGGGATTGAACCTGGGACCTTCTGTGTGCAAAGCGGAGACTCATCCACTGAGCCACAGCCCCGCCTCTCAATGGCCACTAAAAAGAGCGAGGCGGTAGGTAACGTGGAAGGCCTCTAGCTGAGACCCTGAAGAGCAGCTGCCAGCCTGAGTAGACAGTACTGATCTGAATGGGCCAAATGTCTGATTCAGTCTAAGGCAGCTGTTGGGGTGAGTGACTCAGCATGCCCGGAAATTTGGGGCGAGGGGCACTACCTCACTCTAAGTGTGTGTAGGTGTTGTCCCCTTGAATGGGATGCCTCTTTTTGTCTTCACCTGGGAGAAGCCCACTGACCTCTTCTTGTTTCCCAGTTTGTCCTCCCTCTCTCTCCACATGGCCTTCCATGGGAAAGCAGGTCTGTCCTTTAGATACAATGCCTTCCTACTCCCACACACACGATGTCTGATGAGTTGGCCATTTATGATTGGGAAAGCATTTGTTAAGTTTCTCCCTTCCTGTCATAGAATCACAGAATCATAGAGTTGGAAGGGGCCATGCAGGCCACCTAGTCCAACCCCCTGCTCAACGCAGGATCAGCCCAAAGCATCCTAAAGCATCCAAGAAAAGTGCGTATCCAACCTTTGCTTGAAGACTGCCAGTGAGGGGGAGCTCACCACCTCCTTAGTATTTTCTCCAGTGGACGTGGAGGCCTCATTTCAAAAAAGACGGGGACAAAATGGGAAGGGTGCAGAGGAGAGCGACGAGGATGATCCAGAACCTGGGGACCAAGCCCTAGGAGGAAAGGCTGAGGGACTTGGGAATGTTCAGTTTGGAGAAGAGGAGGATGAGAAGGGACAAGATAGCTCTCTTCAAGGATTTGAAAGGCTGTCACTTGGAGGAGGGCAGGGAGCGGATCATGTTGGCAGCAGAGGAGAGGACCTGCAGCAATGGCTTTAAACTACATGTAGAATGGTACTGGCTAGATATCAGGGAAATTTTATTCACAGTCAGAGTAGTTCAGCAGGAGGTGAGGAGCTTCCCCTCACTGGTGGTCTTCAAGCAGCAGCTGGATGGATCCTTCTCCTGAATGCTTTACTGATCCTGCATTGAGCAGGGGGTGGGACTAGATGGCCTGCATGGCCCCTTCCCACTCTAGGATTCTGTAGTCTGGAGAGAATTCAAGATTCCAGCGGATTCCCCAGGTCCCACCTGGAGGCTGGCATCCCTACTCCCAAAGCTGTTTCGCAGGTTACCCTGAAGGTCATCGTGAGCCACCGCATGGACATCGGCAGGAAGCAGGACAGATTGGCTGACATCCTCCCTTCCCAATTCTACAGTTGCAATAAGGGCATATCCATTCAAATATACCGCCCGTCTCTTTTGGAAAATAAGAATTAACGTGCATTGAAATAGGCCCCAGGGGGAGATTTGCGTAGCGCCACGAACTCAGGCAGCGCGCCGCAGGACTGCACGAGGTTTTCATTGAAAAATAAAAGTGGAATTGTTGTTTCACATCAGACCACCACTCGGGGTGGGTGGGTAGCTGTCCCATTTCAGACGTCACTCCCAGCTGGCAAAACAAGCTCCCCAAGCAGCTGGAGAAAAGGGGAGGGGGAGGAGGGAGGAAGAAAAACGTGGCTTTCAGTCATTTCGTTGTTTACTCTGCTACTGAAATCCATGTTGCTCTCATGCATGGAGGGGTCTGGTGCGTGGTTTCGGCCTCTGTGTTGTCAACTAGGACTCAGGGGTAGTCAAACTGCGGCCCTCCAGATGTCCATGCACTACAATTCCCATGAGCCCCTACCAGCAGGGGCTCATGGGAATTGTAGTCCATGGACATCTGGAGGGCCGCAGTTTGGCTACCCCTGAACTTGGTAGTCTTTCTGTAAAACAAATGCTCTCTCAGAGAACCAGATAGGGTCGCCAGGTCCTCCCTGGCCCCCAGCAGGGGATGGGGAAGGGGAGGGTTGCCAGATCCAGGCTGGAAAACTGGAGATTTGGGGAGGACGGGAGCCTCAGTGAGCTACGATGGCTCAGAGCTGCCCTCCAAAGCATCCAGGCAAGTGCCTGCTAGTTCCTTCTTCAAGCCTGAGTGGTACAAGGCATGAGAAGATGGAGCTTTGTTTCTAGACTTTTCCTTTCTTAAAATGACTGTGAAAGACACTGGCGGTCCTGGGGAGACGCTGTCGGTCAGAGCAGACAGTCCTGGCCTGAGTAGACCAGCTGCCTGAATTTGGATTTCACATATTTATACGTCACAACTGCTCTGAGAAAGATGTTAGAAATTGATACATGCCACATAGAGGTACTATGTCGCCTTCTATGGCAAGAGATGGGGTTGCCCATCTCCAGGTGGTGGCTGGTGATCGCCTGCTAGCATCTCCAGATGACGGAAATAAGTTAACCTGGGGGAAATGGCAGCTTTGTACGGCAGACTCTACGGCATTATACCCTGTTGAAGTCCTCCTTCTTCCTCAAACCTCACTCTCTTCAGGCTCCCCCCCCCAAAAAAAATAATCTCTAGGTATTTCCCAACCTGGAGCCAGTGACCCTAGCAAGAGGCCTTCCACTGGTACCCCCCCACTTCCAGCTGCTTCTCTCTGGGCTGATTGGAGTAAAGTTAATTTTGAAAATCTCCATTGCCGTAGAGTAAAACTATAGAGTTTCTGGCTATCCCTAGAGTGACATGGTGTCACTTCTAGGGTTCAAGGGTCACTGCCAGGTTTTCCCTGGAAGTTGACGGCACCCCCTCCATGTCCCTGTGTGACTCCCATTTTCCATGTGGTGATAGTCATGGGCTAGCAACCCTGAAATCACCTGATGGCAAATGTCTCACAGCATCTGGAAACTTGACACGGAGAGCCACCAGCTCTTTTTACAGAAAACTGAGATTCCAGTTGCGCACATCCCTAGGTGTAAGGAAAAACTCGGCAGTGAAAATGATGATTTAGGTCCCTTGTGGATAACCGCTCAGCCGGGGTCTTGTCTTAGCTGGGCTGCTGGAGACAGAGCAGTCACACCTGCAGTGATCAAAGGGAAGCAAGAAACAGATGCTTGCTGAGCAGGCTGGAAGACAATTACCTGTGTGTGTGTGTCAGTCAGGGTTGCCAGCCTCCAGGTGATGGCTCTCTTGCTATTACAACGGACTTCCAGATGACAGAGATCAGTTCTCCTGGAGAAAATGGCTGCTTTGGACAGAAGAAGAAGAGTTGGTTCTTATATGCTGCTTTTCTCTACCCAAAGAAGTCTCCAAGCAGCTTACAGTCACCTTCCCTTTCCTCTCCCCACAACAGACACCCTGTGAGGTGGGTGAGGCCGAGAGAGCCCTGATATTACTGAAGAAGACGAAGAAGAGATGGTTCTTATATGTGCTTTTTTCTATCCGAAGGAGCCTCAAAGTGGCTTCCGATCTCCTTCCTTTTCCTACAGACACAAGAAGCTGCTTTATACTGAATCAGACCACTGGTCCCTTGAAGTCTGTATCGCCTGCACAGACAGGCAAGCGTCTCTTCAGAAGAAGAGTTGGTTCTTATATGCCGCTTTTCTCTACCTGAAAAAGTCTCAGAGCAATGGAATAAGCAATGGAATTTGTTTTTTCACTGGTAAGGAGCCAAAGAGGATCACCTGATGGCTCCAAAGCACATGTTAATAGGATGGTGTCCAAAATTAGGAGCAGGCAAAAAAGGGTGGAAACGTAATTGTGACTGGCTTGCCAACCCCCATGAGTGGGGCCAGGTGGTCCAGCAGGCTTTCTGGGTCTAACCTCCATTTAGTGAATGGAGTGTGTATGTGCATGCAAGAAAACATTTTTTAAAACAGTGTGGTCATTTTTATGTGGCGTCCAATTAAACATGCATTGGGAGAGTCACGGTTTGGCCACCCCTGCTCTACTGTAATTGATCTCTCTAGTCTGGTGGTCCGCTGTAATTCCAAGAGGTCTCCAGGCCTAGAGGTTGGGAATCCTATGGGCCACCCCTGTGTGCACAGTAATAGCGCTTTGTGTATTTACCATTTGGGGGGGCTCTCTGTTTGCAGTTTATTGTTTTCTGTTGTTTTCTGCTCGAGAAAAATGTCATAATGCTTTTTCTGTATTGTAGACACCGATCGAGCTTTAGCACTGCTGGAGGATTACTGCAAGAAGCTCCGAAAACCAGAGGAGAAGCAATTGAAACGGGCCATCAAGAAAGTGATGGGCATCTTCAAAAGCAGCTTGTTCCAGGCGTTGCTAGGTACTGTCACTGGTTTTTTCACCTCTCTGTTTTGCAATGATTCACCCCTTTGGAAGCTCAGAAGCAAGTAAGGTGTATTCAAGTAAATCCAGTTCACATTTAGGTTGCAGCTGAAAGGAGAGAGAAAAGCCACAGAAAAGCAAATGGACAGCTTGTTTGGCACCAGTAAGAGAGCATTCTTTCCACAGAAGAGTCCTGCAGACACTGGTCTATCCATGGAAGGCCATGTGGAGTGAGGGAGAGGACAAGGAAATAGAGAGGTTAGAGGGCAGCTCCCAGGTGAAGATAAAGAATGTTTCCTCACTGGGAATTTGGCTGCCCCAGGTCTCGTAAAGGAGCAGAAATCCGGGATGGACGAGGTGCACTGGGCCAAATGTTTCCCCCATGCGGGAGCAGGAAGAAGTGGGGCAATCTGCCATAGAATCATAGGGTTGGAAGGGACCTCCAGGGTCATCTAGCCCAACCCCCTGCACAACGCAGGAACTCACCACTACTTGCCCACCCACAGTGACCCCAATTTCGTGCCTCAGTGACCCCCTATGCCAAAAATCTCCAGAATCCAGCCTAGCCTGGAGGAAATTCACCTACCATTCCCGACTCAAACTATAGCCCCCGGCCCAGCATAGAGTCTCCCGTGCGGAAAAGGTCAAATAGAAGTATCTGATTAAATTCCTAGTATGCACTTAGAATGACGTGCCCAATGTCAGCCTGCAAAAGAGTTGCCAGCCCTCTTCAGGAGACTGGTAGGGATGTGACTTACCCTAACAGCATCCATGTCCAGAGGCAGGCATCCCGGTGCCAGGAGGCAACATGAGGGAAAGGCCTCAGTCTCTCTGCTCCATTCTTGGCCCTCCAGGGGAACTGGTTGGCCAGTCTGTGAGACAGGATGCTGGACTAGGTGGGCCACTGGTCTGATCCTGCAGGGCTTTTCTGATGATTCAGAAATTGTGAAAACCCATTCAAAATGGCCTGTCTCACCTGTGTGTACCAAGGGCCAGTGGTAGAGGAGCTGAAAAGCACTGTAAATGCAGTCTAAAGGGGAGACCTCTCTACAGATGATCTCAATATATACAGTGAATCTGTGTCCATGCATGGGGAAGGAGAGAAGGGGGTTCCCTGCCGTGATAAGAGTCTACAGGTGTCTGTAGAATGTCCCAAAAAGGCCTAAGGCAGAGGCCCCTAACCTTTTTGAGCCTGCAGGGACATTTAGAATTTTGACACTAAATGGTGGGGTCAGCAATAAAACGGCCACCACAAAATGGCTGCTGCTGGAGGCGGAGCCACACACAAAATGGCCGCCACAGCTTCATTTCAGTTGTTGTTATGTGCGAAGTCGTGTCCGACCCATCGCGACCCCATGAACAATGATCCTCCAGGCCTTCCTGTCCTCTACCATTCCCCGGAGTCCATTTAAGTTTGCACCTACTGCTTCAGTGACTCCATCCAGCCACCTCATTCTCTGTCGTCCCCTTCTTCTTTTGCCCTCGATCGCTCCCAGCATTAGGCTCTTCTCCAGGGAGTCCTTCCTTCTCATGAGGGGGCCAAAGTATTTGAGTTTCATCTTCAGGATCTGGCCTTCTAAGGAGCAGTCAGGGCTGATCTCCTCTAGGACTGCTTCAGTGACTCCATCCAGCCACCTCATTCTCTGTCGTCCCCTTTTTCTTTTGCCCTCGATCGCTCCCAGCATTAGGCTCTTCTCCAGGGAGTCCTTCCTTCTCATGAGGTGGCCAAAGTATTTGAGTTTCAGTAGCACAATGCAAATCCTTGTGTTGTGGTGGCAGCTGCTGCCCAAGCAACATTTGAAACAAATCTGCACAGCTGTTCAAATCTCTAGTAGTCAGCTGGAAGCCTTGCTGGGTGAAAGCTCTGCCTGGGCCTGCTCAGTTCCTAAAAACACCCTCAGGGGGGCATCAGAAAAAGTGTTAATTCGCACCCTGGCACCCGCAGACAGGACATTGGGGGCTCCTGGCCTAAGGTCATCACACCATAGGTAGTAAATCGTTCTGGTGTTGGGGACAGAAGTCCATCTCTGTTCTGTTGTGTATAATTTTGTTGCCCAAAGTCAATGTGTTTTTTTGCGCTTGAATGATGCCAACTCATCTTGCGACGTCTAAAATGGCTGTTTATTTGGGGGTTTTTTTCTGTGTTAGACTCTTCTTGAATGTCAAGTGTTAGAAGGAATTGTATAGATCAGGGGTAGTCAAACTGTGGCCCTCCAGATGTCCATGGACATCTGGAGGGCCGCAGTTTGACTACCCCTGATGGAATGATTCTAAACCTGTAGCTGCTGTATCACATTCAAGACTTAGGGGCATTTCCCACGGCTTAAAAATAGCACAATGGTTGCCGATTGAAAACGCTACTAATTTGCCATAACGCACGACGTCGTCAACAATCTGCAACAATCCTGAAACCGATCAGCAATAAGCGCTTCGTTGTGGCGCTTTCAGGGGAATCCAGAAAACTGGATTCACCCTCCGGATAGCGATACACTCCTGCAACCAATCTGCAACAGTAGCGCTAAAGACCTGTGCGTTACCATTGTAGCTGGTTCTTCAAAGTCCCTCCCCCTGGATCTCTCCTCCAAACTTCCGGCGAAGCGATCGCCATTTTTTTTTCTCGGAGCGAGCGGGGATAAACGCACCGGCGAGCCTCTTTCTGTTTAGAGGCTTCCCTGGCTTCAGTCCTTCACCTTTAGTCACTAAGCACAAACCACATAAAAGCCCGTTTGCTGAAATAAAGTCCCTTTATTTTTTACACATAAATTCAGCCGAAAATCGAGCCCGTGAGAAGGGGGGGGGGAATTTTTTTTTATCACTCGAGCCAGCGTGCCAACGATCATACAATCAAACGATAGATCACATTAGGCAGCTGGATGGGTCTCTCCAGTGCAAGGAATCTACGTAGATTCGTTGCTATGGGTCTGTTTTTTTTTTTAAAAAAGCTTTCTTAAAGGGAAAGGGGCTGTTTGGGAGCATGCTAACGGCTGCCCATTGGCTGCTTGACGGCCAGGGGCGGGACAAGCTTGGCAATAGCGCTTCCTTTCTAGCGATTTCTGCCGAGACCGGAAGCCTGTGGGAAACGCTAAAAAACGCAACTGATTCCACTACAAAGCCAGGTGTGCAAAACGACGAATTCCACTATTTTAAATGGCGATTTTTCATTCCGCAAACAATTTGCAACAAAGATCGCCGTGGGAAATGGCCCTTAAACAAGCTGGGGGGGGGGAGGGGAATGTAATTTCATAAATGAGAGCGCATTAATTTTTTTTTTAACTTCAGATGACCTTTTCCCATGGCACTCTTTCATTTGATTAAGGAGATTTGGGGCCTGGTAAAAGATGTGTAATCTCTCATTATAAAATTGTTTTGCGTCTCTGGTGGCCTAGAACGGCTGATACCCAAAAGCGATTGTCCAGCCATATTCTAAGGTTGTAAGGTTATGTTGTTATGTAATCGGGTTTTGTTACATAACCAGCGTTTCAAAATGAAAATGAGGTTGTGGGTGTGCATTTCAGTGTCTTCAGGTCGACTGTCCTGCATTTGGACACACAACAAATTTGTTGGTTCCCTCATGTCTATTAATGCCTTTGCAGGCTTCATCCTACACAGATAAAAAGGGTACAGAGGAGAGCGAGGAAGATGATCTGGGGCCAAGGGACCAAGCCCTATGAAGATAGGTTGAGGGACTTGGGAATGTTCAGCCTGGAGAAAAGGAGGTTGAGAGGGAACATGATAGCCCTCTTTAAGGATTTGAAAGGTTGTCACTTGGAGGAGGGCAGGAGGCTGTTTCTGTTGGCTGCAGAGGAGAGGACACGCAGTAATGGATTTAAACTACAAGTACAACGATATAGGCTAGATATCAGGAAAAACATTTTCACAATCAGAGTAGTTCAGCAGTGGAATAGGCTGCCTAAGGAGGTGGTGAGCTCCCCCTCACTGGCAGTCTTCAAGCAGAGGTTGGATACACACTTTTCTTGGATGCTTTAGGATGCTTAGGGCTGATCCTGCGTTGAGCAGGGGGTTGGACTAGATGGCCTGTATGGCCCCTTCCACCTCTATGATTCTATGATTCTATGATTCATATATTTATATCTATATCTTTAAAAATCTGTTTCCTTAGCATGCTTGAAGTGGGTGACAAAACTAAACAAAATGGAAAAAAGTTTAACCAACAAACTTCCTATGAAGCAAAAAGGTATCTACTCCCCCTTCAGAGGGGCGATATTCTCCAAAAACCCATATTAAAACATCACTCATTAAAAAGTTAAGAGTTTGGTTACCAGGCCTTGGAACCTAGTTCATGGAAAATGAAAAAGGGCAGGAAAAAGAAAACTGTGAAACTGGCGAGGAACCAAAAAGGTCGAGAAATCTAAAAATTATCACTATAAAAATATGTCTAATTATTGCACAGTTCTAAACAAGGTCAACGAAAAACAATGCCTCAAAAATGCAGTAGAAAATATGCAAACCCCCTTTGAGTAACACAGGCAATGCCGAAAAATATGCCACAGATACCAAAACGGCCTCCTGCTTTTCTGTCCAATTTGGTCTTCTTTAGAGGTCAGTTATCAATCCACACATATATGAAATAAAATATCCATATGGAAGAAGAAGAAAAAACCCACACTAAACACACACACACCCTTTTTTACAGCCAGGGATACTGAATATAGGTCCTGTCAACAACAGAAATAATGAAATATTACAAGGTAAGCAGAGCTATATGAACATATGGATTACATATAATTCTTTCCTTTCCTTTATTTGTTCCTTTATTTGATCCTGCTTGGCTTTAAGCCTCAACATTCTATCTTATCACAGGGGGAAATCCTAAAAGTTCCTTAATTTTAATTTTATGTTGAGTTTGCCAAGAGACAGGATTACATATCCAGGGGATTATATTGTATTTTTTTATTATATTGCATCGCACGTTTTATTCTTTTACTGTAAATGCCACGAGCCAGACGGCTTTGGGAGTACCGGGGAGTAATACAAATATAACAACAACAACAACAACAATGCACTTGATCAGGTCTCCCTGGAGAAAATGACTTTAGGTACCGCACCAAAACACTGTTGTTTTTATTCAGACTTCCAACGAAGCAGGTTCTGTCTTTTTAAGCTGTTCTAGCCCAAAGAGTGCTTCAGGGATATTGTTGTAGCCAGCTGAATGGCTGTTTTTATGCTGTGTTTATGGCTTGTTTTCTTTTTGCTAATACTTAACGTTTTTAAGCAATGATTTTATCATATGTTGACTTTGTAAGCCTCGGGCAGGTCTCTGGAGAGGCAGCGTAAACCTTTTCTAAATAAACTTCTTTAGAAAGCTCCAAGCGTTAGGGTTGCCACCTTTGGGATGGGAAATACCTGGGGATTTTTTGGGTAGAGCCTGAGGAGGTCAGATATGGGTAGGGGAAGGGTTTCATTGAGCTATAATGCTACAGAATCCACCTTCCAAAGTGGTCATTTTCTCTGGGTGCTGCCTGGAGATCAATTGTCATCCCAGAAGATCTCCAGCTATTATCTAGAGCAGGGGTAGTCAAACTGCGGCCCTCTAGATGTCCATGGACTACAATTCCCAGGAGCCCCTGCCAGCGAATGCTGGCAGGGGGTTCTGGGAATTGTAGTCCATGGACCTCTGGAGGGCCGCAGTTTGACTACCCCTGCTCTAGACTTTTTGACCATTGTGAAACCCCCGACACATTCTTCAGGCTTTGAGAAACCCCAGAAGTGGTGCATTCATGCAGAATATGGTTGGGAAACAGAGCTGTGGACACGCCCACCTGGGGCCCCATTGGCCATTTTTAGGGGGGGGGGGAGGCGAGTTGACATGACCATATATGGTCATATGAACCAATAAATATTTAACAAATTTAAATTTTAAAAATATATTAAAAATTAATTGACTCCCATCCATTCAGGAAACTCTACCAGGGCAGTCAAGAAACCCCAGGGTTTCACAAAACCTTGGCTGAGAAAGCCTGACCTAGAGGTTGGCAGTCAATATATTTCCCATGAAACTGGGGCCACCGTGGAAAAGACTCTGTTTCAGCCAAAAAATTGTTATTTCATTCTTTGGGCTGTGAAGCTGGGCTGTGTTTACTTATCGCCGACTAACGGTGATTCATATCAAGGAGAGACTTTTTGTGCGGTGAAATGAAGCAGCTAAGTTAATTCGTCCCTCTAGCTTGATAAAAATAATGCTTATGTGGCATCATCCATAAAAATCTGTGGCAGAGATGCCCTGCCCACCAAGTCTTCTGGCACTTAAAAAAAAGAGGTTTATTATGGTGTGAACTTTCATGGCATGCAGCCTATGAAAAAAAGGCTTAAAAGTTTGTAGCTTTTCAGTTCAGAAGAAAAAGCCAACTAATATGGGATATGATATAGTTTTATAAGATTGTACATAGGGCAGAGATGGTGATGAGAGAGAACTCTTACCTCCCTGTTCCCAAGTATGACAGCTTGGAGGCACCGAATAACATGGATTGAACCCAGGTTCTGCTTGAATCTTCCAAGTGGACATTTTCTCCAGGGGAATTGGAGATCAGTTGTAAACCCTGGAGATCTCCAGCCATTTATAAGATAGTTACCTTCATGGACCTTTGATATTAATAGACAAGTTATATGGCTTAAAATATAAGGTATAAAATATAAGGTAGTGTGTTAAAGACTTTGTTAGGTAAAGGTAAAGGTATCCCCATGTCTGACCCTTGGGGTGACGCCCTCCAGCGTTTTCATGGCAGACTCAATACGGGGTGGTTTGCCAGTGCCTTCCCCAGTCATGACCGTTTACCCCCCAGCAAGCTGGGTACTCATTTTACCGACCTCGGAAGGATGGAAGGCTGAGTCGACCTTGACCTGGCCGCTGGGGTTGAACTCACAGCCTCATGGTCAGAGCTTCAGACAGCATGTCTGCTGCCTTATCACTTAAGGCTCTTAAGACTTTGTTAGTATCCTTGAAAAAACCCAATTAAGAAATAAGTTCACTGATGAAGTAAAATACGAAAACGAGGTTTTATCCCTAGGAACTTGTTCTGTTGTTTGAATAAAGTTTTTGCCATCGCCAGCTTGACAGTTTTCTTTCTTGTCTAATTGTCTGACGGTTGGCAGTCCTAGAATACCAGATGGCAAAATCAAGGAGGGGGGAGCAAAATCAAGGAGGGGAGAGCCTCATCATTTTGCATTTTAAAAATGCATTTAGCACTTTAAGCAAAAAACAAGGGGGATATAGAGCAGGGGTAGTCAACCTGTGGTCCTCCAGATGTTCATGGACTACAATTCCCATGAGCATTTGCTGGCAGGGGCTCATAAGAATTGTAGTCCATGGATGCTTAGGGCTGATCCTGCGTTGAGCAGGGGGTTGGACTAGATGGCTGTATGGCCCCTTCCAACTCTATAATTCTATGATTCTATGATTCTATGACTACCCCTGATATAGAGGATGGCTTTTGTGTCTAGCGTTGACGTTGACCCAAGTGCCCCTTGCCTGTTTTGTCACATCAAATACTACATCAAACGGTCCCATCATCTTTTAAGATCTCTCGTGTTCCTTCTTGTAGGGCTCGGAGCTCATTCCTGCGTTGCTGGTAGAGCAATAAATATGAATGAGGCCTTGATTATAGAGGCCGATGAATAATTAAAAGATCAGCCGGAAGACTTGCAGTGCCGGGACCATGTGCTGCTTGATCGAAGAGACGCCGTGTTTCCGAGAGGAGCACAAATCCGGTCAACAGCTTGGTCAAGCAAACCCCAAGCATATGCAGAATTCATACCGGGCTAGACCCTTAGGGTTGCCACTCCCCAGTTGTGGCCTGGGGATCCTCCAATTTGTTGTTGCTGTTGTTGTTTTTATTTAATTTATTCCCCGCCACTCCCGAGACCGGCTCGCGGTGGGTTACAGACGTCCAATAAAAAATCCCATTAAAAACCCCATTAAACCGGACAACAGATCACAATAAAACAGACAACTTGGCAGAATACCTTCAACTACCATACCCCCCACCCATCCCTGCTTTGGAGGGAAGGATAGACCAGTCTGGATAGACCACTACTGACTTTGATGGACTGTGGGTCTGATTCAGTATAAGGCAGTTTCCTATATAATACATCCCAAAGACAGAAGCCAACATGTGGGGAAGGCTTTGGCCTCTGTGTTCTTGGCCCTCCAGAGGAACTGATTGACTGCTGTGTGAGACAGGATGCTGGACTAGATGGACCGCTGGTCTGACCCAGCAGGGCTTTTATATTCTTATGAATTCCTCAGCCACTATGTCCTGTTGTTGGTTCTCCAGGTGAACTGGCTGGCCACTATTTGAGGCAGGTTGCTGGACTAGATGGACCACTGGTCTGATCCAGCAGGGCTTTTATATTCTTATGAATTCCTCAGCCACCATGTCCTGTTGTTGGTTCTCCAGGTGAACTGGCTGGCCACTATTTGAGGCAGGAGGCTGGACTAGATGGACCACTGGTCTGATCCAGCAGGGCTCCTCTTGTGTTTTTATGAAGGCCTTGGCCTCTTTGCCCTGTTGTTGGCCGCCTAGAGAAACTGGTTATCACTGTGTGAGATTGAACTGCTGCTCTGGTCCAGCAGGGCTCTTCTGATGTCCTTATGTCCTTCTTTCCTGGTTGTATGAACCTTTTGTTACAAGAGGCTTTTAATTAGTCCGTTCACGATACACAGCATGGAACGCACGTGGAAAACGGTGACTGAGTTTGCAGAGCCTGCCTTTCCTTTCTGCCCTTTTGCTATCTACATTTATCATCAAGAATAGCGCATGGTTGGGCAGCATTAAGCAGCACGGAAGGGAGAATGTGGAGAAGGGCTTATGAGAGGAAGTTTTGTGGATGTGTGCGCTTGCGCGCAAGAGCAGGCGCACGGAAGCCTCTCTATAAAACATCATTTTGGTCTGAGCAGGCTTTAATGCCCTGCAAATAGCTGTAATCATCTTATGCGGTATTAGGTAAAAATCTAATCTCTGTAGGTCCCCCCCACTCCACACCGCCCCGAAACTCAGATAAACCCTGCCTCTAAAGAATGGCACATTTCCCAGACTCTTTTGAAAGGGATGCCAGCTTCATGTTTGTGTATCCGTTCCTGCATTTTCATCAGAAGGAACCAAGCTCCAAGCAGGCAATCTACGGCTTTAGTCTTCGCTGGCACCAGTCTGGCAGCAAATAAATGATAGCATGTAGGGATGCCAGCCCCCAGGTCAGACCTGGGACTCCCCTGGAATTAAAGCTCATATCCCGGTAACAAAGATCAGTTCCCCTGGAGAAAAGGGCTGCTGTGAAGGGTAGAGACGGTGGCATTGTACGCCACTGAATCAGAGTCACACAGAGCTGGAAATGACCACCAAGGGGCATCCAGTCCAGCCCTCCACCTTCTCAGGGACTTAAAAATCACACACGCATCCAATCTCCTCCTAAAAACTTCCAGCCAAGGAGACTCCACCACCCACCGAGACAGCATATTCTGTCTACGAACCACCCTCACCCTCAGAAAACGCTGTCTCGTATTGAAGCGGAACCTCCTTTCCTGTCATTTGAAGCCATCACTCCTAGTCCTTGTCTCTAAAGCTGCAGTAAACAAGCAGGCCCCCTCTTCAACAGGTCTACCTTTCACATAGCTTCCATATCAACCTGTTGCCCTCCTTTTCTCTAAGCGACGCATGCCCAGCTTTCTCTGCCTCTCTGCCTAATATCCTTCTTGAACTGCAGCACCCAGAACTGGACACAATATTCCAAATGAGGCGGAGTGGAATCATAACTTCCCTTGCTCTAGATCAAGGATGGCCAAATTGTGGCTCTCCAGATGTCCATGGACTACAACTACCATGAGCACCTGCCAGCATGGTGATTCGGCAGGGGCTCATGGTAACTGTAGTCCACAGGCTACATGGGATTTTTTAGTCCTTCTGATTTCCTAGGAAATGGCATTTCCTGCTTTCAAGCAGGTCCTTGAGGATAGCATTCCGGATTCGGTTTCCTTGGAGAGAATGGCCTGCTAAAATCTGCATGGACTCGTATCACAGTTATAAATAAACGTTGTTTCCTATAAGGTTACATGCACCGTTGCTTTTAAAGGTCTCCGAAACACGCTCATGTCACAAAACTGGACTATGTATTGATAATGGGATTGGCCATATTACATAGGTGCTATTAAGTGGTTTTAACAGCAGGTAATTGGTTTATAGTGCAGGCTCCTGCCGAGTTACTGCAATCTATGCTCATCCCCCCCTCCCTCCCAGTTAGTTAGTGCTGAGTCACTTTACAGTGACAGCCACAGTTTCAAATTGTGTTGAACAATCAGTTGCTATTGGTATTTGCAAAGTACAAACTCCACTTCACTCTGTTCCATTTTGATTCAGGTTAGTTTGATTCAGTTTCCTTATTGTTTTTGCTCTCTGTTTCTCTCCACCTTGCCCTCCTTTGAACGGCTATTTTCTCTCATTTAGATTGGGCCCTTTCATCGATTTTCATATTGCCCTATGACATTCGGCCCTACTTAGCTGCTGTAGGCCTCCCAACAGAGAGATCCTGGAGTCCGTCTTCTCTTAGATAATCAAAACAGAACCTGAAAACTTATTGGAATGAGGTCTTCTGTTAGTGTGTTCAAAGATTAGGGTAGGCCTTGTAGACCAAATCAAGCCAGAACTATCCTTAGAATAGGGATTCCAGCCTCTGGGTGGGACCTGGAGGTATCCTGGAATTACAGCTCATCTCTAGACTACAGAGATCAGGGCATTATCTGCACTGGGCTTTTAAAACGAGTTGGACTTGGGTAAAAAGAAGCCATCTGCAACTAACCCCGATTTCCATTCTCCCATATGCACAGCTGAGGATTAACTTTACAGTCACTCTGTATATCAAAGGCATATCAAAGAGTGGATTTTCCCTGCTTCAATGAGGAAATGTGGGCCAGGGCATTCTATTCCAGGTGCAGATGCCTTGCTTATTTCGGATTTACTTTCCCCACCCCCACCCATGCTTCCAGCATTGTGCCAAGGTCCCTGCTGATTGGTTGGCTCCTGATAGTAACAGACCCTTTCATTTCTGGTTCTACCAAAAATCTGTCTGAGCTAAGCTATTTCCCCTAATGTAGCTCACACGCTGAATAAAAGTTTGTTGGCCTTAAAGGTGCCTTTGGACAAAGTCTACTTTAAGTAATGTGAGAAGCACTCATACAAGAAAGAGTTAAAGATCAGCCCACACATTATAATAGGAGCACAGAGTTCTAATCTGGTGAGCTGGGTTTGATTTCCTGCTCCCTCACATGCAGCCAGCTGTGTGATCTTGGGTTCACCACAGCACTGATAAATCTGATCTGACCAAGCAGTAATATCAGGGCTCTCTCAGCCTCACCCACCCCACAGGGTGCCTGTTATGGAGAGAGGAAAGGGAAGGCAATTGTAAAGCACTTTGAGATTCCTTCTGGTAGAGAAAAGTGGCATATAAGAACAAACTCTTCTTCTTCAGTATGGGGAGAATGAGAAACGGATTGCTTTCTAAGGTTGGCAGTTTGTTTCTTAAAGTGAGGAGGAGACATTGACTGTCTTACTTTGGGGGGAAAAGTGAGAGAAAACACCAGAAAATCTGACATAGAGACTTTGAATGCCCCCCCGCCCCCAATTTACGATCATATTTTAAAGATAGTGTTAAGTCTTAACTTTAAAACAAGAAGCACTAAAATGCGAAATGCAAAGCCCAGGAGAGAAAGCCCAGCTCCTGTTGAAAACCAATCAACAGAGACCAATGAACAGCTCAAAGAATCTTGGCAATCACACTGCGATTTGGAGGAGGAGAAAGTCCGAGAAAGGAAAGAGGTGCAGAAGGCAGGAACAGATGAGGACAGGATGTGTACGAAAGAGATACTGCTTCAAATCGAAATTAAACTGTGAGTGCAGATAGGATCCTGATCCCGTGAAGGAAATGGAAGCCTTGGAGGATGGGTTCTCTGGCATTGTAGCCAATGGGGTCCCTGTTCTTCCCAGCCCCCAGCCCCAAATCCCTAGAAGTCTCCCAGCCTAGACCAAGTAGGCCTCTTCCACCCTTCCACCCGTGGCCTGGCAAACCTACTGCAAAAAAGACATGTGCAAAAAGAGATGTGACCTCCTTGTTTTCTGTACATTGACTTGAGTCAGGTCTTTCAAAAAAAAACAACAACTCTGCAGGAGGTCATGACTTCAGCAGGTAGGGCTTTGTGCCCCACCTGAGTCCCTGCCCACAGGCTGAAGACCCCCAATGTATGGGGATTATTGTAAACACTTAGATGGTAAGAAGTGTTGCTAATTTCTATCCCTACCTCTCTGCAGGCACATCAATGACAGGCCTATGCTATTTAAAAAACAAAACAAATCTGTTTCACATTTCTTTTTATAAGAGGGGGGCACAGACCAACCACAGCTAAGCACAGGGCATCCAAAACCCTCGACCGGGGCAAGGGATCCCCTGCCCCAAGCTGCTGTGGTCTATTATGGCTCCAAGTAACAGCAGGGGGAAATTTTCTCACCAGCGTTGCAAAAGGGATGAAGCCATAGCCTGGTTTTCCTGGTAGCTCTAGGAGTTGCCAGAAACTCCATGGTAAAACCAGAAGTGATGTCATCACGCTTGTGATGCCCCCTACCTTGTCTCATCTCCCATCCTCCTGCCACTTAATGGGCTGCAAACCTGGCTAACCCCCTGAAATGCCCATTGGCTTCATCTCCTTGCAATCAGTGGGTATTTAGAGGGTTTGACTAGGGCTGGAACATGTTCGTGGTCTGCTCACAATGGAATGGTGGGTTTAATTGATCTGACATGGTAGCAAAAGCTGCGGATTTATGGCCTCAACTGTGCCACAAAACCTGGGTCAGCCTTATTGTGACTCTCCGCCAAATATAGCCCTTTCTCTCCAGCCATGTGAGAGCGGGGTGGGGAAATCATCAAGTGATATTTTTAGATAATCCTGCCTTCCTTTGAAATGTTGCTGATGGCACAATTTGAAGCGAGGTAAGAAACAAGACCAGCAATAGCTGCGAGACGCCTGCTAAGACGTAAGCCTGCAGGAAATAGGCTGTTATGCTATTTAGTCGGATCCAAACCTCCATTCGCAACACAGATATATTCGGAGTCCCAAATGTTATATAAGTAACGCCGATGTTCATATTTAAAACGCATGCAACAGAATCATAGATCACAGAATCATAGAGTGGGAAGGAGCCACACAGGCCATCTAGTCCAACCCCCTGCTCAACGCAGGATCAGCCCAGAGCATCCTAAAGCATCCAAGAAAAGTGTGTATCTGTCGGGAACCCGCTTGCTAACTGAAAAACAGGGTGCCCCTTTGAAGAAAACGTCACGCCAGGCCTGGTGAACGATACAACAGGAACAAGCTTTATTTCAGCAACGTGGAGTCCGCTGGTATGGAGTAAGAGCTTCCACCGAACTCCAGGTGGAAGCTCCCTTTTATACAAAACCCACCTCCTTAGGCTGTATTGCCCCACCCAGTACTTGCGGAGGGAACATGCTGATACAATCATGACTCATGCACATATGCGAGGTTTTCCGGGGTTCCTGATGGCCCATTTTCCTGGAACAAAGGGCCATCTCCGGGCCCTTGTCAAAAGGTGGAGGGGGACATTGAGGTTCTTTAGCGGCCATTGCCACCTCAACGATCGGGTGGGGCGCCCAGCTGCCGGCTTGCCTATAATCACCATGCCCTACCTCCGTGATCGCGGGCGCCTCTGATGGCGGGGTTCGGTCCCGTTCCCAAGCCACCAAGGACCGAACCACGACATTCTGCCCCCCCAAAGGTCCATTCTCCAACCCCCCGGGGCGGCCAGGATACCGCTTGTGGAAACGTTCAGTGAGTCGGGGCGCAAGGACGTCCGCTGCCCAGACCCATTCCCGGTCCCCCAAAGCGAAGTCCTTCCATTCCACGAGGTACTGCAACTTCCCCCTGTGGAGTCTAGAGTCCAGGATATCCGCCACCTCGTGGTGCTCCCCCCCCGGCAGGACCTCGGGCGCTGGCGGGGAAAACACGGGGTGCCAAACGTCACCGTCCGGAGTTTTTTTTAGAAGGCTCACGTGAAAGACGGGATGGATGTGCCGGAGGTTCTTGGGGAGCTTGAGCTTGACCGAAACTTCGTTGATCGGGGCCAAGACCTCGAAAGGCCCCAAAAACCGAGGGCCTAGCTTCTTGCTGGGCAAATTCAACCGTAGGTTCCGGGTGGAAAGGTAAACTCGATCCCCCGGTCGGATCTCCTCAGCTGGTCGTCTCTTCCGGTCGGCGTCCTCTTTCTGCGCTGCCTTGACTTTGTGGAGCTGCTCCTGCAGCGACTTCCAGCAGCTCCCGGCACGCTTCCCCCACTCGCGAAGGTCGGCCGATTCCCGGGCGGGGACCTCTCCAAGCTCCGGGAAGTGTCTCAGGTCTGTCCCGTAGACGACGGCAAAAGGCGACATCTCCGTGCTGCTGTGGTCTGCGTTGTTGTACGCGAACTCGGCCAGGGGGAGCAGGGGCACCCAGGTGTCTTGATGATAGGAACCGAAACACCGCAAGTACTGCTCCAGTACTTGATTAACCCGCTCGGTCTGCCCGTCCGTCTGGGGGTGGTAAGCGGAGCTCAGCCCTTGCTCGATGTCTAACAGGCGCAGGAAAGCTTGCCAAAACCGGGACACGAATTGTGAGCCCCGATCGGAAATCACCTTGTCCGGCAGCCCGTGCAGTCGGAACACGTGATCCAGGAACATCCGAGCCAACTGTGAAGCACTGGGGACACTGGCGCAAGGAATGAAATGGGCCTGTTTGGAAAATAGATCTACCACCACCCAGATCACCGTTTTCCCCTTGCTGGGAGGCAAGTCTGTTATAAAGTCCATGGAGATCACTGACCACGGCCGGGTCGGGACCTCGAGCGGGTGCAGCAGACCTTTCGGCTTGCCAACCCCCGGCTTGCAGGTCAGGCAGACAGGACAACCACTGACGTAAGCTTTTGTGTCCCGCCGCAGACTGGGCCACCAAAACCGCCGCCGGGCCAACTTCCAGGATTTTACGAAACCGAAGTGCCCGGCGGTCTTAGCATCGTGGCAGAGGCTGAGGGCTTCCCGTCGTAGCCCTTCCGGGACGTAGACAGCCTCCCCCCTCCGCCAGAGACCGGCGTCCAAAATCAAAGAGTCCCGGAGCTCAGCCAGCTCCTCGTCTGCCCCATAGGCTGCCACTAGGCGGTCTCGGAGCGGGGCGGTCGCCGGGTCGGGCTCCCATTCCTCCCTGGCCCGCCGCCTAGTGACGACCCCCCGTCCCAGCTGCTCCTCACCAAACACGGACCTGGTGCAGGGAGCGTACCCCTCCCCATAATGCGGCAGACGGGAGAGGGCGTCCGCGAGGAAATTCTCTTTGCCGGGGATGTGACCAAGCTTGAAATTGTACCGCGAAAAGAACTCCGCCCACCTCATCTGCTTGGCGTTCAGGGATCGCGGTTGCCGGAGCGCCTCCAGATTCTTGTGATCTGTCCAGACCTCGAACGGCTCCTCTGTTTCCTCCAGCCAATGCCGCCATTCGGTGAGGGCGAACTTAATCGCAAACGCCTCCTTCTCCCAGGTAGACCAGTTCCGCTCCGTTTCGGCGAATTTTCGTGAGAGGTAGGCCGCCGGCCTCAGCTGTCCCGCCTTGTCTCGCTGCAGGAGAACCGCCCCGGCTGCTGCGTCGCTGGCGTCGACTTGTACCACCATCGGCTGGGTTGGGTCGACGTGCAGTAGCGTGGGCTCAGACGCGAAAGCTTGCTTGAGGGCCAGAAACGCTGCCTCCGATTTCTCATTCCAGCCGAGCGCTGCGCTGGGCCGCGTGGCGCGAGGACCTCTCCCCTTGGTACCTAGCAAGTCCGTGAGGGGAGCCACTACGGAGGAGTATCTGGGGATGAAGCCTCTAAAAAAGTTAGCAAACCCCAGGAAGCTTTGTAGCTGTTTCCGGGTGCGGGGCCTTTCCCAGGCCAGCACCGCCTGCACCTTCTCGGGGTCCATAGCTATGCCCTGGGCTGAGATGCGGTAGCCCAAATAGTCCAGGGAGGGACGGTGGAATTCGCACTTAGCCAGCTTCACGTATAGGTGGTTTGCCAGCAGGCGCTTTAACACCTCCCTCACCAGGGTCACGTGCTCTTGGGGATCTTGGCTGTAGATCAGGACGTCATCCAAATAAACCACCACCCCCTGAAACAGAAGGTCCTGCAACACCTCATTAATTAGACTCATGAAAACCCCAGGTGCCCCGCTTAAGCCGAACGGCATCACTTTAAATTCGAATTGTCCCAATTGACAGTTAAACGCTGTTTTCCACTCATCCCCCTCCCGGATGCGTACCCGGTAGTACGCCTCCCTTAGGTCCAGTTTAGTGAACAGAGTCCCTTTGCCCAGCCGGGCCAGCAAATCCGGGATCAGCGGGAGGGGGTAAGCGTTCCCCGTTGCGATGGCGTTGAGGCCCCGGTAGTCCTGGCACAGCCGTCGGGACCCATCCTTTTTCCGGACGAACAAGACTGGAGCTCCCATGGGACTGGAAGCGGGCCGGATGAAACCTCGGGCCAGATTTTTATCCAAAAACTCCCGGAGGTCCTTGAGCTCACCCTCACTCATCTTGTAGATGCGCCCTTTGGGTAGTACCGCCCCCTCTGGGATGTTGATAGCGCAGTCCGTGCGGCGGTGTGGGGGTAGCTCGTCCGCTTCCCGCTCGCTGAAAACGGCTGCGAGGTCTCGGTACTCTGGCGGGACCTCGGGCTCTGGTTTCTCCTGCTGCGCCGCCGCCGCTCCCCTGGGACGCGCCGCCGTCCTCTTGTGGCTGGAATTCTCGTGGGGGACCCGATGCCGTGCACCCACCGTCAAGTCGAACTTCAGGGTCCCCGCCCGCCAGTCCACCACGGGGTTGTGTTCCTTCAGCCAATCCAGGCCCAACACCGCCCGATATCCCGCTACGGGGACCTGGATCAGCCACCGCAGCTCTTGGTGGTCCCCTATGTGGATGGCGATAGGACCCACCTCCTCCCCGAAAGGTCCCCCCTGAATCGGGCTGCCGTCCATCTGGACGAAAACCAGGGGAACCTTCCGAATGCGCTTCGGTAGCCCCAAAGCCCGGGCTATCTGGGGGTGGACCATGCTGTGGTCGCATCCAGAGTCCAAAAGAGCCTCCCCCACCCAACTTAGTCCGTTCTCCGGGTTCCGGAGCTCTAAAATTACCACGTTCGGAGGTCGCGCCTCATGCTGCAGGGTTTTTCCCTCGCACCGCGGGACCTGCTGCCCGGCGCCGTCTACAGCAGGTCCTGGCCGTTTCCCGTCGCCTGGGCGCTTCCCGGTTCGTTGCGGAGGTCCTCCGCCCGGCGTGCCTGCTGGGGGCGTGTCGCACCTCCCCCCTGGGAGAGCCCGCGGTCCTCCCCCCCTTGCCGTTGGCACGCTGCTGCGAAATGTCCTGACCCCCCGCATTTCAGGCACAGACCTTCCCGGCGTCTCCTTTCCCGCTCGGGGTTCGGGGGTCGTTTGGGGCGAGAGTTGTCGGGGCCCGGTCTCGGCGCCTCGGCTGACCCGCCTTTGGCCTCCCGGGGGGGTGCGGCGGCCCAACCCAGGCTGGCTTCCAGCTTGGCGACCACAAAACACCACCCCTCCAGTGTAGACAGATCTTCTTCCGTCCCCTTGATCACGGCCCATTCCCTGAGCTTCGGGTTAAGGCCCTCCCGGAAGTACTCGATTTGGGTCTCCTCGTTCCAGGAGAACACCTTGCCTGCTTCCCTCCGGAAAATGTCTATATAGTCCATAACCCCCCTAGTACCCTGTCGAAGTCCCTTGATCCGACTCTTTGCCTTGTCCTCAGCCTGGGGGTCCTGGAATCGTCGGCGGAGCGCGACCACGAAGTCCTGCAGGTCCCGAGTTGCCGGGTCGCCGCGCTCGGCCAACCCTAGGTACCACTGACCCGCCTTGCCCTGGAGACACGATGCCACCCCCCAGACCAAGTCCTCGGAGTCCTCATACCGGTCTCCATACCTCCGGGCATGCGTCAGCGCGTGGAGGAGGAACTGCGGGAGGTCGTCCGGCGTCCCGTCGAAACGCGCCTTAAGCTCTGGGGGGGAACGTTTTGGAGAGTAGTCCGACCCCCTCCGGATCCGGGATTCTCGGCGTCCGCCGTCTCGTCCTGCTCCGCTCCACCGGCTACCAACTTGCCCAACGACGCCGTGCCGCTCCCTGCCTTGCACGTCGCTCCTGCGTTGGTCCGGCTCTCGCCGCCCCGTCGGCTCACCCGCTCCCCCGAGATCCTCTGCTATCTCGCCTCTCCGCTGGCCGTCTCGCCTACTCGGGACTGAAAACTGCTCCGGGTCGGGGTCCGGGGCCCGCTCACCAGTACCGGGCTCGTCCTCGTCGCTGGAGACGTCCTCACTCGACGCGATCCCCTCCGCCGTTGTATTACCAGTCCCCCCGGGCCCGGCCCGAGCTTGCTCACGGGCTTCAGCTGCCTGCAAGCGCCTGGCCAAGTCCGCCATGGCCCGCCGCAGGTCCTCTAGGGATTCCTCAGGTCCTACCGGGCGAAGCGCCTGCCTCAGCTGGGTGTCCCAGGTTGGGGCCAACCCCCCAGACCTCGGCGCGCTCCCCGCCGTGCTTGGGAAACCCATGGCCCGGCGCCTTCCCTTGGCCGCCGCTGCCGAGGGTCTCGGGGTCCCGGACAGCTGCTCCTGGCCCCCCGATTTTCGGAGGAAATCTCCCGGGGACATTAAACTCATGTTCCCGGGGTTCGTGGGGGTCGAGACCGCCCCGTTGCTTGAAAACGCCATCTCTGGATCCGTCCCGATAAGCGCTCGGATGCGATGCCGACCCTGGAGTTCGGTGGGAAGCTCTTACGATGTCGGGAACCCGCTTGCTAACTGAAAAACAGGGTGCCCCTTTGAAGAAAACGTCACGCCAGGCCTGGTGAACGATACAACAGGAACAAGCTTTATTTCAGCAACGTGGAGTCCGCTGGTATGGAGTAAGAGCTTCCACCGAACTCCAGGTGGAAGCTCCCTTTTATACAAAACCCACCTCCTTAGGCTGTATTGCCCCACCCAGTACTTGCGGAGGGAACATGCTGATACAATCATGACTCATGCACATATGCGAGGTTTTCCGGGGTTCCTGATGGCCCATTTTCCTGGAACAAAGGGCCATCTCCGGGCCCTTGTCAAAAGGTGGAGGGGGACATTGAGGTTCTTTAGCGGCCATTGCCACCTCAACGATCGGGTGGGGCGCCCAGCTGCCGGCTTGCCTATAATCACCATGCCCTACCTCCGTGATCGCGGGCGCCTCTGATGGCGGGGTTCGGTCCCGTTCCCAAGCCACCAAGGACCGAACCACGACAGTATCCAACCTTTGCTTGAAGACTGCCAGTGAGGGGGAGAATGGCAAGGGAGGAGGTATTTTTACGTCTCTGCAGGCTATGATTGTATATAAGGGCTGCAGTCGGACGGAAATGTTGATCTCGGGGAATTAGACTCACGTTGAGGTAGAACATTATAAAAGCCTGATGTGACCAGAGGAGGGCCAATTAATCCCAGATCCTATTTGGACACTAGGAACTGTTTCATACTGAGTCAGACCATTGGTCCATCAAAGTCGCTTTTCTCTACCCAAAGGAGTCTCAAACTGGTTTATAATTGCCTTCCCTTTCCTCTCCCCACAACAGACCCCCTGTAAGGGAGGTGAGGCTAAGAGAGCCCTGATATTACTGAAGAAGAAGAAAAGTTGGTTCTTTTATGCCACTTTTCTCTACCCAAAGGAGTCTCAAAGCGGCTTACATTCTCCTTCCCTTTCCTCTCCCCACCACTGTGAAGTGGGTGAGGCGGAGAGAGCCCTGATATCACTGCTTGGTCAGAACAGCTTTATCAGTGCCGTGGCTACCCCAAAGTCACCCAGCTGGCTGCATGTGGAGGAGCGGGGAATCAAGCCTGGCTTGCCAGATCAGAAGTCTGGCTCTCAGTGTAGTAGGGGGTCTTTCACATGACCTCCCACCTGCCTTTTAAACTAGAGATGCCAGGGATTGAACCTGGGACCTTCTGCATTCAAAGCAGAGACTCTGCCACAGAGCCATGGCCTTTCCCAACCCAGAGCTGGCAACCTTATGGCTTTAGATTCTGAAGCAGCCATTTTCCCAGTGAAAATTATCACTATCATCTTGAGATCAGTTGTGGGAGATATCTGTGCCCCACCAGAAGGCTGGCAACTGAACCTCTGCCCCACCAGAAGGCTGGCAACAGGAATGCATTTTAAAATCTCCTATGGTCTTCTTGATAATTTCTCAAATCCACACACTGGACTATGATGTCGTCCTAATCCTGCTGATGGTTCAGGGTGACCTCTTGTGGCAACTGTAGCTGAGAAATCATTCTGAGGCTTTGAGGACAGGTACACAGTTAACTGTAATAAGGAGATGGCTTTAGGTGAGTGGCTGGACATGCTGTTTTTTAAAAAAGTATTCCAGAATTCCCACCTCCCATAAACAGACCATTGATGTGCCATGAATTATTTGCTTATGTATATGCAAGCTTGGGGTAGTGGTTAGGAGTACAGACTTCTAATCTGGCGAGCCGGGTTTGATTCTGCCCTCCCCCACATGCAGCCAGCTGGGTGACCTTGGGCTCACCACAGCACTGATAAAACTGTTCTGACCATGAGGTGATATCAGGGCTCTCTCAGCCTCCACTCCCTCACAGGGTGTCTGTTGTGGGGAGAGGAAAGGGAAGGTGACTGTAAGCCGCTTTGAGACTCCTTCAGGTAGAGAAAAGCAGCATATAAGAACCAACTCTTCGCCTTCTCCAGTAATATCTGGGCTCTCTCAGCCCCACCTCCCTCACAGGGTGTCTGTTGTGGGGAGAGGAAAGGGAAGACGATAGTAAGCCACTTTGGGACTCCTTCGGATAGAGAAAAGCAGCATAAAAGAACCAACTCTTCTATTTTCTTCTTCTTCTTCTTCAAGCAGGCAGCCAAGAAATGATTTAGATAAGTAGCTGTGTGAGTATTTCTGTAGTAGGAGGAAAAAAGTAAGAGTCCAGCAGCACCTTAAAGATGAACAAAATTTGGGGCAGGGGAGGAGCTTTTGTGAGTCACTGCTCACTTCTTCAGATAGCGTTGGAATGAGAGTCCATTTGTCCTTCTATCACAAGGTTAATGGATTCTCATCCTGCAGGGCTAAATGTGGTGTCTTTTGTGGAGATAGATCAAGATGTTTAGCTGTGTTTGTCTGCAGCAGGAGAAAAGAGTCAAAGTCCAGGAGCATCTTAAATATTAACAACATTTGTGACAGGGATTGAGCTTTCATGAGTCACTGCTCACTTCTTCAGATACTGCTAGAATCTGAGTTCCTCATATTTTGGACAAGGGAGCGATTCGAGATGTCAAAATATAATAGCAATGCAAACAAGAAAAAGGGAAACCCTGTGAGAATGCAGTAGTGCAGTGTAACAAGTGGTAGTTAACTAAACACGAGTAGTAACAGAACTCCACCAGAGTGCTCTGGACCTGTTGTGCCATTTGCACGGTTGCATTGTTATACTGTTATATTATTATTATTGTTATACTGTTTATTATACTGTTATTCTGTTACAACCACTGTTATTATTGTATGATTATTAATGAAGACTGTTTTATGTATTCTTTATAAGTTTATAGTAAACCGCCTTGAGCCTCCGGGGAGGGCGGTATAGAAATATAATAAACAAACAAACAAACAAATATCCATGGAAGGACTAAGTAAATATTACATAATACAGAACCCTCAATTGTAGAAAATTCCTTTTAATGTGATGTCATTGTTTACAAAAAGTCTGCTATCAAACGGATACAGTTTGAACAACTGCTTCCAATTCTAATACATCGTTACTAAGTGGCACAAAAACCTACAAATTACCATATAGTGAAAAGATAACATAGTAACAAGACAAAATATGCCCATAAGTAATAATAGTTGATACAGTAGTATTGTAGCTTGAAAAAGATAAAATGGGTCTCTGGTAATTCCCCATTTTGGCTTAGACCAGCCTTTCTCATTTTTTTTTACCATCGAGAAACCCCTGAAACATTCCTCAGGCTTTGAGAAACCCCGGAAGTGGCACAATCATGTGGAATATGATTGGGAAGCAGAGCTGTGGACACGCCCACCTGGGGCTCCTCGCTTTCTTTTGGGAGGGCGACATGATCATAAATGGTCATATCACCTGATTAATGTTTAACAAATTTTAAAAATATATAAGAAATACATTAACCCCCCTCCCTCCATTTGGGAAAGAAGAAGAAGAGTTGGTTCTTATATGCCGCTTTTCCCTACCTGAAGGAGGCTCAAAGCGGCTTACGATCGTCTTCCCTTTCCTCTCCCCACAACAGACATCCTGTGAGGTGGGTGAGGCTGAGAGAGCCCTGATATCACTGCCCGGTCAGAGCAGTTTTATCAGTGCCATGGCGAGCCCAAGGTCACCCAGCTGGCTGCATGTGGGGGAGCGGGGAATCAAAACCGGCATGCCAGATTAGAAGTCCGCAATCCTAACCACTACACCAAACTGGCCCTTTAGGGCTGTCAAGAATCCCTGTGGTTTCATGAAACCTTGGTTGAGAAAGCCTGGTTTAGACAATAGCACACAAATCACAATAGAGGGTAAATATAATAATAATAATAATTCTAGCCCTCTCAGGGCGGTTGACAGCAATAAAATCAACACACGATGGTTTGTTCTTAGCTAGGAGCCCTGACCTCGATTGCTCAAGGTAGCCAGATTTCATCCAATATCATAATCTAAGGCAGATCAGCTCTGGCAAGTATTTGAATGGGAGACCCCCAAGGAATATCACAACGTGGAGCTAGGCAATGACAAAACACCCCCAAACATCTCTTCCCTTGAAAACCGTACTGGTTTGCTGTGGCTTTACGGCAAAAAAGAAGCAGCAGAAATGTTAAAATATATTTATCAAATATTATCCTAAAAATCACCCAAAGAATATACCTGGGTGGAAGGAGAGGAAGGACGAGAGAGTCTTGGCCGGCTTCAGCAATATTTTATTCCCCCGCGTGACCAGAAGGACAAGAAATCGCAAAGAAGTAGGTGCCCTACTTAGCAGGAGAAAGCATTTGCTGCGGTGAGCTGTATGCTTTCTTGGGAGAGAGCTGCTGATACAGGCGTTCACGCAGGGCAAAAACCGTACCTTGCATTGCTGCTTGATTTGTACTCCTTTTCTGGTTTGGTCATCTGTATTGAAAGAAGACCCCTTCAAGGATCGCTGCCTTGTCGTGGCAAAGGGGCTTGTGTAGCTCAGTGAAGCTATGAGCTATGCTGTGCAGGGCCACCAAAGATGGACAGGTCATAGCTGAGAGCTCTGACAAAAGGTGATCCACTGGAGAAGGAAATGGCAAACCACTCCAGTATCTTTGCCGTGAAAACTCTAACATCAAAGAATTGAGGCTTTTGAACTGTGGTGCTGGAGAAGACTCTTGCAAGTCCCTTGGACTGCAAGGCGAACAAACCGGTCAGTCCTAGAGGAGATCAACCCTGACTGCTCTTTAGAAGGCCAGATCCTGAAGATGAAACTCAAACACTTTGGCCACCTCATGAGAAGGAAGGACTCCCTGGAGAAGAGCCTAATGCTGGGAGCCATCGAGGGCAAAAGAAGAAGGGGACGACAGAGAATGAGGTGGATGGATGGAGTCACTGAAGCAGTCAGTGCGAGCTAAAATGGACTCCGGGGAATGGTAGAGGACAGGAAGGCCTGGAGGATCATTGTCCATGGGGTTGTGATCGGTCAGACACGACTTCACAACCACAATTTGAAAGAAGAAGAAGAAGAGTTGGTTTTTATTCCCCACTTTTGTCTACCAGAAGGAATCTCAAAGCGGCTTTCAATTGTCTTCCCTTCCTCTCCCCAGAATAGATACCCTGTGAGGGCTGAGAAAACCCTGACAGGACTGCTCTGTGAGAACAGCACTATCAGAGCTGTGACTGGCCCAAGGTCACCCAGCTGGCTGCATGGGGAGGAGCGGGGAATTAATCCCGGCTCGCCAGATTAGACGCCACTGCTCTTAAGCATGACACCCAACTGACTCTGGGCAATTTAAGGGGGAGATATCAAGTCGTCAGATTTTATTGTATGTAGCCATAGGCCATTACAATATAAAAAAATTTAAAACATTTCAAATCAGTAATAAAATAGTAAATAAGAGAATGAGCAATCACAGATGACAATTACTAATCACCATAAGAACATTTCTAGATTACATATATCCACCTATCCTAAAGTTATCCTAGGTATTTGCTCTCTGCAGGACCACTTTGGCTATATTTTCTTAGCTGCAGGGGCAAAAAATAATATTCTGTTAGAGACAAATGAATTAGTCTCTGATAACAAGAACACACATTTTTCCTGGTTGGATTTATCATTTAGCCCATCTAGTAGGCCAACAAGAAATTTGGTCCAAGGTTCTGTATACAAGAGGCAATTTAGAATGTAATGTGGGAGATCCCAAGAGGGAGATGTTACTATAGAATCATAGAGTTGGAAGGGACCTCATGGGTCATCTAGTCCAACCCCCTGCACTATGCCGGACATTCACAACCCTCTCGCTCATCCACTGTCACCTACCACCGCCTAGAACCTTCACAGAATCAGCCTCTCCGTCAGATGGCTCTCCAGCCTCTATTTAAAAATCTCCAAAGATGGAGAACCCACCACCTCCCGAGGAAGCCTGTTCCACTGAGAAACTGCTCTGTCTCACTGGCTCTCTTCTTTGCATTTTTAACGTATCTTTTAGTGAGTGTTGCAATTAGAATCCTCCACCTTAGCTTGTTACATATTTTATCGTTGAAGAGTTAAAGGTCAATAAAGCCAGATGATTAGGGGAAGCAGGCCTCTGGGATTGCCAACTGACTGCCCAAAGCCTGACCTGGTCTGCTCCTATGCCTTTAACAGTAACAGGAGATCTGGTGCATGGGGATCAAGTATTATCACCAGTTCTTCTCTGCATTTCAAGCTGCCATTGGTGATGCCTCCCACCAATAAATTTGTCAGTGGGAAGAAAAAAGCGAAAGTAAAGACTGTGCACGTCTGAGCATCAGTTCCAGCTAAAATGACAGAAGTGATGTGTGACGCTCTAGGAGTCCCACAGAAGTCTACGGATTGTGCCATAGAGACCTGTGAGATTCCTAGAACACAGGCTTGCCATTTTCCTGTGGGAGACCTCCTCCTCCTATCTCCATTTGCCTGCTGCTGCTCCTGTAGTTAGCAGGGGGAGGGGGAAATCTAAATAGTCCCTGTCACAGTGGCATGACATCACTTCCAGGTTTCCCCCAGAAGTGGTGATGTGCTGATTACACCCTCTCTTGTCTCTGAACACAGCCCTGGACATCCCCTTGGCTGGTAATCCCACTAGAGCATTGTTGTAACCTAGAGATATCAGTTCCAGGCACGCCAGTTGAGGAGGGATGTAGACAAACTGGAGCGTGTCCAGAGGAGGGCAATAAAGATGGTGAGGGGTTTGGAGACCAAGACGTATGAAGAAAGGTTGGGGGAGCTTGGTCTGCTTAGCCTGGAGAGGAGACAACTGAGAGGGGATCTGATAACCATCTTCAAGTATTTAAAAGGCTGCCATGTGGAGTATGAAGCAGAGTTGTTCTCTCTTGCCCCGGAGGGATGGACCAGGACCAATGGGATGAAATTAATTCAAAAGAAATTCCATCTAAACATCCAGATGAAGTTCCTGACAGTCAGAGCGGTTCCTGGGTGGAACAGGCTTCCTCGGGAGGTGGTGGGTTCTCCATCTTTGGAGATTTTTATAGGCCAGATAGCCATCTGACGGAGAGGCTGATTCTGTGAAGGTTCAAGGGGGTGGCAGGTGACAGTGGATGAGCAAGAGGGTTGTGAGTGTCTTGCATAGTGCAGGGGGTTGGACTGGATGACCCAGGAGGCCCCTTTCAACTCTGTTATTCTATGATTCTATGATTCTATGATTCTATTCCAACCCTACATTTGCAACCCTGCTTCTTTTAAAGGCCAGGTTCTGTTGGGCAGTTGGCAGCCCTACTTTGAACGGTGAAGGGGGTCAAGCCAGTTTGGTATAACCGTTAGGAGTGGAGGATTCTAATCTGGAGAGCCGGGTTTGATTCTCTGCTCCTCCACATGCCAGTCAGCTGGGTGACCTTGAGCTATTTACAGTCCTCTTTGAGCTGTGTTGGCAGATCAGTTCTCTCAGAGCTCTCTCAGCCCCACCTACCTCACAGGGTGTCTGTTGTGGGGAGAGGAAGGGAAGGCCATTGTCTCCCCTTTTGGGATTTCCTCAGGGAGTGAAAAGAGGGGTATAAAAACTGACTTGTCATCTTCTTCACCATCCATTATTGACTTTGGGCATGGTGGGGGGTGGAGCATGAAAAAACACACCAGCGTTTTCCCCCAAGTGAAAGATGGGGATTCCTTCCTTCTGCTTCTTTGCCTCTATGACGCTCCATCAGTGTGCATGCTCATCAGAGGAGCGTTCCTGAGATTGACAGCCTTTGTTGACCAAAGAAAACAGCTCCGTGTGCCATCTGCGAAACTCCTTCTCTCCTCCTCCTCTGCCTCCTCCATCCGTACCAACTAAACCGGCTCTCCTGATGACATTATATCCAGCCCAACGATCCAGTGAACACCCGTCGCTTTAGTTACAAGGGAGATGCTTTCAACGCATTAAAGACCCGCTTTCCCCACCTGTCAAATGGAATCCTGTCAGCAAAAATGCTCTTTGGAAAGAAAGGGGGGGGGAGGAAGAGCCCAGAAACTCATCAAACCAGAAGTCTTGAAACTGTTTTCTGTCAATTCACATAAACTTGAAGCCCTCACTGCATTATTGATCCGTGTGATGAAGTGATCAGTGAGGACTCTGGGTCCAGAGGGGTGCATGTAGCGGCATTGGAACTGGCTGATTGGTAAGGTCCTTCCAAGTGGTGTGGAAATCTTAACTGCAGTTCAGTCCCAGAGGATGAATTATGAGCCCTCTCACTGCTTGGGTGACCTTGGGATAGTCACAGTCCTCTTAATGCTGTTCTTGCAGATCAGTTCTCTCAGAGCTCCCTCCGCCTCACCTCCCTTACAGTGTGTCTGTTGTGGAGAGAGGAAGGGTAAGGTGTTTGTAAGCTGATTTGCATTAAAATGAGCACTATGCACCTGTGATTAGATGCATAGACATTGCAATGGAGAAGTTTCACTAAAAAAAGAAAAATAATCAGTGTCCCTTTAAAAGCGAGGAAAAGATGATTGGCTGTCTGCCATGAGTAACATGCGGGGGGAGAGTCACCTGTATAGTGCGTTCTTCCCCTCCACCATTTTAATCAGCGGTGCGAATTGCCATAAGCGGGAGGAAGCGGGAGAAGAAAGCAGCAGAGCAAGAAGGTGAGAAATGGCAGATGGGCGTGATTTTTAATAGCATCACACACTTTTGCTGGCGTGACGCTATTCTTTTCGATGTGCGGAATTGCCCAAAATGTTAAAGACACAACTCTGGATTTTCTCTGTCTTATTTTTATTCCCTTTTTTTGGGCAGTAAATGAAATTACATGCACCATATGAGTCACCAGGTGGCACCATTTAACTGGAGTTAGCCGTTTCGCTTGGCAAGGAGCAAAAAAAAAAAAAAAAAGGCTTAACAAAATTCTACAGCCCTTCCCTGTGCCATCTGTATAAACGAGTTAGAAAGAATTCCCATTTTGTCTTACTCCTTATTTACATTAAGAACGTTTAAAAACCCAAAATGCCTCATTATTTCCCAGCCATTTCCCATTAAGAGCATTAGAATCAATTCAGAGCTGTAATATTATTTTGGAGAGAAATTCCCTTTCTGTATACCCGTCTTCTTTCTTCCCCTCTGTCGCAAGCAATGTGTAAATACTTCTCAGATTAGGTATGTTTGTAGACACACAATATAGAAGGGAAAATACAAACGAGGCCACCTTGTGTGGAGTCAGACTATCTAGCCCAGGGTGGTTCAGAGTGGGGGCCTCTAATATGGATAGCCAGCTTTGATTCCCCACTCCTCCATATGCAGCCAGATGGGTGACCTTTGACCAGTGGCAGTTCTTTCAGAGCTCTCTCAGCACCACCTCCCTCACAGGGTGCCTGTTGTGTGGAGAGGAAGAGAAAGCGATTGTAAGCTGTTTCGGGACTCCTTTGGGCAGTGAAAAATGGGATATAAAAACCATCTCTTCTTCTTCTCTGGCTGGAGGTGTCCCTGCAAAATAGGAAGTGGTGAATGTAATTTCTCAGCAACTACTGTCTTTCTCTGGAGGTGCCAAGGATTGAATTTAGGACTTTCTACATACCAAGTGGTGGCTTTACCAAATCCCCACCCTTTAAACCAGTTCTGTTGCCCCTATTCGTTTGTTAGGCATTTGAGGAGCCTCCAGCACGTAGAAAAACAGGATTTTATACCTCACTTTTCTCTGCGTTCAGGAGTCTCAAAGTGACTTACAACTGGCTTCCCTTTCTCTCCCCACAAGAGGTACCTTGTGGGGCAGGTGAGGCTGAGAGAGCTCTAAGAGAATTGTGACCGGCCCAAGGTCACCCAGCAGGCTTCTTGAGCCTCAAAGCGGCTGACAATTGCCTTCTTTTCCTCTCCCCACAAGAGGCACTTTGTGAGGCAGGAGGGGCTGAGAGAGCTCTGAGAGATTTGTGCATCCAGCAGGGTTCATGTGGAGGAGCTAGGGATCAAACCCAGTTCTCCAGATCAGAGTCCACCACTTTGCTCAAACTATCTTTGAGCAAATCACTACACCAAGCTGGCTATACCATGTAAAGGGGGAATCACCCTACACTGATATATATGGACATCATTGTGTGTGAATGGGGGAATAAGGGAATACATGAACCTTCTTTATACTGAATTAGACACTTGGTCTATCAAGGCCTGTATTTGTCTTCTCAGACTAGAGGTGGCTCTCCAGGGTGTCAGGCATAGGTCTTCCCCATTACCTACTGACTAGTCCTTTTAACTGGAGATGCTGGGGATTGAACCGGGGACCTTCTGCACACCAAGCAGAGGCTGTGCCACTGAGCCACGGCCCCTCTCCATGGCTCTCCATGGTCTCAAGCAGAAGTCTTTCCCATCACCCCCTGCCTGGTCCTTTTAAGTGGAGAGGCTGGATGTTGAGTACCAAACGGATGTTCTACCACTCAGCCACAGCTGTGGCACATGCAACCGGCAAACCAGATATTTGTGACTATGTGTAGATGCATCTCCTGAAGCTGAATAATGGCGCCCACACACAGGAGTGGTTTAAGGATTTGCGGGGCCCTACCAGAGTACAGTTGTGGTGGGAGCAGCCAAAGCAGGGGCAAGGAGACCACCCACGGTGGAAAGGGAGGTCACACCGAGTGTCCTTAAAGAGAGAAAAAGTGGGAAGAGAGAGGCCATAGCCCTGTTCCATGGCACGGTGTGGGGCTGCTGGAAACATGGGCTTGAATCACATGCTTACAGGGGTAAACTGGCACGTGAGACCCCACATTATAATGACTGGACAAAGATAGCTGAACCATGAACCAAACCAAACTGGGAGGCTCATTCACAAAGCAAGCCAGTTTGTGTGTTTTTTGGCCTTGTAAATTCCACTGTGGCGCCTCTTGTGGCGCAGAGTGGTAAGGCAGCCGCCTGAAAGCTTTGCCCATGAGGCTGGGAGTTCAATCCCAGCAGCCGGCTCAAGGTTGACTCAGCCTTCCATCCTTCCGAGGTCGGTAAAATGAGTACCCAGCTTGCTGGGGGGTAAACGGTAATGACTGGGGAAGGCACTGGCAAACCACCCCGTATTGAGTCTGCCATGAAAACGCTGGAGGGCGTCACTCCAAGGGTCAGACATGACTCAGTGCTTGCACAGGGGATACCTTTACCTTTACCTTAAATTCCACTGAAAGGAACTGCGGGATTGCAGAAAGCCTGAAAAACACTTGAGTTTAAAGCAGTGGTTTTCAACCTGGGGGTCGGGACACCTTAGGGGGTCGAATGATCCTTTTACAGGGTTGCAGCAGGGCAAACAGCTTGGCTGGAAGGGCACCATCTGTACAACAGCCTTGCATGGTAGATCGAGATAGAGCGTTTGTATGTCTGGAGCAGCGGAAAAGAGTGAGATCGGCATCATGGGGCAAGAGGCAGAACTGAACTGAGAAACCTTGGAAAAAACCCAATTTATATATAGTCGTGAACAATGGATCTTCACTCCATGGGTCAGTTTCGGTTTAATTTCTGTGAAAGAACCCTTGCATCATTTTATGGTTGGGGGTCACCACAACAGGAGGAACTGGATTAAAGGGTCGCGGCATTAGGAAGGTTGAGGACCACTGGTCACCCCCCCCTCTCACTCGCCCTAACCTCTTTAACTTTTCTTCATAGGGGAAGTCTCCCATCCCCTTAATCGTTTTAGTTGCCTTATTTTGCATCTTTTCCTGTGCTGTAATATCTTTTTTGAAGTGCGGTGACCCGAACGGTTCACAGTCTTCCAAATGAGGCCGCATCATAGATTTATTCAGGGGCATTCTGATATTGGCTGATTTCTTTTCAACCCCCTTCCTAATAATCCCCAGCACAGCATTTGCCTTTTATATTGCAGTCGCACACTGAGTTGACATTTCCCCGTGTAAATGGAAAATGGGCCCACAGCCCGAGAAAACGACAAAAGGCAGTTGATTCTGGCTGCGAAAGCCTTCAACAGTACAATTTCCAGTGAGTTATCCACCATGACTCCAAGATCTCTCTCCTGGGCTGATTTTGCACTTACTTTGTTTATCCCATTGTGGATCTTGCTGAATTTTGGTCTTCCTCTATCTCCCTCCCCCTTTCTCCTTGAACTCAGGTCTTCCTCTATCTCGCTCCCCCTTTCTCCTTGAACTCAGGTCTTCCTATATCTCCCTCTCCCTTTCTCCTTGAACTCAGGTCTTCCTCTATCTCCCTCCCCCATTGAAATGGAAAAGTGTTCTGCACATGATTAGGGAAGCTCAGAAGGGGGGGGGAGCCAAGTGTAGCAGGAACCTCTTTCTTTTCTTGAAAGGGGCGGGGGTGAGAGGATTGGAGACAGCAGAGGAAGGGGAATAAATCCCAGAGGCAAATATCAACTGAGAGAAGTTTAAAGCTTCTGGAGCTTCTGCCAAGAGAAGTTAGGGCTTCCCCTTTAAGGGAACGAGGAAGCCTTTGAACTGAAGCCCTGGCCAATCAGGGCTTTTCTACAGCATTGGAGGTTCAGCAGCAAGTTAGTTCGGGTCAAGCAGACAGCTGCACGCTTTCTCATGCCAAGTTTTCAGATATCGAGGGTTATATCCACTCTAGGATATCGCAGGGGAAATGTAGAGTCACTCCGGATCAATCCTACTTGTTGCAGAAAGAAAATTTAGATCGGCCAAAATCAAAATGGAAATCGCATTCAGTGTAAATGGCAGGGATTGAATCAACCTGGGATTGGAATAAAAGCTCGGAGCAGATTCAGCCCTGGTCAGTTACCGCCAGTTTGGACCCCATCAAAGTGTATTTGTAGTTGGGACTTTTGGCTCCAAAGCACGACTCTGTACTTGCACACACTGAATCACATCGGCCATATTGACACCCACACATCCAGCCTCATTAGATTCCTCTGGAGAGCCTCCCAGTCCTCCCTGGTTTTTCACAGTCCTAGACAGCTTAGTGTCATCTGCAAACCTAGCCACTTCACTACTTACGCCCAACTCCATATCATTAACAAGCTAAAAAGCACTGAACCCAGTAACAAAACCCTGCAGTACTTCACTGGTTACCACTTTCCACTGTGAAAATTGCCCATTTATATGCATTCTGGTTCCCTACTACATAACCAGTTTTCAATACACAAGAAGACTTGCCCTCTTATCCCACAACTACTGAATTTAATTAGGAACCTTTGACGAGGAACTTTATCAAAAGCTTTATGGTCTCCTGCTGCCAGTTCTGGCCTCTCAGCCACCAATCAGCTGGACAGTAGAAAGAAAAAAGCCTAGGCCAGTCGCCAGAGTCACACAGGAAGTGACATCATCACACAAGGGACGCTCTGGTATTTGGGCAAAAAACTCTATGGTAGAAGCCATTTTTACCATAGAGGTTTTGCCCAAATATCAGGGCATCACCGCGAAGTTGGTGGTGTGATGACATCACTTCCTGTGTGATGCCAGCAACGTGTCCTGGGCCTTTCAGTTACTCCTGAATGGAACCGACAACCCTAGGTGTAACTGGGAGATCTCCAGGCCCCACCTGGAGGCTGGCTACCCTATTATCTTGCAGGGATGAAAGGCCCTGCAGATTAACTTCTTTCTAAATTGAAGAGGTAGATTGTTTTAGTTCTTTAGCGATCTCTGGAGTACTTGACACATTGCTTGAAGTTGAAAGGAAACGGGATGGATTATTTACCAAGCACTTGCCAAGTGGAAAAGGATGAATGGTAAAGGAGGCTGATCCGGAGTCGTCATCTCATCATCACTTGCCATTCAGGAAAAATCTTCTCAGCCTTGTTGTCAAGGCTGCTGCAGGGAATGAAGAGGCTGATCTGTTTGCCTCCCTTCTTGAGATGAGGCCTTGAGATGCAGCTGTTATCGCATTGCAAGAAGCAAAAGCTAGACTTTTGAAATGACAGATGCTGAAATGCGGCTGGACCCCAGAGAGGCAGAGAAGGAAGGAAGGACAAGAAGCAGAAGTTGGTTTCTGGGTCTTAAATCATGCCTGCACAACAAGAAACGCACAGCTTCTGCAGAAACGGACGGCGGCATGTTCATTCGCCTAGTATTATGTCCAAGGAACGGTTAGCAGACATGGTGCTTATGGGTGCTGTGGTGCTTACTGATCCTTTCCCTGGTGCCCATGAATTGTTTTTAGAAAGTGGGTGGGGCCAGATGGAGGATTTGGCCCATCAAAGCTTTTGACTGGCTGAACAAATTGTTATAACATCACACCGCCTCAGCATACAGATCTTCACGGTGTGGCTGAAGTAAAATTCAGCAGCCATTTTGTGGATCGCTCTGCCTTCTGTAGCAGCCATTTTGTGAATGCGCCCTCAATATCAGGTCAGAATTCCGGCGGAGCTCACAGGCTCAAATATGTCGTGGCTCCCAAGTCTAAAGAGCTAGCTTGGTGTAGTGGTTAGGAGCGCAGACTTCTAATCTGAAGAGCCGGGTTTTATTCCATGCTCCTCCACATGCAACCAGCTTGGGTGACCTTGGACTCCCACAGTGATAGAGCTGTTCTGACCGAGCAGGAATATCAGGGCTCTCTCAGCCTCATCTCCCTCACAGGGGGTCTAATGTGGGGAGAGGAAAGGGAAGGCGATTGTCAGCCGCTTTGAGACTCCGTCGTGGTAGAGAGAAGCGGCATCTGAGAACCAACCTTCTTCGGTAATATCAGGCCTCTCCCAGCCAAACCTACATCGCAGGGTGTCTGTTGTGGGGAGAGGAAAGGAAAGGGGATTGTAAGCTGCTTTGAGACTCCTGGTAGAGAAAGTGGCATATAAGAACCAACTCTTCTTCTTCTAAAGCGTCTCATTCTATCCTGATGCCATTTACGACGTATATTTTCACACCTACACCAGGTTGGCCAGTGCTTTTTATGTGTTTACTCACCGAATACTTTCATATTAAAAGTGGGCTATGATAAGACCAGCCCCCCCCCTCACCCTATGGTAACAATCAGTTGAAAAAAAATCAGAGACAGCAATAACATCAAACCGATCCATAAAGCCACTGGAGTAAGAAAAGCCACTAGATTAAAATCAATAGAATCCTCCAAATTAAGGGACAGCATGAACAAACACTCCTATGAAAATCAATGGCTGCTGCCTCTTAAAAATCATTAAAAGATACTGGAAGTCATTGAAAGCCATTAAAAGGCATTTGAAGTCCATTAAAAGCCAAGAAAGCTGTGTTGCCAGCGCCCAGGTGGTACCTGGATACCTCCCAGAACTCCAGGTGAGGCCAGGTACGGCAGCCCCATCCACCATCATTGTGAGGTTTGGCAGGGTGGCCGCATCCCTCACCTCAGCACTGCCCCCCCCTCTTTGGGATAGAGTGGCCCTGAAGGAGGATGGTCCAGGTCTGTCAGCCCACCGTAGGGTTAACCGATCCCCTGGTGGAGGCGGGAGTCCCCCCCATTCCAGACCTCCCCTCCCTTCCGTGGATCAGCTGGCTTGTGTGTGTGGAACTTATCCCGAAAAAGGGTGATGCAGCATCTTGTCATCAGGGTGACACTCTGGTATTTGGACAAACACTCCATGACAGAAGCCAAATTTACCATAGAGTTTTTACTCTAATACCAGAGCGCTGCCCTAGCATCTTGGAAGTCATAAAGGGTACAGAGGAGAGTGATGAGGATGATCTGGGGCCAAGGGACCAAGCCCTATGAAGATAGGTTGAGGGACTTGGGAATGTTCAGCCTGGAGAAAAGGAGGTTGAGAGGGGACATGATAGCCCTCTTTAAGTATTTGAAAGGTTGTCACTTGGAGGAGGGCAGGATGCTGTTTCTGCTGGCTGCCGAGGAGAGGACACGCAGTTATGGGTTTAAACTACAAGTACAACGATATAGGCTAGATATCAGGAAAAAAAAATTACAGTCAGAGTAGTTCAGCAGTGGAATAGGCTGCCTAAGGAGGTGCTGAGCTCCCCCTCACTGGCAGTCTTCAAGCAAAGGTTGGATACACACTTTTCTTGGATGCTTTCGGATGCTTTCGGCTGATCCTGCATTGAGCAGGGGGTTGGACTAGATGGCCTCTATGGACCCTTCCTACTCTATGATTCTATGATCCTATGATTCTATGATGTCACTTCTGGGTCAATTGGGCAATGACATAAACATGTCGCTGCTCATTAGATGGGCCTCCTTGCTACTCCCATGAAGGACCTGTCAACCATAGTCCACCAGGACTCTTCCCAGTGGCCTCATGGCCAATCTGTCCCCTCCCAGACTGCTTCCCAGAATCCCCTCCCTCAAAGAAAAGTTCAGCAAATGTCCAATCTGCTTTCATCTAAGGTATGTCCCAAAATCCTCTGCATCATAAAATGGTCCAGTTAACATGTCAGCATTCCTTGGCCAGCAAATTGAAACGGAATGGATTCTGTGAAAGCAGAAAGGACCGTTGGTGACAAAGTTGATATTGGATGTCACTTCTTAAACTTTGCAGCATGCTTTAGATTTCCGGTCACAGACTCCTGTGGTACTTGGCTTGAATTAATGTGACTACTGTCCAGAGAGATGCTGAGCTGTTTTGCATTGGCAATTATCTCCTTTTGTGAACAGAGGCCTGTCGTCAACAGTACAGCTGTGGGAAGCAGTGTTAAAACTATTTACCTTACAAAATAACACAAGGTTGACACAAGGATAGGGTGGCCAGGTCAGTTGGACCAGTTGGCAGGGGATGAAGTAACCACGAGGAGGGAAGGAAGAAGCCGGAAATAAGCGTGACGTGTCTATGTCGCCTGGAAAAGACATAGACATCTTGGGGGTGTCAGGGCGTGACACTCTGGTTTGTGGGCAAAACCTCTATGGTAGAATTAGCTTCTTGCCATAGAATATTGCCCTAAAACCAGAATATCGACATCATTGACAGACCTACATCACTTCCAGGTGAAGTAGGCACGTCATATTTATTTCCAGCTTCTTGCTTGTTTTGGGGGTAATTCCTCCTGTTTCCTGATAGCTCCAAACCAGGGGATCCCTGCCCCACTTGGGGACTGGCAACTCTCCTTTGGGAAGTGAATTCAGGTGACTCACATACTCTGCTTTCACGAACGCCTTCAATGAGTGCATTGTAAGACATTATGGGATATGAATCATAAGGGCACACCTGAACCAAGTAGCTTAGTTATGCTAACACATGCGCTGCCATCTCTCTCTAATTGTTGTGTTGCCAAGCCGGAATGGATTTGCTCTCTAAATTGTTGCTTCCTGCCAGCATGTAAAACTTTCCAATTATGTATGCGTTTTTTCCATAACCCTTCCTCACTTTCACAGCTAAGTTGAGGGGGGGTGGGTGGGAATCTTTCAGAGGCAGATTTTGGAATTATACAACCAGCATAAATTCCTACCCGAATGCAAGGTATGACTTTCACTCAATTATCTTATTCGGCTTTGAGTACGATAATAGGCAGAATTCTCATAAGTTATTCCTCTCGCTCAGTAACCTTCCCAGGGACATCTGGAAAGGGGCAGTTCTATCTCTGGGGCTGGGATTTGAATTGCAATTTTCCTTTATTGATGTTTGCCCATTATAAATACAAAAGCATGCATAATGTAACTTCCTATTTTCCATTGTCCTCTGATGAAACAGAGTGTGACCGGTTAAATAATAAGAGGCACACAGCGGAGCAGATCTTCACGGTATCTTGTTTATGAAGAATAATGGCATGTCTCATTAAAGGAAAACTTTAAAACTTCCCAGAGTAGGTGTTGAGGATCAGTGTGGTTTTCATCTTGGTTTTTAAGGGTTCGGTGATTGCTGTGGTGTGTAGGCCTCAGATAAAAATAGTATCCAGGAAAAGTTAGCCTGAAATTAACAAGGGGAGCCAAAGGGTAGGAAACCAGGGACAAACAGGGGGTATTATGCATGGCAGGAAACATTGCAAAAAGCCTTGGAATTTTTTTTTTACATGTGGCACCGTTTTCGCCATGGAAAAGCCACCGTAGTATTTTTGATCATGCACTGTCCTTCCCGCTCATAGTGGCGACGGCGTCTTTTCAGCGCAGTATTTGAAACTAGCTTTACTACAATTTTTCTTTTATAATGGTGCTGAGGACACCTATTTTTGCATGCATAAATGTTAGCGTGTCTTTGGTCTCCTCCCCTGTGCCATTGTACACCAATGGGTGAACTGACAGCCTCTAGTCCCTCCCACCTCTGCTATTACAACATTACACCAGCAGAAATTAATTTATTCATTCCCTCAGAGGCATTTGCAATCTATTCTGTATGAGGAACAGCATACCACCAAGAGGGAAAACCTGTAGTGTTGGCATTTAAAAGGCTGTGTGTTCCCACGTCCATGAACTACAATTCCCATGAGGCCCTGCCAGCATCGTATGCCAGGGTGGTGGTTAGGTGACATTGCAGCTGACCATGGCCTGCCAATGAGCATCTAGCACAACAGAGGAAGTACCCCCCCTTAAGGATTTGCCATCATAAGTCTTTCAAATGCATAACTGTATGCAGAAAAACAACAACGTAGTATCAGGGCACAGGCATATACACTACCATTTTTAAAAATGATGACTTAAAAGGGTTAGTGTGTTGACTTCAGTAAAAACCTGTACATGCACAATAGTCCTAGATCTGTTCTAAAGTAAAAAAGAGACTTAGCAGCCCTAGGCCATCATTAAAGGCTCAGTTTGGGTTTCCAGGTCAGATGGATTAGTTGGCAGGGTATGGAGGAAACTTAACAAATGTTGTCCCCATCTTCAAGAAAGGGAAAAAGGAAGATCCAGGTAATTATCAACCTGTCAGCTTGACATCTGTAGCTGGCAACATTTTGGAACAAATAATCAAACACTCGGTCCTTGAGCAGGTGGAACTGAGAGCTGTGATTTCTAAGACTCTGCACAGGTTTCGTAAGAACAAGTCATGTCAGACCAACCTTATCTCTTTTTGTGAGAAAGTGACTACCTTGCTGGATCAGGGGAATGCTGTGGACATAGTTTATCTGGATTTCAGTAAAGCTTTTGATAAGGTTCCACATGATATTCTTGTTCACAAGTTGGTAAAATGTGGTATGGATCCTAATTCTGTCAGCTGGATCAATAACTGGTTGACAAATCGTACTCAGAGGGTACTTGTTAATGGTTCAGCATCTTCTTGGAAAAGAGTGACAAGTGGAGTACCCCAAGGATCTGTCCTGGGGCCTGGGTTGTTCAACATATTTATAAATGATTTGGATGAGGGATTAGAGGGGATACTTATTACATTTGCAGACGATACTAAACTGGGAGGGGTAGCAAACACTACTGAAGACAGCAACAGAATACAGGATGATCTTGATAGGCTTGAGAAGTGGGCTAAACTGAATAAAATGAAGTTCAATGACAAATGTAAAGTTCTGCATTTAGGTAGGAAAAACCAAATACACCAATATAAGATGGGGGAGACTTGTCTTGGTAGTAGCATGTGCGAAAAGAATCTAGGAGTCTTAGTAGACCATACATTGAATATGAGTCAGCAGTGTGACTCAGTGGCTAAAAAGGCAAATGGGATTTTGGGTTGTATCAAATGGAGTATCGTGTCCAGATCACGGGAGGTGATGGTACCGCTATGCTCTGGTTTGGCCTCACTTGGAGTACTGTGTTCAGTTCTTGGCACCCCAGTTGAAGAGAGATGTTGACAAACTGGAACATGTCCAGAGGAGGGCAACAAAGATGGTGAGGGGTTTGGAGACCAAGACGTATGAGGAAAGGTTGGGGGAGCTTGGTCTGTTTAGCCCAGAGAGGAGGCAACTGAGAGGGGATCTGATCACCATCTTCAAGTATTTAAAAGGGTGCCATATGGAGGATGGAGCAGAATTGTTCTCTCTTGCCCCAGAGGGACAGACCAGAACAAATGGGTTGAAATTAATTCAAAAGAAATTCCATCTAATTTGGGAATGAATATGATTGTTTTGCAGGATAGATCTGGGGTTCACCAACTAACCAGTCCAGAAAACCCCTTTTCTCCCCTTTACGTATGAACTGAGCCAATATTTAGGGTTGCCTTGTACTTGCTGTGGGAGGAGATCTCTTGCCCCCAGTTTACAGTTACTAGGCATGGCCTGGCAATTGATGGGGGACTGTGGTGGTGGGGAAATGAAGGGGTCATCTTCAGTGATGTCATACTTGTCTATCAATTGCTGGGAACTCTATGGAAAACCATAGAGTTTTCAGAGATTCCTAGATAGGACTTCTAGGTTTTTCAGGAAGTGATATCACAGTATAATGCTAACTTCCTATTTTGTTTCCCCCCTCCCATCTGCCCTGGTGACTTGGCAGCCGCACTAAGATCGGTGGTGCATGTTGTAAATATGGTGGTGAGATGCCGTAGACTTGCTATGTGTAGTAGATGGATGCAGATATACACAATGACCCATCAATGCCCCCAGACAGAATTTAATAACAATTCTTGGTTGGTGGAGGTGGGTTCCACAGAATGAGAACCCCTGAATCAACATTGTGTCAAAATAAATCTTAGCCCAAGCTTTGAACCTAAATCGGACAATCACACTCCTGGACTCTGAGTATCAGTAAGTGATTGGGGGGCCCTGGCTGCTGGTTGGGTGGCGAGGGGATTTATGGGTGGAGCCTGGGGAGGACAGGGACCTCAGGGGGTGTGATACCACATAGCCCCCCTTCCAAAGCATTTATTTTCTCCAGGGGAACTGATCTCTGTTTCCTGGAGATGAGCTGTAATTCCGGGGGATACCCAGGTCCCACCTGAAGTCTGACATCCCTATATGAGGCATTTGAACAGGTGTGTGTTTGTTTTTTCAGGTTATATTTTATTTATTTATTTATTTAGATTTTTATACCGCCCATTCTATACGGCTCTGGGCGGTTTACATAACACATTGTAGAACATTTACATTGAACATATAACAATATAATGGATAACAATCATGATATAACTTTACAACTGGAACAGCATTTCAAGAAAACAATAACTTTGACACTCCCTTGGTAGGTCTGGGCGGTGGGGGGGAGTCCTGTAGATGTTATGGGTCAGTCGGCCTCAAGCAAATGCCTGGTGGAAGAGCTCCCTTTTGCAGGCCCTGCGGAATTGTGGAAGTTCAGGCAGGGCTGTGATCTCTTCAGGGAGCTCATTCCACCAGGTGAGGGGCCAGGACGGAGAATGCTCTGGCCCTTGTTGAAGTCTGATGTGCTTCTTTAGGGCCAGGGATCTACAGCCAGTTGGAGGTGGCGGAGTGTAAAGTTCTTTTGAGGGTATAGGCAGAGTCGGTCTCTCAGATAGACTGGGCCCAGACCGCATATGGCCTTAAAGGTGATTACCAAAACCTTAGACTCCTTGGGCATCAGCCCTTGGTATGCATCGCTGTTAGCTACTCAAAGAACCTCTTGAAACAGAAACTTCAAAATGCACATCTGTCTGCCAATGAGAGAGCACATATTTCACCCTGCTCTATTATCTGCCGGCTTCTTATGTGTGAAACATGAGAGTTTTCTGGAATTCCAGAATTCCATACATACTAGCAAAGTGGTTGAATCTCGTAACCTTGTTAGATAGTACCTAGGGGCCAGTCCAAAGGTACAGATAGCCAACCATCTCAGCATTGGATACCAATAGAGCACATAAGGGATTGGCACGAACCAGAAAATTCGGTGTTCGGGGAGGTCCTGAACTTAACTGAACAAAAAAATCTCCAAACTGAGCCAAATTTGTGATGAATTTTGGCTTGCGAACCAGTTCGTGCCCATCCCTAGACTACGTACCAGAAACCAGGGCACAGAGAACAAAAACAGGGACTTTCAAAACAAGAATGAATGGATCTGCTGTTTGAAACATGTACTTCATTACATCAGTGACATCTTTACAAATTTTAATTCAAATTCCACAATACCTCCAACGCCACTAGCAGCTCTGGAACTCTTCAAATGACATTTACTGCGGATAATCCCTACAGGCACTGGGCTGCTGCATCTCGGTCTTTTCCAGCTAATGAGCAATCATCACGGACAGCCTTCCGTCTCTTTAATCATATGACTGGTAAGTCTCTCCTTCCACCCCACCCCCCACAGCTTAAAATCAATGATACAAGAATTTCATAATGAAACGTTCAGAAGGGCTAGGTTGACCACCCCAATGGCTGTTCAACACCGACGTATTTTTAGACATACCAAGAGAACTAGCGTGCTCTCCAAGAGGGGTACTCCCGATTATTAGCATGCCACAAAACCGCTCTTGGGTTGTGGTGCTGTCACACTGCAACACAAACAATTGCAACATTGGCGCAATTCTGGTGTGCCTCAGCTTCTTGGGCGGCCAGTTCTGGGATTCTACAGTCCCTGGTGGGTAAGCTTTTAGTGGGGACACCAAAAGACACGCTGTACGAGTAACAGCTCAACATTCAAGGGCTCGTCTTGGGCGACCCTCTGAGCGTGAGGGTGAGTGCTAATGTTGATTCCTTTTTTTTCCAGTTTTGTGAAAATGGAAAGAGAAGCAGGAGGACTCAGAGGGCAAATTAGCGCGACGACTTGGATCTTAAGGGGGTGATAGCAGCAGGGCTGTTTTCCATGGTGACTTTGAGAAGGTATCACTTTTTTTACATTCATTCCTTAGACAACCCCATAGGCGTTCAAACTGTGAAGGGGGGCTCCCTAACAGCGGCCAGGGTGGTTGCAAACTGGATTGTGACCACCCCTTTTTAACATCCGGTTTTCTTTCTGCGCTGCGGTTTAGAAACACTCTTGTGGTGCAGAGTGGTAAGGCAGCCGACATGCAGTCTGAAGCTCTGCCCATGAGGCTGGGAGTTCGATCCCAGCAGCCGGCTCAAGGCTGACTCAGCCTTCCATCCTTCCGAGGTTGGTAAAATGGGGACCCAGCTTGCTGCTGGGGGGGTAAACGGTAATGACTGGGGAAGGCACTGGCAAACCACCCCGTATTGAGTCTGCCATGAAAACACTGGAGGGCGTCACCCCAAGGGTCAGACATGACCCGGTGCTTGCACAGAGGATACCTACCCTTAGAAACAGAAAGCCAGCACCCACTGTCCCAGTTTACGGTAACGTAGGCTGCCGTGTGTGCTTTGCGCACGCAAGAACAGCTACATTCAGCCCTCTGAATAAAGCGAGAAGATTCAGATCACTTTCCATTATATTCTGTATTGCTTGCGATGCTTTGTATCAGGCAAGGTAAAAGGACAAAGGGATGATGCAACCATGGACAGGGTGTAAAGCCAGGCTCAGTCTGCCGGTCTTCTCCTTTGAAGATGCATTGCCTTTAATGAATGAACTTGGCTCAGTAAAAGGGGAGGCATCCAGGGCACTGATAAACCAGTATATGGATTGCAGAAACCAATATGGGCTGGTTCAAAGGATTCCTGATCACACTGGCTAATAGCTGAGCATGTGAATGGACTGCCCTGATGAGCATTGGGTGGGATCCCAGAGAGTTGAAGCACTTTACTTTCATTGTTTCTTTCCAGCAGGGACCCCAGGGGTTTACACCACTCTCCTCTGCTTTATTTAACCCACACAAGAACCCCGGGATATATGGGAAGCACATAAGAAGAAGAGGAGTTGGTTCTTAAATGCTGCTTTTCTCTACCCAAAGGAGTCTCACCGCAGCTTCCATTCGCCTTCCCTTTCCTCTCCCCATAACAGACACCCTGTGAGGGAGGAGAGGCTGAGAGAGCCCTGATATTACTGAAGAAGAAGAAGAGTTGGGTCTTATATGCCACTTTTCTCTACCTGAAGGAGGCTCAAAGCGGCTTACAGTCGCCTTCCCTTTCCTCTCCCCACAACAGACACCCTGTTAGGTGGGTGAGACTGAGACAGCCCTGATAACACTGCTCGGTCAGAACAGCTTTAAGACCCACATCTTCTTCTTCATCACCAAAACACTCCCTCCCCCTCTGCTTTTTAATTTTTTAAAAAAGCACTCAAATATTGACATGTCGATATACTACTGTAATGACGGGTCAAACAGGTTTTCTGAATTCCCATCTTGCACTTTTTAAAGAAAGTAAATCTCTATCACTTTTTCTGACAGAGATAAAAAGAAAAAGATGTCTCCACACAGAAAGGAGCTAGAGACTTACAAAAAAAAACTCGGACTTTAGGGAGCCTAACGTTACAATACTGTCAATATTTTAGTGCCTTAAAAGTTAAGGGTGTGTGTTCTGGGGATACCACCGTTAATGGAAATTTTTAAACAGAGGCTGGAGAGCCATCTGACGGAGAGGCTGATTCTGTGAAGGCTCAAGGGGATGGCAGGTGACAGTTGATGAGTGATAGGGCTGTGAGTGTCCTGCATAGTGCAGGGGGTTGGACTAGATGACCCTGGAGGTCCCTTCCAGCACTTTGATTCTATGATTCCAATAGCATCCTCCCTTGAAAATCCTCACTATTTAAGGAGCACATTGAAGGAAATAGACTGACTCTACAGCAGTGGAAATGCAGAGGGAGGAGGTGAGGTGTGGAAGAGCCATACCCAAACCAGTTCCAATCCCTGGCGATTGACTGCCAAGTCAATCACAGGAGTAAGTCGAGCGTGCAGAAAAGTCCTGTCTCTTGGTGGAGCGAAACCACGTTATTTGATTTATTTCGTAATTTTGAAAATATTGACATCTTACCCTTCCCAGAGGTTGAGGGTGACTAACCACCGAAATGAAGGCATTCAGTTCAAAGGATGCTAAAGCTGTAATAAGACACCCTAATAAGGCTACCAATAAAAGTTTAAAACTATCCCTTTCCCTCCAGTTCCCCCAGCCTCAAATTCTGAGGCCTTCATGGAAAAAAGAGCTGATGTGTTGAACTAGCTTCTCTAAAAGAGGAGCTACCATAGCCTTTCTCGACTTTTTTTTACCATTGAGAAACCCCTGAAACATTCTTTAGGCTTTGAGAACCCCCAGAAGTGCTGTGTTTGTGCTGAATGTGGGTGGGAAGCAGAGCTGTATACACACCTCTAGTGACAACATCGAATGTTTCCCAGAGGCATTCTAGCTGGTTTGATCCATTGATCCACCCACCCACCCATCCATCCATCCATCCACCCACCCACCAACCCACCCACCCACCCACCCACCCACCCTTCCTTCCATCCATCCATCCATCCATCCATCCATCCATCCATCCATCCATCCATCCATCCATCCACCCACCAACCCACCCACCCACCCACCCACCCACCCTTCCTTCCATCCATCCATCCACCCACCCACCCACCCACCCACCCATCCATCCATCCATCCACCAACCCACCCACCCACCCACCCACCCTTCCATCCATCCATCCATCCATCCTTCCATCCATCCATCCATCCATCCATCCATCCATCCATCCATCCATCCATCCATTCATCCATCCATCATCTACCGCCCCTCTCAGAATACCGTCTCAGGCTGGTTTACACAATCTAAAAATGCAATCAAACCAATAAGATTAATAGCTATACAAAACAAGTTAAAATTGTAAAATTTGCAAAACCGCAATTAATCACTGCTGCACCAGCCGTTACTGATAGTGATTTTTAGCTACATTGGCCCGCCAGATGTTGCAGAAAATAGATTGCCAGATTTGATAGACCTCTGCTGTGATCCAACCAGACTCTTATGTCCTGGTGGATTATAAATCTTTCAAATGAATAGATACAGAATGTATACACACAGACACACACACACACACATATATACTGAAGCTGTAATAAGCAGAGCAGATTTTCAAATAAAGATTTTTCTCTTGGCTGGCTTCTGGCGTCCAGCTTTGATCTTGGAGGGAGTTGGTCCCCTTTGAAGGTGGCCGCATATTTCTCCAGACGACGCTTGGATTTTATGTAATGAGTGCAGATATAGTTAGTTGCGGGTGACAGGACGCCAGCTCCAGGATCAATACTGGAACGGACCGAAAGGTGGGTAGGCAAAACAGAACAGATGGACGCCTTTTTCTATCCCTGCCGGGCAAGATCACACTTCATATCAATCAATAACCCAAAACTTTTGCTGATGCTGAGCAAAACTCGAATGAAACATTACAAAGATACAGAGGAATGATGGCATCGTTGGTCAGAACCTGGGACCCACGGAACTGTTTCCGGCAGGCCCCATGAGTCATGCCTGCTTGGCTCACTGATAAACCACGTTGCTTTTATACAATCGGTTTGCTGTGGGCTGCCCAGCCCCATCTTCCGAGTTCTCTGACCCTTATGGGCTGGGGAAGAGCCTCCCAAATATATCTTATTAGAGCATCCTATAGTTGGAAAGGGGTCTAATATGTCACCTAGTCCAAGCCCCTTCTCAGTGCAAGAAATCCAAACTTTGGAAATTTTGGACAGTTTAAGAACAATGCTGATAAGCTGAAATGTGTCCTGAAGGCAGTGACAAAGATGGCGCAGGATCTGGAATTCAAGTCCTAAGGAACAGTTGAAGGAGGTGGGGATGTTTAGCCTGGAGGGAAGATGATGGGGAGGTGATTATGATGGCCATCTTCAAGAATTTGAAGGGCTGTTGAGTAGAAGATTGGGCTCCAGAAGAATGACTGCAGTATAATAATCCAATAATGCCCACGCAGTCTTGGAGTAGAAAGAACTGGATTTGAATCTCCACTTGAGCTGTGAAGCTGTGTAGGGCTGGCCATAGTCCCGCTGTATACCAAATTGGTCAGACTGCAGTTCCGCACAACAGGATAATGCACTTTCACTGTGCTTTTGCAGCTGGATTTCCCTGTGCAGAACCGGATAATTACTTCTAATGTGCATTTAAAGTGCAGTATCCGACGTATGCAGAATGGGCCCTGGAGGCCTCCCTTTAAAAAGGATGTGGGCAAAATTGAGAGGGTGCAGAGGAGAGCGACAGGGATAATCCAGGGCTTGGATAATCAAGGACTTCTTCCCTCACCCATCGAGAGCTGCTCTTTGATAAAGATTTCCTCTCCTTTCTCCTTTTGCTTCATTATCGTCAAGCTCGTTCGCCTCCTACTCACGGCTCAGCACACGTCCCCTTAGCCAGGTGCTCAGGTGGGCTCTCCTCCCATCTTCTTCTGGGAAAGCTCTCAGAACTAAATGCTCTGTTAGGATCCTGCTGGGCCGGAGTGCAGATCTTGGCAGGCTGGCACCGCGACTCCATCTGCCAGTGCGGTGCAACAGACGTTTTATTAATATCGATAATTAATATCGCACTTTTAAGCCGACAAAGAGTTTTCACATGCTTCGCCTGCTTAAGGCATCTCCCGCTGGAGTGGAGAGGCGGGCAATTGTTGCTCTTTGACGACAATCCTGTAGAGATTATATCCCTGCACAATACAGATGTGTGGAATCATCTGAGACTCATATGACTTCCAGTCTCAATTCTTCTGGCTTCGCTCATTTGGTTTGTTTTTAATAGACATTCTGTTTTTCATTCACACATACACGCAAAACTCTACCCTTGCGGCTTCCTAATTATCTAAAGTAGCGATCCCCAACCTGTGGGCTGCGGACCACATGTGGTCCATCAGCTAATTGGAGGTGGGCCGCGAAGGACACCTTCTCCCCCCCCCAGCCCTTTACTTCATCCCCCCCAGCCCTTTACAACAGGGGTAGTCAACCTGTGGTCCTCCAGATGTTCATGGACTACAATTCCCATGAGCCCCTGCCAGCGTTTGCTGGCAGGGGCTCATGGGAATTGTAGTCCATGAACATCTGGAGGACCACAGGTTGACTACCTCTGCTTTACAACACACTTTGGGTGTCCTTGTCTCCCATCACTCCCAGATGGGACTATCTCGTTGCAGAGAAACAAGCTCAGGGTTCCCATTGATTTGTCATTGTCATGAGTTAAAATGTCCATGAAAATAAAATGTTCCTGATGTTCACTGTTGTGGCGTGTCTGTATCTTATTTTGAAGGGGTGTTTAAACATTACCATAGCGATCTGAGAGCGTTAGGGCAGTGGTTGAGAGTAGAGGAGTAAACTACCCTCTCCACACCGGGCCTCAGTAAAATTGTCAAGCGTTGAGTGGTCCCCGGTGATAAAAAGGTTGGGGACCACTGATCTAACACACAGAGACGTCGTGCAGGTTGGGACATTGTGCAGAACTGGGCTTGCCAAGCTTTGTGTGGCAACTGGAGTCCTCCAGGCGACGGAGAGATCAGTTCCCCTGGAGAAAATGGCAACGTCAGAGAGGCTTCTTTCTTGACAGACCTGGAAGTAAAAAATAAAAAGGTTTTGAAGGATTGGCGTACTTTAAGGCATTCAGTCCCACTGAGCTGCCTCCCCTCTCTGAACTCTGTCCTCCCAAGACACCTTTCCCAAATCTTCAGGAATTTCTCAAGTCAGAGTTGGCAACCTGGTAGGCAGAAGGGTGCAGACCATCCTGTTTAGAGAGGTGCTGTAAAAATGCTTCTTAGGCACTGGAGATAGGACTGCCAGGCCCCCACTGGGGCTGGAGGATCCCCCGTTTTGATGCGGCTTCCCTGCGCTTTGGGCTTTCAGAAACTGGGAGGAAATCCCCCAAGACAGCTGCTTTAATGACAGTCTTCACTTGCTACCCACACTCCCTTTAGCACCAGGAAGAGCTGGGGGATTTCTGCACCCTTTAAAAATAGTGAGATACTTATCTTCCATTGTCGTTATAGTTTGGCCCCTCCACATGACGTCACCCACATCAGGCTACATCCCCCATTTTAAAGCAGCCAGCAGGCCACCAGCAAAAAGAAAATGTATGGAGGCAAAGAAGCACTATCTCTGCCTCCAATGCCCCACCCTCGCACCCACCTCCCTCTCACGTCTCCTGGGGATAGGAATTTTTTTTTCAAGTGAACTTCCTGGAGCAACGAATAGGCATTCAATCATGCAGGCAAAGGCAAAATTCCTTCCCCCCTAAGTTGTAGACAAAGCTTGCCTCTCTAAGCTTCCCCGCCCCCAATAAGGAGTGAGATTGATTTTAAAAAGAAGCAAGACTCGTGATTCCATAAGTTTTGGCAATAAAGAAGCACTATTAGATGCATTGGGGGGGGGGAGACGGACTCATTATTATTTCCGAAACTGAATTGATAGACAATACATTGATCCATATAACCCGCAGAGTACTCTCCCCCAACAGATATTTAATTATTTCTTATAAAACATAAACATGTCCCAGTCAAAACGTCGGGATCAGCCCATTCCTAGTAAAAAGGCAGGCTTCCCTGTCACCATGAAAATGGCATGAGCTATATTTGGAACCTTTGCTCAGACAGGATGATTTTGATTTTCTTTGTGAAGCATTATGGGGTTGGGGGGGATGTGAGCATCATTGAGAATGGACACTGACATGAAATAAGGCAACTACAGAAGGTTCCATTAATAAGCCCCATAAGATGATCTTTCTCCATACTGGAGAATTGTTCCACAGCAGCAACTTCACTGTATTTTTGAATAGCTATCTCTAGATTTCTTACACAGCATTGGGCTTTTCTGAATCCTTATTTTCCTCACTTTCGTGTTCCTGTTGCTTGTGTGTGTCCTGTTCCTCATGTGTTTTCACCCTCTAGCGGTCGATTCAATATTACATTGCTTTATATTTCCTTGCAGATTTAAACTGCAAGTTACATCAGACATAAAAAGATGCAATATCGAATTGACCACTAGAGGGATCAAAACACACCTGGAACAGGAGGAAAAACCTAAACCAACACGAACTGCTTAGCAAGGAAACAAAGAATTTGTCAGTTTAGATCTTTAGATCAGGGGTAGTCAACCTGTGGTCCTCCAGATGTCCATGGACTACAATTCCCATGAGCCCCTGCCAGCAAATGCTGGCAGGGGCTCATGGGAATTGTAGTCCATGGACATCTGGAGGACCACAGGTTGACTACCCCTGCTTTAGATCATTGTCCCAATTTGGATCCTACAAGTTGTTTTGGTCAGATTATGGTTTTGGGGTACCAGTTATGAGCCTGCGTCCACTTGAGACTTAGTTTTTTGTCAGGTTAAAATAGTGTCTTATTTCCAGGTAGTAATGCATCTCTCATATCATCTCTCTTGACAGATTTGCACCCACCACCACATCATCTGGGATAGGCAGCTGCAATATCATCATGATGTGAAGAAACCGCAGTGGGGGGGAAATCCAGATACAGCCAAACAAAATTGTTGGCATGAATATGCTAGAATCTATCATACTGATGAAATGGCTCGTGGTCTTCAAAGTATGCCGTTTCCTCTTAGGCTTCCAGCCATGCCAAAACGGTAGCTGTGGGAACATGGGCCTCGTTCAGCAATTCTCAACATAGCTGTGACTGAGCTAGGATTATTTTGGGTCCCGCAGTTCAGCTGGTGAAAAGTGGGTCAAAATGTCAGTGAGCAGGATGTGAAGAGGAACATTCCCTGGCAAAAGCAGCCTCTTCCTAACCACTGATCCTTCTCTCTGATGCTTCTATCCACACTTTGATAAGCAAAATGGATCCTGGAATCCCATATTTGCCTTTTAAGTATTGCATGGTTCCCCCTTGGTGGCAGAAAGTGCCATCAAGTGGCAGCCAATCAATGGGGACTCCATAGGTGAGAGATGTTCAAAGGGAGCTTGCCATTGTCCACCTCTGTGTAGCAACCTCTGGACTTTCTTGGTGGTCTCCCATCCGAGTGCTAACCAAGGCTCACCTTGCTTAGCTTCCAAAATCCTATGAGATTGGGCTAGCTTAGGCCATCCAGGTCAGGGTAATGACCCTTAAGGGGCAGGATTGTCTCGTTCTATTCTGGATATGATACCTTTGAAGGTACCTCTTTTCATTGGAATAGATACTTCTTCGCTGTCTTGAGTAATCCTCATTGGGTAACTCGGGAGTATTTTGCACTGTAGAGTAAAATATTGCCTTAAGAGTAAAATTAGAGTTGCTGGTCTCCATGTGGTAGCTGAAGATTTCCTGGGCTTATGATGGATTTCCAAGGAACATAAATAAGTTCCCTCGGAGAAAATGGTTGCTTTGGTAGGTAGACTCAATGGCGTTATGACATCCCTCCTCTGCCTTCTTCAGGCTCCAGCCCCCAAACTTTTAGAGTATTTCCCAACCTGGAGTTGGCATCCCTAAATATAATATATATTTATGGCATTCACAAGTTTTTTTTGAGATTCGTCCAGGGATCAGAAGGCTAATTGTAACAGCTGGCGTCCCTAGAACGCTGGAGAAATTTCCATTCACTGGTGCTTATTCTCAAACAGATGTGTTTAGAATCAGGACCCTGATGTTAATCAAAAGTATTCACTCTTCGGGAAACGGTCTTGTGATATTTTTATAATGAAATGCAATTACCTACTGCGAAAAGGAGCAGGGGAAATCCTTATCAAATGTTTTAAACAAAGAAATATGCTGTTTACGCCGAGATTGTATTTATTGCATCTATAATTTATTTTGTAAAGCTGGAATTGCTAGCGTTGAATGTTTGTGTCTTTGAGAATATTACTCACATTGTCAATAAAATACTTTTTTTTTTTTTAAAAAAAAAGCACAGCTTCCGTGTTCTATTTATTTTGTGATTTAGTGTTATTCCCCCCACTCCCAACACAGAAAGCTTCAGGATTGTCTATTTGAGAATTGATGGTGCTGTGGATTGAGTTGGTCTTGGCTGGGGAAAGACCCAATCTCAAATCCTTTTTCTGCCATGAATTTTAGAGGGTGAACTTGGGATGGTTAGCTTAACATATCTTACAAGGTTGTTGTGAAAATGAAATCGGGAAACAACCCATGTGAGTACCTTGGAGGAAGGAGGGCATACAAATGGAACAGAGAACGTGTGCTAGGACTTCTACACATTGTGCAACTACACTAATTTGAGGTGAAATAGCCTGTTTTCATAAAAACATATTTTAATACCTGCAGAAGAAGAAGAGCTGGTTTTTTTATACCCCGCTTTTCACTAGCTGAAGGAGTCCCCAAATGGCTTACAAACACCTCCCCCTTCCTCTCCTCACAACAGACACCTTGTGGGGTAGGTTGGGCTGAGAGAGCTCCAAGAGAACTGCTCTGGGAGAACAGCTCTAGGAGAACTGTCACTGGCCTAACGTCGCCCAGCTGGCTGAATGTGAAGGAGGAGAGAGGAATCAGACCTCCAGATTAGAATCCACCCTCTTAACCACTATCCAGTGCCGGCTACAGAGGCTAACCACCCCTCACTTGGTCAACCTTAACAACGACAACCTCTATGCGTCCTGCTTCCTGATTTGCATAATTGAATCTATTCATTAATGCAAGCATTAGAATGCGATGATTGCAGTTTTTTTTTTTTTAATTACACGTGCATGTTAATTTCTTTGCATAAGAAGTGAGGAGTCCACAGCTGCAGCTCAGCAGATGGCAGCCAGCTAGAACGATTAGGAGCTCTTGTCTGGAAGACCCAGATACAGACGGTTATTCTAGTCGGACTGCCAGTATAGAAAATCGACTGGGGACCTTCCCTCCCTCTGCACATCCCCAGAGCATTGCTTCTCCCGACCGATTTTCTGTTTCACTCTTCTCCTTTCTCTCTCCTTCTACTGTCACGGCATGGGGGAGGATTTCCTGTGCTCCCCCCCCCCCAATTAGAAGGTACCCCCTGGAATTGCTTCCTGCCCCACAGACACTCCGGGTGGGATCCAGATTCCCTCCCACGCCAGCCCCATAACTGGCACAAAATGCTGCTCCTGAGGGACCCTGAGGAAGGATGTTTGGGGCGTTTGGGGGGTGGTGGTCTGCAGTGGGAAGGAGGAAATCAGTGGAGACCGGATCGGCATCTTTGCTCCAACAACAGAGGACAAAGGAACCGGTTTTACCCACCCCTTTACCCATTTCATTAATTTGTTTGTGTAAAATGTTTTTATGCAGCCTTCCCTCCTGATCAAGAGAGTCAGGGTACCAATCTAGTCATAGAATTAAGGAGTTGGAATGGAATCTACAGGCCATCTAGTCCTCTCCCCTGTTCAATAAAGGATCAGCCTAAAGCATCCAGGATAAGTATCTGTCCAGCTGCTCCTTGAAGATGTCCAGCTGGTACCTTTTCCATCCATAATTTAAACCCATGATTGCGTGTCCTCTCCTCTGCTGCCAACAGGAACTGCTCCCTGCCCTCCTGCGAGTGACAACCTTTCAAATCCTTTAAGAGAGCCATCCTGTCCCTTCTCAGCCTCCCCTTCTCCAGGCTGAACTTTCCCAAGTCCCTCAGCCTTTCCTCCTAGGGCTTGATCCCCTGGATCATCCTCATCGCTCTCCACTGAACCCTCTGCATTTTGTTCTTTTCATGGCTGCCATTTACAAAGAAAAAGGCTTTGGAACTCTGAACAAGGAAATATTTAGCCCTCAGATTCCCCCTTGCTACCTTCCACTTTCTCATTCATTGTTTTAGACCTTCCTTCCCTACATCCCTCATATCCTTGACTAAACATCTGGAGCAGAGGTCTATAAGTGGCTATGAGCCATAGGTGTTGACGCAACATTCTGTCTGGGGCATTGATGCTCTGCTTGGTGTTTGGGGGGCAACAGTGGAAGGCCTTCTGGCCCAACTGGTGGACCTCCTGATGACCCCTGAGTTTTGGCCACTGTGTGACATAGAGTGTTGGACTGGATGGGCCATTGGCCTGATCCAAGATGGCTGCTGTTATGTTCTTATGTCTGGGGCAGAGATGCTCTGTCTTCTTGATGTAGGGGGGGGGGAGGCAACAGTGGGAAGGCTTCTGGAGTTCTGCCCCTGCTGGTGGACCTCCTGATGACACCTGGGTTTTGGCCACTGTGTGACACAGAGACCGTTTCCACACGGAGGGGTAAAATGCGTGTGGCCTCCTGCTTGAAAACACGGGATTGTAAACCTTGCTTTTGCAGCCCTCCCGTATTTGTCTGCTGCCTAATTGTGTCTTTCCCCCTCTGTACAAGGCAGGGGAGAAGGTTGAAGAGAGCAATGTGAACTTTACTTCCAGCTCCTCGGTTTGTCAATCATCGGAGGCAATCAATCTTCTCTCTGCGGTGGTTTGGGGCAGGGGTAGTCAACCTGTGGTCCTCCAGATGTCCATGAACTACAATTCCCATGAGCCCCTGCCAGCAAACGGATCTCCCTATGGGCAAGGAGAGCTGCCAGGCACAGGTGGTTTGCTCTCACAGAGGTGCGCTTCCTAAAACAGGTGTGGGTGGGACAAGAGAAGCAACGATTGGTGAATTGTAGCAGGGGCTCCTGGGAATTGTAGTCCATGGCCACCTGGAGAACCAGTTTGGCCACCCCTGCCTTAGACCCCTTGTAGCTATTATGTCCTCCAGAGGAATTGGATGCTTTAGTATGCATAGGGCTGATTCTGCGTAGAGGAGGGGGTTGGACTAAATGACCCATGAGGTCCCTTCCAACTCTATGATTCTATGATTCTAATTGACCTAGTCCTCCCTAGAGGCTGGCAGCTGTAACTGTGCCTCTTCTTTATGGTCCCTCCGTAAAACAGCCACGTAGCCCTTTAGATCCCGGTCACGCTAATGTTGACATATCACGTTTGCCTTATATAAAACGCCCGTTCTCTTTGGTGTATTTTCAGTCTTACGGGTAACTCCTGTGGGAGCTGTGTGGCTGAATCTAACCAAGGCTTCATCCCAGCTTCCGGGAGGATCAATATTACATGCATTTGGTACTGCGTGTTTCATTCCTCCCACCCGGAGCCTCATTAAATCTGTGTACGTTTAGGCGCTCTCCAGCCTGCCTGTGTATGTGCATGAGCGATTTGGAACAGGCTGGTCTCTTGGGGCATGGATATTGGCCTCTAGTGTTGCTTCTTCCTTAGGATAAAAAGTGGATTCCCCCACCCCCATATGTCAAGAAGGTGTGCTATTGCCCAGAATCAGCCAGTGAAGCTTCAGAAAATATGAAAATATCTATCTATTCTCTGCTGCAGAGAATAGTTAGATATGGTTAAAGAGCCAGCATGGTGTAGTGGTTAAGAGCAGCTGCTTCTAATCTGGAGAGCTGGGTTTGATTCTCTGCTCCTCCACATGCAGCCAGCTGGGTGACCTTGGGCTCACCACAGCCATGATAAAGCTGTTCTGATCGAGCAGTGATATCAAGGCTCTCTCAGCCTCACCCACCTCACAGGGTGTCTGTTGTGGGGAGAGGAAAGGGAAGGCAACTGTAAGCCGCTTTGAGCCTCCTGCGGGTAGAGAGAAGCGGCATATAAGAACCAACTCTTCTTCTTCAGAAATCTCAGGGCTCTCTCAGCCTCCCCTCCCTCACAGGGTGCCTGTTGTGGGGAGAGGAAAGGGAAGGCGATTGGAAGCAACTTTGAGATTCCTTCGGGTAGAGAAAAGCTGCATATAAGAACCAACTCTCTTCTTCTTCTTCTTCTTCTTCTTCTTCTTCTTCTTCTTCTTCTTCTTCTTCTTCTTCTTCTTCTTCTTCTTCTTCTTCTTCTTCTTCTTCTTCTTCTTCTTCCTCCTCTTCAGTAATATCAGGGCTCTCTCAGCCTCCCCTCCCTCATAGGGTGTCTGTTGTGCGGAGAGGAAAGGGAAGGAGATTGGAAGCCGCTTTGAGACTCCTTCAGGTAGAGAAAAGCTGCATATAAGAACCAACTCTTCCTCTTCCTCTTCTTCTTCTTTTTCCTCTTCAGTAATATCAGGGCTCTCTCAGCCTCCCCTCCCTCATAGGGTGTCTGTTGTGGGGAGAGCAAGGGAAGGTGATTGTAAGCTGCTTTGAGACTCCTTTGGGCAGTGAAAAGTGGAGTATAAAAACCAACTCTTCTTTTTTTGCTGTGAAGTCATAGTGAGCTTATGGCGGTCCCATAGGGTTTTCAAGCAAGAGACCTTCAGAGGTGGTTTGTCATGGTCTGCCTGTGTGTAAAGACCTTGGTATTCCTTGGAGGTCCAAATACTAGGCAGGGGTGACTCCACTTCACTTCTAAGATCTGATAGACAGAGAGACAGAGAGAAAGAATGCTGAAAGATCAAATAAGGTAGCAAATCTGTGGATTGGGTATAAACATACACTTGTTGTTCTGTCAAGTCGTTTCTGACTCGTGATGACTAGGCCTCTCATCCAATTCTCTTTGCAGTCACTCCACTTATGTCTTTGACTCTATCTATCCATCTTGTTCTTTGCCTAACGCTTCTTCGGCTTAGAATCATAGAATCATAGAGTTGGAAGGGGCCACACAGGCCATCTAGTCCAACCCCCTGCTCAACGCAGGATCAGCCCAAAGCATCCTAAAGCATCCAAGAAAAGTGTGTATCCAACCTTTGCTTGAAGACTGCCAGTGAGGGGGAGCTCACCACCTCCTTAGGCAGCCTATTCCACTGCTGAACTACTCTGACTGTGAAAATGTTTTTTCCTGATATCTAGCCTATATCGTTGTACTTGTAGTTTAAACCCATTACTGCGTGTCCTCTCCTCTGCAGCCAACAGAAACAGCATCCTGCCCTCCTCCAAGTGACAACCTTTCAAATACTTAAAGAGGGCTATCATATCCCCTCTGATGATGATGGATGGCTTCCTTCCATCTTACTAAGTATGATCACTTTGGATAATTCATCCTTTGCATGCATTATGTTGCCAAAATATGAGAGTTTTTGCTTACATATCATTGCCTCAAGAGAGCAGTTGGGTTTAATTTTGGTCCGGGACAAATTGATTAGTTCTTCTTGCAGTCCATGGTATTTTCAGTCCCTTTATCCAGGTCCATGATTTAAAGGCATCTATCTTTGTCCTGCAAAAGCTATTCTTCCCAGGGTTATCCTCCACTTCTCAAGCATAACTGCCCATCTTTGTCTATTCTGAATCCCAAGACTATAAAGTTGCCCACTATTTTTGGTCCTTCTCCATCAACTGTGAAGTCTCTCAGAGGGAAATTTGACATTAATTTTGTCTTCTTAACATGGTTAGGCCAAATTTGGCACTTTCCGAATTTAATGTCCTGATGAGTTCCAATAAACATACATACTGAAAAAATGAGGTTTTTAAAAAACTACTGGCAGAAATCATGCCTAATCAAGAGGACCCTTTTATGTCTGAAAGATAAAAGAGGCTGCTGAAATCTAATGGGCGAAAGAACAGCTGTACTTATAATAGTCGAATGGATGAAACACCTTGGCAGTGTTTCTAAAGAATGTGCTTGATTGGAATACAGTCATTGTAAAAGGGAAAAAAACAGATGATAGGTCCATAGCCTCGTTATGCAAACTAAAGGCAAACTAAAACGACCTGCAATTTCATGTGAATGTGTTCCAGCAATGACAAAAATGCACTTTCTCAACAGAACAAATGTTCTGCGCTCAGTGCATCAATGGGCTGGGAAGGACAGTTATCACCAACCTCTACTACACTTTCAATGTGCTTTTCCAGCTGGATTTTGCTGTGTGAAATCGAAAAATCTACTTCTAAGGTACACTGAAGAGCGTCTTGTGACACAGAGTGGTAAGGCAGCAGACATGCTGTCTGAAGCTCTGCCCATGAGGCTGGGAGTTCAGTCCCAGCAGCCGGCTCAAGGTTGACTCAGTTGAATGGCAACTGTGAGCAAGTATTCCTGCAGTCTTTGAATTGTTACCCTGACCAATCAGTGACAGACTGCTTCGCTATGTCAGTGTTGGAGGCGCAGAGAAGTTAATATGACATCTACACTTGCTTTCAAAGCGCTCTTCTCAAATGTAGCAAGTTATATCCACTCCTGGATATTGCAGAGGAAAGGTAGTGTCACTGTGGATCAATCACAGACATTGCAGAGGGAAAATTTAACAACAACAGAATGGAAATCGAATAAGGTGAAGATGGGTTTTTAAAATTCGGAATGAGAGAGGGAAAAAAGCCAAGTGCAGACTCAACCCTGGAGACCGGCATTCCTAGGTTCAGCCTATAAAATATCTGGCCTTATTTTGCCTTGTTAAAAGACAAACAGCTATACGAAGATTATAAAACTCCCTTTCAGACATGGATAGAAACATCACACATAGAGAGAACAAATCCTGACGGGGAAGATTGACGCCGTATTCATTTGCACTCACGCCGCTTGTATGTGGCAGTAGAAATCAGACCTGGGAGAGTGAATCCAAAATGGCTTGGCTCTGAAGTAACATTGTATGGATTAGAAAACCTGTCTGGAGTGGAAGAAGATAAATGGAACTGGCACCTCTAGGAAGCTACCGGAGGGCATTGCTTTTGCAGCTTTATTGATAACTGAGAGAGTGAGAGAATCAAATAACTTGGGCTGATAGATTAGATGCTAGTAGTTACTTGGAAACCACCAGCTCTGCTCAGTTGTGGAGCTACTCCCTAGAAGGAAGCCGAATTAAACAAAAGAGGAGCAACTTCACAACAACATGTGAAAATTGCTCCCGTGTTTACCGTCTATATGTTTGTTTCCTTTCCTTCCTCCAAGGTTGGTGTGCATGGGTTTTCTCTGCTGCCATTTTATGCTCAGAACAGCACTTTGAAGTAGATTAAGGTGAGACAACATGGCTGGCTGAGTGAAATTAATCCCCAGTTGAACAGGAGCTCGATTTGAGACTTTGGGCTATAGGGAGGGAGCTCCCCCCCCATCTGTGCCATTTTCCCAACTTTAAATGGGTTTGGGGAGAGCAATTGGCCTTGTTGATAAAGTTGCCATGTGGGGTCTGAATTACAGTTGATCTCCAGATGTCAGAGATCAGTTCCCCTGGAGAAAATGGCTGCTTTGGAGGGGGGACTCTAGGAAGAAGGGCTGGTTTTTATACCACCCTTTTCGCTACCCAAGGGAGTCTCCAAGCAGCTCCCATTCGCCTTCCCTTTCCTCTCCCCACAACAGACACCCTATGAGGGGGGTGAGGCTGAGAGAGCCCTGATATTACTGAAGAGGAAGAAAAAGAGTTGTTTCTTATATGCTGCTTTTCTCTACCCAATGAATTCTCAAAGCGGCTTACAATCACTTTTCCTTCCTTCCCCTACAACAGACACCCTGTGAGGGAAGTGAGGCTGAAGGAGCTCTAACCAAACTGCTCTGTGAGAACAGCTTTAAGAAAATTGGGACTGGCCCAAAGTCATCAGCTTTCTGCATGTGTAGGAACGGGGAATCAAGCCCAGCTCTCAGATTAGAAGCCACCACTCTTAATCACAATACCAAGATGACTATGGCAGTAGACCTCATGGAGGTCCCTCCCTCAAGCTCCACCCTCCCCAGACTCCACCCACAAAAATTCTCCAGGCATCTAACTGCCTGGAGCTGGTAATGCTACTTGTTGAGGAAACCTGTGTATGAGCCTCTTCTTTCACTGTGATCCTGATCATCTTCAATCCCCCGAAAACTGAGTTCCTCAGCAGGAAGGAACTCCCAATGCATGTTCTGATTGACAGCTCTAGTGGTGGGCATGATCTAGGGTTAGGGTCATAGAGTTGGAGGGGATCTCCTGGGTCATCTAATCCAGGGGTAGTCAACCTGTGGTCCTCCAGATGTTCATGGACTGCAATTCCCATGAGCCCCTGCCAGCAAACGCTGGCAAGGGCTCATGGGAATTGTAGTCATTGACATCTGGAGGACCACAGGTTGACTACCCCTGATCTAATCCACCTCCCTCCAGAATGCTTCAGTTCCTGCTAATGCTCCGGCTTTAGTTCCTGCTAATGACAAGCTCTGCCGCTGAGCCCTCCTTAGCACACCAGATGGGGCTTAGGCAACCATCTCATTTGATCTGGTCTGACTCTCTCCAAAGGGTATAACGTTTCCTCATTTGAAAACACAGTCCGTGTTTCTCGGCTGTGCCACAACAGCCTGTCTCCTCCCCCCCCCCCGACATCCCAGATAAACTTGAATGGGATTCCTCTGGGTTCGTTCCTCCCACACTATCCATGCAAAGAGTCTAATTTCCCGCAGACTGTAATCTGGTGGGAATCTCTTTCCTTCCTGCCACCTTTCAACATTTCTATTTTGACAAGTTGTTTCCTTGTAGCACAGATGTTATGACTGATGGTCTGCAGGGAATGACTTGCAGAGAATATTCAAAGGGCGAGCATTTACGAAAAGTTCAATTGAGCTCCCCGCAGGTGTGGCAAAACATCACTCCCAGATGACGGGTGTTTTCAATCATCATTCCACTTGAGGAAGGAATTGTATGCCCCTTCCCTTGTCTCATGTATACAACTGGAATAGCAAATGGATGCTGTGCAGTCCATATCCAGGCAAAGGGCAATTCTCTCTCTGTCTCTCTCTGTCTCCATGTCTCTCACTGTCTCTGTCTATCCATCCGTCCACCCCCCGCACCCAAATCCATCCATCCCCCCACCCAAATCCATCCATCCATCCATCCACCATCCATCCATCCGCCATCCACCCACCCATCCACCCATCCATCCATCCATCCACCATCCATCCATCCATCCACCATCCATCCATCCATCCATCCATCCATCCATCCATCCACCATCCATCCATCCATCCATCCATCCATCCATCCATCCATCCCCCACCCAAATCCATCCATCCATCCACCATCCATCCATCCATCCATCCACCCAGCCAGCCAGCCAGCCAGCCAGCCAGCCAGCCAGCCAGCCAGCCAGCCAGCCAGCCAGCCAGCCAGCCAGCCAGCCAGCCAGCCAGCCAGCCATTCCAATCGTCTGTCAGTCTGTCCGTCCATCTATCTGTTCATCTATTTCTCTATCTCTTAGTCTGTCCGATTCTGTGCAGCTCAGAACTAGGCAGAGGACAATTAATGTGATCTTTAAGTCTCCAAGAAAGTGGAGGGCTGAGCTGGATGGCCTTTTGTGGTCTCTTTCAGCTCTGTGGGATTCTGAATTATCTAATAATTGTCTAATGTTTGGATGTATGGGTGGAAAGGCGGGATATAAATGTTTCCAATTTGCCCAAAGATTCACACATGAGTGGGAGGAGAAAGAGTTTTAAAAAAACCAAACCCTCCCACATATCAGTCTTCTGCTTCAAACTGTAACCTCAGGGGATGCATTGTGTTTTAAAAAGTCCTCCTAAAAGAATCACAGAGAAGAAAGGTAGGATGGTAGAACCCAATCTCATCAATTCATGGAAGCTAAGAAGGGTCAGTCCTTGGATGGGAGACCACCAAGGAAGACTCTGCAGAGGACCTCTGCTTCTCACTGGGCTTGAAAGCCTCTCCCCATAACTCACCTGCAACTTGATAGCACTTAAATAAATAATTACTCTATCAGAGGGAAGGTGGCCTCGTATAGTCCGATCTTGTCAGATCTTGGAAGCTAAGCAGGGTCTATACTAGGTTGGGAGGCCACCAAGAAACGTTCTGCAGAAGAAGGCAATGGCAAACTACCTCCACTGTCTTGAAAGCTCAGGTTGCCATAAGTCTGTAGCAACTCGCTGGCCCTTCTGAACGGGAAGAATCACATGCAAAGTTTTGCCCTTTGTGGTTGACTAACTTTAGCTGGAGGAGGGCCAATGAATTTTCGAGCTTCTCTGAGATCTACCGAGCGCATAAAGGAAGGTGAGCTGCAGTCACCTTGTTTGTACTTAGCTATTATTCTTAGATGTTCCTCTGTTGAAAGGCACTCTGGAGCCGAACAGGGAGTAATTTGCTAAGTCACAAGCCAAAACACAGCTGGACGGAATAGCTTCCAAGGTATTAATTGTGATAGACCTGTGGCAAGCCAATTGCTGTTGGGAGCCCAGTCAGCACAAGAGGTGTTGATTTCCTTCTTTATCTCCACCGTGGGTGCTTTTCGTTGACCTCTTCCAACGCCCCGCATTCAGTTCTCCTGAGAACGGCCCGTGCCTCAGATGTGCGCAGAATTTCCAACACACAAACAGATGAGATGAAATGAACCTGTGACCAGATCTTCTAATGGTTTTGATTCCCTTTTAAAACAGCTGCCTCGAAGGCGGGAATGGTAGCATACAGGGATGTCCTGAGTTCAAACCTTGCCTCTGCCATGAATTTGCTGGTAACATTTCATTATCATGAAAACAATACAAACAAGGGGTGGAGTACGCAGCATATGGACCAAAAGCCCCCCAAAGCTGCGACTAACCTGTGTAATAGGTACAAATCAGAAATATAATTCAACGCACAGTATTTTATTTTTATTTATTAACTAGTAGGAAGCCCCATTTTAGAAAAATGGGCCCTCAAAGGCGAGCAGCTGCGAAGGCACGGGTTGGGGCAAGGCACCTTCTGGTGCCCGTGGTCCTCGGGCGGCATGGACACGGTGGCAGAGAGCTGATCCTGCGTTGAGCAGGGGGTTGGACTAGATGGCCTGTATGGCCCCTTCCAACTCTATGATTCTATGATTCTAAGCCATGGCTGGGAGGGCGAGGGGTGCGGCCAGCGGCAGGGGCCTTTCCCTCCCCCCTTGGGCCACGGGGGTCTGACTCCACGTTGACGAAGTGGTGAGAGCCCCTCGTAGGCAAGCAGGGAGGGAAAGCGCCCTGTCACCAGCCGCCCAGATGGCCCTTTCAAAAAATATATAGATAGGAACTTATGGTAAGGATTGGATTTGTAGGTTGTTGTTTATAGACCTGCTGACTTAAGGAGGCTAACAACTAAATTTAAAATACATACATTAAAATACAACAATTACAAACAGCACAACCACACTAAATCATAAGGCACAACTTAAAACATGTAAAGAAAAGAACTATGTTCAGGGAGTTCCTGAGTCCTTTGGATGATTGTAACAACCTGACCTGACCCAAACACCGTTCAGCTGACTCGTTTTCCTGTAAGGCCTGTGTATCTGAAAAAGAAGAAGAGTGGGGTTTTATGCCCTGCTTCTCCCTACCCAAAACAGCTTACGATCACCTACCCTTCCTCTCCCCACAACAGAGACCCTGTGAGGGAGGTGAGGCTGAGAAGGCTGAGAGGGCTGCTCTCTGTGAGAACAGCACTATCAGGGCTGTGACTAGGCCAAGGTCACCCAGCTGGCTGCATGTGGAGGAGCGGGGAATCAAACCCGGCTCACCAGATTAGAAGCTTCTGCTGTTAACCAGTACACCAATTAGTTACAATTTGATTTATACACCGTCCCTCCCCAGAAATCGACTTGGGCGGGTTTTCAACAATATCCGGTGAATACCTTCATTGTGCTGTGTCCTAATCCATAATCAATTTTCTCTTTATACATGTGGTCTGGTTATTTCCATTTCATTGTCTGATGGACTGAGCTGGGCACGCAAAGGCTCACAAGTGGAACAAAACACAGTTGGTCTTAAGGGCGCCCCTGGACTCGAACTTTGTGCTGCTGACTCATGGTTTGGGAAAACCAGCTTGTGACGGAAGACAGATCTCTGCTTCTTCCCTAGGACTTCCAGAAGGCGAATTGAGGATGCAAATCAGCAACTCTATGCAAATTTTGTTTGCCTCTCTCTCTCTCTTGCCTCTTGAGTCTCTTTGCAAGATTTTTGGCCCTTCTGTCGAGACAGTTTAAAAGTCTGGTCCTGTAATATGAGCGCATAACGCAAAGTGCCCCCAGGAGTAATGTAAAAAGGATACGGCCATTGGGCTGCGAATTGCCAGCTGTCTGCTGCCTTGTAATGTGGGATAAACTGGAATGAAAAATAATATTTGCAATTCCACGTTGGTAAATAGTACAGGGCTGATCTGGCAGCTGTGAAAGCATTTGACTTTTCCCTTTAGTGAGATCAAAATACCTTCAGTAACCTTTTCCTGTTTTCTTTCTGGTTTCTTTCCCCCCCCCCCCCTTCCTCTAAGTAGCACATTCCAGAGCAATGGAGAAGATTGCATATTAGGGGCTCAGCTCCCAATATCAGTGCTGGGCAATAATGACAAACATCACTCTGTTATCTGCCTAGTGCGTTTTTTCTACTCCAAGGTGCTTACAACAGTGGTGTAGCCTGGGGCAGTTGGGCGGGGCTTGGTGATGTGGGGATGGCAGAACCCCTAGCTGCCCAAGAGAAATGCCCTCCCAGCCACCTGCACCTTGGCCCTGCCCTGCTACCTTTTGTCTCCCCCATGGGTGGCAACAGAAAAACAAGGAACCTATCCAAGGCAATATTCTAACAATATACAAGGGACCAAGCCCTATGAAGATAGGTTGAGGGACTTGGGAATGTTCAGCCTGGAGAAAAGGAGGTTGAGAGGGGACATGATAGCCCTCTTTAAGTATTTGAAAGGTTGTCACTTGGAGGAGGGCAGGATGCTGTTTCTGTTGGCTGCAGAGGAGAGGACGCGCAGTAATGGGTTTAAACTACAAGTACAACGATATAGGCTAGATATCAGGGGGAAAAATTTCACAGTCAGAGTAGTTCAGCAGTGGAATAGGCTGCCTAAGGAGGTGGTGAGCTCCCCCTCACTGGCAGTCTTCAAGCAAAGGTTGGATACACACTTTTCTTGGATGCTTTAGGATGCTTTGGGCTGATCCTGCGTTGAGCAGGGGGTTGGACTAGATGGCCTGTATGGCTCCTTCCAACTCTATGATTCTATGATTCTATATATATTCAATTTTAATACAATTTTATATACATGAAGAATCAACTATAATAGTTTCTAGATAATTCCCGTTTTCAATATCTTTTTCAGGGGCTGAGTCCTCCAATATAAGATTGTTGTAACAATAGTGGAATATTAGTGCGAAAAATCCTTGTTATTGCCTTAGATAGGTTCCTTGTTGGTATTCTATTATGAACCTTCCCCATGGGTGGAGCAGCGGTTGGTTAGGCTCAGAAAGCTCGGTGCAGGGGGGTCAGAAACAGAGCCTCCTAGATCCTAGTTTGGCCCTCTGACTGTAACCTCAGCCTGTGGGTTCTGTGGGGCAGAAATTGGAATAAATGTTGCAATCAGTCAAAGATCATTCATTTTACCTTTCACGGAATATCGTATCATGGAATAAAAGCAAAGAACTCAGCAACACAATAGAACAGTGATCTTTTAAAGTCCAAACACTTGGACCATTTCTGCACGAGGAATCTGCCCCTGGACAGCCTTTGAATCCTGGTGGCTTTTAGAGCCTCCTCCATCTGATATTGCATGCGTCCCGAGGCTGTCAAGGAGCTGGGTTGAGTTTTGGCCATTTTTAACTCGTGATGAGGGAAATCACCCAAACTGGATTTATCACCCTCTATTGTGTGTCCCATCAGTGAGCAACCAGTGAGGAACTGGGGGCAAGCCCATATGGAGAGGGAAAGGTGCAATAGTCTCAGCAGCATTGTCTCACCCTTGCACCTTCTTTTGGGGATCAGGCAGAAAAAACACAGCCACTTTTCTGTTTTCTGGAGGTGGGGAATGAACTGAGAAGGGGGGGGGAGGCGTGTGATCGAGCAGGCTTCTCCCGATCATACAGGGGGTCTGAGCAATTTGCTTTTAAGCCAACCATTTACATAAAATGACTTTTTGGGTTCCAGAGACCATGTTCAGTGTCTCAGTTGGCAATCCTCCCTGACAGGGTTGTTGTGAGGATAAAATGGAGGAGCTGCTTTGGGTCCTCATTGTGGAGAGAGATGGGGCACAAAGGGATTAAATAAATCAAACCAATGAATTTGTCAAGGCTGAAAGCACCCCAGGTGTCAATTTTTTAAATCAGGAAAGTGGTTTTAGGAGAAGAGATTCCTCTCCCACATTCCCCCTCCCTCCAGTTTTTTCAGTGGTATTTGTTTAGCTGTGTTTGGAGAATAGTGCCAGGGCAGGTAAAATTGCAGAATGGGAGGGTTCAAATCCCTCTAGGTAAGCCCTTTGGAATATTCTGAGTCCCTGAAAAAGGAGATCCTCACAACAACCCTGTGAAGGAAGTTAGACTGAGGATGAGTGACTGGCCCAAGGTCACCCAGCAAGTTTTCATGGCAGAGCAGAGATTCAGAGCTGGGTTTTCCAGAGCCTACTCTATCACTCTAACCCTAATGTCTGAGAAAGTTAAATATCTAACTTCTGCTACCAGTCTGGATGTGGCCATTATGTGGATATTATATTTTTAAAAGGGCTGCAGGAAATGTATAGAAGGTAGACCCATCAACAAAGTATGGGTCATGAATTGAGCCTCTGTAGAGTCATAGAATCATAGAGTTGGAAGAGGCCATACAGGCCATCTAGTCCTCTCCCATGCTCAATGGAGGATCACCCTGAATCATAGAATCATAGAATCATAGAGTTGGAAGAGGCCATACAGGCCATCTAGTCCTCTCCCATGCTCAATGGAGGATCACCCTGAATCATAGAATCATAGAATCATAGAGTTGGAAGGGGCCATACAGGCCATCTAGTCCTCCCCCATGCTCAATGGAGGATCACCCTGAAGCATAGAATCATAGAATCATAGAGTTGGAAGGAGCCATACAGGCCATCTAGTCCAACCCCCTGCTCAACGCAGGATCAGCCCTAAGCATCCTGTATGACATTTTACCTCAGGAAATTTACCTCAGACATTCTAGTCAGTCATGGCACCCTCCACACAGAAGAAGAAAAAGGCCCTTAGGGATAGTTAGGGAGGCAGAAGCCTCCTCGGAGGAAATTTCCAGTCAGGAGAGAAAAATTATGAAACTGAGAAAACCAAATGGCTAGAACAGAAGCGGAGAAGGAAAAAAGCTAGAGTGGAGACAGAGAACGAGAAAGTAAAAATAGAAAAGGAAGCGTGCAGTTAGCCAGACTGGAAATAGAAAGAAAAAGAAAGGACACTGTTGGAGTACCAGAAGAGAGAGAAAGAGCGAGCAGCTGAAAGGGAACCTGAGAAAGAAATGCGCTGTTTAAAAATGGATGATTTTAAACTGAGAACATAGTTATAAATCCCTCACAGAAGTGAAGATAGACCCACAGTGGATCAGAAAAGATTCTCTACATTTCTGAAGGAGGAGGATGTTGAAGCATTCCTTTTTAATTTCGAGGGAACTTGTAGGGATTTTGGGGTTCCAGATGGGAACTGTATGAAATATCTGTGTCCACAAATTCGTGGCGGGCTCAGTGATATCTGTGCTGAGGAAGAATCTTCTAATTACAACTTCTTTAAAGAAAAGGTGATGGTGAAATATGCTTTTATCCCTGAGCAAAGCAGAAAGGCTTTTAGGGAGATTAGAAAGACGCTTGTGGAGACCTGCTCACAATTGGGCTGTAGAATGGACAAAGCCCTCAATAGATGGATTGATGGAAGTAAAATGACTGCTTTTGAGGAGTTGAGAAACCTGGTAGCTTCAGAGCTATTTTACAGACAGGTTCTCTCCCAACTGAGATGGTATCTCAGAGACAAAAAGTTAAAAACAGTGGATTTACTGGATGAACTTGAGGGAGACCTGGGAAGGATCTATTACAGCCCCAGTAAAGAAAAGGAAATTCTGGGCCCCTTCAGAAAAAAAACGGTGCCACTGAAAACCAACCCTGTGAGGTGGCACACACCAGAACCTGAGAGAAAGAAGGGGGTAGTGAGCTTTCACTATCAGGCAGAGGGGTGCATGAAATACCAGTGTCCACAACACCACAAGGAAAAACCACACACCCCAGTCAAGATGGTTAATTTTATTAACAGGGAGGAATGCTGAGGGCAAACAATAGGACAACATCCTTTGTGAGCTTTTTAACGTGTCTGCTCTTAAATGGCATTGCAGCACGAAACCGCATCACATTCTTCCAAGTTGATTGACATCCATATGTTTGGATGGACACCCTGATGGGGTCTCCGGAAGTCAGTTGCGCATTACTGGTACTTTCCACCGACAGCTCGCTGCATTGTGAAAGCAGATTTTATAACCAGGAAAAGCAGTTTTTATATTTTTATAGAGTGTATTTGGATACTGGAAAAGCTCTGAGGACCCATGGAGAGTTCACACACTTGCAAGCATGCCCGTTTGGTTCCTGTCCCAATATTCCCATTTCCTCCCAAGATCTGAGCTTTTGCAACTGGACGTCAGCTGCCAGGGAGGCACGCTCCGCAGGGTAGGAGGTTACCAAGTGTGATGGTGCGCACAGTCGGAGGCAGCCTGTGGGATCAGAGTCGCTGGTCACACAAGACGCTTGTATTTAGCAGCCTGATTAACTCGGGAGTTCTGACTTCTAAGCATTTCCATGGAAACGCGGGAAGTTTTGGTTCACTGTAAGTGACTTTGTTTACTCTCTCTGCTTTGTGCTGCAGATGGAAAGACATACAAAGAGAATCTTAATGGGGAAGGGGAGAGTCTGGGTAGTAAAATCTGTTTCTAATCTCTTGGGGCAATCAAAAATCCAGGCGCTGTTTTGCTTGGTTGGTTGGGCTGCGTTCTATATCTGCTAATGAAATGATCGTAACAAGATTCCAGAGGTATTACGATGTGGTGTTAAAGAAACTTGGCCACCTGGCTAAAACCTTGTTAGAAAAAGAGATTACATCTCCAGATAGTTTGCTTTCCTCCTCCTCCTCCTCCTCCTCCTCCTCCTCCTCCTCCTCCTCCTCCTCCTTCTTCTTCTTCTTCTTCCTGCCCCTCCTTCTTGTAATCTATCTTAAACTCCTTCACATCACATCATATCTATATATCTATTTCTCAAGTGATCCATATATGCAAATACCTAAACCTACAGATTGGGGCCACGCTTACCTAAAACTCATTTTTCTGCAAACTTGAGTGACTCCCCCTGGTCTGCAGAAAAGTCTTTAAAAAAGAATTGGGGAAAGGGTTAACCCCCCCCCCCCCAAGTAGCTTATCTCAAGCAGTCATCAAAAGGAGCCTGGAAGCCATGCTGGGTCCAGTGGAGGCATCCAGAAGGTGTGGTGGTCCTGGCAGTGGTGCAGCCTGGCAGTCACATTAGGCACAGTGAAAAAGTGTGTGTGTGGGGGGGCGGGAATCCCGCTCCCACAAGTCTTGTGGGCTCACTTGTAGAATATATTGAAATGCAAGGCCTTTTCTGTTGTGGCACCGTGATTATCCAGCGTGGTGTAGTGGTTAAGAGTGGCAGCTTCTAATCTGGCAAGCTGGGTTTGACTCCCCACTCCTCCACACATGCAGCCCCCTGGGTTAATTTGGGCTCATCACAGCCCTAATAGTACTGTTCTCACAGAGCAGTAATATCAGGGCTCTCTCAGCCTCACCTCCCTCCCAGGGTGTCAGTTGTGGGGAGAGGAAAGGAAAGGCGATTGGAAGCCGCTTTGAGACTCCTTTGGGTAGAGAAAGGTGGCATATAAGAACCAACTCTTCTTCTTCTTCAGTAATCTCAGGGCTCTCTCAGCCTCCCCTCCCTCCCAGGGTGTCGGTTGTGGGGAGAAGAAAGGGAAGGTGATTGGAAGCCGCTTTGAGACTCCTTCGGGTAGAGAAAAGCAGCATCTAAGAACCAACTCTTCTTCTTCTTCATAGCCCCCTGCTTGGTACTGAATCTGTTGTTTTTTGGTAAGATAGATTTGCCCAGCCACCGTCAAACTTCTATCTTTTGCTTTGTGCTATCTGCTTTCCACCTGTGAATTCTCTGCTTCCTCCGATTAGTGATGATGCATCTTAATTAGTTATTCTTAATTAGTTATTCCAACTTTATTGGCTGATGTCTGAAGGTAATAGTTTAATATTAGGGCTGATCCTGCTTAGGGCTGATCCTGCGTTGAGCATGGGGTTGGACTAGATGGCCTGTATGGCCCCTTCCAACTCTATGATTCTATGATTCTATGAATATATTTAATGGGTTTTATTTATTTCGCTACTGACATTTTTGTGAGTTTGCTTTTAAGTCCATATATAATTTTTCATCACCTGCATTGGTTTGATAGTGATATTTGAATAGCTGTCTGCTGTTCACAGAGCAACCCCTACAGTCTCCAGGTATTTCTCAACCCAGACCTGGCAACCCTATCTTACACAGTGGTCATGGCAGATGGTCATGATTCCAGTTTGTGATTGTTTCCTGAGTAGGACAGCTGAGTTCTGGTGGGCAGCTGGGGCACATTTGTTCTGAAAGTTATCCCTCGGACTTTCAGCTGTGCCCCTGGCTGAGGGATTAGCCCCCAGTACCATTTAAAGGCTTCCGACAGATTGCAAACCAAAAGATTCTTTGGCCAAAGTCTTCTTTAGAACTTGTCTTGACAGGTTAATTGTTGTTTGTCACTAAACTAATTTCCAGGTGACACCTGAAGGTTGGCAGCCCTACCAGCAATGGAGCAATGGAGACACAGTTTGGGTATCTCTTTTCCTATCTGTGGGAATTATGCTGAAATCCAGAACAGTGTGTGTGCCTGTGTGTGTGCCTGTGTATATATATTATTTACTTATTTACTTATTTGCTTATTTGCTTATTTACTTATTTGCTTATTTACTTATTTACTTATTTACTTATTTACTTATTTACTTATTTATTTATTTATTTACTTATTTACTTATTTACCGCTGCTCTCGCGGCGGTTTACAAATATAAAACAATATTTTCCATAAAACCCCCATAAAAACAGCTCTTATCACAAACCAAGCAGACGGTGATCATTACCCTAAAAGATTTTAAACACCCCACCCCCTATCTCCTGATTCAGCCTGAGGGCCAAGTTCTCTTCTGATGGGAGCTGGGAACCAGATCTAACCTATCATGGGGATCCTCTGATAGTCCATCAAAGTCCATGGGTCAGGGGATGGCCAAGCTCTGGTCCTTTTTGGCCCTGGCTGCAGCCTTGTGGAACTCTCTCCCTGGGGAGATCAGGTTCCTGCAGGACCGAGGACAGTTCCGCAGGGCCTGCAAGACAGAGCAGTTCCGCCAGAGCAGGCTAGAGTCAATATAGGAAATCTGGCCTCACTGCCCAAAACATCACTCCGCTGGGAACATCAGCTAAACCATTGTCCCTTGTCATACCTCTCAATGTTTACATCACCCCCATCATTAGAAAGGGAGATGGCTGCTTAGAAGTTCTATTTAAATTGTGAACTATGATGATTTTAATGTTTATATGTAATTCTACAGTAAACTGGATTGAATTGCTATTCTTTATTTATATGTTGTTACCCTCCCTGAGCCTTCGGGATGGGCAGGTTATAAATAAAATTTTATTACAGATAAAGGTAAAGGTATCCCCTGTGCAAGCACTGGGTCATGTCTGACCCTTGGGGTGACGCCCTTCAGCGTTTTCATGGCAGACTCAATACAGGGTGGTTTGCCAGTGCCTTCCCCAGTCATTACCGTTTAGAAGAAGAAGAAGAAGAAGAAGAAGAAGAAGAAGAAGAAGAAGAAGAAGAAGAAGAAGAAGAAGAGTTGGTTCTTATATGCCGCTTTTCCCTACCCGAAGGAGGCTCAAAGCGGCTTACAGTCGCCTTCCCATTCCTCTCCCCACAACAGACACCCTGTGGGGTGGGTGAGGCTGAGAGAGCCCTGATATCACTGCCCGGTCAGAACAGTTTTATCAGTGCCATGGCGAGCCCAAGGTCACCCAGCTGGTTGCATGTGGGGGAGCGCAGAATCGAACCCGGCATGCCAGATTAGAATGCCAGATTAGAAGTCCGCACTCCTAACCACTTCACCAAACTGGCTCAAGCTACCTCAAACTACCCAAGCTGGGTACTCATTTTACCGACCTCGGAAGGATAGAAGGCTGAGTCAACCTTGAGCCGGCTGATGGGATCGAACTCCCAGCCTCATGGGCAGAGCTTTCAGACTGCATGTCTGCTGCCTTACCACTCTGCGCCACAAGAGGCTCTTTAAATTTTATTACGATTATTTTTATTGATGCAGTGGAAAGGAGGTTGGCCCTTTGTTTAAGCTGCCCAGGCTTATTAACAGGAACGATGAAGATGAATCCCCTCTGTAAGTGTTAAAGCTTTATCAGTTGTTCTTACCTGTCTTAACTGAGCGGATTACTTCTCCTGCATCTCTTTCTCTCCCCTCCTTTCCTTGTTGCCTCCCACCGTAACAGCCAATCTAAGTTATTAGGGAAGAGAGCCCAGATTAGAAACGCAATTTCGGCATTTCAGGACAAACCCCCCCGTTTATCTTTGCCAAACGCATGAGCTGACGTTTGTAGTCACAGCAGTGATAACTAACATATGCTCATTAAATTGGCATTTAACCCGGTGCCCCGATGGGCGAAGTTCGCATCAGCCACTGCTTAAGTGAACGAGTGCGTCCCGTTTCCAGGCCGGCTAATGATGGATTAATTAGGAGCCGCTTGGAAGGGAATGAGCCACTGAACTCAATAGAGGCTTCTCCGCGAAACGGCTCCTACCTATAATGAGCTTTGTTTAAAGTGCCGCCACTGAACATGCAATTAACACAATCAAACGCACAACTTCAAAGGAGGAGCCATCATTCTTCTAATAATTGCAAAGGAGACTTCCGGCTGACTTGTTTCCCCTCCCTGAGATTGGAAATTGGATATGACTAAACTTCACTGCAGAGATTTAGGGATGTCAAGGCCCAGGTGGGACCTGGGGATCCCCTGGAATTACCACTCACCTCTAGTCTACGGAGGTTAGTTTCCCTTGAGAAAAGGACTGCCTTGGATGGTGGACACTCTGGCATTATGCCTCTCTGAGGTCTATGTCATAGAATCATAGAGTTGGAAGGGGCCATACAGGCCATCTAGTCCCACCCCCTGCTCAACGCAGGATCAGCACAAAGCATCCTAAATCATGTCCTCCACAGGCTTCACCTCCAAATCTCCAGGAGTTCCCAAACATGGATCCAGCAACCGTAAGCCCCCACCCTCTGCCTGTGGCTTGGGGGGGGGCAATCTGGACAACCCTAGGGGAAATTGGATGATGGTTTGCTTAGCAAGAGACCAACTTGGAATTTCTGGGAGGCAGGATGGGTGCCAAAAACAGGATATTTATTCTGTGGGGTGTCATGTTCCATGGCAAATCTTTCCAAACAAAGTTATACTCAGGGTTTGGCTTTTAAAAACTCAACAGTTTATTCAGAAGAGTACAAGAGAGCCAGTTTGGTTGTAGCAGTCCTCCCTGCCCTTCAAGAAAACAAAGAGTCTCCATTTGCCCCCCCCCCCTCTTCTGAGCCTCCCTAACCACGTGCAGAAGACTTTCCTGTTTCAATGGTGAGGGAGGGAAGAGGAAGACCCGAGTTCAAACCGATCTGAATTCAACAGGGCAGTCTGCACTTACTTTTTAAATTCCATTTTCAATCCTGTTGAATTCAGATCGCTTTGAACTCGGGTCTTCCTCTTCCCCCCCTCCCCATATATGGATTATTAATTTGTCAATATTCAGAGGGTTGGGAATGAGGCACTGATGAAGGCCCCCTAATTTCTGAAAATGAGAGTAAATAACTGTTTTCGGGTTGACATTGATTTGGTCTGAGACAATAAATACACAGGAAAAGGTTTTGAAAATTTTATATTAACCAGAACTTTATTGGACTGCCATACCGTTGATTCTTCTCTTTGCTGGTAACTGAAGAAATTCTGCTATTACACCTGATATCCAGACGCCCAAGGTCTGTTCTCCTTTAGAAAAGGGCTGTTTTGGAGGGTTGACTCACCCTTCCCCATCCCCCCCCCCAGTCCGCAACACATAATAAGAGAGACAACAGCACACAATAAAGAAAGACCCAGGACCACTGTAATATGCTTAAATTTATGTTATTTTATTGGGCTAGTTTTAGATTTGTTTTAGGCCCACCTTTTAAGTCATTGGCTAGTTGCCACTCAATTCGGGGCCCCTGACCAATGAGGACAGTGCAGAGAAGGCGAAAAATCTGAGTCCGGGCCAACGTGGGCAGGATCCCAGTAAAAAATTCCTTCTCGGCTCCAATTTGGGCAGCCAGCTCTCCGCCTGCACTATCATCTTAAACCCTGGGCAGAGGGGAGGCTGAAAGGGTGGCCTTTTATAGGGGTGGCCTGATGACCTGTGGGCAGGGGGTATTGTGAGGTCGGGGAGGGGGCTTGGCTGCATTGTGACTCAAGAATGGGGCTGGGCAGCCCTGTGACCTCATGTCTGGGTTTGAGATCCTAGTGTTTTTTTATATTAAGATATGAATTGATTGATGTAGTTATTTATGCCCCACTTTTTCCCCCAAATGGAAATTCCCACCCCAAAATGGCTTCTGTTGTTCTCCTCTCCTCCATTCAATCCTCACAACAACCCTGTGAGGCTGGGTGAGTGTGAATGGCACTTTGAGTCCAGTGTCTCCTTCACAGAGGGTTGGCATAACAGTTGGGGAGGGGGGGGGGCTTCACTGCAATCCTAAATAGGAACTAGGGGGTTCCAGCAGATCCATTTCCTTTTGGGTTCGATCTCAATCCCAAAAGTTTGTAAAGAACCCAAGTAATGGAGAGAGGGGGAAATGACCCATTTCCCCCCAGGGTCTATACATCCTGAGTTTGCAGTTTTCCCTCAGCTAAGCTTTGGGGCTTCTTTCTGCTGCTGAAGACCAGGGTGTAAGCTTTTATTCCAACCCCAGATTGATTCAGTCCCTGCCCTCTACACAGAATGCGATTTCCGTTTGGATTTTGGATGATTTAAATTTTCCTTCTGCAGCAAGAAGGATTGATCTGGAGTGACCCTACCTTTATTGTGCGATATCTTAGAATGCTTTTAATCCTGAATATATTCAGAAAATCGCATTGTTTTGAATCTGGGCTCTCCTCCATGGTAGAGGACCCGTGATTGGCTACAGGTGGTCATGTGACAAGCCTGCCTTAAAGGAGAAGCCCCTAAGTTCTCTCAACTTCTGTCGGCCTTGTATTTTGTTTTGTGCCTTCTTCGTTCCCTCCCCCTTCAAGAAAAGAAAGGATTTTTTTCCTCCCTCCTCTGACTTCTTGGATCCTCCCCCCCCTTCAAGAAAACAAAGAGTCTCCATATGCCCCCCCCCCCATTTTCTGAGCCTCCCTAACCACGTGCAGAAGACTTTCCTGTTTCAATGGTGAGGGAGGGAAGAGGAAGACCCGAGTTCAAAGCGATCTGAATTCAACAGGGCAGAGTCTGCACTTACTTTTTAAATTCCATTTTCAATCCTGTTGAATTCAGATCGCTTTGAACTCGGGTCTTCCTCTTCCCCCCCTCCCCATATATGGATTATTAATTTGTCAATATTCAGAGGGTTGGGAATGAGGCACTGATGAAGGCCCCCTAATTTCTGAAAATGAGAGTAAATAACTGTTTTCGGGTTGACATTGATTTGGTCTGAGACAATAAACACACAGGAGAAGGTTTTGAAAATCTTATATTAACCAGAACTTTATTGGACTGCCATAAAGTTGATTCATCTCTTTGGTGGTATCTGAAGAAATTCTGCTATTAAAACTGATCTTCACATGACCAAGGTTAGAAATCGGCTGTTTTGGAGGGTTGACTCACTGGTCTTATTCCCCATGGAGGACCCTCCCCTTCCCCCCAACCAAGCCCCCCAACCCTCAACACATAATAAGAGAGACAACATCACACAGTAAAGAAAGACACAAGACCACTGTAATAAGCTTAAATTTATGTTATTTTATTGGGCTAGTTTTAGATTGGTTTTAGGCCCACCTTTTAAGTCATTGGCTAGTTGCCACTCAATTTGGGGCCCCTGACCAATGAGGACAGTGCAGAGAAGGCGAAAAAACTGAGTCCGGGCCAACGTGGGCAGGATCTCAGTAAAAAATTCCTTCTCGGTTCCAATTTGGGCAGCCAGCTCTCCGCCTGCACTATCATCTTAAACCCTGGGCAGAGGGGAGGCTGAAAGGGTGGCCTTTTATAGGGGTGGCCTGGGTGGGCAGGGGGTATTGTGAGGTCGGGGAGGGTGCTTGGCTGCATTGTGACTCAAGAATGGGGCTGGGCAGCCCTGTGACCTCATGTCTGTCTTTGAGATCCTAGTTTTTTTAATATATATACTAGTTTCAAAGCCCATTTATTAAAATGGGCTTTGAAAGGGGAGAAGGGGGAAGGGTAAGGGACACGCGCCCACCGACCCACCCCCTCTCCCAGGCCCCCCCCCAAATCTGGGCCCGCGCTCCTCCCTCCCAAGGCGAGACAGAACCCCAGGGCCACTTACCGGCGTAGCACTGCTCCTTTACGGCGACCCCTTTCCTCGGCGGCATTTTCTCGTGGCATCCAGCCGCATGCTGCATCGACGGTCTTGCTGGCGCCAGAGGCCAGCGAAGCCTCCACCTTGCCTCTGCCGTGGCCTAACGTGGCGGGAGGCGCTTTGCGCCTCCCGACGCACCAGGCCGCCAGGCAGGGAGCACCCGCCAGCCACACTGTGCGCAGCTGCTGGGGACTCCCTTGCCGGCAGCCTGACGTGGCGGGAGGTGCTTTGCGCCTCCCAACGCGTCCAACCGGCGTCAAAGGAGCAACTGCGAGCCGCGTAATGGAGAGAGTGGGAAATGATCCATTTCCCCCCTGGGTCTGTAGATACTGAGAAAAAGCATACCCTTGATATACCCTCAGCTAAGCTTTGGGGCTTCTTTCTGCTGCTGAAGACCAGTGTGGACTTCTAATCTGGCGAGCCGGGATTGATTCACCACTCCCCCACATGCATCCAGCTGGGTGACCTTGGGCTAGTCACAGCACTGATAAAGCTGTTCTGACCGAGCAGTGATATCAGGGCTCTCTCTTTCAGGTAGAGAAAAGTAGCATATAAGAGCCAACTCTTCTTCTTCTTCAGTAATATCTGGGCTCCCTCAGCCTCACCCACCTCACAGGGTGTCTGTTGTGGAGAGAGGAAAGGGAAGGCGACTGTTAGCCGCTTTGAGATTCCTTCGGGTAGAAAAAAGCGGCATATAAGAACCAACTTTTCCTTTTCTACAAGCAGCATCACGAGACTCCTGCAGTAGGATTTGAAGGGCAATTATAGAGGCAAATTCTCACTTCCCATTGTACACACTTGTATAACACAGTATGGTTCTTATCATCAAAGGATGGGACAGTTTACAGCGAATACCTTTAGGTTGGAGAGGGTGCAGAGGAGAGGATAATCCAGGGCCTGGGGACCAAGCCCAATGAGGAAAGGCTGAGGGACTTGGGGATGTTCAGCCTGGAGAAGAGGAGGTTGAGAGGGGACAGGGTTGCTCTCTTGAAGTATTTGAAGAAGAGCATGAAGCGGTTCTTGTTGGCAGAAGAGGATAGAACCCACAGTAATGCATTTAAACAACGTGTAGAATGGTACTGGCTAGATATCTGGAAAAATCTTTTACAGTCATAGTAGTTCATCAGTGGAATCGACTGCCTAAGGAGCTGGTGAGCTCCCCTTCACAGGCAGTCTTTAAGCATCAGCTTATCCTGGATGCTTTAAGCTGATACTGCATTGAGTAGCAGGTTGGACTAGATGGCCCTTCCAACTCTATGATTCTATGAAGAAGGGTGGAAAGGCTGTGCTGATCTTTCTCTTACCCACCCACGATCCGACACTGTTCTTTCCCCTCGCTGAATGCAGCCTTCCATTGAACGTACAGTGTGGTGGAAGGATCATGGACTCTAAGTAATGTATTGTAGATAAAACATTGATAATGTTCAACTGGGCAGAACTGTAACCTTGTCAGTGTATATTTAACAGAGAATTTTGACAGCTTGTAGCTGGGGTTGCATTTATTATGGGGAATGATTTATAAGCTGCCTTGCGCTGTAGCATGAAAACATCTTTGAGGGCCAAGAGCTGAATAAGATGTTAAAATGTCCACAGTGATCATGTTTTAAATAGCAAGTGAAATGTGTAGTTTTAGCCTTACGTCTTGCTTTCATCTTTGATTCGCCTCTTAGGGACAGCACTGCTGAACCCAAAGCTGTCTCTTTCCAACTGTGGATAGCGTCTGTGAAACTTGCCAACAGACCATAAAGGAACCCCTTAAGCCATCCCATTTAGGTTTGTACCCAAACTTTGGCATTCAGAGATAGGATGCCTCTGACTGTGGAGGCTTGAATTAGTGATGAAGGTTCATAGGTGTTGGCTAGCCTCTTCTTCATGAATTTAAATCATGCCACAGTTTGGAAACATGGGGATTAAGTACCCAATTTTCTCTTTCCAAATACTAACACCAAGATCCGCAGTCTCCAAAATGGTGCCCACTAATAGCTTTCTTATGAGCCTCTTGTGGCGCAGAGTGGTAAGGCAGCAGACATGCAGTCTGAAAGCTCTGCCCATGAGGCTGGGAGTTCGATCCCAGCAGCCGGCTCAAGGTTGACTCAGCCTTCCATCCTTCCGAGGTCAGTAAAATGAATACACAGCTTGCTGCTGGGGGGTAAACGGTAATGACTGGGGAAGGCACTGGCAAACCACCCCGTATTGAGTCTGCCATGAAAACGCTAGAGGGCGTCACCCCAAGGGTCAGACATGACCTGGTGCTTGCACAGGGGATACCTTTACCTTTACCTTTTTAATAACTTTCTTGGTGCTCACCAAGGATTTTTAGAAAGTGGGTAGGGCTGGATAGGCTTTTATGATTGGCCATTGGAAATTTGATTGAATATCTTTTGGAGTAAGCCCTGAAGTCTCCAGGGTAACCCTGGTAGTGATGCCAGCTGGCCACACCTTCCTGTCGTGCCCCCGGAAGTTCCATGTTTACAGGATGCATGGCATCACTCATACAATAAAATGTTTGTTCAATAAGCAGTCAGTTTCATTTTTGTGTATACAGTACCTTGCCTGAGCAGAACAAAGAATCCACTTATTTGTTATTTATTTATTCCCCCCAGCTGTCAGAAAGCCCACCATGCAAAGCAGCAATTCTAGGTTAGTTTGTTTTTTAAGCTGGCTTAGTAGTACCTACTATCACAGCACAAGGATCCTTAGTGTGTGACTGAAGATAATCTGTAGCAGCCATTTTGTAGCTGGCTCCGCTTCTTGTGGCAGCCATTTTAAGACCATATCCACCACAATGTAGCAGAATTCCAAAGGTGCCAGCTGGCTTAAAAAGTGTGGAGGCCTCCCTTCTAGACCATGGGTTGTTCCACTAGTGGAGATCCTTTCCTGGGTGGAGGGAGGCTTTCCCTTGATGCCAGATGCTCACTGCTGCATCCAAGAAAGGCATCTACAACAGGAGGAAAGTTTCTGCATTTCTGATCCTGCATTGAGCAACGGGTTGGACTAGATGGCCCCAATGGCCCCTTCCAACTCTGATTCTATGATTCTTCTCTAGCAAAAGAAATATGCAGCATCCAATCCCTAAAAGCCAAACTATTCTACTACCAACAGCCCTGCAAACCTATGACCAAGTTTCATGGGCTGATCCAACTTTGTATTAACTTTTCTGTCTGGCATTCTTTGTTGGTCATGTGTGTGAAGTGAGGCTTAGTAACATAAGCTTAGTTGAGAGGAATGTGGAAAAAGTTAGGATCCATTGGACTAGAATCAAAAGCACAGTGGCCATCAAATTCTACCTCTTTCCCCGGCAGCTTGACAGATTTCTACCTCTCTCCTTAAGAACTTATGAAGAGCCCTGCTGGATGGTACTTTGGCCATCTAGTCCAGCCACCTATCTCACACAATGGCCAATCAGTTCTTAAGTATAGCCAGCAACAGGCCAAGGAGGCCATGTCCTTCCCCTGATAAGAAGCCTGCTGGATCACACCTTAAGTTAGATGCAACTTTATGATAATTTCTACCACTGAGGTTTCTACACCAAAAACCACAATGTCTTGGTTACCCTGCTCTTGACAACCGCAGTTACTTCTACAGTTTCCCCAAGGCAGCTCCAGGGCTTAGCAACATTGTCTGGGTCAAATTGTGTGGAATACAACAGAATCAGTTCCATTTAGTGTGACATAATTTCCAGTTAATTGGAGGGGGACATGGGTATGTATTGTTAGCTCAAGGATACATCCTTGAGAACCTCTGTGTTTTCACAGGCCTTCTTCAGGAAACCTTTTAATCAGTAGGAACACTCCGTTGGATCGGTCTTGGGAAAAAGAAAGACGTTGATTGCTGTAACAGTTTTTATATAATGTAAATTAATTTTATAGTTATTATTTTATTGGTCATAGATTGTTGTACACTATCCTGACATGGCTGGGCAACTGCCCACCCACCAAAACAAACTACCGCCCCAACCCCCCCGCAAACACCCAACCAACCAACCAACCAGACTTTTCAAGATGCTCCCCCCATCGCCTGCGACCAAGAGTGTGCCTCAATAATTTATCAGGGAATATTAATACCTAATGGAGTAATTTTGCTCATGCCTACCATGCTGCATTCTAAATCCTTTTAATTTTAAGCAATGAAATTATTTCACACTTCCTATTTGAAACCTTTATTTCAAATGGTTTTAAACTTCTGGATGTGATGTATCATCTTCTTTTGCTAATGGGCTGAGAACCTCATATCAATCATACGCCTTGCTGTTTGTTGTTCCTGACACTGGGGAAGGGCACATTTTATTATTCACAATAATGTTAAACTTATCTTCCTGCCATGACACAGTTATGGCAAGGCTCAGCTATGCATGTCCTTGTTACCTGCCATCAAGTTGCTTGTGATTTATGGTGACCCTGTGAATTGATGGTCTCCAAAATGCCTTCTTGTTAACTGCCAGTCTCAGGTTAGCTTTCAGTTTGTCCATAACAAAAGTACCAGAGCGGTCATATTCTTTACAAGTAACTTTCAAGGTCCAGGATGCAGCAGAATATCAGATGAACTTTATTATTTACATAACTTAGAAAACTTTTATTTGAATGAGAGAAGACAATAGCAAGCCTTGTCTTAGAATGACCCTGTTGGGAAATTCCGATCTTTAATGTGTCTGATGAAGGAGAACTGTCTGTATGCTGTACTGTTTTTTTTTCTTCAGGTTCTGAAGAATGGTGTAGCCAGCCTGGTGTAGTGGTTAAGAGTGGTGGACTCTAATCTGAAGAACCAGGTTTGATTCCTCACTCCTCCACACAAAGCCAGCTCAGTGACCTTGGACAAGTCACAGTTCTCATAGGATTCTAACAGAGCTGTTCTCTTAGAGTGCTCTCAGCCCCACTTACCTCACAGGGTGTCTGTAGTGGGAAAAGGTGCTTGTAAGCCATCTTGGGAATCCTTTGACTAATGAAAAGAGGGGTATGAAAACCAGCTCTTCTTCCTGTTCTCCTCCTCCTCCTTCTCTACTTCCACTCCTCTTCCTCTCCCTCTTCTTCTCCTTTCCTCCTCCTCCTTGTTTTCTTCTCCTCTTCTCCCCTCCTCCTTCTCCTCCTCTTCTCTTCCTCCACTTCCCCTCCTCTTCCTCTTCTCTGCCTTCTCTCCTCCTCCTGATACACAGTTGGAACCTGTATGCTTAAAAACTGTATGCATAAAAACTGTTCTCCTCCTCCTCCTCCTCTACTTCCCCTCCTCCTGCTCCTCCTCTCCTCTCCTTCTTCTTCTTCTCTCCCCTCCTCCTCTCCTCTTCTCCTCCTTCTCCCCTCCTGCTCCTCCTGATACACAGTTGGAACCTGTATGCATAAAAACTGTTCTCCTCCTCCTCCTCTACTTCCCCTCCTCCTCCTCTCCTTCTTCTCCTTTTCTCCTCCCCCTCCTCCTCTCCTCTTCTCCTCCTTCTCCCCTCCTGCTCCTCTTGATACACAGTTGGAACCTGTATGCATAAAAACTGTATGCATAAAAACTGTTCTCCTCCCCCTCCTCCTCTACTTCCCCTCCTCCTCCTCCTCCTCTCCTCTCCTTCTCCTTTTCTCCTTTTCTCCTCCCCCCTCCTCCTCTCCTCTTCTCCTCCTTCTCTCCTCCTGCTCCTCCTGATACCCAATTGGAACCTGTATGCATAAAAACTGTTCTCCTCCTCCTCCTCCTCCTCCTCTACTTCCCCTCCTCCTCCTCTCCTTCTTCTCCTTTTCTCCTCCCCCTCCTCCTCTCCTCTTCTCCTCCTTCTCCCCTCCTGCTCCTCTTGATACACAGTTGGAACCTGTATGCATAAAAACTGTATGCATAAAAACTGTTCTCCTCCTCCTCCTCCTCCTCTACTTCCCCTCCTCCTCCTCCTCCTCCTCTCCTCTCCTTCTCCTTTTCTCCTTTTCTCCTCCCCCCTCCTCCTCTCCTCTCCTCCTCCTTCTCCCCTCCTGCTCCTCCTGATACCCAGTTGGAACCTGTATGCATAAAAACTGCCCATTGTACTCGAGAGCTCTTTCCAAGTGTGCTCCAGGATAAGTAGTGTTGAGTGTCGTGGTGCCCACAAGCACCGCACTGAGGAACCTTGGCCTGCAGTATATCTGCTGAACGAGGGCTGGCTGCATGCTGTTCTCTCTACGTTCAGGTTCTGATGGGGTCTAGCTAGACCACAGTCAGAACACTCTCAGGACATCATCCCGAATACCTGTTTGACAGCACTCTCGGGCTAATGCAACAGCAACCCCTCCACCCCCATCCTTGGCAAGCGACCTCCATTAAGCTCGGGCTTTCAGAGATCCAGGACAGATTGCTCCACTTTCATCTGCAAGGAGCAGGTGCTGCCTTTCATCCAGCCGGAGGAGGGGGAAAAGAGGCAATTTCTGCTGCCACATTAAAGGTTGCGTTTGAGCATCCCGGAGCCCATTAGCATCTCAATGATGTGCCTGATTTTTAACATCAGGAGGCCAAACATGTGCATTAGAGGGTCAGGTCATTCATAGTCTCTCACAGTTACCATCTTCCTCTCCGCTCAGACGCGATCTGAAAATCACGCACCCTTTTTGCTTGGGCTGTTTTGTGTCGGAAGCCTGTGACATTTGCAAATGACTTGTAGCCGAGGGACAGTTGGCAAGCAATCTTGCTCATTGGAAGGACCCACATTTCTGACGGTGTGAGGTGGTTTTTTTATTTAAAAGCAATCTATGCTGCCTTCTGCTTCTCAAATAATTTATTAATGGTTTTATTTACTTCATTTGTACCCTACCTTTGTTCCTAGCCGGTCACCCTTCTCTTCTTTCTCATCCAGCTCTGATATTCATCTGGTGCAAGTATATTGGTAGTCTCTGGCCCCAGCCTTGTGGAACGAGCTGCCAGCTGGGACAAGGCCCCTGACTGAGCTATTACAGTTTCACAGGGACTGCAGGACAGTGCTCTCCCACCGGGCCTGTGGTTGAGGCCAGTGTGAGCAGATATGGGCCATCCCCTGCCCCTCTTGGTTCTTCCTCCCCTTTCTTTCTTGCATACCACTGACAGAGCTACCTGCCAAAGTCAACAAATGAGGAAGATAAACAACAGCTGGGATATAGGGAGGATAGTTAGTTAGATTGTTGTTGGTTGCAAAGTTGTATCTGACCCATTGCAACCCCCTGGACAATGATCCTCCAGGCCTTCCTGTCCTCCACCATTCCCAAGACTCCATCCAGCCACCTCATTCTCTGTCGTCCCCTTCTTCTTTTGCCCTCTATTGCTCCCAGCATTAGGCTCTTCTCCAGGGGGTCCTTCCTTCTCATGACGTGGCCAAAGTATCTGAGTTTCATCTTCAGGATCTGGCCTTCTAAGGAGCAGTCAGGGCTGATCTCCTCTAGGACTGACCGGTTTGTTCGCCTTGCAGTCCAAGGGACTTGCAAGAGTCTTCTCCAGCACCAGAGTTCAAAAGCCTCACTCCTTTGACGCTCGGCCTTCCTTATGGTCTAACTTTAACAGCCATACATTGCAACTGGGAAGACCATAGCCTTGACTAGACGCACTTTTGTTGGCAGGGTGATGTCTGCTTTAGTTAGATAGTTAGATAGTCAAATTGTTTGCCAGCTAGAGTCGGTATCTGCTAGGACATTAGGCTGACGGTACACCAGCCAGTTAGCCAAGCCCTCAACTGAGCCCCACCCCAGGTTGATACATTAAATTTGAGATCTTTGGTGCTGGGATTGTGTTGAAGGAAAAAGCCTCCCAGACCAGTATGGTTTCCAGGATAATGGAAGTAACGTATCAGCACAGAGGATGCTGGTTTGTTTCAAGAATATTTTTCTCTCCTGTTCCAAGCTTCTTCCTTTTCTCCCTGCTTGATGCGATTTTGTAAATCCGGACACTGTTCTTTTAATAAACAGGCTAGTTTCATGCTCTGAACATTTTCCCATTGCAGCTCCTGGATACATCTGAAAGGAATCCCTTGGTCTGTGTAGCGGCCCCAAGATGAATAGAGCTGTCTCTGCTACTGATCTGAACCTTGTCTGACTGCAGGACAGCTTTCATTGTAAAACTGTGTACAAGGCATCAGATCTGGCTTATTTTCCTTCTTGTCACACACGTTGAGATTCTAGCAATCAGAGGCACGATTGTTATTCTGTGTCTTTTCATCTTCCTTCCAAAGTTGGTACGCCCATCCGTTTAATCACCTCCGTTGTCCTCTGCTCTCATGATTTCTTTCAGTTTAGCTGTTCCTTACGGGTCCCACAGTATTAACCATCATCTGTGAATATAATCCACTACTTGCTCCGCTTTGGTGCTGACCCTGTTTTCTTTCTTTGTAAGTTTTAATTCTTTTGTTCCTGGTGATTGTTGCCATCCCATTAGCCAAAAAAACCTGTTTTTTAAAAAATACAAAGGTGCAAAACAAACAAAGAAGAAAAATATTTGTTTTGCTTTGCTTCTTTCCCGTCTTTTGCTCCACTGAGGACCCAAAAGGGGCTTACAGGTTTCTCCTCTCCTATATTTTGCCTTCACAACAACCCTATGAGGGAGGGTAGGCTGAGAGTTGTGTGGCAAGCCCAAAGTCACCCAGCAAGCTTCTATGTTTAGGATTACAAGCTTTGGTGTGATGGATCCCCCTGTGATTCTGAAGTCAGGTCATGATTGGAATGCGATATAGCCACTATGATGTTTTTTTTAAATTATAATTTTATTATATCATTTAAATTGTAGATAACTGTAATTCTATCGTGTTCTTGATTTTATTATGTTGTAAAGTTGAGTGCTGGAACCCGCCCCGAGCCAGCTTGCCTGGAGGGACGGGGAACAAATGGAAAGATAAATAAAATAAATGATGATAACTGATAATTTGGCCCTACTTCACAGCATTTTACTCCACTGAGGTCTCTCCCTGCCCCAGACCCCACCCACTCCCTGCTCCACCCCCAAAATCTGCAGGCATTTCCAACTCAGAGCTAGCAGTCCTAAAACTCACAGGATTTATATGCAGCCTAGGAAAACAGGTGAAAGTTGACAGTAAAGCTTAGCTTAAAAGGAGGCATGCTCAGCAGGGCTTAGTCAGACTTCGTAGTGTTTGTGTTTTTTTACAAAGAGAACTGTTATTTTGGAGCAGCCGCTGCTTGTAACCCTGAAAGGATGATTGTGACTGGTCGAGGCAGATCCTACAGCAACAAATAACGCCATCGGAAGCCTTCTTTCTTTGACAACCTTATCAGGCTTTGGTGGAGTGGGGAAACATGGGGCGAAGAAACAGCATATGACATGATAGCCCTCTTTAAGTATTTGAAGGGTTGTCATTTGGAGGAGGGCAGGATGCTGTTTCCGTTGGCTGCAGAGGAGAGGACACACAGTTATGGGTTTAAACTACAAGTACAACGATATAGGCTAGATATCAGGAAACAAATTTCACAGTCAGAGTAGTTCAGCAGTGGAATAGGCTGCCTAAGGAGGTGGTGAGCTCCCCCTCACTGGCAGTCTTCAAGCAAAGGTTGGATGCACACTTTTCTTGGATGCTTTAGGACAGTGGTCCCCAACCTTTTTATCACCGGGGACCACTCAACGCCTTTTACTGAGGCCCGTGGGGGGTGGGGTAGTTTACTCCTCTACTCTCAACCACTGCCCTAACGCTCTCTGATCGCTATGGTAATGTTTAAACATCCCTTCAAAATATGATGCAGACACGCCACAACAATAAACATAAGGAACGTTTTATTTTCATGGAAATTTTAACTCATGGCAATGACAAATCAATGGGAACCCTGAGCTTGTTTCTCTGCAACGAGATAGTTCCATCTGAGAGTGATGGGAGATAATGACACCCAAAGTGTGTTGTAAAGGGCTGGGGGGGATGAAATAAAGGGCCGGGGGGGGGGAGAAGGCGTCCTTCGGGGCCCACCTCCAATTAGTCGAAGGACCACATGTGGTCCGCGGCCCACAGGTTGGGGATCGCTACTTTAGGATGCTTTCGGCTGATCCTGCGTTGAGCAGGGGGATGGACTAGATGGCCTGTATGGCCCCTTCCAACTCTATGATTCTATGATTCTATGATTCTATGACATAATACTTCCCAGCTTCAGGAACGCTCTTGACTGTTCCAGGTGACATTCTCATAAATAAGGCTGAGCATAGGAGGCTGGAAGGACCTATGGTCAGGTGGGCCTGGAGTTAGGAGGCAACATGTGCGGAAAAATTGCTAATGTGTCAAATGAGAGCCTCTTTGTCTCCACACTATATTGAAACAACTGTGATTTGATTACTATAACTCAGCATCATTAGTCGAGTTGAAAAATGCACTTTTTACGAATACCAATCTGTTTGACTATGCCAGCTCTGTAATGTGCACGATTTAACTGCATAAGAATACTCTACTGTGGGCATTGGAGGAGAACTTCCTGGTATTTTCAAACAAGCATGTCCTGTGGCCTGATTGGCTCACTTGGAGATTTCCTGCTCTTTTGAGTATGCTTTGTGCCTTCCCCTCCTAAGTGTTAGTCAGTTAGACAGTTATGACTCTCTCTTTCCTCTTACTTACAAAGTTTGTTTTCTCGTAATAAAACTATTTTACTCTTTTAAGCAGCTGGTGCTCAGCTCCTTTGCATATTTAAACTGTGCCAACACAATCAAGATGTTTAAGGATAGTTTTAGAGGGTAGCCGTGCTGGTTTGCATTAGAACAGTTAGATCTGAATCCAGCAGCACGCGCGTTCCCTTACTTTCCTCACAACAGACACCTTGTGAGGTAGGTGAAGCAGAGAGACATCTGAGAGATGGCCCAAGGTCACCAAGCTGGCTGCATGTGGAGGAGGAGTGAGAAATCAAACCTGGTTCTCCAGATTAGAGGTTGCAACTCTTAACCACTATACCAAGCTGACTCTCAACGACCCATTATGCACGGGGGTTTTAGCGCACATTCGGGGTGGAATGGCGGCGACGAAAATCACCGATAACGCACGGTGCCTGCTGCAACCGGCCGCAGCTTCGGTGCATGCCGCCGAAAAAGCCGCGTTTGAGAAACATGGAAGAAAGTGCAGCTTCCGGGTGACCGGGGCGCAACCAGAAGCGGCGCCCAGATTGCCGCGTGCATAATCGGTCGTCTGGGTTTTGCCGCCGTCGCGCCCCGCCCCATGCATAACCGGTGTGCGTCGCGTCTTCCCCCTCCGCGTTTTCCATGTGACCCGAAATCGCCGTTTCGGCGGCCGTGCATAATGGGCCAACTAGACACATTATTCCCCTTTCCTGCACTGGAAGATCATGTTTCAGATGTAAGAACCAGCACTTCTGCTAGTAGGATAAAAAAGTTGGATTGGCACTTAGCCTAGAGTTGCCGGATCCGGAATGGGAAATACTTGAAGAAATGCTGGCAGGGGCTCATGGGAATTGTAGTTCATGAACATCTGGAGGACCACAGGTTGACTACCCCTGCTCTATATGGCAACCCTTCAAGTACTTGGCTATTATATCACTTTTAGTCACCTCTTCTCCAGGCTAAATTCCTTCAATAAAGTTTTCCCCCTTTCCTTTTCATTTAAGGTTGCCAATTCTGGGCTGGGATATACCTGGAGCCAGAAATTAGTGGGATTTGGGGATGGGAGTGACCTCAGTGTAGTATAATGCTATAAGTCCACCCTCCAAAGCAGCTGTTTTCTCTAGGGGAACTTCCGTCTGTCTCCTGGAGATGAGCTATAAAACCGGGGGATTCCCAGCTCCCACATGGGGACTGGTTCCCCTAAATCAGCGGTGAAAAGAAGTTGCAATTAGTTTTCTTAGAATTTATGTTTTTACAGAACAGATCTCCTTCTAAAATAAAATAGCTTTACTTTAAGAGAACAGCTAAAACACTTACACTGATGGGCATTGTAAGTAAAGATTTTGAGTCCAGTACTACCTTAGGGACCAACAATATTTTCGTGGTACAGACTTAGTGGGATGACAGGAGCTTTAACTCTCATACCCTAAAAATCTTGTTGGATTTGGACGTGAATTTGCAGATCAATACAGCAACCCTCTGAAACTATAAGCAAAGGATCACGGTAATGATTAAGCAAGGCCTTTTTATGAAGGGAATGGGAGTCATAGTTTTTACCTTTGAAATTTTGGGCCATTTACATTATTTTGTGGCAGGCTCAGCCTCTCAAAACAACTGTTTTGTGCCCACTGCACTGTGCCAGAATTCCAAACGTTCCCAAAGGCTCAAAAATTTGCGAACCTCTGGAATAGGGGTACCAATAATACAATTGACCAGTGTGCTTGCTTTTGTGCTGTCATGATGCCTGTTTCACCTGTATGTCTTTAAATATATACCAAATTAGCACAAGCCACTAGCGCTTTTACCTCCAAAGGAAGGACTGTTATGAACATTTTGCTGGTACGTGATGGGGAAATCCAACGTAACGGAGAACTTGAGGCATTCCTAAAGCTTCCAATATAAGCTTTGCTATTCGATGATAAAGAGACATCGTGTTAGAATTAAGACGTCTTACAAACCGGAGGCACTTAAAATTGGCAAAGCTGATGTTTGCCCAAATTTGTAAGCAAATATTTGAGATTAATCCGATCAACACTCATTATCTCTGAAGTTGGCTCTCTCTCCAAGGTTGAATAGTTAGCAAGCGCCCAGTGATTCATTTCCTTTGAAAGTGATTTAATTCTAAGTATTAAAACACACAACAGGAGACACAATATGGGGAACAGCTAGGTTTTAATTGAGTAGCACCGTAGACATCTGACAAGTTTTTGGAATATAGGAACTTTCGAGAGTCATAGTTCACTTTGTCAGGTACTTTTCATTAGACCGTTGACTCTTGAAAACTTATACCCTGATGATCTTGTTGGCCTTTCAGGTGCAACGGGACTTGAACCAAGGTGTTCTCTTCCAAACCAACATGGCTACCCCCAAAAAATATTTCAAGGCCAGAGTTTGGGGAAGGATCACACTACAGATGTGATGACATAGTGCCCTCCCTCCAAAGCTGCCATGTCTTCCAGGGGGATGGAGCTGTGTGCAGACTGGAGATCAGTTCTAATTCTAGGAGCTCTCCACCTCCCCAACTAGCGGTTTCTGGCAGGGGCTCATGGGAATTTTAGTCCACGAACATCTGGAGGACCACAGGTTGACTACCCCTGATTTAATGTACAACATGCTACCAGGGTGGTCAGCAAGAACAAGACAAAGAATATTGGGGAACTCCCAAAGTGTTAAAGAAGACAAAGTTGTGTGTCTTGGTTCCTTGCCCACATCCATCATATTTTGATCCAAAAAGGATGTCCTCACAGGGAGGGAATGGGAAGAGCCAATGGGAGTGCAGCAGCTCCAGCTCTTCCCTCCCTCTTCCCTCTAATCTAGATAGCTCTTTGGCACAGCACCCCCCTGCTGATGCTCCAGGGAAGGATCTTCCGCTTAAAGCTTGGGCTTGTACAGAGGCCAAGTGACACGGAAGGTTGCCAACTCCCAGTTTGGAAATACCTGGAGATTTGAGAGTAGAGTCTGGGATGGTGGGTTTTAGAGAGGGAAGGGATCTCAGCAGGATCTAGTGATATAAGTGACTTATGGAGTCCGGAGTTCTGCTGTAATTCTAGGAGATCTTCACTCCTCCACACCCCCAAGGATGGCGATCCTAGCTACACACCCAGATTTCCCATCAAATAGCCCCAACCTCATGTCAAATTTGGCTGTATGAGTAAGATGGTTGGAAGAGTGAGTTTGAGAGAGAGGAGGTGAAGAACTGGTTTTTACTACCTGAAGAAGTCTCAAAGTCTCAAATTGTTGGTTATCGACGTACATGTTCTACAGACTGTTTTATGTATGGTTCTCTGTTATAATGTAAACCGCCCTGAGCCTCCGGGGAGGGCGGTATAGAAGTATGATAAATAAATAAATAAATAAATAAATAAATAAATAAATAAATAAATAAATAAAAGCACCTTACAATTGCCTCCCCTCCCTCTCCCCACAACAGACATCTTTTGAGGTTAGTGGAGCTGAGAGAGCTCTGAGAGAACTGCTTTACGAGAATAGTTCCAACAGGACTGTGACTAGCCTAAGGCCACCCAGCTGGCTGCATGTGGAGGAGGAGCGGGGAATCAAACCCGGCACTCCAGATTAGATTCCGCTGACCTTGACCCACTATGGAGCCCTTCCACCAGGCCTATGGTTGAGCCCAGTAAAACAGCTAACATTTCAATTGGCCTCCCTCCTAACGGTAATGACTGGGGAAGGCACTGGCAAACCACCCCGTATTGAGTCTGCCATGAAAACGCTGTAGGGCGTCACCCCAAAGGTCAGACATGACCCGGTGCTTGCACAGGGGATACCTTTACCTTTACCTATATTGCATCTTACATCATACCCTACCCAAGTCTTGGCCCTAGACTTCTGGATTTTAGAACTTATAAACTTAACATGTTTTTAAATGCGATTAATTGTATTGTTGAGGGCAAAAGAAGAAGGGGACGACAGAGAATGAGGTGGCTGGATGGAGTCACTGAAGCAGTCGGTGCAAACTCAAATGGACTCCGGGGAATGGTAGAGGACAGGAAGGCCTGGAGGATCATTGTCCATGGGGTCGCGATGGGTCGGACACGACTTCGCACCTAACAACAACAAATGTATTATAGTATATATGTTGTTCCCCGCCCTGAATCCACCTTTGGCGGAGAGGGTGGGTTATAAATGTCAAGAAATTTGAGAGAGACGGAGAGAGAGAGAGAGAGAGAGAGAGAGAGAGAGAGAGAGAGAGAGAGAGAGAGAATGGGATTTCTTTGCCTTTCCCTTTATTGTTTTTCCTTTCCCTTTATTAACAGTATAATCTCCCTTGACCACATATCTTGAGCCATACAGTAAAATCACAGTTCAAATATCAATAACACAGAATAATCGACAACGGACAATTATGCCCACAGTCAAACAATGAGATTGTAACGTAGCAGGAGACTGTCTCAAAGATAACTGTCTCAAATATAACAGGGAATATTTTGGCCGCAAATAGTGTAAATACAGGATGAACATACCTTTTTGGCTGTAGACATGGAGTTGTTTTTTCCCAAGAGCAAGTTCTAGTTTCTGTAGAATTGCATCAAGACTGGGGTGGGGGGTGGGGGCGGGGGCATAAGGGGACTAAAAAGCACAGGAAATATTGTCATGTTTGCAGTCTGCTCACAGGAGCTTCTGACATCGAGTTGTGTTTACTCTTCGTCTTCATTCAGTAATGATTTCGCCATGCATTATTCATACGTTCATGCAATATTTATGAAAAGATTAATACAATATTTTTAAAAGGAAAGAGACTCTTTAAAAAAAGGAGCCCTGGCATTATCGAATGCTAATTTATATCTTGGCAACCTTCTGCTAGGAAAAGGAATTTCCGAATACAACGTCGTTGCCAGTCGGTGCTCAATGTGTGCTGGTTTTCAGATACACAATTTATAACCTCTGCACCGTTATTAAATACAACCGTTTCAATATATATATTTATTCTTTTTCATTTGTCAACAGACATTCAAGAGTTTTATGAAGTGACGCTGCTTGACTCCCAGAAAACTTGCCAGCAAAAAATAGAAGAGGTAAATCAAGTTGCCGAAAAATGGGAGAACACACAATCCCTGGCTACTGACGACACTCAGCACAAACCCCAAGAGGTATAGTGGCTTCATCTCTAGGCGTAAGGGGGGTGGGGGGTGGAAACAGTTAAACCTCTCTGCAGTGGCAAAAATAAATTGTCACACTAAGGTTTAGATCTGATCGAATATTCTTTCCATGCGAGGAGCAGTCGTAAAATTCTTGCATGTCAGTTGTTGATCAGGAGTTCTCAGGGGAAAACCATGCAGAAGGTCCCAGGTTCAATCCCCAGCATCTCCAGTTAGAATAGTGGTTCTCAGCCCAGGGGTCGGGACCCCTTTGGAGGTCGAACGGCCCTTTCACAGGGGTTGTGGCAGGGCGAGCAGTTTGGCTGGGGTGGATGGAGGTAGAACGTTTGTTTGTCTGGAGCAGCGGAAAAGAGCGAGATCGGCATGGTGGGACAAGAGGCAGAACTGAACTGAGAAACCTCGGGGAAAAAAAAAACAATTTATATACAATATACAATGGATAACAATGGATCTTCACGCCATTGGTCAGTTTAGGTTTAATTTCTGTGAAAGAACCCTTGCATGATTTTATGGTTGGGGGTCACCACGACATGAGGAACTGTATTAAAGGGTTGAGGCATTAGGAAGGTTCAGAACCACCGAGTTAGAAGGACTAGACAGTAAGTACTGTGAAAGACTTCTGGATGAGACCCTGGAGAAATAAGGGGAGAGGTTATGACTTATTTGCAGAGCATCTTCTCAGTAAGCAAGATGGTCAACCATGATTAAGCTTCTGAGATCTGATGAGATCACTTCCCCTGGAGAAAATTTCTGCTTTGGAGGGTGGACTATGGCTTTGAACACCCCCCCCTCTCCAAACACTGCTTTTCCCAGACTTCGCTCCCCCAACTCAAGGTGTTTCCCCACCCAGAGATGGCAATCCTACCACTCTCTTCTGCACCTCAAGAGATCCCTCAGCTGCCACAGGAACAGCAGTTCAGTTAAGGTTGCCAACCTCCAGGTGAGAGATGGAGGTCTCCCAGAATCAGAACTGATCTCTAGACAACAGAAGTTAGTTCCCCTTTGGGAAAATGGCTCTGCAGGGTGGACTTTATGGCATTATACTCTAATAAGGTCACCCCCAACAAATCCACCTTCCTTGGGCTCCTCCCTTTAATCTCCAGAGCAAACTTGGCAATGGTAAACCATGAGTATCTTCTCTGATGTAATTGTCTCTGCAGATTTTCTTGTCCCGACTTAGAAGCTAAGATTCCCTTTCTATCCTGCCTTCTTTCCTACCTCGAGGTGATGTTATGAGGCGACATTCAATTTTTACTCTCTCCCCCCGTTCCTGAATTCAGCACAATCCCTTTTCTCTCTACCCTTCGTCCGCCGCATTAATGTCAAACACGTCTGCGTGACTCACAATTCCATACCGCCGGCCGTTCCGTGAGATGAGGCAGCACAACTGCCTTCATAAACAAGACTTCTTGGGCTCCAATAAAGATTGGAAATTATTGTGCTACCCTTCTCATTCTCAGCAAGATAATGCAATGAAAATGCTTTACACAGTCTCAAGGGGGGGAGAGGGGGGAGGTACCCAAACCTGAAAAACCATCTTCCTCAACCACTAAGAACACTGCTACGCTTATGAATGAATGCTTTAAGTTTTAGAAACAAGGTAGGTTTTTCATCTTCCTAGTACAAAAATTAAGAAGCAATTGTCTGGGGCCCTTGAAGTAATAACTTCTCCTCAGAGACTTCAGGCCTGTATTCTGTGGCGCGCATCCCCTTATTAAAAGACGCAGCTTGGTTCCACTTTTAACCTCTGCTTTCATTAATCCGGGCTCCGAAGCTACATATTTTCAGTCGGCAATGTTCTCACCCTTTTATTCGGGGAGAAAATTGAGGTGAAAGAAAGGAACTCGCAGCCGTCGGTATTCAATATGAGGCTGGTAGCTCCCGGCCGGACTGCGCTTGTGGCACGACACAAATAGACTATTAATTCTCCTGCAGAGCTTGGTTGAAGCAGCTCTTTGCTGAGCTGCACGTTGAAGGAAATCTGTGGCAATAGCCATTAACTGTTTCATTGGTCTAAGACAGGGGTAGGCAAACTGTGCCCTCCGGATGTCCACGGACTACAATTCCCACAAGCCCCTGCCAGCATTCGCTGGCAGGGGCTCACGGGAATTGTAGTCCGTGGACATCTGGAGGGCTGCAGTTTGACTACCCTTGGTCTAAGATGTAGGGTTGCCAACTTCAGGGTGGGAAATGGCTGGAGATTTGGGGAAGGCAGAGTTCAGCTGGGCAAAACACCACTGAATCAGCCACTTTCATCCAGGGGAAGTGATCTCTGTAGTCGAGAGATGCCGGTCTCCAGGTGGGACCTGGGAATCCCTTCGATTTACAACTGACCTTTTGACTACAGAGATCCATCTTCCTGATGAACATGGATGCTTCAGAGGAGGAGGAGGGGGAGAGGTTTTTTTTAATACCCCACGTTTGAGTGGCTGAAGGAGTCTCAAAGCGGCTGACCATTGCCTTCCGTTCCTCTCTCCACATTCACCTTGTGAGGTAGGCGAGACTGAGAGAGCTCTGACAGGACTGCCCTGTGAGAACCGTTCTAACAGGATTGCGACTAGACCAGCTGGCTGCATGTGGAGGATGGACTCTGTGGCATTGTGCTTCACTGAAGTCCCTGTCCATCCCAAATCTTCAGGAGTTTTCCAGCCTGGATCTGGCAACCCTGCTCTCCATCCCCTGCTGGTGGCCAGCGGGGGAATGGCAACCCTCCTATAGTCTGGAAACCAGCTGTAATTCTGGGACATGTACAGACTCGGTTAAGAGGAGGAGGGCACACCTATGTAAGATAGGATCTGCATAAGAAACCAGTTCAGCTGCTTTCCCTTTAGGACAGTAGAGACCCTTGGACTAAAGCTCTCCAACAAAAATAATGTCAATACCTTGTTGTTGTTACGTGCGAAGTCGTGTCCGACCCATCGCGACCCCATGGACAATGATCCTCCAGGCCTTCCTGTCCTCTACCATTCCCCGGAGTCCATTTAAGTTTGCACTGACTGCTTCAGGGACTCCATCCAGCCACCTCATTCTCTGTCGTCCCCTTCTTCTTTTGCCCTCGATCGCTCCCAGCATTAGGCTCTTCTCCAGGGAGTCCTTCCTTCTCATGAGGTGGCCAAAGTATTTGAGTTTCATCTTCAGGATCTGGCCTTCTAAGGAGCAGGCAGGGCTGATCTCCTCTAGGACTGACCGGTTTGTTCGCCTTGCAGTCCAAGGGACTCGCAAGAGTCTTCTCCAGCACCAGAGTTCAAAAGCCTCAATTCTTTGACGCTCAGCCTTCCTTATAGTCCAACTTTCGCAGCCATACATTACAACTGGGAAGACCATAGCCTTGACTAAAGACCATAGCCTTGACTCAGAAGTACAATTTTCAGGACTGTTAAAGATGGGGGAGCATCATAAACCTGAAGAAGGCATGCAGGGCCTGCCCTCTCCCAGGCACAGAAACTACAAGATAACTCACTCACACTCCTTAAGAGGGGCAATGAAAGCAGCCAGTTCCCTAACTTGTGACCCAGTTTATTCAGGCAGGAGGGGAAAGGCTGCAGACCCCCTCCACAGCTCTTCTGGACACCCAGGGATCCACATACCCCTGGTGGGAAATCCTGGATCTAGGAAATACCTTGTTCTGTGCCTACTTCAGTAGGGCTTTTCTGGTAGGGCTGCCCAATTTTGGATGGGAAATTCCTAGAGATTTTGGTGGTGGACCAAAGGGAGGGACCTCAGTGGGGTAGAATTAGGGTTACCGGGTCCCCTCTGGCTGCTGGTGCAAGGTCAAGGTAGGGATAAAAAGGTAAAAGGTAAAGGTATCCCCTCCCATATGGGTCAGGGGGGTTCACAGAAAACATTGCAGGAGTAATACATAAAGGTAAAGGTATCCCCTGTGCAAGCACCGGGTCATGTCTAACCCTTGGGGTGATGCCCTCTAGCGTTTTCATGGCAGACTCAATACGGGGTGGTTTGCCAGTTCCTTCCCCAGTCATTACCGTTTACCCCCCAGCAAGGTAGGGATGCCAGACTCCAATCCCTTGTGGGACTTGGGGATCTCCTGGAATTTTAGTTCATCTTCAGACTAAAGAAATCAGTTCCCCTGGAAAAATGGCTGCTTAGCCTCTGTCCATTATTTTCTACTATTCTTGGAGAACAGGTGAAGTGCCAGAAGATTGGAGGCGGGCAAATGTCATCCCCATCTTCAAGAAGGGGGAAAAGAAGGCTCTGGGTAACTACTGACCCATCAGCTTGATGTCTATAGCTGGCAAAATTTGAGAACAAATCATAAAACAGTCCGCCCTTGAGCAGCAAGAGCAGATGACTGTAATTATTAAGAGTCAGCATGGCTTTCTCAAGAACAAATCACGTCAGACTAACCTTATCTCTCTTTTTTTTGAGAAAGTTACTACCTTGCTAGTTCAAGAGAATGCTGTGGGCCTAGTTTACCTTGATTTCAGTAAGGCTTTTGATAAGGATCCACATGATATTCTTATTGACAAGTTAATAAAATGTGGCATGGAATCTATTACTGTTAGGTGGATCGAGAACTGGTTGACAGATCACACCCAAAGGGTCCTTGTAAATGGTTTGTCATCTTGGAGAGGATTGACAAGTGGAGTGCCTCAAGGATCTGTCCTGGGCCCTGTTTTGTTCAATATATTAATAAATGATTTGGATGAAGGAATAGAGGTGGTGCTTACTAAATTTGCAGATGACACTAAACTGGGAGGGGTCGCAAACACACCAGAAGAAAGAATCAGAATACAGGATGATCTTGACAGGCTGGAAAACTAGGCTCAAATCAATAAAATGCATTTCAATAGCGATAAATATAAAGTTCTGCATTTAGGTAGGAAAAATCATATCCATCACTATGCGATAGGTGAGACTTGTTTCAGCAGTAGTACATGTGAAAAGGATCTGGAGGTCTTAGTAGACATGACATGTAGCTAAGAAGGCAAATGGGATTTTGGGCTGTATTAAAAGTATAGTATCCTGATCATACGAGGTGATGTTACCATTTTACTCCGCTCTGGTAAGACCTCACTTTGAGTACTGTGTTCAGTTTTGGGCACCGCAACTGAATAAATACGTAGAGAAATGAAAGCATGTTCAGAGAAGGGCTATGAAGATGGTGAGGGGTTTGGAGACCAAGTCGTATGAGGAAAGGTTGAGGGAGCTTGGTCTGTTTAGCCTCGAGAGAAGACAACTAAGAGATGATATGATAACCATCTTCAAAAACTTGAAGGGTTGTCATATAAAAGATGGAGCAGAGTTGTTTTCTGTTGCCCCAGAGAGTTGAACAAGAACCAATGGGTTGAAATTAATTCAAAAGAATTTTTGGCTAAACATCCGGAAGGAGTTCCTGACAGTTCCTCAATGGAACAGGCTTCCTTGGGAGGTGGTGGGTTCTCCTTCTTGGGAAGTTTTTAAGCAGAGGCTAGATAGAAATGCTGATTTTATGAACTTAGGCAGATTGCGAGTGGGTGAGCAGGAAGGGATGTGCCAATGGTTGTCCCTTGTGGCCCTTCCTTTCATACCCAGGGAATTGCTGTGCCACTGTGGAATGTTAATTGAATTCCTTCCAGGCCAGGCTGGATTCTGAAGATTTTTGGTGGAAGGATCACTTGGGCATGAATTTGGGGTCACTGCGGGTGGGCAGGTAGTTGTGAGCTCCTGCACTGTGCAGAGGGTTGGACTATATGGCCCTGGAAGTCCCTTCCAACTCTATGATTCTATGGAGGGTGAGCTCCATAGCATTATACTTCACTGGAGTCCCTCTCCAGCTCAATTCCTGCCCACTTCTGCCCTATCCCAAAAGTCTCCAGTTACTTCCCAACTCAGAAATGGCAACCCTAGATGTTGGGTTGGGCTGCCAGATTCAGGTTGGGGAAGAAGAAGAAGAGTTGTCCTTTTGTTGTTCTTTTATACAAACATATACATAAATAAAATGAAAGCTGATACCACAAGGGATCTATTTCTCTGCAATAGCCAGTAGGATGCCTTTTTATTTTGGCTGCAGCAGTCCTTTGGAAGAGGTCATACTGATATGCACACAATACAAAATAATCTTTAAATGAAGCAGTGGAACATGGAGAACAGAAACAGTGGGCAAGAATATAAATGGACCGAATCAAAACTGGCACAGTTTGCATGGGGTGGAGAAAGCTGCTAGAGAGAACTGTTTTCTTTAGAAGAAGGAGAAGGAGAAGGAGGAGGAGGAGGAGGAGTTGGTTCTTATCGGCCACTTTTCTCTACCCGAAGGAGTCTCAAAGCGGTTTATATTTGCCTTCCCTTTCCTCTCCCCACAACAGTGGTGCGGGTGAGGGGGGTGAGGCTGAGAGAGCCCTGATATTACTGAAGAAGAAGAAGAGCTGGTTCTTATATGCTGCTTTTCTCTACCCGAAGGAGTCTCAAAGTGGTTTCCAGTCGCCTTCCCTTTCCTCTCCCCACAACAGACACCCTGTGAGGTGGGTGAGGCTGAGAGAGCCCTGATATTTCTGCTCAGTCAAAGTAGTTTTCTCAAGCCCAAGGTCACCCAGCTGGTTGCATGTGGAGGAGTGCAGAATCGAACCTGGCATGCCAGATTAGAAGTCCGCACTCCTAACCACTACACCAAACTGGCTCTCTACCCAACTTCCAGGTACGAAGAAAGGCTTGTATGAATGTTCAGCCTGGAGAAGAGGAGGTTGACGGGGGACATGATCACTCTCTTGAAGTATTGGACAGGTTGTCAATTGGAGGCCACGATGTGTTAAAGCAGTGGTCCCCAACTTGCGGGCCGCAGCCATGGTGCCGGGTTCCCTCTCCCCGCCCCCCCGCAGTAAAAAACTTCCCAGGCCGCAAGCTTGCGGCCCGGGAAGCTTCTTACTGCGGGAGGGGGGAGAGGGAATCAGGGTCGTGCCCGTGCATTGCGCATGCCGGGCTGCGCATGCGCACATGACCATGCGCGACCGAAATCGCGCATGCGTGGCACTTGTGCGCATGCGCGCATACGTGAAAGCGCTGTGCATGTGCGATTCGGCTGCGCATGGCGCTGTTCTGACTGAGCAGTGATATCAGGGCTCTCTCAGCCTCACCCACCCCACAGGATGTCTGTTGTGGGGAGAGGAAAGGGACGGTGAATGTAAGTCGCTTTGAGATTCCTTCGGGTAGAGAAAAGTGGCATATAAGAACCAATTCTTCTTCTTCAGTAATATCAGGGCTCTCTCAGCCTCACCTCCCTCATAGAGAGTCTGTTGTAGGGAGAGGAAAGGGAAGACAATTGGAAACCGCTTTGAGACTCCTTTGGGTAGAGAAAAGCAGCATATAAAAACCAAGGGCCATTTCGCACGGCTTCAAAATAGCACAATGGTTACAAATTGAAAACGCTACTAATTTGGAATAACGCACGACGTCGTAGACAATCTGCAACACTCCTGAAACCGATCAGCAAAAAGTGCTTCGTTTTAGCGCTTTCAGGGGAATCCCAAAAAGTGGATTCACCCTCCGGAAAGCGATACACTCCTGCAACCAATCTGCAACAATAGCGATAAAGACCTGTGCGTTAACATTGTTGCGGTTTCTTCAAAGTCCCTCCTCCTGAGCCTGTCCTCCAAACTTCCGGCGAAGCGATCGCCATTTTTTTTTCTCCGAGCGAGCGGGGATAAACGCACCGGCGAGCCTCTTTCTGTTTAGAGGCTTCCCTGGCTTCAGTCCTTCACCTTTAGTCACTAAGCACAAACCACATAAAAGCCCGTTTGCTGAAATAAAGTCCCTTTATTTTTTACACATTAATTCAGCCGAAAATCGGGCCCGTGAGAGGGGGGGCGGATTTTTTTTTAATCACTCGAGGCAGCGTGGTAACGATCATACGATCAAACGACAGCTCACATTAGGCAGCTGGATGGGTCTCTCCATTGCAACGAATCTACCCAGATTCGTTGCTATGGGTCTGTTTTTTTTTAAAAAAACCTTTCTTAAAGGGAGAGGGGCTGTTTGGGAGCATGCTAACGGCTGCCCATTGGCTGCTTGACGGCCAGGGGCGGGACGAGCTTGGCAATAGCGCTTCCTTTCTAGCGATTTCTGCCGAAACCGGAAGCCTGTGGGAAACGCTAAAAAACGCAACTGATTCCACTACAAAGCCAGGTATGCAAAACGACGAATTCCACTATTTTAAATGGCGATTTTTCATTCAGTGACCAATTTGCAACAAAGATCCCCGTGCGAAATGGCCCCAACTCTTCTTTAAGTCACTTGAGATTTGACGGTGCTTTCCACCACCAATTATGGATCTCTTAAAGCTATATATATTGGGAAACCAGCTTTGTTTTTTCAGTCTCTTGATTTCATTCTCTCTCTCACTCTGCCTTTCATAAGTTTAGAAGATCGCTCCGCAAAGCAGTTAAAAGACACGGAACTGCGTATTTCGATTGCCTCTTGTCTTGCGACTGCTTACCCGTCCTCTGCACCCAGCTATTACAAACATTGTAATTACTTCTTTGTCCTGAGCTCAACTGCAAGCTTGCTACAAGGTTTCAGTAATAAAAACCCTCATTTAAGAATTCTTCTGCCTTGAGTAGTAATCAAACCGTTAATCTCTTTCACATCAGCAGCTTGCCGTGCAAACCTGGAGCTATTTAAGACCCCGTCTATGTAGATTTAGGAGAGTCCAATCAATCAGAGCAACGGAAGATGAGGCGGGATTGCTCTTGGTGGATGTGTCTGTGTTTGGAACAAGCTGCCTGCATACACGTGGCAAAATGAGATGATAAGAAACCGGTAGGAAATAGAGATGGCAAGGACAGAGCGTATCAAATCATGTGGCTGGTGGGGGAATGCAGATTTTAATGTTGCTCGGTGTTAACAAAAGTTGTGCACAGTTAGTGCTGTCCGCTTTTGGGCTGAGAAATTCCTGGAGCTTTGGGGGAGGAACCTGGGGTGGGCAGGGCTTGGGGAGGAGAGCGACCTAGGCTCATTCTGCACATATCAGATAATGCACTTTCAATGTGCTTTGGCAGCTGGCTTTTCCTGTGCAGAACAGGAAAATCTACTTCTAAAGTGCACTGAAAGTGCATTATCTATTGTGTGCAGAATAGGCCCTAATCGGGGCATATAATGCCATAGAGCAGGGCTGGCCCACTTGTGGCTCTCCAGATGTCCATGGACTACAATTACTTTGAGCCCGAGTCCCGTGGACATCTAGCTCCTGAAGGTGCCATTTCCTCCAGGGGAACTAGTCCCTGAAGCCTGTAATTCTGGAAGATCTCTAGGTCTCCCCAGAAGTTGGTTATACATCCTGCATAATTCTAGCCTTATCAGTGGCCACCTGTGCTGGTTTCCTCTTTTTGTGTCAAGTGGTTTCTGATTGATGCCAACTGTATGAATTAATGCACTGTAGGTGGGGACTGCAGCAAATTAAAAGACGCTTGTTCCTGGAGAGGAAAGCTATGGCAAATCTAGACAGCACCCTAAAAAGCAGAGACATCACCCTACAAACAAAAGTGCGTTTACTCAAGGCTATGGTCTTCCCAGTTGCAATGTATGGCTGTGAAAGTTGGACCATAAGGAAGGCCGAGCGTCAAAGAATTGAGGCTTTTGAACTCTGGTGCTGGAGAAGACTCTTGCGGGTCCCTTGGACTGCAAGGCGAACAAACCGGTCAGTCCTAGAGGAGATCAGCCCTGCCTGCTCCTTAGAAGGCCAGATCCTGAAGATGAAACTCAAATACTTTGGCCACCTCATGAGAATGCCAGATTAGAAGTCCGCACTCCTAACCACTACACCAAACTGGCTCTCCACCACGCATTTGCTTGAGTCCAACCGACCCAAAAACGTCCGCTGGTTCCCCCTCCCCTGGCACACCCTCCATGTCCTGAAGTAGCATAACCTCCCTGAGTTGTCGTTCTACTTGAAGCATCTGTTATTGTTGATATGTTATTTATGACTGTGTTATATGTTTAGCTTGTTCTATGTATTACTATGTAGAGCCTCTATGGCGCAGAGTGGTAAGGCAGCACAATGCAGTCTGAAGCTCTGCCCATGAGGCCGGGAGTTCAATCCCAGCAGCCGGCTCAAGGTTGACTCAGCCTTCCATCCTTCCAAGGTTGGTAAAATGAGTACCCAGCTTTCTGCTGGGGGGTAAACGGTAATGACTGGGGAAGGCACTGGCAAACCACCCCGTATTGAGTCTGCTATGAAAACGCTGGAGGGCGTCACCCCAAGGGTCAGACATGACCCGGTGCTTGCACAGGGGATACCTTTACCTTTATGTATTAGTCCTGCAATGTTTTCTGTGAACCGCCCTGAGCCATATGGGAGGGCGGCATAAAAAATCTAATAAACAAACACACAAATAAATAAATAAATAGACAGACAAATAGATAAGTACATAAGTAGATAAATAGATAAATGTCTGTTCTGCCACAAAATCTTGACGGAGATCTAATCTTGTGTTGTCAAAGGTGCTATTCTTCTTGCCGTGTTCTGCAGGGACACAGGAAATATTTTGGTACTGAGGAAATTTCGGTTTCCCAGTTTTTACTGAATCTTCCCTTCACAGCAATAATACGACGAAAATAATAAGAATCCGTGAGCCGCAAATAAGTTTGCCTGCAGGAGCCTGACAGGAAAACAGTGCTACCGGGTGTGTTCGCTGTGGTTTATTCATTGCTCCTAATAACATTCATACTTTAATGGCTTCCAAAAACAAACATACACTTAAGTTGACTTTCTCATCAAAAAACCATTTCTCCCCTCAGAGCCGATGTTTTAAAGATACCTGCAAGTTCCATATCCAGGGCTGCTTGGTCCAGTTGTTTCTCTAAAGAGTCATTTGTCTCACTTACGCATCTATCACTTCTGTTCACTTGCGGAATCTGAGATGCGATGCATGAGAATTCTGTGCCCTCCGTATCCCAAGGACACGGCTTTGTGCAGAGCTGGGTAGTTCAAGAGTCCATTGCGTCTGTTAGCTGAACCGTGGCAATAGCCCCTCTACTTAAAAACAGGAGCTGGGGAGGGGTCTTCTAAGAGATCATTTTTGTTTTCTTATTTTGAAAACGTACAGCCGTGTTCCAGTTCCGTGGGGCTTTCACAGCAGAGAGAGGGGAGAATCTTAGCAAGGCATTTAGAGGTGGGGTTGCAGTTGCTAACTTCCAGGTAGTGGCTGGAGATCCCACAGGATTATAACTGATTTCCAGGCAACAGAGACTAATTCACCTGGAGAAAACAGCCACTTTGGAAGGGGGACTCTAGGGCAGGGATAGTCAACCTGTGGTCCTCCAGATGTTAGAATCATAGAATCATAGAGTGGGAAGGGTCCATAGAGGCCATCTAGTCCAGCCCCCTGCTCAACGCAGGATCAGCCCTAAGCATCCTAAAGCATCCAAGAAAAGTGTGTATCCAACCTTTGCTTGAAGACTGCCAGTGAGGGGGAGCTCACCACCTCCTTAGGCAGCCCATTCCACTGCTGAACTACTCTGACTGTGAAATTTTTTTTCCTGATATCTAGCCTATATCGTTGTACTTGTAGTTTAAAACCATTACTGCGTGTCCTTACCTCTGCAGCCAATGGGAACAGCATGGGCTACAGCATGTTCATGGACTACAATTCCCATGGGAATTGTAGTCCATGAACATCTGGAGGACCACAGGTTGACTATCCCTGTTCTAGGGCATTAGACCCTCTCCTTCTCAAACCCCATCCTCCTCAGATGGGGAAATACCTGGAGATGTTGGCGGTGGAGACAGAAAAGGGCAGGGATCAGGGAGGGGAGGGACTCCAGTGGGCTATAATGCCATAGAGTAGCAATCCCCAACCTGTGGGCTACGGACCAAATGTGGTCCATAGACTAACTGGAGGTGGGCCCCGAAGGACGCCTTCTCCCCCCCCTCTGCCCTTTACCCTCATCCCCCCGGCCCTTTACAACACACTGGGTGTCCTTGTCTCCCATCACTCCCAGATGGGACTATCTCGTTGCAGAGAAACAAGCTCAGGATTCCCATTGATTTGTCATTGTCATGAGTTAAAATTTCCATGAAAATAAAATGTTCCTTATGTTCATTGTTGTGGCGTGTCTGTATCTTATTTTGAAGGGAGGTTTAAACATTACCATAGCTATCAGAGAGCGTTAGGGCAGTGGTTGAGAGTAGAGGAGTAAACTCCCCCCCCCACCGGGCCTCCGTAAAATTGTCAAGCGTTGAGTGGTCCCCAGTGATAAAAAGGTTGGGGACCACTGCCGTAGTCCAGCTTCCATTTTCTCTAGGTGATCTCCAGATCTCTGTGGCCTGGAGATGCTATAATTCCAGGAGATCTCCAGCTGCCTACTGGAGTTTGGCAACTGTAGCTCTGAGAGTAGTGCTTCTTCGCAGGATCCTGGTCAGGGCTCAGTGATGTCTCACCAGCTCTTGAGGCAGTACAGCTGGACCCAGTTACTAGCCAGAGATCTGGGAAAATAGTCTTGAGGGATCAACTTGATGAATCAAGCTATTATAGCCCCGCGGGATACTGCATTGGTCAGGCCATACCTGGAGGAATCACGTCCCCTCTCAACCTTCTCTTCCCCAGGCAGCACCCTCTCAATTTTGTCCGCATCATTTTTGAAGTGAGGCCTCCAGAACTATACACGGGACTCCTTGGGAATGTTCAGCCTGGGGAAGAAGAGAAGGGTGAGAGGGGACATGATTACTCTCTCTAAGGATTTGAAAGCTTGTCACATGGAGGAGGGCAGGGAACAGTCCCTGGTGGCTGCAGAGGACAGAACCCACAGTAATGGGTTCAGCAGTGGAATTGGCTGCTTAAGGAGGTGGTGAGCTCCTCTTCTCTGGCATTCTTCAAGCAGCAGCTGGACAGACATTGATCCTGCCTTGAGCAGGGTGCTGGACTAGATGGCTTGTATGACCCCTTCCAACTCGTATGACTCTGTAACTTGTCCATTAGGTAGAAGCCTGGTGTAACCAAACTCCAAGTTTGCTAAGCCCCAGAATCAGGAGTCTTGTTGCACTAGAGGAAGCCAGACTGTTATGGTTGCCAGCTCAAGGTTTGGAATTTCCTGGAGATTTGGTGGTGGAGCCTCAGAACAGTGGGGCTTGGAGAGGGGAGAGACATCCAGAGGGTATAATATCACTGAGTCCACCCTCCAAAGACTCCATTTTCTCCAGTTGTAATTCTGCAAGATCTCCAGTTCCCATCTAGAAGTTGGAAACCCTACTGACCAGAATATAGGACACAGACAGAATTGGAAGGAAATAAAAATGTGCGAGAATCAGATTGTCGCAGGTTATGTGGGAACACACAATCTGATTACTGCACTGCTGCGGCCAGCACATTAGAGAGTGGTGTCTTTCCCCCTGTCCCTGAGGTCTCCTGCTCAGGGGTGGCCCAAGGGGTAGCTCCTTCCTGGCTGCTGGCCTGGGCTGGCCTTTGTGGCCAGGCTGCCCCCCAAATCCCCCCCCCAGCCTGCCAGGTGCTTTGGCCCTCCCTCCCTTCGCACCAGGAAGACCAGGCAACCCTAGCAGTCAGGATCAAAACCTGTCTCTTAAACCCGAAATGTAGAATTGCCCTTATACTTGAAAGCTAATGAAGACTTCCTTTCCTTTTTTTAAAAAAAAGCGGCCCATCTATTTCATTGCCTACGATGCATCATATTTAGATTTACGGCGGAATCAATCAGCGGAGGAGGAACTAATGTCTTATGCAAGACTAGTTTGCTGTAGTAATTTTCCTCATTTAGCACAAACCGTTTCGTCCTGACAGTAGGCACACATCCATCATCCAGACGAGGCTGTTTCGGGAGTCAGACATAATTCTTACTCCGTGCCAATAGCCCAAACACTAAAAACCCTCCCCAGACCTCTTCTTTTAATGAAAACGCCCATTTTGTGTTTGGCACAATGTTGCATTGGTGATCGTTCCATGACATATGCATCAGTTCTGTTTGGCTGGAGCCCGGGATGCACTGAATGACACTTAGGCACACATAAACACACGTGAAACTGCCCTGTACTGAATCAGGCCATGGGTCCATGAAGGTCAGTATTGTCTATTCAGCTGGGCAGCAGCTCTTTGGGGCATTCTCATTTTCCTCACTGGAGGGTTCCTGTTTCTTCCTGGGTGTTTGAGTCTGCCATGAAAACGCTAGAGGGCGTCACCCCAAGGGCCAGACATGACCCGGTGCTTGCACAGGGGATACCTTTACCTTTTACAGCAATGGAAACTATTTTATGGGGGACAAAGAAAATCTATTGCGTGTGAGGCATCGCTGTATCCCTACCCCCCCTCCTTTGGAGGGAGGGTTTTGCCAGTTTGGTGTAGTGGTTAGGAGTGCGGACTTCTAATCTGGCATGCCAGGTTTGACTCTGCGCTTCCCCACATGCAACCAGCTGGGTGACCTTGGGCTCGCCACGGCACTGATAAAACTGTTCTGACCGAGCAGTGATATCAGGGCTCTCTCAGCCTCACCCACCTCCCAGGGAGTCTGTTGTGGGGAGAGGAAAGGGAAGGTGAATGTAAGCCGCTTTGAGCCTCCTTCGGATAGGGAAAAGCGGCATATAAGAACCAACTCTTCTTCTTCTTTTAAGTGTGACCTAGGGAATCCCCTGGAATTATACCTTATCTATAGATTAAAGAGATCACTTACCCTGGAGATAATGGCTGCTTTGGAGGGTGGACTCCATAGCATAATACTCCACTGAGGCCCCTCCCTGCCCCAAATCCTGCCCACTCCCGGCCCCACCTCAAAAGTCGACAGGTTTTCCCCCCCAGGGCTGGCAGCTCCAGGCCTGAGAGCTGTTTTTTCCCAGCATACATGATGTGAAGCTGAGGGGGCTCTGCTAAGCCTCAAAATAAAAAAAATAGTATGGTTTGCACACCCTGCCTCCCCATCCCTCAAGGATCCAGGGGGCACCTGGCGAACCGAGCTCCAAGGTGGACATTGCGGACTCTGTCCACATCCAGCGGTAACGCATCATTAGCCTGCTGTGTGACATTAAAGCTGCCGAGGCATCAATTGTTCTTCCAGGATGATCTGAGCGGTAGCTGTTAGCAATGAAAAGCAGCCTCGTCTCGGAAGATCAGAGCAGACACGCTGCTCCCCTGTCTAGCTGATAGGCGAGGGTGCCAGCACCCGCATCCATAAGAGAATTTGGCCTGTAATTATCGCAGGCGGCTGAATCTAAATCAGGGTTGATTATGCCCCTGAAGAACTTGCGCCGCACATTGATAGAGGTCGTCCTGCAACGATTTTAGCATCTGTCAGGGCCTGACATAAAATAAGATTGCCACAATATCGCTAAAGATTTTTTACACTATTTGATCCCTCCGGGCATGATATCTTTTCTGATGACATCTTTGAGAGAGCTATAGAAATGGTTGTGATAATTCACGAATTTCTTTCTGTTCCCCTTTTAATTTAGGGAAATGAGGGTTTTTTTTGGGGGGGGTGAGTCGTTACGATATTCTTCTGCTACTTCTTTGCAAGACTCGGTATAGAATTCTCTAAGTTTTTCTTCAATCTGGTTCTGTTAACTCTTATTTCTCTTGCTTTTTAAAAAGAAGAAGAGTTGGTTTTTATACCTTTGCCTTTCACTACCTGAAGGCAACTCAGAGCGGCTTACAATTGCCTTCCTTTCCTCTCCCCACAACAGACACCTTATGAGGTCGGTGGAGCTGAGAGAGCTCTGAGTGGACTGCTCTGTGAGAATAGCATTATCAGGACTGGGACTAGACTAAATTCACCCAGCTGGCTTCATATGGAGAAATGGGGAATCAAGCCCGGCTTGCCAGATTAGAGGCCATCTATCTTAACTATTGCACCAGGCAATAACATTCTCTTTTTAATATTCTGTCATCGATAAACTGGTAATCTATTGTTTCAGTTTTCAGTCTGAAAAGAGAGATTTCTGGAGCCGGGTGGGAAGAAATGTTTCTTGAAAAACGTTTTGATGAAGAAAAAAGGAAGAGATGTTTTTTTTTATAGTCTGTTTTTTCACTACCCAAAGGAGTCCCAAAGATGTTCCTTTCCCTTCTTCCCTCCACATCAGACACCCCATGAGGTAAGTTAGGCAGAGAGAGCTCTGACAGAGCTGCTCTGCAAGGACAGCTCTAACAAGACTGTGACTATCCCAAGGTCACCCACCTGACAGCATGTGAAGTGGGGAATCAAACCCAGCCTTCCCGATCAAAAGCGGGGGATACGCTTCTAGGTAACACTGTGTGTGAACGAGACCTTGGGGTACTTGTGTATTGTAAACTAAACATGAGCAGGTAGTGTGATGCAGCGGTAAAAAAGGCGAATGCCATTTTGGGCTGTATCAACAGGGGCATCACATCAAAATCACAAGATGTCATAGTCCCATTGTATAGGGCACTGGTCAGACCACACCTGGAGTACTGTATGCAGTTCTGGAGGCCTCACTTCAAGAAGGACGTCGATAAAATCGAAAGGGTACAGAGGAGAGCGACGAAGATGATCTGGGGCCAAGGGACCAAGCCCTATGAAGATAGGTTGAGGGACTTGGGAATGTTCAGCCTGGAGAAAAGGAGGTTGAGAGGGGACATGATAGCCCTCTTTAAGTATTTGAAAGGTTGCCACTTGGAGGAGGGCAGGATGCTGTTTCTGTTGGCTGCAGGAGAGGACACGCAGTAATGGGTTTAAACTTCAAGTACAACGATATAGGCTAGATATCAGGAAAACATTTTTCACAGTCTGAGTAGTTCAGCAGTGGAATAGGCTGCCTAAGGAGGTGGTGAGCTCCCCCTCACTGGCAGTCTTCAAGCAAAGGTTGGATACACACTTTTCTTGGATGCTTTAGGATGCTTTGGGCTGATCCTGCGGTGAGCAGGGAGTTGGACTAGATGGCCTGTATGGCCCCTTCCAACTCTATGATTCTATGATTCTATGATCAGAGGTTGTTGTTCTTAACCTGTTAGAAGCTGCAGCCTCTCCTACGCCAAGATGGATTATCGGAATTTCCCCCTTGATCTTGTTTTGTAGTATTTTGTCCTCTGCCATGTGTTGCTTTTTCTTTTTCTTTTAGTTACATTGAATCTTAGAACCATATTTTTGGAAGGGGTCATATAGGCCACCTGGAGATCACTCCAACTACCTTCAATGCTGAATCTAATTTGGGTTTAGCCTTGATATTTGTTTATTCCTAATGTCAAATATATCAACAACAGGAATTACTGGCATGTCAACAGAGCAAATTTCCTAAATTGCTTGTTAGTGTGGGTGCTTGTGGTGGAATTCTCACAGTTGTTCATGCGTGCCAAAGCATTTGTACAGCAGGGAGGGATTGGATTGTTACCAAATAACTGTGCACAAAATGGAATATTGGATGTGTGTGTTTAAACTAGGGGAGGGTTAAAAAAAAGAAAAGGAGGGGGGAATTAAACATATACACACACCCCAGAAAGCTGGCAGCAGCTCTAGGGACTCAGAGCCATCATAGGGTTAGTGGTTAAGTGTGGCAGCCTCTAATCTGGAGAACCAGGTTTGATTCCCCATTCCTACACATGCAGCCAGCTGGGTGACCCTGGGCTAGTCATGGTTCTCTTAGGGCTGTCCTTGCAGAGTTTTCTCCAGAACTCTCTGAGCCCCACCTATCTCACATGGTGTCTGTTGTGGGGAGAGGATGGGAAAGGTATTCATAAGCCACTTTGGGACTCCTTCATTTAGTGAAAAGTGGGGTATAGAAAACCTAGGTGTGAGTCTTTCTGAGCACTATTGCCCACGACCCTTACTAGAGATGCTATCGGTTATACCAGAGGGGTTGGACCCCCACTTCCAACAATTTGTCTCCAGCAATCCCTTGCCCTCCAAGAGTGGCTGCTCGCCCTGGTTTCTAAAGGGAACCTCCATGTTCAGAGGCACTCAGCCTCTAAATCCCAGTGCCTGGAGGGAGCATCAGCAGAAAATCTTGGCCTCTGTGCCCTGTTGTTGGACCTGCAGAGGAGCTGGTTGGCCATTGTGTGAGATCAGGATGCTGGACAAGATAGAGCACTTCAAGGGCTACCAGTCTGTCAATCTATCACTATCTATCAGGGTGACACTCTGATATTTGGGCAGTAACTCTATGGCAAAAGCCAGTTTTACCATACAATTCTTGCACAAAGATCAGAGCATGACCCAGAAGTCGCTGCATGATGACATCACTTCCTGTGTAGTGCCAGCCATGTGGCCTAGGCCTACTTCTTCCTACTGGTAAGGAGGGACCTGGCAGCCTGAATCCCTGCTCTAATCCAGTAGAGGTCTTCTTATGTTTTTAGATACTCCCATACCTCACATTTCCCCAACAATTTCATTCATTCATTCATTCATTCATTCATTCATTCATTCATTCATTCATTCATTCATTCATTCATTCATTCATTCATTCATTCATTCATTTTATACCGCCCTTTCCTACGGCTCTGGGCGGTTTACATTAAACATTTTGGAACATTTACATAGAACACTATCAAAATCAATATAACAATATAACAATAACAACAATATGAGCTGATCCATGTTTCTGTTCCGCGGGGGTGTTTCATAGATGATCTGAGCTGCCCTGGTTTGAGGTTTTGAAGGCGGCTTGCCTCAGACGATGACTCTCCCAACCCCTGCAGAAAAGCCTGAACGGCAAAT